>NC_044031.1:338525677-339127526 GCF_901765095.1 Microcaecilia unicolor | reverse complement strand
AAGCTGTTGTAGAAAGTGGCCTTAACGCTCCATTGTGCTAGGCCACTGAGGTGGCATTAAGGCCCACACGCTAGGCCATTTTTACCACAAAGGCATAATGGACCATTTTCCATTTTTTCCTTTAATGGTCATGCGCTAATGTCTAAAGCACTCAAAATCCAGCATGATTCAATGGATCTAATGTTATCCGACCTCCAAAGCACTTAGCAAAAACACCAAATCTTGACATTAAATGACAAAACATATGTATAAATTGTTTGCCTCAGCGGTGCTACTCATTTTGGGGCTGGCACCTATTTACCTCTGAGAAGGTAAGTTGTTCTTCCCCCCTCCCTGTCACTGATTTCTTGTACCTTGCACTTCTCAATTTACTGCTCCTAAACTCCCTCGAATGTTTTTTCTCCACTCAATCCCCCACCTCTTCACTTTGGATTACTTCGTTCAAAATCTGCACTTCTGCATGATTTGGTTTCCTTCCATTCTCTAGACATTTTCTGCTTAACAGAAACTTGGCTCCAGGATGGGGAAGAGTCTTATCTGTAACAATCTCTACCATTGAGTTATTTAGCCTTTCACTAAGCTCGGATCTCCAAAAAGGGGGGCAGGATTGCAATTTGTTTGTCTCCTGTTGTATCAGCAATCGAATTTCCTTCAGTAGATCTACTTTATCCCAACGTTTTAATCTTGAAAGTCTCTTCACCTTGCCCCCTCACACTAATGGTCTGTTATGTTCCCCCCTAACCTATTAAGTCGATTTGGGATGCTTCCATCCAGATATTAGCTGATGCCTCAACCCATTACCTTAATTTCATTATCGCTGGAAATTTTAACATTCATGTAGATGAGATAGATCACCTAAATCCTTTGGGTTTCAATCTCTCTTGCAAGATCGCCATTTTAGCACAGGCTGAACCATGTTGCTGGCCATAGTTTAGATCATATCCTAGTCCATAATGATATAAGTTTCTCGTTTGACCCTGCACCGTTGCGTTCGTTTACTTTGCCTTGGATGGATCACCTGTTCCTTATTATTGCCTTTCAGATTTCTTCCTGTTTCTTACCCATTTCAAACCCTTCCCTTAATAATCTCTCTCCTCATTTATTAAAAGGGATCCCCAAACTTTCCAGCCCCTGTTTTCTTTCTTACCCTCAGACTTTATTGATTTATCCCTCGAGGAAGCTGCTCTCTGGTGGAATTCCTCCCTTGCCCCTCTGTTTCACCCCCTATGTCATCTTGTCCGAATAATCTTTTGGGGACTCCCCCCCCCCCATAGGAAATGCTCTTCATGGTTTCACCACAGACTCTTGCTACTAAAATTACAGATACATTGAGCTGGGAGTGTTTGGAAGAAACATCCCTCTGACTCTAACTTATGCCAGAAATATCGTAACCTTGCGACCCATTACAACCGTGAATTTAAATGTGCCAAAAGGAAGTATTATACCAATGTGATTGGTAGTTCCAATAATCCATCTAGATCTTTGTTTCGAGTGGTATCAGATCTGACACACTATAAGCCTATATTGCTTTCAGAAGCATTGCCTTCAGTTGATTCATTAGCACTTTTCTTCCACACTAAAGTTCAAAAGCTAGCCCAAGGATTTCTTACTAACACTGTTAGTACAGCTTCTAGCTCCCCTACAATCACTTCGCTAGTCCCTTCTGCATCCGCTCCTACTGGCAGCTGGAGTACATTTGTCATCCCAATGCTTACTATCTTAGATAATATGATCAAACACACTCGCTTAAGAACTTCACATTTTGATCTTTTCCCATCAGGCTGGCTAAGGATCCAGCGCCATGGTTATAGTCCTTTACTTCTTCATATGGCTTCCTTGAGTTTTTCCTCAGGGACTACCTCATTCCTGGAAACATGCCTCAGTCAGACCTGCCCTTTTCTACCCTAGTTAAGACTGATCTGGCAAATTATCGCCCAATGTCGAATCTTTGCATTGTCTGAAAGATTGCTGAAAAGGTAGTCTTTTAGCAATTACTTAATCATGTAGAACAGCAAAGCTTTTACACCCTACGCAGATGGGATTTAGAATGGCACAGTACAGAAACGATGGTTACTGCTTTAGTTAGTGAGTTACATTCTATTTTAGATAAAGATCAGATTTCACTCCTTATTTCTCTTGATCTCTTCAGCAGCATTTGACCTTGATTACCATTCATTGCTTATTTCATGACTCAAAGATATTGGACTAACTAATCTTACCCTAGCTTGTTTATTGCATTCATCTCAGACTGCAGTTTTTCAGTAATTTCCCAATCTGGAACCTCCTCTGCTCAGGTGTACCTCAAGAATCAGTGCTCTCCTCACTTCTATTTAACATCTTCCTCAGTCCCCTTGCAATCTTGCTTCAAGACTTTAATATTTAATTTTTCATCTATGCAGATGATATCTTGCTGATTTACCCAGTTTCCCCTTTTTGTATTGATTTAATTCCACTTCACACTATTAGAGGCTTTATCAAATTGGTTGCCAGATTACAGGATTTCTTTCTAAGCCTACATGTTCACTCTCACTGATCTTCCTTTTATTCCAGTGGATTTATTCAGGTACTTGGGCATTATTATTGATTCTAAACTCACATTTGAAAAATAAATCTCCCAGGTACTGCAAAATGTTTTTTTTTTTGCTTTGGCGCTTACTCCCCATTAAACATTTGCTTGATTTTTCCTCTCTTCACACCCTAACGCATGCATTTATCATATCTTGTCTTGACTACTGCAACACGATTTATGCTGGTCTACTTCAATCTCAACTGCATTGCCTTCAGACATTACAGAACTCCACTGTCCATTTGTTATTTAAAACATGCTGCTTCAACCCAATCACCATTTTACTAGCAAAAGTTCACTGGCTCCCTCTTTTTTTTTGCTTGGCTCTCTCTCTTTTCTACCGTGTTCAATTTAAGGTCCCTCTCCTTACTCACAAAACTCTTCACCTTAATAGCCCACCTTACCTTGCTTCCTTGGTCATACCATATGCCCTCTCACACTCTCTACAATCCCTGAACGCCAAACGGCTAGTATTACCCTCTTCTAAACAAGCCCACTATGAGTCTACTTACTCATCACTCTGCTTTCTTTTTCTTGGCACTACACTTATGGAACAGCTTACTTCCAGATATCCCTGCCAAAATATAAGACCAAACTTAAATCTTTCTTCTTGCAGACTGCTTTTGGTTTCGTGAATGCTCGGGTGTGACTTCTGAGACACAAAGAGGGGCATTTTCGATATGATGTCTAAGATTGACTTTGGATGTTTTGCACACAACGTCCAAAATCTGAATAGGATAAAAGGTCATTTTTGAAAAAAAGAAAAATATCTATCTTTTTTTGTGTGCTCTGTATGGTTTTTTTTGTGCTTTGTATATCTTTTTTTGTTTGTTTTGGACCATTTTTGAAAAAAAAAAAAAAAAGTCCAAATGAAAAACATAGAAAATCAAGCTATTGGGATGTAGGAGGAGCCAGCATTTTTAGTAGATTGGTTCCCTAGACATCCCAGGAGAGCAATGAGGCACCCTAGGGGGCACTGCAGTGGACTTCAAATAAATGCTCCCAGGTACACATCTCATCATTGCTCCCTTATCTTGTCTGCTGAGCCCCCAAAACCCACTCAAACCCCAGTACCACAAATTGTACACCACTACAAAAGCCCTTATGGGTGAGGGGGACACCTATACGTGGGTTTCTGGTGAGTTTTGGAGGGCTCACAGTTCCTATGACAAGTGTAACAGGTAAAAAGAGGTATGGGCCTGGGTCCACCTGTCTGCAGTGCACTGCACCCACCACTAGACTACTCCATGGTCCTGCATGCTGTTGTAATGGACCTGAGTATAACATCTGAGGTGGGCATAGAGGCTGATAAGTAATGTTTGAAATCACATTTTGGGGGGAGTGGTGGGAAGGAGTCAGTGAGCACTGGGGGAGTAAGGAGAGCTCATCCATGATTTCCTCCAGTGGTCATTTTGGGCACCTTTTTATGCCTTATTCGTTATAAATCTTTCAGTGCTTCACCTCTGAACTATTGACTAAGACCGCTTCTCTACTTTTGGTCCAGTCTAACAGACTGAAAGAACAATTGATGTTAGTGTCACTGTTTTAAAAGACAATTTGAAATCAGAAGATTTTCAGCTGTCTATTCCCTGTACTTGGAGTTAAAATATGAACTCTCTACCTATTACCATCAGAACAGAAAACAGCTACCTTAGCTTCAGGAAGAGGCTAAAAACCTTTCTCTTCCCAAAGACTGCTTCATAACATTCCATTGACTTCTACCTCCTGATATCACCCTTATCCTTTCCTATAATGTTTTGGCAGTATTCTATAACTTGTACACCAAACTTTGCATGCTAGTTGGTCATTTGGGTACCTAACTTTATAGATTTCAGGGCAAGTGTGTAACTGCAAAGTGGGCATGCATGTGGGAAGGGCATGGTGGGCCAGGGGCAGGCCCAACACTTACACGCTAAGATTCAAGAATACTGTCAGTTACATGCGCAACTGCATCATTTAGAGGACCTTTTATTCAAGCTTAGTGCACGCTAATGGGCATTAGTGAGCACTAAATGCTAAGAAGCCCATAATGGGCCAGATTCTATATATGGAGACTGAAAAATCACGTAGAAAAAAATTAAACTTAGGCGTTGTGAAGAAACAGTGTGTTTTAAGCCTGTAAAATGTACTGAATATTTTCCTCTCTTAAATATGTCTGAAGTGTATTTCTTTCTGTTTGGCCAGCAGGTTTAAAAAAAGGTTTGAGAAAAAGTCCATAGTCTGCTATTGAGACAGACATGGGGAAGCCACTGCTTGCTCTGGGATTGGTAGCATGGAATGTTGCTACTAATTGGATTTCTGTCAGGTACTTTGTGACCTGGTTTGGCCACTGTTGGAAACAGGATACTGTGCTAGATGGACCATTGGTCTGACCCAGTATGGCTACTCTTATGTTCTTATGATAGTGCATGTTTATGCTTAAAGCTGTTACAGAGAACTGACTTCTCTTTCTTTTAGTTGGCACACAGATAATAGGAAGTGCCTGTAGTGATGTAACCAGTTTTTATTTGAAACTTGACTGTTCTGGGCTCTGATTGGTCTGGAGTCTGAAATTACCCAGCAGATGCTGGCTGTTGCTTCAGTTTCAGCTTGGGAGAAGAGAGAGAGAGAGAGAGAGAGAGAGAGAGAGAGAGAGAGAGAGAGAGAGAGAGAGAGAGAGAGAGAGAGAGAGAGAGAGAGAGAGAGATCTTTTTGCTGAAGCTCTATGAACAGATATATGTCCTGATCTCCCCATGTACTTAAGTACGCAAGTACTTAGTTAGTATTCTAATTGTTCCATTTTTCAGTTACTTGTTACTGCTTACTATTTGCACATTTTTTTTGGTCCACTGTTCCAAGTTCTGAGAATAAACACAGTTGTTTGTTCATTCTGCCTATCTGGACTGATAAAGAATCCTGGTGGTTTGTGTGTTGGTCTGTGAGTGCTTTCTGGGAATGTGGAACCACTGGGTGTGTGGTTCCAATAACCTAGAAATCACTGGAGGTAATTGGAGAGCAGGAGACTCGCCCAGAGGCGGTTGTGACCCAGTCGGTGAGAGGAGGGTGGTAGTATAGAGCACAAGCAGCAGGTCCAGGCAGACCTGAGCTGTGCTGGGGATAGACCTTCTAAGTGGCCGCGGGGTAACCCCATGCGGGTGGCTAGGCATTTCATGACAGGCATATTCTGTAAAATATGCCTAAATTTCTACATGTCTATTTAGGCCACTTTTACTTGAAGTAAATCCCACCACTTAAATTAGGCACAGAGTAGGTGTATTCTATAATAATGTGCAAAGATTTTAGAAATGCCTATGTCCCACCTATGATCATGCCCCCTTTTCAACTATGCAACTTAGAATTTAGGTGCACAACGCTATAGAATACTTAACGAGTTCTGCGTGTAAACCTCAATTAGTGCTGATAATTGCTTGTTAACATCCAATTAACTGTGCTTATTGTATGGACCTACAGGTTGTGTGACTTCTGTCTTGGGCCCTTCCTGCATGGGACTGATCAGGGAAATTGGGAACATCATCAGGAAGCTAAATGCTTTGCTGGTGACAATGGAAAAGGCTGAATGGGTTCACTCCCACTGGGGGGTGGGGGGTGGGGTGGGGGAGACTGTAGATAGAGGTCTAAATGTTGGACATTTTTCAGGCACTTTAGCCATATGTCTGGCTTTCAGTCTTTTATGCTAAAAAAATCCAGACCATTGGCAATCCTGTTGTCTTCAGTCTTGAGTGCATTTGAAAAGCCTCCACTAAACATTTGGGTCCTAGCTAGTACCTTAATCCAGCCCTGGCAAACAGGGACATTTTTGAAGTATATGGCAGTGGTTCCCAAACCTGGTCCTGGAGGCACCCTAGCCAGTCAGGTTTCGGATATCCACATTGAATACTCATGAAAGAGATCTGCATGTAGTGTCTCCACCTTAAGCAAATCTGTCTCATGAATATTCATTGTGGATAGCCTGAGGTGCCTCCAGGATCAGGTTTGGATATTGTCATTGCAAATTAGGGAATACATGTGTACTTTTAAGTTCTACCCAAACTATGCCCAGAACATATTGCCTTCAAATCTGTGTGTACCACCTGTGTACATTTATAAGTAGCATCTCTTCTAAAAACACAACATATAACTGCATGCTAATTCACTCGTGTAAATGTTGTTGTTTTTTTTTATACATATGCAAACCTAAAATCACCTCCAAGGTGTCCTGACAACATCTTTAAAAAAAAGGTTCCAGTGAATTATTCTCAGGAAGAAAACAATTCAAATCAAGCATACATCTCTAAGTGTACCGTCATCAATTCAAATACTGTATTAACATGCTTTCTTGGGTAGGAAGAAAATGAGGTGCATTTTGGGGGGCAGTCCTATTACTGGACTCACACGTTATGTGGACTGTCAGCCAGCATAAATGTGTAATTGGCGTTATAGAATACTAGCTAAATCAGTCTCAACACACAACTAATACTTATGCCAGGTCTCATGTGCGACATTTATACACATAATTTACAATATTCAAATGTTAGGCTTGCCTATTCCCTGCCCATATCCCTCCTCCATGAAGGTTCCCCTTTCAATTACAAGCTAAGCCATTTTGGTGTGGAATTGCAGAATAGTGGTTATGTGTGTGCATTTGCCATTTACACATGTATTCTATACATTTAACCATGCAAATGGTGCTTAAATTTATGTGACCTGTTGTAGAATGAAGGGATAACCTCTGTCATAGAATGCCAAGAGAAAATCCTTTCTTTTGGAAAGCAGGATGAAGCTGTTTTATAGCCAAAAACCAAAATGCCAGGATCTGTTTTACCTAGTAGAATAATAATGCAGAGGAGAATGGCAATCAAAGCGCCAGTGCTAAGGCCAGTTGGGAGGATCAAGGCTTCTGCATGACATGACTGCTTAGTTCCCCAGCGATCGCAGGCACACACTCGGATGGTCAGTGTGCTGGTGGAGCTCTGGATGGGATAATCACTATCAGATATCACCACAGGCAAGAGGTAGGTGTTTATTTCATGTCGATTATATCCATTCCTGCGGGTGACGATCCCTGCTGTGTTATCTGAAAACACAACAGATACTGTAAGTGCGGGTCTGGAGTGTGCACAGACTACAAATTTCAGCAGAACAAATAAGAATGTTCCATGGAACACGAGCCCTTTATCTACCTTTGTTGTCGTGGACTGTGAAGTTGGAGGTGGTGAATGCTTCTGGTGCCAGGGAGAATAAAAACTGAGGTTCAGGGGAGTCATCTTTATCAGCAGCACGTATGGTCTCTATCAACTGAATTCACAAAGGCAAAACACACAAAAAAATAGTTATTTCTTATGCATATTTTGACTCCTTTTCAGCCCACAATTTTATTTATTTATTTAGTTGACTTTTTTACTTACTGTCCCACGAAAGCATCAAAGCGGGGAGAAACAATATACACAGAACAATAATAGAGTGAACAATCAAATAATTAATGTACAAGTAAATTGCACAAATAATCACACAATAAAAATTACAATATTTTAAGGGATCCTTTTATAAAGCTGCAGTAAGCACTAGCACGTACTCACTGCAGCTGAAAAGGGCTTACCACAGGATGCGCTGAGGCATCCCACAATAATTTTGCACTGTATGCATGCAAACCGCTTCTAAAATTTCGTATTTGTCATTGAGGGGGCATGTCTTGGGGAAAAAAAGTGGGCATGTTAACTGATTAGCACACGATTAGGCCATGTGCTACTGGCACATTTTGCGCATGGCCATTAATTCAGAATGGGTAAATTTGGCCATTTTCCATCTGGACTAAAAATGGCCTTAGCATGCAGGAAAGACATGCACAAGGGTGCTAAAACCACTTTATAGCGCATCTTTGTAAAAGGACCCCTAAATGCTACTTCAGACAACTTAGGGCCCTGTTTACAAAGGCAAGCCAGCGGTTGTAGCATGCGCTAACTGTCTAAATGCCCATAATGTTGCTATAGGCGTCTACATAGTGCACACTAAAAATGCTAGCATGTCTTTGTAAACAGGGCCCTTAGCTTTCACAGGTTTTCAAAATGCCAAATGATCAGAGCAGAGGGAAGTTTCATTGGGCTGTGAATTCCAAATAGACAGCACTGCACAGCGAAAGCAGCAGGTATGTGTTTCTCATATACAAATCTGAATAGCTGCTGGAACCATGGAAAATGCTGGTTGAGATGACTGAAATGCACATATAGGAATAAGGGGCTAGATTCTATATATTACACCTAAAAATCAGCGCTGGAAAAACACTGCCTAGGTGTATTTCATAAAGTATGGCTAAATTTAGGCATACTTTATAGAACACGCCTAAATTTTGGCATAATTTATAGAATATGCCTAGCGCCCATCCATGCGACTAAATTTTGGCACGGGCAGTTATTTGTGTAAATGCCAACGCTTAAATTAGGCATGGACCAGGTGTATTCTATAATAACATGCATAAATGCCTATGACCTGCCCTTTCCATGCCTATGGCCATGCTCCCTTTTCAGCTATGCACCTTGGAATTTATATACATCCTGCTACAGAATACACTTAGACAGTTGTGCGCGTAAATTGTAATTAATGCCAATTAGTGTCAATATTTGCATGTAAATTGACAATTATCAGTGTTGATTGGCTTGTTAACTAATAAAAATTGTATGCACAAATTCAGAATAAGACCAGATTTGCACATGCAACTTAAGTTATGCTATATAGAATCCGAGGGATGTGCTCTAAAATGACTCCATCTTATCTGGTTGTGTCACTATTGGTTTTAGCTATGATTTTATGTTTCTCTAGTCCTGGTTATTTTTTATTTTTTCCAGATGAATTGCTGTGGATTCATCAACCTAACATTGTCAATCAGGACAATCGGCCCTGGCCCTTTTCTGACAACTTCTACTTTTAAGGCAAATAAGCAGTACTTAGAATGTTTAAGACACTTTGTTTAACACTTGGTTGGTGGTGGGAAGGGGTAAATCCAATCTCTGGTTCCTGAGGTTCTTGTAAAAGTGGTCTGTGGACTACCCTCAAAATGATTTGTTCAGTGAACAGGAAAAAGATAAAAACATTCCCATCTGAGGCTAGCAGGATGTCCTTTTTTCTAATAGTAGTCTAATGCTGCATTGTCACAGAAATGGCTTCCCCCTTTCTCTGGACCTTACTGTGTGACCCATCCCCAGCAGTAATGGTCAGCCTGGGGTTTGAGAATCACAGGAGCGTTAAGAGTTGCCAGACTGGGTCAGACCAAAGGTCTATCTAGCCTGGCATCCTATTCAACAGTGGTGAATCAAAGTCACAAGTTCCTAGAAGGACCTCCAAAAGTAGCGAGATTCCATGCAACTTAATCCCAAGGGTAAGCAGTGGTTTCCCCCAGCTCTACCTATAATGGTTTATGGACTTTTCCACCACAAATTTGTCCAAACCTAAACCCAGCTAGGCTAACTGCTTATCATAAAAATTTTCACAGGCCATGGCCCCCTCTTCTGTGGAAACCCACGCAGAATACTGAGATCTGTGAGCACACACTGAAACACAGCCCTGTGTTGCCTGGTGCTGCTGCATTCACCCCTTGGATGGAAGAGGGGAGGGAGAACTGGATTAGAGAGGAGAGAAGAATTTAGGTCTGCTATTTTGCTTTCATCTTCTGGGGTTACATGAATTTTTAAGCACTTATACAGATTCACGTAGGATAAGAGTTTTGTGAAACATTGAAATAGACACACCTCAGTCCTTTTGGACACCTACCTCACTACAGCCCAAACCCTGGGAAGAAACACAATCCATGCTTTTTGTTTTGGTGTTACCAATTTCTCAATTTTAATTGAAGGAAAAATAAAGCAGGGCGAATAACCAGCTATCAAAATCTCACAAGTTTCACAGTAAAATCCACAGACAAGAGAACAGTAGTAGTGGCAAAAAGAAACACAATCTCTTCACACAAAACTCACAGTCTGTAAAAACCAACTGAGTCTATACCTACTGCATGCCTCATCTTTTACAGTCATGATATGACATCATAATAGCATAAAGGCTCAAACCTCCTTAAACATCGCTTTACTGCTTAACAAAGTAGCATACATAGAGATTAGGTGTAAATAGAAGTTACGGTCACACTTTTGGGATCGAGGTCAGAAAAGGCAAGACCTTAAAGTACAGGGATCAGAATTCAAGCCAAACCCCTGCAGATAATACTAGCATACATAACAAACTGAAACCACTCATATAAAGCTACTGATGCAGACTGCAAGTTCCTGGCAGGATCTCCAAAAGTAGGGAGATTCCATGCAACTGAATCCCAAGGGTAAGCAGTAGCTTTCCCCAGCTCTAACTTAATAATGGTTTATGGACTTTTCCTCCATGAATTAGGAGTTGCCTAATGGTTAGTGCAGTGGCCTGGGGAACTGGGTTTGATTCAAATGCAGCAAAACTTCACCAGTGATATCAAGGTGTTCTACTCAAAATGGCTTAATATGATTGAATGTTTATAATTTTATTATAGGAGAAAAAGACTTCAGAAACTTAATCAAAAGGTCATATCTATGTTTCCTACACAGGAACTTTTCTCTTTCATTGGTCTAAAAGCTCCCAATTTTTTAATGTGTGCTGTCAAATTTTGTGCATTACTCAACTGATATAAATCATATGAATCAATCAATCCTTTGTGGTGATTCAAACAAATTATAAACATTCAATCATATCGAGTTGTTTTGAGTGGATCAACTTGAGAGCGCTGGTGAAGTTTTGCTGCATTTGTATTGTTTACTTTAGTTTTGAAACCAGTGTGTGACTGCATACTTGAGCTAGCTACAGCGAACAGGGATTGATTCACTGGGCAAGTCACTTAACTCTCCATTGCCCCAGGTACAAAATAAGTACCTTTATATAATATGTAAAGCACTTTGATTATAACCACAGAAAAGCAGTAAATCAAATCCTATCCTCTTTCCCCCTACTGTCTCACCTAAATTCAGACTCTGGGGGATGTATTTAAAGGCAACTCCACCATTATGTAAATTATAGAACTGGTCTTTGATTAGCAGGCCAGGGTAGAGATTGATTCTTCAAACAGGTGTTTTAATTTGTTTAAACTGACACAAGCTGCTAGCATTCAGCTGCAGCAAACGGCCCTGAACTCTGTGTGGCACAAAATCCCTGAAATAATCTTGGAGAATAACTATCTCCGTTGCAACAAAACAAGGGTGTTATGAATTACAGGTGGGAAAATGCCTCTTCTACAGCAGATGGGGTCATGCAGTGTTCAGATGACTGAGTTCAGAAGTTATTACAGGCTGCCTCAGAGTGGCTGAGTACGTTTCTGAAATGCTTCAATTGTTAGGTGCTGTTAGATCCTGTTTCTGGATTCAGGGTCTGAGAAGAACACAACAGTTATTACTGACTTTTGTCGTTAATGGCGTTCATTTATCACACAGATGTGCCATTGCAAAGCGAGCTGTTCAGGAAGCAATGCTAAAAATGCTGTACCTCAGCTTGGTTCTTTCTCACGTTCAGTTTATTAAAGAGTGCAAGCAGTCAACACACCTGGCCAGCCTTTGTATTTTCACAGATGAATATCTCATAGACCATAGCAAGCTCTGGGGCATTGTCGTTCACATCCAGAACCTTAATGAACACAGGAGCGCGGCTGATTTCTTTCGGGTTCTCTGCCAGAAATAAAGAGAGAGCAATTTAATGTGCATCAGTGACTTGGTTTCTACACCTGCCAAGGAAAGACATACAGGTGCTTCAATAATGACCCCCCCTCTGCACAGTGCTCTTTCCCTGCAGCTGGTGGCCATGAGAGACAGAGGAAGCAGCTCTCTGCCAAGATGCAAAACACATTTATTTGTGCCATGTATAACAGCAGTAATGACCGGTTTATTCGTAGGATTCCATTAGGATGATTTAGGCCTTAAAATGTACATTCTTCCTTTTCATTTTGCCCTGAAAAGGGGCAATTCTACAACTGGACACTTCCATTCAAGTGCCCTGATGACAAGTGGTATGATCCTGTCTACAGCAGCACCTGGATGATCAGGTTCCATTATAGAATACAATCATAACTCGGTGTTGGTACACCTAACATTTATGTGCTTGCCATAGACCTGGTAATTGCGGGTTCCTAAATGTGGCAAGGATACAGGGCTTTTTTTGAGGGGGTTCTTGGGGGTACTAAGTACTGGCACCTTTTCTACTGTCTGCTAAAATTGACCCATGGTCCCCAAGTTTTAATGAAAGAGCTCAGGCTCTACACACCAATTCTGCCTTGTCATAGATTCTGTGACTGGTTGCAGGGGGCCTGGCTAGTGTGGGGTGGGTTCCTCAGCGATTACCCCAACCCTGAAGGGTGGCCAGGCATTTGAGTACCGGAACCTTTTCGCTAGAAAAAATGCACTGCAAGGATATATGTAACTTACATTATTCTGGGGCCAGAAAGCCTCGTGGTAGAGCTGGTGGCTCTACCATTAAACTACTACTCCAAAGCAGCCACGACATTCTATAAACAATAAGCATTAATATTACTGCTGTGCAAGGGTGGACTGAAGTGATCTGGGCCCTTGGGCAATAAGAATCATGGGACTATAACCACCTATCAAAAGTGATTAAATTAGATGGAAGCTAGGGGAGAGTGAGCCCCCTACTGCTGTGGATCCTTGGGTACTGCCCTATTATTCCAATGGTTAGTCCACCCCTGCTGCTGTGTTAAAATCATGGCAGTAACCTGCAGTTCATTGCAAAATGCCACCCTTCCTGTCACTGCCTGAGTGGGGATTGGCTCAGGCACCGACATGAAAGGTGACATTAAAAAAAAAAAAGATTGCTGGCAGTCATCGATCCAGATCTCCCTCCTCTCCCACCCAATGCAACCCACCCCCCCTTCCCTTAATATTTAAAAAATTGCCCTGGTAGTCTAGTGGCCCTCTCACAACCTGATGCCCAATCTACACCAAATATTATATAAAGATTTGCCTGGTAGTGTAGTGGTGAGTCAGGTTGGGTCGAGAGGGGGGCACTATACCACCAGGACAACCTTTTTTTAATATCAAAGGAATGGGGTGGATGGGTTGGGAGAGTCTGATGAAAAAAGCCAAACCTCCCAACCAACACTTCTATGCTACCCTGGACCTGGCAAAATGTTTCCCACGCACAACACACAGAAAATTTTTTTTTTTAATTGTATGGCTGCAGAATCCATACCCCCTGATATTCAAAACCATTTAACCAGCCAGGAACAGCACCTGGCCGGTTAAATGGCACTTAACCAGTTATCCAGCAATATTCAGCAGAGGATAACCGGTTATCCCTCCTCTGAATATTCCCAGTTAGCGGCTGGGAGATAACTGGTTATATCACACAATATGGTTGGTTATCTCCGAATATTCAGCACATAGCTGGCTATTTTAAGTGGCCACATCGGGACACGTAAATAGATGGAATATCTTTGGCCGATTTAAACTTAACCAGCTATCTCCGAATATTAACTTAGCCGGTTAAGTTTAAACCGACCAAAAATAAACCGGATATTCAATGCCGGTCACTGGAAACAACCCAGCATTAAATATCTGGGCTGATGACTGACTCGGAAGTTAGCCAGACTCTCTCCCCTGGTCTGGATATCAGCCTCATAATGTCCTCATTACTATCCATTTTAATGCAGTCTGCGGCAAGAATTTCCACTCGAGTTAACACCTTTCTGTAATGCTCAGTCAGTAAAACTTGTGGTTAAAACCACATTAAACCCATGGTAATATTTTCTGCATCAGCCCCTCTGTAAGTTCTATGTGAAACTGAGAGCCCCGCCCATGTCCCACATCTGCTCTGGCTATGTATACGCCCCCTTGCATTTACATGCTATGTAAGTTATGCGCATCTTTTAGAATAGCACTTAGGCACCCTGCTGGCACTTTCATGAGTATATATAAGTGCTAGTATTCAATACATTTACACAAGCAAGGGGTACCAAGGGGAGTCCTCCAATTGCATTGCTGCCAGTGGGTGGTGGTGTTTCAATATTGTGTTTCAATTTCTAGGGACAGGCAGGGTCCCCTGGAGTCCTGCAGAGCAGGGGCGTATCTGGACTCTGGCAGTAGGGGGGGCCAGGGCCAGAGGAAGGGGGCACATTTAGCACCCCCCCCGGCACCACCGACCCCCTCGCCATTGCCAGAGCCCCCCTGCCACCAACGACTCCCCCCCGCCATTGCCAGAGCCCCCCCCTGCCACCAACGACTCTCTCCACCTCCTCTCCCGCCGCCAACCCTCCCCCGCTGACGTTGTTTACCTTTGCTGGCGGGGATCCCAACCCCCGCCAGCCGAGGTCCGCTTCCGCCTGCTTTTAAAAATAATTCTTCAGCTGGCGGGGGACCCCAACCCTCGCCAGCCGCCGAGGTCTTCAAAGTTCTTGTTCGTCGTCCTCCTCCGTGGCCATGCTGTACGCTGCTGATTCGGAGTCTGTCTGATGTCGCACCACGTTGTACGCGCGTACAACATGGTGCGACGTCAGACAGACTCCGAATCAATAGGGTACAGCATGGCCACGGAGGACGACGAACAAGAACTTTGAAGACCTTGGCGGCTGGCGGGGGTTGGGGTCCCCCGCCAGCTGAAGAATTATTTTTAAAAGCAGGCGGAAGCGGACCTCGGCTGGCGGGGGTTGGGGTCCCCCGCCAGCAAAGGTAAACAACATTAGTGGGGGAGGGTTGGCGGCGGGAGGGGGGCCAGGGCGAAATCTGCGGGGGCCCAGGCCCCTGTGGCCCCACGCAGATACGCCCCTGCTGCAGAGCTTGCCTGTCCCTCACTATTGAAAATGTGATAGTGAAACAGCACCCCTTACTGGCAGGACTGTAGTTGGAGGACTCCTGCTCAGCTTAGAGGGAACCGTGGTGCCTAGATTATAGAATCACCCTTAAAATGATTAACTTAGAATTCTTCATGTGATGGTGAACAGCTTTGTTTACAAAGGGCATTACCCATTCTACTCTGAACAATTCCATCTTAACCTTGATGTGGACAAAACAGCGATCACTCCAAAGGTGTAGAAGCTATAAAGGACACTATCCTTTCTTCAGACTTGAGTTTTTGTTTTCAAAAACTATTAAACTTGCTGAACTGTGGTCTTACAAACTAAACACAGTTTATGAGCTGATTTAAAAGTGCCAACAGTTTATTTTGCATGTGTAAAGTCATAAAATGAAAATGCCAGCAGTTGCAAGACAGCTAATGGACGTGAAATGAGGAATTTAAAAACAGAAAGACCATTATCATGTCCTCAAATTCTAATCAAGGTTGTGTCACAGTGTGTTTCAGAGGGATGCTCCTATGAGACTGGAGGACAGCAAAAGTCAAATAAAAGAGGTTCTGCACGGAATCACAAGTCAAGAAATGGAATATTGAGGTTGGCAAAATCATGGCTTAACTGGGAAGGATGTCCTAAGAATCCAAAACATACATAATTACAATTACCATACTTGTAGGCCACCAATTCCCTAACTCTGACTCTATGTGGCTAACAAACAAAAAATACACATACCACAATTTGAACATATTAAGCAATTTACAAATTAAGAGCAGCATTTTTGATATGACGTCTAAATCTGATTTTGGACATTTTGCTGAAAACATCCAAAAATCAAGTGGCAAACCTAGCGACTTTTGAAACTGAAAAACATCTATCTTTTTGTTTTGAAAATGTCCATTTCCTAGATGTTTTGTGCTCAGTGCACTTTTCTTTTGTGACTATTTTCGAAAAATATATATCCAAGGGAAAAACGCAGAAAAACAAGGCATTTGGGGGGGGGGGGGGTGTCAACATTCCAGCAGAGCAATGGGACAACCTAGGGGGCGCTGAAGTGGACTTCACATTAAAGTTCCCAGTTATAATCTCACCATATTGTATGGTGAGCCCTCTAAAACCCACCAAAAACCATCTGTGCCCAACTGTACACCACTTATAGCCCTTATGTCTGCAGATGTCACCTATATGTGGGTACAGTATGTTTTTGGAGGGTTTTGGAGGGCTCACAGTTTCCACGACAAGTGTACCAGTTAGAGTAGGATATGGGCCTAGGTCCCCTTCTCTACAGTGCACTGCACTGACCACTAGGCTACTTCAGGGGCCCGTTTGCTGCTCTAATAGGACTGACCATAATATATGAGGGTGTCATAGAGACTGGTATGTATTGTTTCTTTCACATCTTAGTGGGGAGGGAGAGGGTCAGTGACCAATGGGGAGTAATGTGGGGGGGGGGGGGGGTCATGCCTTAATCACTTCAGTGGCCATTTAGGGCACCTTTCTGTGACTTAGTCCCTAACCATTAAAAGAGCAGGTAAGGGTGGCGCCATTGTCGTCATGGATTATGCAGACTACTCAGTAGAGGCACATAGACAACTTAATGATACCTGTTTTTACGGTAGACTCCAAGATGAAATAATATAGATTTTTGTATCGGCAATATCCCAAGATCCCTTACATATACATTGTTCCGAAGGTACATAAGTCTTTTCATAAACCTCCCGGATGACCTATAGTATCCGGTAGAGTTGATTATTTATTTATTTATTTGTTACATTTGTATACCACATTTTACCACCTATTTGTAGGCTCAATGTGACTTACATAATACCGTAGGTGTGCGCCAAGCCGGTAAGGAACAAATACAAAGTGGCATTATGGTAGAATAGATACTTGTGTTACAGACATATTTGGGAATCATAGCAAGGAGGAGTTGCGTTGAGTCCAGTTCTACCTTTAGTTAGTTGTGTAGCAGGGTTCAGTCTTTTAGGTTATTTCAGTAAGGTATGCTTTTTTGAATAGGTAGGTTTTTAGTGATTTCCTGAAGTTTAAATGGCTGTATGTTGTTTTCACAGCTTTTGGTAGTTCATTCCACAGTTGTGTGCTTATGTAGGAAAAGCTGCTTGCATAAGTTGATTTGTATTTGAGTCGTTTGCAGCTTGGGTAGTGAAGATTTTGGTACGTTCTTGTTGATCTCATATTTCTGGAAGGCAGGTCTATGAGCTCTGTCATATATCCTGGGGCTTCACCGTAGATAATTTTGTGGACCATGGTGCAGATTTTGAAGACGATATGTTCTTTGATTGGGAGTCAATGCAGTTTTTCTCAGAGGGGTGTGGCACTTTTGAAACACGTTTTTCCAAATATTACCCTGGCTGCCGTGTTTTGGGTGGTCTGTAGTTTCTTTATAAGTTGTTCTTTGCATCCTGCGTAGATGCCGTTGCAGTAGTCTACGTGACTTAGTACCATTGATTGTATCAGGTTGTGAAATGTTTATGATTATGGAACCATTATCTCAATATGTAGATTATTATTTGAAATCGCATGTTCCATCGGCCAAGTTGTATGCCAGGGATTCTTTCCATTTTATTCAAACTCTACAACAGCTTGATTTACATTCGAATAAAAAAATTATTTTAGTCACCATGGACATCAATGCCCTCTACACAAGTATTCCGCTGCATAAAGCTTTGAAAGTGGTTGAAGAATATTTATCTCAGTCACCTATTTCAGGCTCTAAGTTGTCTTTGGTGAATAAAATGACCGAATTGGTCATAAAAAATAACTATTTCAGATTTGAAAAACAGTACTATTTACAAATTTGGGGTATAGTGATGGGTGCAACGGTGGCTCCTTCCATCGCTTGCCTATATATGACCAAGTTCGAGGAAGCATATGTTTATCAAAGTCAATTTCAATTTAACATTATTATGTGGAAGAAATTCATTGACAATGTGATCATGGTGTGGCAGGGTCCGATAGAAAAATTAGAAACGTTTTTTTCATATCTTAATCATGTGGATCCAGCAATCACGTTTTCCACCTCCTACAACCCCACACAAGTCAAATTTCTCAATATTAATGTCTCCATAGACAGTATGGGGGCTTTTGCTACCACATTATATAGGAAGGAAAGTGACAGAAATACTTTGTTACAATATTCCAGCTTTCACCCCAAACGTTTACGCAACAACATCGCTACGGGACAGTTTTTGAGAATTAAGTGGTTATGCTCAACCCAGGACCAGTTCAAAATGCATGCCAGGAAGTTGTATCATAGATTCGTGGATCGGGGATACCCCCCATGGTTTGTTCGTCAAGCATATAAAAGAGCTTTCATCAACATGGAGTGGCTATTACAGGATCGTCCGCAAACATCGGATTCATCCTTGGTGTGTGTTTTACCTTATTCTACACAAGTGCATCGAGTACGGGGGATTCTACAAAGGTTTTGATCATCCAAAATTTGCTTACACACGAAGCCGTAATCTTGGTGAATTACTGAATACTCGCAAACTGGAACATATTCAGCAATTTGCGGACATTGCAAGTTCTGCAAACATGTTATACAAGTGGGTCATATTAACATACCTGGATCCCAAAAAGTGTTTAAGTTGAGACAACACACGGATTGTACAAGCTCGAATGTAGTTTATTGCATTATATGCCCATGCAACCTTTATTATATTGGTCAAACTAGACGCCCCATAAAAGTGCGCATTTGTGAACACTTGAGTAATCTAAAACATCACAAGGAGGAAGCTCCATTAACTTCCCACTGGACCGCATATAACCACATGCAACAAGATTTGAAGTTTATAGTTCTTTTGCAGATAAATATGTCGAATGAGGGGAATGCTTCGGATATATTGTTCACTAAGGAACAATGATTTATATATAAGTGGAATACAGTTGACCCAATGGGTGTAAATTGAGAAGTTGAATGGATAGGCTGATTTTAACACATAAGGAATATGCATTGATTTTTGGGAAGAGGTCATAACGCCCGCGCATGGGTGAGTGGCAGTGTCTGTTTCTGGATCCTATTTAAACTGATTTGACTTCTTGGCTAAATGCACTATTCTGATCAATTGTGGATGGAGTTCCCATTTGGTAAGTGACCATTTCATGAATATATATTTAGGTATGAGATTGTTTAGAATTACATGTATTGCTTGTTTATTAGTTTTTAGTTATTAGATAGAGGTGCTAAAGGAAAAATATAGAGATTTAAGGTGGATTTTCTATTGTGTATGAACTTTTTAGCGGCTTCCTCCTGAAGAAGACATGAAGGGGCATAATCGAACAGAAACGCCTATCTCCATGGGCGTTTATTTCCGAGAACAGGTCCGTGAAGGGGCGGGCCAAACCGTATTTTCGAAAAAATGGACGTTTTTGAGCTGGGCGTTTGTTTTTTTAGCGATAATGGAAACTAAAAACGCCCAGCTCAAAAACGTCCTAATCTGAGCCATTTGGTCGTGGGAGGGGCCAGGATTGGTAGTACACTGGCTCCCCTGATATGCCAGGACACCAACTGGGCACCCTAGGTCAGTGCGGTGGACTTCAGAACAAGCTCCCACATGCATAGCTCCCTTACCACGGGTGCTGAGCTCCCAACCCCCCTCCCCCAAAACCCACTACCCACAAATGTACAACACTACCATAGCTCTTAGGGGTGAAGGGGGCACCTACATGTGGGTACAGTGGGTTTTGGAGGCCTCCCATTTACCAGCACAAGTGTTACAGGTGGGGGTGGATGGGCCTGGGGCCACCTGGCTGAAGTGCACTGTGGTACCCACTAAAAGTGCTCCAGGGACCTGCATACACGCAGGCCTCTAGGACTGGTTGCTGCTATATAACATTGGCACACCAGTTGACACCTCTCTCCGAAAACATCCTGTATTGGAATAACCGTGTTTACTCACAGTTAACTGCAGAGGTTGTGCCCCACTGGCAACGAGTCTCCCTGGTACTGAGATTAGCAGTAGGTCAGAGCTGGCAGAATGCTGTACAATGCCCTGTTTCAGCCACATTCAAGGGAAAAACTTAAGTTGTCTAACGTGGCTAACGCAGGAAAGGGAACTAAAACTGGCTTACAAAAATGGCCACTACCGCATGGACTACAACAGGAAACACAACAGGGCACACTCTGACCCAGTAGGCAGGGGGAAAAGCACCATGGGAGAAGAGCCTACCAACTACCAACATCGTGAGACTGTAACACAAGCTAATGAAATCACGGAGCCCAATACCCTACACCCACCACAATGCAATGCTGATGTGACCCTGTACTGCACCCGAGAGCCACATCTGTAAGCTCTGTTGAGCAGGGACTGTCTTTTCATGTTAATTTGTACAGCGCTGCGTAAGTCTAGTAGCGCTATAGAAATGTTTAATAGTAGTAGTAGTAGTGACCCTGTACTGCACCCGAGAGCCACATCTGACCCAGGGAAAGGCTGTGACAGGATTGAACACATTCTGCTGTCATGGAGGTGGGTACGGCATTTGAGGCTGGCATACAGGCTGGAAAAAAAGTTTTTAAAGTGGGGTTTTTTTGGTGGGAGGGGGTTAGTGACCACTGGAGGAGTCCGGGGAGGTCATCCCCGATTCCCTCCAGTAGTCATCTGGGCAGTTGGAGCACTTTTTTGTGACTTGTTCATGAAAAAAAAAAGGGTCCAAAAAAAGTGACCCAAAATCGCGGTAAAAACGCCTTTTTTTCGATTATCAGCTAAAGACGCCCATCTCTCCTCGGCTGATAACCACGCTCCAGTTCCGCCTCCACCATGCCTCCGACACGCCCCCGTCAACTTTATTCGTTTTGCGACGGAGTGCAGTTGGAAACGCCCAAAATCGGCTTTCGATTATACCGATTTGGGCGCCTTTGCGAGACAAACGTCTATCTCCCGATTTAGGTCGCACTATAGGCGTTTTTCTCTTTCGAAAATAAGCTGGATAATGAAACTCAGCTGATTTGTGTGATAAAATGACTAATAACACGCACAAGCAAGATTGAGTTGAGGACTAAAAGCAAGGGCTATTATGATTTCACAGAGTGTGATGCTATATTTTTGTTAATATATCGTTTGATTTGGTGATATTGCATGAGGAACTACACACTGGACTGAGTTAGAAGCGACAATCAACACATTTGCGGGACATGAAAATTTGCAGATAAGTAATTCATCTCTGTTGTTGATGGGTACATCATTATGTAACTGGAAAGGACTGCCTTTGGCTACTGCGGCATCAAGACAAAACCTTTTTCATATAAGATTTCTTAACATATTTGAGAAACACCTCATTGCACGTTCATTGCCTAATTGAGATACGATCAGTAGGCAAAATAATGATTAAGCAGTATGTTAATATCTTAGGGAATAGATGCAGGTGTATCCGTAACTAGTTGGGGTTAATCTTCAAATAAAAGTTTGTTGGAGAGCTAATTAAGTCTCTCAACATTTGAGAACGCCAAAGTGCGATGATGGTTCTTTACTCAGCCAGTCACTTTAAATATGACTGATGGGCGAACTGAGCACTTTTCATAAAATTTATATATATAATAATTGATAAAAGAAAAAAAATTGATGGTGGTTAATGTAAACCACAATAGCAGGTATATAAGAATTATTATTTATAGATATCTTGAATTTGTGTTGTTTAGTTGTGAATGAACCAGGTCTAGACCAAAATGTCTATTTTGTAGTCCTGGACGTTTTTGCTTTGTTCTACTATGGAAGAAAAAAATCCAAGTTTTGTGAATGCCCAAATCCCATCCCCAATACCCCCTGGCACACACCCTTGTGTTTGGACCCACTGTAAATGAACTGCATAGAAAAATGTCTTTTCGATGGGTTTAAAAATAATGATTTGGATGTTTTGGCAAAAAAAGTCCATCTGCCACTTTGTGTCGCTTTTTGGACTTTTTTCTGTTTTGAGAATGAGCCCCTAAATATAAAAAACCATAATATCTGTATATTGTAGACTATAAAGTAACATTTATCTTACTTCAAATATTTCTGAAAAAGAAACAATGTTAGATGGTTATGAAACAGAGATAGGCAATTGTTTGACATCCAATGGAATTGTATTCCAGTGTAAAGCTGCCCTATAAGAAAAAGAGCTCTCAATCTCTTACAATGAATTGTCTTACATGAAAGGAAGCGCAATATAAAATGTTTTGGTCTAGACCTGTTTTTATAATGAATTAGACACAAAAAGATATCCTAAATGACCACATGACCACTGGAGGTTATTACCAGCCTTTATGGCATCCTCAGATGTTATAGCCAGGTCCATTAGAGCAGTATGCAGGTCCCCAGAGTAGTGTAGTAATGTGTGTAGTGCACTGTAGACAGGTGGACCCAGGCCCATACCTCCTCCTACTGTTACACTTGTGGTGCAACAGGTTCCTGGCAAGGAGTCACACCCTGCAGCTCCTTTTGGGACATTGACACTGAGGCACCTACTGTATGTTCTAATTATTTTCACATTATCACAAAATATGACTGGGATTCCTTCTCCTTCTCTCCCACACTTATCACTTACTACTCCCCACCCCCAGGACTGCAATCTTTGTCTCTGATACTGAAAGTCTGACTCATCTGTTTTTCCTGTAACTAGAAAATTGGTGACCCTGAAAAGCTTAATGATGAAGCTGTATCACCTCAACATGTTGCTCTTTCATCACCGAAATCCAGTTTGAATCTTTCCAGCTGTGGTTAACACACTCATAGTTTATTACAGTGGAAGAATAATGATATTTAGGATTGACTTACCAATTTCAGTAGCTATGACTGTAATGTTGTGCCAATACAACGTCTCCCGATCCAGAGGCTTTGAGGTAAAAATTGAACCATTCCCAGAATCAATATTGAATATCCTGTCCATATCAGTGTGCCGATCTAAGGAGTATCTGAAAATACAGTGAAATGAAAAGTATTCATACAATATATAGCATTTATTTTCCAGTATCCTGGGTGAAGGATTTTTCAAGTGGAGGAGTGTCAGGTTCCTCTTCTGCATGGCCTAGTTGTCATGATAATGATGGGGAATCCTAATTCTATCTTGGCCCTGTGACTTTGGGAATCAAATGTGTATTAGAAAGAGCAGATCCAATGTATTTTGAGGATGACATTTATATTTTCTGTAACAAACAATCAAAAAATATTTAGAGACAAATCAAAATACCATAACTTAAAAAAATTAAAACCAAGGTTCGTAAAAACCACCAAAACTCAATTTACTCAGGGGTCCTGTATCATACTATATTAATTAAACAAAGGGCACCTCAAAGTTCCCTATAGGGGACAATAGAATACCTATTAGACACCCCCTGTGAGATAGGGGGTGTCTAATAGGTATTCTATTGTCCACTGTAGGGAGCTTTGAACTGCCCTTTGTTTAATCAATATAGTATGATACAAGACCCCCGAATAAATTGAGTTTCTGTGTTTTTTTTACAAACCTTGTTTATTTGAATTTTCTGTACCACACTGCATTGAAAAAGTTGTCAGAAATGTAAATACACCTAATTGGTAATTCCTTGGAAAGGAACCCTCTTGTGAAAGGATGATCCTCATGGAAGGATACTAGCAGCATGTCAGCATGCTCTTTGGTCTGTTTGCATCTTCTACCAAATTTTGGCAAGGTATGTGAATATCACACTTATTTTCGAAAGAGAAGGGTGCCCATCTTCCGACACAAATCAGGAGATGGGCGTCCTTCTCTCAGGGTCGCCCAAATCAGCATAATCGAAAGCCGATTTTAGGCGTCCTCAACTGCTCTCCGTCGCGGGGACGATCAAAATTCACGGGGGCGTGTTGGCAGTGTACCGAAGGCGAGACGGGGGCGTGGTTAAGAGATGGGCATCCTCGGCTGATAATGGAAAAAGAAGGGCGTCCCTCACGAGCATTTGGCCGACTTTACTTGGTCCCTTTTTTTTCAGGACCAAGTCTCGAAAAGGTGCCTGAACTGACCAGATGACCACTGGAGGGAATCGGGGATGACCTCCCCAAAACAAAATTTTAAAAACATTTTTTGCCAGCCTCTAAGCCAGACTCAAATGTCATACTCAGCTCCATCACAGCAGTATGCAGGTCCCTGGAGCAGTTTTTAGTGGGTGCAGTTCACTTCAGGCAGGTGGACCCAGGCCCATCTCCCCCCCCCCCCACCTGTTACACTTCTGCTAGTAAATGTGAGCCCTCCAAAACCCACCACAAACCCACTGCACCCACATGTAGGTGCCCCCCTTCATCCCTAAGGGCTATGGTAGTGGTGTACAGCTGTGGGGAGTGGGGTTGGGGGGGTTGGGGGGCTCAGCACCCAAGGTAAGGGAGCTATGTACCTGGGAGCAATTTCTGAAGTCCACTGCAGTGCCCCCTAGGGTGCCCGGTTGGTGTCCTGGCATGTAAGGGGGACCAGTGCACCACGAATGCTGGCTCCTCCCATGACCAAATGCCTTGGATTTGGTCGTTTTTGAGATGGGTGTCCTCGGTTTCCATTATCGCCGAAAACCGGGGATGACCATCTCTAAGATCAACCTAAATGTTGAGATTTGGGCGTCCCCGATCATATTATCGAAATGAAAGATGGATGTCCATCTTGTTTCGATAATATGGGTTGCCCCGCCCCTTCGCCGCACCGACCTTAGAGATGGGCACCCTTAGAGATGATCATCCCCGTTCGATTATGCCCCTCCATGACACCTTTCAAAGTATATTGGTTCTTCAGTATTTTGGGTATTTTACTTGAGCATTGCACCATGACTTGGAATGTTGGCAGAATTTTACATTTATATTCTATTCAATACCCTGCCAATGGTGTAAGATATAAATTGGCTTAACTGGAGTGAGTACAGAAGGTAATCCTTTGTACCTTTTCAGAAAACAATAATGAGATCAAAAAATTATTCCATTAACTTTAATCAGATTTTTAAAAAACATAACCAGTCAAATCAGCACTGCTGAATATTCCTAGATAAAGAAAATCAGACAACTCACCTGTGAATCTTTAGGCCAGCTGTTTGTGTGGCCTGACTTAACCAATTATTTTTCAAAATACCAGTACTATCCAGTTACAGTAGTGTTTTTAGCCTGTTTGCCACCTGGGGCAGGTCGCTGCTGCACCCCCTCTGGTGCTTCATCCCCCAAGGCACCCCCCACCAAAGCACATCCCCTGCTCTGGAACAGGAAGTAATATTAGAGGGGGTAGGGGACCGGCAGAGCTTAAAGGCGCATACCCCCTTGCTGTCTGCACTTGGGGCAGACTGCCCCCTCCAGCCTGCCCTTGTATGCTACTGTTCATAAAAGAAAACCATGGACCATGCTAGGCCTCTGATCCCACATCTTCTTAATATGAAGGAACCACCTAAAGGTGGAGGAACAAAACCACCACTACGAACAAGTCACAGGAAATCACAAGGTAGTAGGGTGTATGATGGCCCTTCCAATATCCAGAAACCAGAAGACTTGAGTCCAAAACAAGGAGTTTATTGTAGGAAATGTACCACTGCGACTCAACACAGTGCCATGTTTTGGCATTTCTGCCTACGTCAGGAGTCTTTAGATGTGCAGCCTAATAGAACAAAAGGTAATCAATACTCTCTTCAGAGCTAAAGGTCGTGTTAATGCCTTAATATCAAGAGTGCACTTTGTTGCAGAAAAACGTCTCTGCGAATAGCAGGGAAAAGCACCTCTTCTTAACCAGTTAACATCTGGCTGGGCAATGAATTGTCCAGTCAAAAGTTAACTGCTAAGCGACTCTGAAATTTCAAAAAGGCTAATCACATCAAATGTGATTTTCACTAGGATTGAAATTTTATTCCCAAGCATAAAACCTGTTGTGGACTGTGTACTTATACTACAAATGATAACGTATTTGTGTAAGGCACCTATACATAAATTTAAAGGAGTAATAGATTTCTACTATTGTATGATTGCATGTCCACGTGCTGTCTTTTTGTTTCTGTGCCTTTTAAGGATCACAGTCTAATGGGGAGGAGAGATGTCATACATGCATAGTAAAACCTAGGTTGCTCTAATATTTAGAGGGGAAATTATTAACATGGGCTACTGTTAAGATCTGTTATTTTATTGTTAACCCGAGTTATTAGAAACTAGGTCTCACTGCATAAAATGAGACCTGTGCTAAAATAGCATGAGTTAGTGATAAATTAACCCATCTTAACATTGATAACTAGGCTCCTTAATTATAGAGCTTTGTGAGGAGTCCTATCTGGGTGCAGCTGTCCCTGTGAACTAGGCTTTGAGACCTCTATCTGTGAGTGTTGAGAGACTGCCTCACCCCCTTAAAGTTTAAGACTTAAGCACTGCAGTTCAGTACTGCAGGAGGGTGTTGAAGAGGATACCTCTGAACAGGGCATCTTCTGTTCCATTCACTCAATATTGGCTTCTGGAGGGTGAACATCATACAAAGAATTAACTGCTAGAGCTGGCATGATGAACACACTGGGCCCCATATTCAGACCATGGGAGTTAGGCCGGCTAACTTCTGTGGTTGGCACTGAGCCCAGATATTCAATGCCGGGCCATAGCCATTGAATATCTGGTTTATTTTTGGACCAATTGAACTTAACCGACCAAGTCGATATTCAGCACTGGCCAGTTAAGTTCAAACCAGCCAAAGTTATACCAGCTAATCACACGGTCACATTCGGACACTTAACTGGTGCTGAATATTCTCGGCTAGCCACACGATATAACCAGCTAGCCGCTATTTAGTATTGAAGGACGGCAGTTATTCATCATCATGGGTATCCCCTTGTGGTGTTCCCAAATGCTCTTCTATCTCTCCACTCTTGTACAATTTGTACATGAGCTCTTTAGGTCAAATCTTGCTGAAACCTGTTGTCCTATATGGATAATTCCCTAACTAGGGGGATACTGATAAATTTAACCTCTGGAGTACAGGTGGTATAGATGTCCTATATGAATGACTTTTTCTTTTTGATTCCTGTTAGTCAGGGTGTGGATTCCATTTCTTTTAAGATTAATATTTGCATAAACAGGATAAAAGATTGGTCGGTTAAGTGTTATAGTTCTCTTTGGATTTAGTTAAAATTCCCCAAATGATCTTGGGTGATTATAGATCTGTTTAATGTAGAGAGAACCTCTAAAGCTTTGGGAGTAGTCTTGGATTCATCTTTGACAATGGAGTCACAGATTAATGGCTTGATTAGAAAAGCTTATTTTAAATTGAAACAGCTGCGACTGCTGATATCTAATTTTTTATAAGATCATTTTAGGATTATTGTGCAGTTGAGTATTTTTGTCATTATTAGACCGGATATTCACTATATTTGGGTTTGTCTTGTAGGCAACTTTCTAAGATTCAAATGATTCAGAACTCAGCACCTAGGCTAATATTTCAGAAAACTCCTTTGTTGGATGCTTTGCATTGGTTGCCTGTGCAGACTTGAATCATTTTTAAAGTACTTTGTTTTATATTTAAGCTTTTGGATGGTCCTGGCCCTGAATGTGGATCTCAACTGGTGAATTTGTTAAAATTCAGTTGAAGCTCCAGGAGTTGTTAATATTTGATGTTAGCTTTTCCTTTAACTAAAGGTATATGGTTTAAAGCTGGGTTTTCTCAATCTTGTTTCTTTTCAGCTGTTCATTACTGGAACATTTCCCCTCTGAGTTATGTTCAATGAGGAATTATCTACTATTTCAGAAAGCTTTGAAAACTTATTTCTTTATCAGGCATGGAAGGGTTATGATTTTATTTGGTTTTATTATGTATTTTTTTTTAGTCATGTGTTAATTCCTGATTGTATCAGTTCTTACCTAATAGATGTTACTCGCTTTAAATCTTAATTAGATTGTGAGCCCTCCAGAGACAGGGAAATACCCAGTGTACCTGAGTGTACCTTGAGCTACTACTGAAAAAGGTGTGAGCAAATCTAAATAAATTAAATTAAATTATTTAAGGGAGTAATCGAGAGATAAGTCTCTGATAGCATAGCATAGCATTATTCACCGGGGATATTCAGCCTAAGACAGTTGGCTAGCTCCCACTGAATATTGGCGGATAGCCGGCTAAGTGCCATTTAACTGGCCAGATGCCGTTCCAGGCTGGTTAAATGGTTTTGAATATTGTGGGGGACTATCTATATCTTTGAGTGCCTCTACCTATACAGATAGCAAGAATAAACTGATTAAGCTAAATGCCATGGCCAGGGTTTAACATACTTCAGCCAGTTTAAATTGATTCCTCCCCCCTTTTTTTTTTAAGGATGGATAAGATATCTGTAAAGAGAGTGGCCACTGGCAACAGGCCCTTTGCAGGTAATCTTTCCAGGGGCAAGAACCAAACCTTAATCTGTTGATTGTTAGTGTGAAGTACAGCCTGCTGGGTAAAAGAACCTGCAGTATTTGAACTAATGCAGGCAGTTTTGATTATTGTTTCCTTAACTTATATAAGACAATCAAGGTTCTTGTCTTTGGCCTTAGTTGGCTAACAAATGTGTTCAGGTATACTACATATTTATCTTCCATTCCATGTAACAGAGGCAGTACAAGAAATTACATTTTAAGCCTCAGTTCAATGACAATAAGAGGCCTATAAGATTGTGCTAATATCTAGGTTTGTTGCAGTTTGTGGATGTCCCCTAATTCCTTGGAAATGACTAGGGATACACATTTAAAACTTTGGGGAGTTAGCTGGCAGAAAATGGAAGGAAACTGGTTTCTTGAAGTTTTAGAGGTTGTAGTGTGAGCAGCTGGGAGGTATTTTTGACTGACCATACACAAGGAGCATGCAGGTCTGCAGAGTGGCAAGTCCTAGGGAATGACATTAATATCAAAATGTAGGGTTAGATAGAACAGAGGCTTTTTAAGAATGCTGGATCTTGTACTAATTAGAGCACCAGCAACAAGACCCATTTTCAATCATCCAGGCAGTTGCTTGAACATCCTCACACATATCAATACCACAACGAGGAAGCAGCAAAAATCAGTCAAGCACACAAAGTTAACCACAGGTAAATAAACACTATTGTACTTACCTCACAGGGCTTTTGAGAGCATCAGGGTCCTGAGCTGTTACTATTCCTATAGTACTGTTTGTCTTAATATCTTCCTTCACTTCCAGTATGTAGATTGGCCTACTAAACACAGGGGGCTCGTCCACATCCTCCACATTAATTCTAATGGTAGCAAAGTCCTTGAATGGCCCCAGATAGAGAAAACGGGGATCCACATTTGTATTTACTGCCTCTACTTTCAGTGTATACAGTTTCTTCTTTTCGAAATCTAGAGTCTGGAAGAAGTAATTATAACTTGTGAAAGAGCATTCTAATATGGCAATGGACCAACATTATCAGCTGCAATGTATTTCCAGAAGACTGCATAAAAGATTAATTTGATTTATATGATGAAATACTTGCTTATCTCACAATACACAGTAGATCTCTTATAAAACTGTCAAAGGTTGGACCCTATTTATTATAACATATTACACTTTAGACTCCATATGCCCTGGGATTCTATACATGGTGCCTTAATTTCCACATGGAAATCAAAGTGTATTCTATAACAATGCGCGTAACTTAATTGGTTAACTAGCTAATCGGTGCTATTAATTGCATATTAACAAGCAATTATCAGCACTAATGGGCATTAATTAAGATTTACGTGCACAACTCACTAAGTGTATTCTGTAATGTGGTACGCTTATATTCTAAGTCACATAGAGGGGAATAATCGAACGGCGCCAGCAAAATAGATTGCCGGCGATCTATTTTGGTGGCGCCGCAAACAGCTGGCCGGAACCGTATTATCGAAAAAGATGGCCGGCCATCTTTTTTTTCGATAATACGGTTTAGCCCGGCCAAATGCCGTGGAGTTCGCCGAGTTTGAAATGGCCGGGTTTGTTTTTCAGCGATAATGGAAAGTTATGTCGGCCATCTCAAACCCCGGCCAAATTCAAGGCATTTGGCTGTGGGAGGAGCCAGCATTTTTAGTGCACTGGCCCCCCTGACATGCCAGGACACCAACCAGCCACCCTAGGGGTCACTGCGGTGGACTTCAGAAAAGCTCCCATGTGCATAGCTCCCTTACTTTGGGAGCTGAGCCCCCCAACCTCCCCCCCCCAAACCCACTACCCACAAATGTACTGCACCCACTAAAATTGCTCCAGGGACCTGCATACAGCCTCTAGGACTTATTGCTGCTGTATAACTTTGGCACACCAGTTCACACCTGAAGACTAATCTCTCTGAAAAAGTCCTTTCTTGAAATAACCATGTTTACTCACAGTTAACTGCAGATCAGAGGTTGTGCCCCACTGGCAAAGAGTCCCCTGATACTAAGATTAGCAGTAGGTCAGAGCTGGCACAATGGTGTACAATGCCCTCTTTCAGCACCATGCAAGGTAAGAAGTACGTTCTCTAACATGGGTAACACAGGAAAGGGAACTAAAACTGGCTTACAAAAATGGCCACTACCGCATGGACTACAACAGGAAACAAAACAGGGCACACTCTGACCCAGTTAGCAGGGGGGGGAAAGCACCATGGGAGTAGAGCCCAGTACCCTACACCCACCACAATGCATTGCTAATGTGACTTTGCAGGGCACCTAACAGAAAAGGTGTCACACTCACCCAAGAGCCACATCGCAACCAGGGAAAGGCTGTCGGAGGATACAACACATTCTGCTGTCATGGAGGTGGGTACGGCATTTGAGGCTGGCATATAGGCTGGCAAAAAAGGTTTTTAGTTTTATTTTTTTAGTTTGGAAGGGGATTGGTGACCACTGGGGGAGTATGGGGAGGTCATCCCCCATTCCATCTAGTGGTCATCTGGTTAGTTGGGGCACCTTTTTGAGGCTTGGTCGTGAAAATAAAAGGTCCAAGTAAAGCCGGCGAAATACTGCTTAACGCCGCTTTTTTTTTCCAATATCGGTGAAAGCCGGCCATCTGGTAGCCACGCTCATGCCCGCCCATGTCCCGCTTTCGCTTATCTACCGATACGCCCCCTTGAACTTTCGCCGGCGAAGCGACGGGAAAGCGGCGATGCAGTCAAAAATGCCACTTTCGATTATACCGATTTCGCCGCTTTAAAAAAATCGCCGGCCATCTCCCGATTTGTGTCAGAAGATGGCTGGCGATCACTTTCGATTATAAGCTGGATAGTTGAAAAGGGGGTATAGCCATGGGCGAGGCATAGGTATTTCTAAAATCTATGCGTGTTGTTATAGAATACACTCGCTCCGTACCTAATTTAGGCATTGGGATTTATACCAAGTAAAACATGGCATAAATGGCTGCAATTATGTTTGATCATATGGAGAGGCACTCAGCGTTATTCTGTATACTACACGGAAATTTAAGCCTATTCTATAAAATGTAGGCACATTTTACAGAACAAGCCTAGGCATATTTTTTTTCTGCATAGAATTTTTAGGCGCCATATATAGAATCTATCCCATAATGTGGAATCACTTACAAAATGTTCAACTATCTTGGACTTCAGTGTCCATGTTATATGCAGTTTACAGTGAATTCTCAGTAGGATGGGGATTGTGTGATGGAATAATAATAATAAAAAAGAACAAATTAGAAAACTAAACAGATGTGACCTGGAAGTAATCTAATATAGATGTACAGAGAAGTATAGCATCAGTTATTTTTAGCAGTTTAAAAAACTTAAGAAAAGTAGGCCTGTGTATAGAAAGTCAACACCGGTGGAATTATGAGTAGAAAGCCATTAAAGTGGCTCCAAGCTATTTGTCATTCTTTAAAAAATACTATGACTTCTTTGTTCATTAAAAAAAAAATTATGAGCTCAACAAATCAAAAAAATCACTGGTTGTGTTTAATTAAGAAACCTATTTTTAGGATTTCAAGCAAGGCCATTGGTTCTACAGGTTCAATAGCTATGTCAGATAAGCAAGGTACAGTCATTTCCATGAGATGTAATAGCAAAATTGTTTTATCATTTATTGTTTATTAAAACTTGATATATCGCCTAACTTGTAAAAACAAAACAAAGTTGTTTACAATAAATTAAAAGCATAAAATTGGAAGATGGAACTCCATACAAAGAACAGGAAAGTCACAGACAAACCAAGAGGCAAAAACCCTCACAGATACATTAAAACCCAAAATAAATGCAATCATTTCTCTAGATTTTATTCTGATTATTTAACATGTAGTCCATTTTAGCTAATGGCTACTGTGTGATAGCACAATAGTGAAGTATAGTCATTTAAAGTTTTTTAACAGCTGCAGTGCTGATACCTTTTTGACCATTACAATTCCTTCTTGTGTGTCTTTGTCTGTGATCAAATTGAACATGTCTGATCCATCTCCATCAGCAATATGGTATGTGATCTCCGCATTAACACCCTCATCAATATCATTGGCTTTTATTTTTCCAACTAGGTGTCCGGGAGAGGCAAACTCTGGTACCTTGAACTGGTATGTGCCTAGAAAAACACAAATTTCCATTAGGGAGAAAAGACTACCCATTACGCTATATTTCAGGAGCCCGTCCTATTGCTGGCCTTCTTAAAAACATTTTTTTGTTGATCAGGCAAAGTCTGGTTGAGATAAATAGTATTTGGGGTCAGTGGCAGATTCAAGTCTTGAACTCATCTTATTTATTTGAGGTATTTGCTATACTGCACATTCAGAAGCCATCATAGTAGTTTTATAAACTTAGGAGCCCTTTTACTAAGTTGTACGAAGCAGCTAACATGGAGTTTTCAGAGAGAGCATGTGCTGGTAATGCTGGAGTGGGTGGTATCCGGGTGTGACATAGGCAGGCAGAGGTATGGCTAGTGGTGACAGATAGTGCATGGGTCAGTACCACACTCTAGCTGTCTTGACTGCTGATAGCATGGCTGAATTTAGTGCCACCTCTAGAGGAGCTGTTTAGTGCAACTGCGTTACCAGCACTCCAGTAGAAAACGTTTGGAGGATTGCAGCCTCCATGGCCTATCACCTGACAGGCATTAGGCCCTGGATATCCTCAATATCACGATCCCACCAACTCTCCCCAAAACCCCTGATGTTACAATTTAACTTCCCAAGAACGTTGTGACACATTAAGGCCATAACCCGACTTTCCCAACAGATCCCAACACCCCTACAGCCATAACCCAAATCCCCAACAAACCCCAACACTCTTGAATCCATCACCTAACTACTCCAAGAGACCCTGACACCCCTAAACCCATAAAGCCATCCCCTGACATGAAAACTCTGACCCCTCCCAAGTCCTACCCTCACCCACAACACCTACCTCAGGACCTACCAGGGGTCATCAGTGGTAATTCAGTGGTACCCAGACAGCAGCGGTCACCATCTGCTGCCACCCAGGTTGGTGTTGTCCTTCAAAATTGCACCTCTTCCCCCTAGCGTTACTCTCATGGTACTATGGTAGTACTGTGGTAGAACCACAAGAGTACTTGTAGGGGGCAGAGGGCCCATTTTGAAGGATGGCATCACCCTAGCTCGCAGCGGAGGGTAGACTGTTGCTGATTGGGTCTCAATGAACTACCACTGATGATCTTGGGTAGGATCTGGGGTGGGTGTTGGGAGTGGGAGGAGCATGGGCATAGTTTGACTGTTTCATTTGGGGGGGCAAAGAATGGGGCGGAGCATATTAGCATATTGATTTGCTAATATGGAGGAAGGAAGGAAGGAAGGAAGGAAGGGAAAAAGAGCTGGCTGTTTTGGGGAATATACAGTCACAGAAGAGAGGGAAAACAGCATACAAATACAACCAAGCAAACAAAAAAAGCAAACACTGGGCCTTCAGGATTGAGAAAAATGTAGTCCTTTAATATGACAAAGACCCGACACGGACCGTGTTTCGGCGTACAACCACCTGCATCAGGGGTCTGATGTCACTGGGTTCCAGTGTTTTTATGACAGCCAAGAAACTCAGACACATGAGAAAAGCTTGGTTAACCTTCAGGGGCTGTGCTCCTCAGGACTCTCAAGCTCCCATTCCATTCACCAAGCTTTTCTCATGTCTCTGAGTTTCTTGGCTGTCATAAAAACACTGGAACCCAGTGACATCAGACCCCTGATATAGGCGGTTGTACGCTGAAACACGGCCCATGTCAGGTCTTTCTCATATTAAAGGATTACATTTTTCTCAATCCTGAAGGCCCAGTGTTTTGGGGAATAACCATAATGAATATGTATGAGATCTGTAGCCAGCTCTTTCTCCCTTCCTTCCTTCTTTCCTGCATACCCAGCACTCCCTCTTCCTCTCCAGTAGTATTTCCCCACCCCCTTTCCCATACCATGCCAGTGTTGACCTTAGAAATGCATTGGCTCTATATGTAGATCCTTCCATAGGAACCAACTTTTTTAAATTATTGGGGGTGCTAAGTCTAGTGGAAATAACCCCTTCCTGGACACATACAAGGAATTTTCTCAATATTGGGGGTGCTCAAGCACTCACAGCACCCCCAGAGTCGGCTCCTATGAATCCTTCAAGAGGTAGTGTCATGATTTAGGCTCTACACCCTTTCTGATGTTTTGGTGCCACCTCAGTAAGGCCAACACACAATCTCTCCACTGCAAAACGCGATACACAAACTTGTGCAAAAACACACTCATAACCTTACTAAACCATAACAGCACTAATTCCAAGGACAGGATGAGCTACAATCTTATGCGTGAAAAGGCAGAACTATAATTACACCAGGCTCTAAAACACCAATACACTACCTCGTGAAAAAAAAAGCAAAACAAAAAGGGCTGCAAATACTACAAGCTAGCAGAATACTGCACCTTGATCACACATGAATAACACATGACACAACAGACATGACACAAGGAACTAGAAATCAAAAAATATAAAGGCAAAATACTGAACTGGAAAGTTAACTCAAGAAGTTAGACTCAGCATGCAGCAATACCAGAAAAACTGAAACTTACATGCAAAACATCACAGGTGCACATTTCAAAAAGCTGACATATTCCAATTAATAAATTCTGAATAAAATACTTTTTTCTACCTTTGTTGTCTGATCATTTAGTTTTTCTATTCGCTTTGGTCCCAGTGTCTTCTGTTTTATGCAGTGTCTTCTTTCCATTTGATATTTTTTCTCTCACCATGTCCACCATCCTCCTGTGTCCTTATGCATCTCTCTACTATCTGTAGCCCTGTCCCTATCCTTCCTCAAGTTTCAGTATCTGCCCTCAACGTGTTCCAAACCAGCCCTTAAACTCAGCAGTTTATCCTCCATCCATATCCAGCATTTCTCCTCACTCCCCTCCATCCATGTCCAGCATTTCTCCTCTCTCCCTTCCCCTCCATCCATGTACATCTCCTTCCTTTGTCTTTCCTTCCCTCCATCCTTGACCAACATTTCTCCTCTCTTCCCTGCTCTTCACTCCATCCATGTCCAGCATTTCTTCTCTCTTCCCTCCCCTCCATCCATGTGCATCTCCTTCCTGACTTCCCTCCCCTCCATCCATCCGTCCAGCAACTCTCCATTCTCCCCTGCCCTCTCCTCCATCCACCCATATCCAGCAAATGTCCTCTGTCCCCTGCCCCCTCCATTCATCCATTCATGTTCAGCAATTCTCCTCAAGAGCAAACTCCTCTAGTCAGAGTTTGCTCTTGAGAGTTTGTCTCTGTTTGATTTTAAGCGAAGGGACAGCACGGCGGAGCAGCACATTGCTTTCAACAAACATACTGAATTTTACAATGCAGCCGTATGTACTCTGTCATACTTCGCAACCCCTGACGCAGGCGCTTAGCACCAAAACACGGACCGTGTCGGGTCCATTCATAGATCTGTTCCTTAAAATACATGATTAAAGGTTTCATTCCCCTTTTTCTGAAGTCTCCTGGTACTTTTTTGTTTTGCTCTGGACTTTTGTTTATACTTTGCTCCCTCTCTTTGCTGTATGTTTGAATTCCATTACCATTTTCATCTCCACCACCGCCCGCAGGAGGGCATTCCATCTATCTACCACCCTTTCCGTGAAAAAGTACTTCCTGACATTACTCCTGAGACTGCCCTCCTTCAACCTTAATTCATGTCCTCTAGTTCTACCACCTTCCGGTCTCCGGAAAAGGTTTGCGGATTAATACCTTTCAAATATTTGCATCTCTGTATCATGTCACCCCTGTTTCTCCTTTCCTCCAAGGTATACATGTTCAGGTCAGCAAGTCTCTTCTTGTATGGTTTGCAATGCAAATCCCACACCATTTTTGTAGCTTTTCTTTGCACCACTTCCAGTCTTTTTATATCTTTAGCAAGATACGGCCTCCAAAACTGAACACAATACTCCAAGTGGGGCCTCACCAATGACCTGTAGAGGGGCATCAACACCTCTTTTCTTCTGCTAGTTATACCCCTCTCTATGCAGCCTAGCATTCTTAACCCTCCATTGCCCTAGGTACAAAATAAGCACCTGTATGTAAACAAAAAATTGCTTTAATTGTAACCACAGAATGGCAATATATCAAATCCCATCCTTTTCCCCTTATTTGTTTGTGGAGGCATTTATGTAAAGCATTTATGTAAAGCTAGCTGTTATAACAGTGAAGTTTTGCTGCAAGTTCTGGTTATGATAGTATATATTTTGTTGTTTTTAATGAATTTTATTTTGCATGTTTTTATTGTAAATCGCTTTGATTTAAGCGGTCTATAAATGGTGCACCTCTGCCGTTATAGAATATTATCTTAGCACCCAGTGTTTTTGGGCATCTAACTTTTAGTGATCTATGTAGAATCTACCCCATTTTGCAAAAAAGTAGACACTAAGGGTCCTGTTTACTAAGCCGTGCTGTAGGCAAGCTAGCATTTTTAGAGAACACTAAATGCTAGAGACACCCACAGGGCTCTTACTTTCCATTCATGCGCTTTCTTTTTTTTTTGCATGTATGCCCGAGTGCTACTTTTTATGAGTCATTTTCCATGTGGCACACATTCATTCCATGCAGAAAAAGCTTTATTAAAATCACCCTAACACTGCAACAAGTTGCCTGCAGGTCAAAAACATCTCAGAAACCCTAGGCAAATATTGTGACTGCTACAGGGAACAAAAGAAAAACAAAGACAAAAAAGGTTCCAACCACTAAAGTTAAAAGCATGCATCAAATTTCTTTCGCAGACAGAAATGGAGGCCTGACACTGACACAACAGCTCTGGACAATATGAAAATGTCAATCAAGCGGTCTGTACAGTGTTAAATGGAAAGACACTCTGCCATCAAACAAATAAAAGAATTAAAGTCTAAGGATGCAGTCAACTGAACAGACTTCAGTGCAGAAAGCAGATGAAAATCAAAAAAGAGGAACAAGAAGGTACACCGCTCTGTTCACAGAATGACTCTATTATTCAGCATTTTGAATCATAATAACAACCATCATCAGGCTCAGTATAGATTAATTCTCTAAACTGACAGGTGTATTTGTTTTGTACATCTTTTCCGAGCTCTGTGGGATTGATGTACTAAAGTGCCTTAAAGCTATGGCAGTGTTAATGCCATTGAAACTGTTTGCACATTAATCCAGCATTAGCCTTAATGCACCTGTGTGTCAGTTTGCACAACTGTTAATATAGAGTTAAGATGGATTAACACATTAACAACTACTGAGCTGTTTCATATATGTATGGTGGCTAGTGCAAAATCTTATATTGGCCGTGATCATCGTTCATCCCCACAAGAATGAAGCACGAAGGCCTCCTCCCTCCAAGTCAGAATCCTCCATCCCTCCACGAAGACAATATGAAGTGTCCTTTGCAGGCTGATCTTTTCCCTTTAATACTAAGTGGTGTTACACATGGGCTGGTTCTCCTTGTATCCACCACGCCCTACCCACCAGATGCCATCTAGTGGGGCAGGAGCAAGTATGATGTGTTTTTGTCCCAGTGGTAGAGAGTACATGGAAGGGACAATATTTAAGAACATTTATCAGGTTAGAAGTTTGTTTTTAATTTTTTGGGTAGCTAAATGCATAACATTAGGTCAGACTTCTTAATACTTGGTCAAAGGTTATTCATCTAAAACGAAGAGGGTATAGTGGCCTGGCAGAGGTGGATTTAAACTTTAGCTGCTTCATAGTGATATCCAGATGCGTTCTGACTACAGGTATCTGGATACTTTGGTCACAACTAGAGCAGGCCTAAGATAACTGAGTAAAGTTATTCATATCTCTTTAACAGGCTAAATTCAGTGGCACAAACTTAAGTAGATATTTTTTAAATACCCTGGTACAGATCCCAGATTACTTTATCTAGATATCTTTTGGTTGAATAAATGCTGGTACTGGAGCTAGAAGCTGTCATCCTGTTCCTGTCTTCATCCACAGCATCCAGTAGAGTAGGATCTGGGGGCCCAGAGGAATGAACGGGGGAGGCTGGATGGGATTGGCCAGCAGAGGAGATGGAAAGGGATCAGCTTGCAGGGGCCTTTGGGTGTGTGAAGGAGGAACTGGGAAGGGATGATGCTAAATCATTACCAGTGGCAGTAGAGCATATGTTATTCCCCCCTCCCCACCCAAAACCACCTCGGTTAGTACTCTAAACTTTATAAAAAGACTTGAGTGGTTAATAATTTCTTACTCTGGGGAAATCGAGGAGGATTGTCATTAACATCTGTCAGTGTGATGTTTACTACTGCGGTTCCAGATAATCCTCCCATCTGGCCACCCATATCCTTAGCTTGGATCACTACTTGATATTTGTCCTTGTTTTCTCTGTCCATGTTTGGTAAGGCAGTTTTGATGACACCTGGAATGTCAGAAGTGAAATGGAGATGACAAATTAGCTTTGGATAAACTGTTACAGAGAATAATTTTGCAGTATATGGGTAAATGGTATCCGGTGCACATACAGAATCACATTAATGGACCATTTGCATTCATACACACTTCAATATTTTGTTTTACAAGTGGAACTGTTTCAATTGATTGACAGCTCTTGAGTACAAATAGTAGACAATGTTATTGGGTAAAAATGTGTATTATCTCATGAATGGGCTTTGAATTAAAGAACTACATAAGAATGCAGACTAATAACCTGCTTTCATCTTTGGTGCAAGACGATCTCTTTAAAATACCTTATATTCTTGATTCATGAGCATGGAACATGCTCAACATTTTATTAATGAGTAGAAGGAGTGTGCAATATAAATATAATAATTAAGCTAAAAATGTTTATTTTAAAATGAACCACAGAAAATAAGCACTACAGAAAGAAGCAGCAGAACTGATTGTTAATAAGTCTGATTGTTTCTTTTGCAGCTTTGAAATAACCATTTATGTTAAGGGAGCACAAACAAGGAAGACTCTACCCCAACCAGTCCCAACTTGATGAATTTCAGTACAACTGGTCTAGTGTATACACTTGACTTGAATCTTCCATGGCCCCTGCTGGTGTAAAGAATGACTGAAAACTTTTGTGGGCAATCCTAATTATATTTGCTGTGCTTTGATGTTCAGGTTATAATAACACAGATGTCAGGCTTACAGATGTACTGTTCTATTGAGTTTGTCAGATTTTACAGGCAAGGCAAATTGAATCTCTTGGAGGAATCTGTGCAATATGTCCTAGCTTGGCTTAACATGTCACTTCAAATTGAAGACACAGCATGAAACTGACAGGTAAGGTCTCCTAACCTGTCTCAGACTCGACTGAGAAGTATGGCTGTCCCTGGAGAATACTGTACACCACTTTTGCACTGTTTCCATAGGTAGGATCGTCAGCATCAGTTGCTGTAACTTGCAAAACAAACGTACCTGTAATAAAGAGAATAGAGATCCAATAAAAAACCAAAGCAGATGTTTTGTAATATCCAATATGGAAAATGAAGAGCAGATGGTCCTAAGTAGTAGTAATCTTTATTCACTATACATGCTCCAGAGTATTTAAAAAGATATGCCCAACATGGCCATATTTTGCCCAGGGGGCTGCTTCAGGGACAATTGATTACTGTAAACATATATAGATAGATAGATTGATACAGACACACACACACACACACACACACACACACAACTAGGGCTGCATTTCAATTAAAATTTCTAATCATGAGTAATCGCGTGAATAAAGTTGGGCCATAGCCAGCTGTTCATGGGTGGGGGAGCACATTTCCTCTTCCCCCCACCTAGATATCTTACCTTTGCTGGTGGGGATGCCGAAGCCCAGTCAAAGGAATCCACTGCCAAAGTGTCCCTCTTCCTCCTTGTGCTGCGTCAGCAGCGAGGAAGTTAGTAGGGTGCCTCCAGCCGCCGATATTGGAACTCCCCAAGCATGCTTAGTTCATGCACAAACTGAGCATACTTGGGGAGTGCAAGCGCTGGTGGCAACTCACTGAGGAAGTGGATTTCATCAGCTGGTGGGGCTTCAGCTACCCCACCAGCCATTGAACAGGTACTGTAACTTTGGGAGGTCTTCACCCATTCTCTCTCTCATGTGCTTCTCTGTGCCTTCATCTGTTCTCTCTCTCTCTCTCTCTCTCATGTACCCCGCTGTGCCTTCATCCATTCTCTCTCTCTGTGCCCCCTGTGCCTTCACCCATTTTCCTCTCTCTCTCTCCCTGTGTCCCCCTGTGCCTTCACCCATTCTCTTTCTTCCTCCATGAATCCTCCTTTCCCAGACCACAGTGGCAGCAGCTCTCCCCTATGCTCCCTTCCTAGTTTACCTCATCAGTAGTCTTGCAGTAAGTCTTCACCCTGCAGTGGCCGGCAGCATATTGAAATGCTGCCTTGGCCTGCACCAGGCCTTTCCTTCTGACCCAGCTCCCCTTTCTGAAAATAAGAAGTTGTGTCAGAAGGTGGCGGGATGGATCAGAACTTGTGCAAGCTGAGGCAACATTTCAATATGCTGCCAGCCACTGCAGGGTGAAGATTTACTGCAAGAGAACTAAGGTAAACTGGGAGAGGAGAACCGCCAGCGGTCCTGGAGGGAAGCATGAGATGCCAGACTAGGTGGGCGGTTAATCATTAATCACAATTAATTTTTAAAATTGCAATCAATAATTAACATGTTAATCATGCCATTAATTGTGATTAATGTGCAGCCCTAATATATACACATAATGTTAGTAAAAATGTAAAATTAAAACCAAGTTAATTAGAAACAAAAATAACCATAATTATATAAAATCAATGTAAAACAATACATATATTTATCTTATATAGAGCACAATCATATAAAGGACACAACCCCAGAAAGGCTCTTCAGATCCACAGCAAAAAATGACAAATCCACAATGAGCAGATCCGCAGTCCAAAAGGAGATATAAAATCCTTTTTTAAAACCAAAACTTGACATGGTCTACGTTTCACCCAACAAGGGCTGCTTCAGGGGTATACAGCTAAAAAAATACATACAAACATATAAAAATCATAAAATCAAACCTATTTCTATAAAATGACAGAAACAAATGTGAATGTTAACCAAGACAAATGTGCATGACCCATCATGCAGAATGCAGTTGACCACACCTTTGGAAGTGTAGCTAACGGTTCCACTTTATTTGCCATGATAGCAGTTACGGCGCAGGAATGACCCCCCATTTTAACTGCAAGGTGCAGACCCCACCCATTCCATATCCACTAAGAGGTTTTTCTACATGGGGGGGGGGGGGGGAGCAATTCTATAAATGGGTGCTTCCATTTAGGTTCCTCAAAGTTGTATGGTAGGAGCTTATTGTATAATAGAACCAAAGCATCTAGGTTCCTTTATAGAAAACAGGCATAACCCGATATAGATGCGTCTGATGTTAAGACATCCATACTTACACTAGCCATAGAGCTGTTGTAAGTGTGAGTGCCCATGTGTGGCAGGGATACGCATGAAACTTACGTGTATAAGTGGGAACTCACCTAAGTCCCACCCCTAATCTGCTCTTATGTATGAGCGGAGTAGCCTAGCGGTTAGTGCAGTGGACTGTGATCCTGGGGAACTGAGTTCAATTCTCACTGCAGCTCCTTGTGTTTCTGGGCAAGTCACTTAATCCTCCATTGCCCCTGGTACAAATAAGTACCTGAATATACCATGTAAACCACTTTGAACATAGTTGCAAAAAAAACCACAGAAAGGCAGTATATCAAGTCCCATTTCCCCTTTCCTAGCAAATATGAGCTCTATAAGTTAAGTGGGGATTTGCAGGATATCACTTAGGCAGAATATTGACATTTATTATATATGCCATTATTGTAAACATTTACATGAGTGATATGCGCCTACTTTGTAGAAATGCCCAGTAGGTGTTTAACATGGTAGGTAATATGAGATAAAAGTTAATACATTGCATTATCACAGTGCATACTGCTAATGTACTTTAAAGACCTCATTAAACTTCTGTTTACTAAATATCAGCCTTAGTTTTTGTGACATGTGGGGTCATAACTGTGTGTTTCTCCTTGTAAAAAGCAGTTTTGTTCTGTGTGTGCACAGGTTGGTATGGATGAGGTCATAGGCGTAGTTTGACTGTTTCATTTGGGGGGGCAAAGAATGGGCGGAGCATATTAGCATATCATTTGCATATATAAATATGCAAATGAATATGCTAATATGGAGGAAGGCAATGAAATTTACAGGCAAAATATCACAGATGCATATTTCAAAAAGCTGACACATTTCAATTAATAAATTATGAATAAAATACTTTTATTTACCTTTGTTGTCTGATCATTTAGTTTTTCTATTCGCTTTGATCCCAGTGTCTTCTGTTTTATGCAGTGTCTTCTTTCCAGTAGGCTTCCCTCTGCTCCCCACCCTCCCAGTCCCATCCATCTCTTGCTCCTTCCCTCTGTTCCCCAACCCTCCCAGTTCCATCCATCTTCTGTTCCTTCCCTCTGCTCACCATCCCTCCGTCCCATCCATCTTCTGCTCCTTCCCTCTGCTGTGCCTGACCTCTCCCAATACCATCCATCTCCTGGTCCATCCCTCTGCTCCCCACCCCTCGCAGTCCCATCCATCTCTTGCTCCTTCCCTCTGCTTCCCACCCCTCCCAGTCCCATTCATCTCCTGCTCCTTCCCTCTGCTTCCCACCCCTCCCAGTCCCATCCATCTCTTGCTCCTTCCCTCTGCTCCCCACCCCTCCCAGTCCCATCCATCTTCCCTCTGCTCCCCCCCCCCCCGCGAGGTCCAAGATGGTGACTCCGTTTACCCCCTCTCTTCCTCCCTCCCTCCCTCCGGTGCAGGCAACAGTCTTCAGCTTTTTCAGCATTCCTGGCAGTGGTAGCGATGTACACGCTGCCTTCAGTCTGCCCCGGAAGCCTTCTCTTCAAGTTCCTGTTCCCACCTATGCGGGAACAGGAACTTGAAGAGAAGGCTTTGGGGCAGAGCCGAAGGCAGCGTGTACAACGCTACCGCTGCCAGGAACGCTGGAAGACTGCTGCCTGCGCCGGAGGGAGGGAGGAAGAGAGAGGGGTAGACGGACACGCTCCTCTCCGTCCGCTTGGCTTCCCTGCCCTCTCTGTCTGCGTCCCGCCCGAAAGGAAATGACGTCAGAGGAAGGCGGGACGCAGATAGAGAGGGCAGGGAAGCCAAGCGGACCGAGAGGAGTGCGTGCCTGCCTGCATGTGGTTTTTTTTTTTTTTTAAACTAATGGCGCGGCGGCGCCTCGCGTCGTTTGGGGGGGCATTGCCCCCCCTCGCCCCCCCCCCAGTCTACGCCTATGGATGAGGTCTTACATAGCTTGCATATGATGTTATGAAACCTTTTACAAGTGTAAAGCATGTTTTTAAGTGTAAAATAGTAGGTGTGTACTTTTACATGATCTGTGTGCAGGCATCTTGGTGGCATCGTTTTGGCAGAGCCGTGCTGGAATTGTAATGAATCCATATATTTTATTAAACGCATTCCCTTGGATGCTACTGTACATAGGGTGTGCAAATTTTGGCACCAAGGGCAGATCTGCATGCAAATTAATCAGGTTTATGTTTATTAAAAACCTGATATACTTGTTAGCTTTGTACAGATCTCAGTGGTTTACAATTAAAATATACATTAAAAAAATCAAGCAAATGGGACTACAAAATTAATAGGAAATGATCTAATACATTCTCACAGACCAATCAATCAAGACACAAAAAAAGAATTTTATCAGAAATTCACCCATCCCCCTAAAGTGATTATTTATCTGGATTTTGCTCACACCTTTTTCAGTAGTAGCTCAAGCTCAGTTACATGGTACACTATTTCCCTGTCAGGCTCACAACCTAAATTTGTACCTGAGGCAATGGAGGGTTGTGACTTGCCCGAGATCACAAGGAGCAGAAGTGGGATTTGAATGGGGCATTTCTGGATGTTAAGACCAGTGCTCTAACCACTAGGCCACTCCTCCACTCCACTATCTCAAAAGCAAGCCTAAAAAACTGTGTTTTCAATTACAAATGTTCACTCTTCTTTGTCCATATCTGTACTGAAAAAAGCATTCCATAAAATAGGTGCCATCCAGAAGAAAGCACAGTCCTGTGTTGAAACCCTAATTTCGGGTGTCATTTCCTGAATTTCCTCCATTTAGTAGATACATAGAATGCAAGCACATATTTATATTTTCTTGAGAGCATATGGAAATTTGTAGTAGGGATTTGATTTGATTTTGATTTTAAGATGGAACATAGGTGCCTCACGCTGCCTCTATAAACTAATAACAATGGGAGGAATTCTATAAATGGTGCTCAAAACGGGTGCTGGAAAAATTGGCACTACTTTCTCGCCTGTTACAGAATAGCACATAGGGCCACATTCTATATATGGTGCCTAAAAAAGCCAGGCAGTAAACATTTTTACCTAGATGTTTTCGATAAGCAGTGTCATAATTTGGGCATGGTATATAGAATACGCCTAGGCAGAATTCGCAACACCTAAAACTACACACATCCATTTACACCAATGAAAATGTGGCATAAATCCCCTCATGTAGATTTATGCGCACTAGGCCATATTCTATAACAGTGCGCATGCCCACTTTTACCTGCATGCATTAAAATTTAGGTACAGTGCTTTACAGAATTCACTTAGGGATTTGTGTGCGTAAATTTTAATTATTGCCAATTAGTGCTCATTATTATTATTATTTATTATTTGTTACATTTGTATCCCACATTTTCCCACCTTTTGCAGGCTCAATGTGGCTTACATATAACCGTTAATGGTGTTAGCCGATTACGGTTTGAACAAATACATAGTATGAATGAATACAAAGTGATATTGTTGTATAATGAGGTATATGTATGGTAGGAAACAATTGGGGGGAACTTAGAGAGGGAAAGGGGGGAGAAGAGTCAGGAAATGTCCGTTGCAGTCTTTGGTTATGTTGTGTCGCAAGTGACCGGTATTTTTATGTTGGGTCAGTGGGGTATGCTTTTCTGAACAGGTCTGTCTTTAGTGCTTTCCGAAAATTTAGGTGGTCGAGCGTAGTTTTTACTGCTTTTGGCAATGCGATCCATAGTTGTGCGCTTAGGTAGGAAAACCTGGTTGCATAGGTGGATTTGTATTTGAGTCCTTTGCTGCTTGGGTAGTGGAGGCTTGTTAAGTGCTATTATCAACGCTGATTAGCTTATTAAGCCAATTAAGTTATACATGTTCCTATAGAATACACTTGGATTTTGGTGCGGAACTCTAGGCGTGCTAAATGTCTAGATGACAAAATGTTAGTCAGGGTATAAATTTATTATAATAAACAATTGCATATTTTATGCAAGTGTGGTGATTGTTAATTCTACCTTCATAACGGTATATAATAGTTTTGAATGTGTTTAAAGATTGCTTGCTGTGCTAGTTTAGTAGGATGTGCTAAATGTAGGTGTCAGACTTATCCCTGCTGAAACCTGATGTAAATGCAGGCGCCTAAGTAAGGCACACTAAGGCCGCATTCTATAACTAAGGGGCTCTTTTACTAAGTAGCAGTAAAAAGTGGCCTGTGCTAGTGTGAGTATGTGAAATTGGCATGTTTTGGGCCATTTTTTACCACGGCAGGTGAAAAGGCAATTTTAATGGGGCAGTAAATGGCCATGCCCTAAAATTAAAATCAGCGTGCGGCTATTTACTGCCTGAGCCCTTACTGCCACCCATTTACTTGGTGATAAGGGCTCACATGATACTTGTGTGGTAAGCAGGAATTGCGCAGCAATGTGGTCATGCTGACGATTACCGCTAGGAATGCCCCTGTGGTAGAAAATAGAAAATGTTTTTCTACCATTGGAAACAGCATGCGCCAACTTCAAAATTAATGCCAGGTTCCAACGTTACACTGGTGGTAGTGCCAATGTGGCTCACACTACCTGCGCATTAGCCCTACCACTGCTTAGTAAAAGAGTCCCTATATGTACAACTTTTCAGAATGCCCTGATATGCCCATGGCCTTGCCTCCTTTTGAGAAGCTCTATTCGATAATCTGCACTTAAAATTAGGCGCTATGTATAGAATAGTGCTTACTCCTGGGAATTGTACCTAACTTTAGGCATAGCCATTTGCACCAACTGAAACGTGGTACAAATGTACGCTCTGAAATTAGGCACTTGTCCCCCTTATTCTATAACAACGCATGTAAATGTTATGAGCAACCCTGTTTTACCCATGACCCTCCCATTTCCACTCCCTTTTTTTACTTGCAAGTAAAATTTAGGTGTGGATCTAGCACCTAAATTTACATGTGTAAGTTCCAATTAAATCTAATTAGTGCCAATAATTGCTTGTGAAAATGCCAATTATTGGCACTAATTAGCTCTTCAATTAAATTGCATGCACAATTTTTGCTGACTTTTATAGAATTAGGGGGTATGTGCTCATTACTCAATTTGCATGCATTTTGGGTGTGCAACTCTGGGCACCATATATAGAATTGGGTGGAATTAGTCCACAATATAAAAAAACAATGTCAAACATAGATAACAAACAAATTCATAGCCAATAAAAAAAGAAGATACTTCTGAGACTTTACTTTATATTAGTAAAGGACATCAGATCAGATCAGAGAGGTTTGAAATTCCACATTAATATGCAATGTATCAACTCTCAAAATCAATCATTGGTCAAAAATATTGTGCCTTTAAGCAAACACTTATTCAGTTCAATATCAGTGTAAAAACTCAAAACTTATCTTCAACTTCTATTATCAAAGCAGTTTTCCTCTATCAAAATTTCACTCCCAAAGAATCCATCCGACATAATCGTGTTTTTCATGCTAGATGGGTTCTTTGGGAGTGAAATTTTGATAGAGGAAAACTGCTTTGATAACAGGTTTTGCTTCAATCAAGTCAACTTGAGTTTTTACATTGATATTGAACTGAATAGATGCTTGCTTGAAGACACAATATTTTGCACCAAGAATTGATTTTTGAGAGTTGATACGTTGCATATTAATATGGAATTTCAAAACTCTCTGATCTGATGGACCTTTCCAGTGTGTTTTTTCTAGCAAAAAAGGTGCCAGTACTCAAATGCTAGGCCACCCTTCAAGGGTGGGGTGATCACTGAGGGGACCCACCCCACAATAGCCAGACCCCTTGCAACCAGTCACAGAATCTATGACAAGGCAGAATTGGTGTGTAGAGCCTGAGCTCGTTCAATAAACTTGGGGTACATGGGTCAATTTTAACAGACAATTGAAAAGGTGCCAGTACTCAGTACCCCCAAGTATCCCCTCAAAAAAAGCCCTGGACCTTTCTAATGTGAAGTAATGCTTCAGAAATATTTTCGTTTTCTCTATAGAATTGTCATAAAATAGGCATCCTTAGGGACATTTCACATAGGTGACATGTTATGAAATCATGCCTAAAGGTATTTGTGACATTATGGTGCTCATTTTCAATGCACATACATTTACAAAGTTACACAGTAACTTATGTAACTTTAGAAGACTATGCTTTGAAAATGAGCTTCTATGTCACTATGGAGCCTTTTTACTAAGCTGCGGTAAGCACTAATGCATACTTACCACAGATTAAAAACCACTACCTCTGGGCGCACTCAGACACCCTATGGTATTCTTTGGCATCTGTGCATGCTTCTCATGTGCTTAGAAATACTTTTTAGTTTTTAGCAATGGGGGCATGTTCGAGGGAAAAGAGTAGGCATGTTCTGTGCTAATCGGTTAGCTTAGCTACATTGCCGTGTGCCAACCGATTAGCGCATGATTAGTACAGGAACCCATACCACCTAGAAAATAGCTGTCAGTAAGTGCTCCTACAATAATGGCCTTGGACTAATGGAGAAATTAGTGCATGACCATTAATTTCTGAAATGGGAAATATGGCCATTTTATAGTCATGTTAAAAGTGGCCTCAGCACATGGGAAAGCCCCACACTAGTGATATCACAGGCCACTTTTTAGTACAGCTTATTAAAAGGACCGTGAGGTGAAATGGTGAATTTTCCAGCATATGAATTATAAGAATATTTCATGAAGTGTATTTTTCTAGTTTGGCCAGCAGGTGGTGCATGTTTATGTTTAAAGCTGTTATTGAAAAAATGACTGTTCCTTCTTTAGCTTAATACAGAAAGGAAGTAACCTGCAGTGATGTGGCCAGCTACTTTTAAAAAAATGTTGTTCTAGGCTCTAATTGGCCCAGAAGTTCAAATTCAGCCAGGATGTACTGTCTTTTTCCCCACTCTCAGCAAGGGAGAGGAGGTCTCTTCACTGAGACCCTGTGGACAGTTATATTCTGTAACCTGTGAGCAGCTATATTTCTTGTACTCCCCAGGCACTATCCAGGTAGTGAACAAATGTTTAGATAGTTTTATAATTGATCCATATTCAGCTATCTGTTATTATGAGTTGTTTTTCTTCCATTTGTTTTTATGGTTCACTGTTCAATATTTTTATGACAATAAACCTTTTTTTAATTTATTGACTGCTTGTCTAGGCTGACTAAGAATCCTGGTGGTTTGTGTGTTGAGTCTGTGAGTGCTTTCTAGGAACTACGGGACCACTGGGAGTGTGGTCCCAGTAACCTAGAAATCACTTGGGATAATTTGAGAGCAGGAGACTCGCCCAGAGGCAGTTGGGACCCAGTTGGTGGGAGGACATGGCTAGTGTAGACCAGGTGCAGGTGGACCTGAGCAGTGCTGGGGATAGAACCTAAAAGTGGCCGAAGGTTTACCCCCAGGTGGTTGGCTAGGCGTTTCGTGATAGACCTCTATGAGAAAGCTGTCATATAGAAATGTTTATATTTGCTTCATCTTTCACTCGGGTGATAATCCACGTCATGGTATGCAGTAGGATAACAGCCATCCTAATGACATGAAGACAGTGGCAACAGGGTTATCTGCTATTTATCAGGCTTGAGAGGAGATATTTGCCCATTATGTTTAGTTTGCCTCTGGGTTAATCAGCATTACTATGGATTTTGCTGCTCAAACATTTCTTTTCCAGTTTGTTGCTACCAGCCAAAAATATGCCCTTTAATTCAGATCTCCCCATTGATGCAGTATAAATAAAGACTATTTCAGAGCTTCAGTACATATACTGCAAGTAATGGCTCACTTTGAACCTTTTTTCATCCTTAATTATTCGCATTTGTTATATTCCTTGTAGAATTGTTAGTTTACAACTTTATTAAATTTAATATACCGCATTACATAATACTACATCAAAGCGGTTCACAATAAAATTATATATAAAAACAAAACAGAAATACAGGAAAGGAACTACAATAGTATAGGAAAACCACTGCACTCAAGACACACACTCACAGAGAAAGCAATAACAAAAACAACTATTCCCCCAAGCTAACACCCCAGAAACACAATATAAAACAAGTATGCTTTCAACAGATGCTTAAAACGCTATAAACTATGTTCCATCCTCAAAGCTAAAGTATTGAGTTTTGCATATTGTGTTCAATTCTGGTCACCATATCTCAAAAAATATATAGTGGAATTAGAAAACGTTCAAACAAGAGCAATCAAAATGATAGAGGGAATGAAACTGCTCTAGTATGGGGAAAGGCTAAAGAGGTTAGGCCTCTTCATCTTGGAAAAGAGACGGTTGAGGGGGGATATGATTGAGATCTACAACATCCTGAATAGTGTGGAGATTCTGGGAGTGAATCAATTTTTCACTCATTCAAAAAGTACAAAGACCAGGGTACACTCAATGAAATTGCATGGAAATACTTTTAAAACAAATAGAAGGAAATATTTTTTTTTCACTTGAAGAATAGTTAAGCTCTGGAACTCATTGCTGGAGGATGTGGTAACAGTGGTTAGCATATCTGGGTTTCAAAAAAGGGTTGGCAAGTTCCTGGAGGAAAAGTCCATAGTCTGCATGCCCTGGGATTAGTAACATGGAATGGTGCTACTAATTAGTTTTCTGCCAGGTACTTGTGACTTGGATTAGCTATGGGATACTGGGCTAGATGAACCATTGATCTGACCCAGTATGGGACCCAGTATCTTATGTTTTTATAATCTTGTTCTATAAATCAGTGTGTCACAAAATGCTTTGCCATCCGCCTGGTGTTACCCCGCTGCCACTTAGAGGGTCTATCCCCAGCACAGCTTATGTCCACCTGCACCTGCTGCTTGTGCTCTACACTAGCACCAGCCTCCCTCTGACTGGTCACAACCACCTCTGAGCGAGTCTCCCACTCCAATTATCCCCAGTGATTTCTAGGTTTAGGGGGCCATAGTCCCTGTGGTCCCACAGTTCCCAGAAAGCACTCACAGACTCAACACTCAAACCACCAGGATTCCTTATCAGTCCAGACAGACAGAGTCAATAAACAATTGTTTATTGTCTTAAAAATATATTGAACAATGAACAAAAAAATGTGCAATCAGCAAACAATAACAGGTATCTGAAATATGGATCAATTATAACACTAACTAAACATTTGTTTTCTTCCTAAAAAGTACCTGGGAAGATCAGTACATATAACTGTTTGTTTACTGAGCCTCAGCAAAGAGATCCTGCTCTCTTTTCTTCCTGGCTAAGACTGGAGGCAAAACCAGTACACTCTAAAGGAAATGAGCGCCTAGGCCAATCAGACCCCAGTCAAAAAGATTTCAAAAATGTACTGTTCCTTGCTTCCTGCTTGTGTTAAACTAAAGAAAAGGACATTCAGTTTCCTGTAACAGCTTTACAGCAAAGAAACATCACCTGCTGACCAAAGAGGAGAAATACACTTCAGGACATAATTAAGGCAGGAAAATATCCAATACATTTTACAGGCTTAAAACACACAGTTTCTTCACAAGGGGCACCCACAGAAAACGTCCGTTTAAGTGTAGTACTCAAATGAGCATCCTTAATCTCAGGTACCAGTAGACTAAACACTACCTAGTACACTATAACAACATGGAGGCTGATGTACTAAGATTTATAAAACAGTACAAATGACACTTCAGGGGAAACTACCTAGTACACTGTAACAACATGAAGGCTGATGTACTAAGATTTATAAAACACTACAAATGACATTTCAGGGGAAATTCTATATATGGTGCTGAACTTTACATGCTACTGTGCCAAAGGTTTGGCTTATATGCCCATTTATAGAATAACACCTGAGTGTTTCCACACAGAACTGCAGAGGAGGCGTGCAGTGTTATAGAATTCAGGGGATCAACACCCAACTTGAACGCTGGGAGAATTCAGGGGATCAACACCCAACTTGAACGCTGGGACTTAACTCCTCATGTCCAAAATTGAGCATGAATCCCAGCACTATACACTATTCTAAAAAGGGCGCCGATCACTGAACGCCCATCATAGAATATCATTCAATGCCGATTTTTGAGTGCCCTTTAAAGAATTTCTCCCTTCATGTGCTAAAGCCAGTGATGTTCTGGTAAATGTTTACCAATGGGCTCTCTCTCAAACAAACAAACAAAATATCCCACTTTTAGATATGTACATAACTGTATTATACATTCTATTGGTGGACAGATGGACAGAAACACCATGGCCTTACCATTACAAACTAAACCTATCCCTAAAATGGCGAAAAAGGGTTCTCTCTATACAAGAGAACACACGACACACACCACGAGAGGCCAAACAGACCCGGATATTTTCTGGCAACAGATATACAACAACGATTGGACAGCACAAACGGAATCCATATACTACCTCTCAGAATGGGACAAAAGATGCAAACATGTACTAGATGAAATAGCACCCCTACAAACAAAAACTTCACGTAGACACAACTCAATACCGTGGTTCAACGAAAAACTGAAAAAACTAAAAACATAATCTAGGAAACTAGAATGCGCATGGAAAAAAACAAAAAATGAACACACACTCAACACATGGAAACAATTACAAAGGAAATGCAAATATGCAATAAGACAGACCAAAAGGTCGTACTACAAAACTAAAATTGGGCTAGACTACAAAAACATGACGAAACTATACAACCTTGTGAACAAACTTCTAGACACAACACCGATCACCACAACCAACACTGACATCCCATCTGCAGAAAACCTTGCTAAATATTTCAATGAAAAAATCGTAAACCTACGCAAAACTTTACCTCAGAATGACATGGACATAGAAAACTTCATTAATGGTCTAGACCCAACCCCTGGTGAACACCCTGCTAACTGAATATGGTCAAATTTCGATCTCCTCAGCACCAACACAGTTTCTCAGGCGGTAAAAAAATACTCCAACAGCCACTGTCAACTGGACATTTGCCCCAGCTACCTAATACAATCTGCCCCCCACCGCTTCATAACAGATCTCACATCCCACTTAAACTTCATGCTTCAGCAGGGTATCTACCCTAAAGAAAAAGGCAATATCCTGATCACCCCAATTCCAAAAGACACCAAGAAAAAAAAACAAACGACATTGCCAACTACCGCCCAGTAGCATCTATCCCATTAGTAGTCAAACTAATGGAAGGACTGGTGACCAAACAACTCTATATAAACAAATTTGCTATATTACATGAGTCAGAACCAGGATTTCAACCCCTACACAGCACGGAAACAGTACTACTCACTCTACTAACCAAATTCAAGCAGGAAATAGCACTAGGCAAGAGCATTTTCCTCTTCCAATTTGACATGTCAAGTGCGTTCGACATGGTTAACCATAACATACTGCTAAGACTCTTAGACTACTTCAGAATCAGTGGTGACACTCTCAACTGGATCAAGGGTTTTTTAACCACAAGATCATATCAAGTGAAATCAAAAACAAACATATCGTCACCGTGGAAACCAGGCTGTGGAGTACCGCAAGGATCACCACTATCACCGATCCTTTTCAATCTCATGGTGTCTCCACTAGCCAAGACCTTATCCACCCAAGGCCTTAACCCATTTATCTATGCTGACGACGTAACATTTTACATCCCCTACAAACATGACCTGGCAGAAATTACCAATGAAATCAAACTCAGCTTAAACATTATGAACTCATGGGCAAATGCATTCCAACTAAAACTCAACACAGAAAAAAACACACTGTCTCATAATCTCATCGCAATACAATACATACAAATCCACAAACATTGACACCCCAGGATACACCCTGCCAATCTCAGACAGCCTGAAAATTCTCAGATTAACAATCGACCGTACCCTATCACTAGAGACCCAAGCGAAATCTACCATAAAGAAAATGTTTTCTCAATGTGGAAACTCAAACGGGTGAAACCATTCTTCCCGAGGAAAATATTTCGTAACCTGATACAGTCAATGGTTCTAAGCCATGCAGACTACTGTAATGGAATCTATGCGGGATGCAAAGATCAAATCAAAAAGAAACTTCAGACCACCCAAAACACAGCAGCCAGGCTTATATTTGTAAAAACGCGTTCTGACAGCGCCAAACCACTCTGAGAAAAACTGCATTGGTTACCAATCAAAGAACGTATCACTCTCAAAATCTGCACAACTGTTCACAAAATTATCTACGGGGAGGCAACGGGATACATGACAGACCTCATAGACTTGCCAACTAGAAACACCACAAAATCTGCATGATCATATCTAAATCTCCACTACCCAAGCAACAAAGGACTCAAATACAAATCCACCTATGCATCCAGTTTTTCATACTTAAGCGCACAACTATGGAACACACTGCCAAAAGCAGTAAAAAACTAAGCTCGAACACCTAAATTTCCGGAAAGCACTAAAGACAGAACTGTTCAAAAGAGCATACCCCACCGACCCAACATAAAATACCTGGACACCTGCGACACAATGTAACCAAAGACCATAATGGACATTACCTGACTCTTCCTCCCCTCTCCCTATCTAAGTTTCCCCTAACTGTACCTACCATATATGTACGTCATTCTACCACAATATCGCTTTGAATTAATCCAAACCATGTATTTGTTCAGACCACAATCGGCTAACGCCGTTTATGGTAATATGTAAGCCACATTGAGCCTGCAAAATGGTGGGAAAATGTGGGATACAAATGCAACAAATAATTATAAATAATTGGTACAAATGATATGCGCAGGCAGCAACCAATTTACAAATAATATTAAAAACATACAATATTCTTTACTGTAAATCCCAAATGGCCAATTGATTTTTGACACACTCCTGTATCTGTAGCCAACCTATGCTCCCAGTGAATGGGCTGTGTCAGCATTAGCACATTCCAGCGCTAGCTGGCTTAATAAACAAAGGGGCATGTTTGCTATTCATCCCAATCTGCTAATTCTTTTCACAATAAATTTATTGACACTAAATCTGACATATGATTTACTGTCAGACTATTTCTCACCCTATATACCGATATGCCCACTACTGGGAAACGCTTACAGATTCCTACATGGATGCTACATGCCAGCAGAATCCTTCACCTCAGTTGCACATGCAAAACATGAACAGACTCTCAACTGATACAAAATAGGGAGCCACAAAAAACATGCAGGCAAAAACTAAAGACCTCCCCCAAGAAAGCCAGATTCTATATGCAGTGAAAATACTGGTAAAAGTAACAGAACTACATTTGCTTCCATATTCCACTAAATACAAAATTAGATAAGATATATATATTTCCAAAAAAGCAAACAATCACAAGCAGCATATCCCCCCCTTCCTTTCCTTCTCATCCATGAGCAAGATGTCCCCTTCTCCTCTTCATCTCCTTCTATGTGCTGCATTTCTCCCTTTCCCCTTCCCTCCATGTATGGTGTCTCCCTCACTTTGCCCTTCTCTCTCTCTCTCTCTCATCCACATGCAGCTTGTCCCCCTTCTTTCTCTCTCATCCTCATACAGTTTTCTCCCTCTCTTCAACAAGCAACGTGTTCCTTTCTCTCCCTCTAATCCACATACAGTTGACTCCTTCTCTCCCTCTTATCCACGCAGGTTGTCCCCTGTCTCTCCCTCTGATCCACACACAGTTGACCCCTTCTCTCCCTTACATCCACACAGCTTGTCCTCTTCCCTCCCTCTATTTATCAAAACCCAAAGCCAAACCGCCTCCCGCTCCCTACTCCCCAGGCCTACCCTTACACAGCCCTGGTGGTCTAATGGTCAGCTGGGGCAGGAGCAATTCTCATACACTCCTGCCCATGCAGTCTCCACTCTCCATACTGAAAATGACTGCTGTGAGTTCCCATGGCAAACTCGTGAGACCGCTGCTGAAACTTACAGCAGTCACTTTCTGTACAGAGAGTGCAGATTGCATGGGCAGGAGCGTTTGGAGGAGGACCGCTCCTGCCCCAATGGATCTGGCATAACAACCGGCTCACAAAATTAAAGAAAAACTAACAACCAGCTCTCGCGAGCCAGTGCGAGTCGGCACCAGCACACCTCTAGCTAAAGCCCTAAGTAAATTACATTCTTTCTATAGCTTGTGTATCTCTTGCCAGAAGAGGCTTAAGGGGAATCTGTGCACATCACGCACATCATTCTTCCTGGGGTCATTTCTGGATTAAGAGTTGGGGAGGGTGAGAATTAATTTCCAAAGCCTCAAACGTTTCTGGTATCATGCAAAATGAGTCTCAGACCAAAACAGAAAACATTCCAGAAAAGAGTTCATATCACACACAGAATTTTGTTTGTGTAAAACATAAAGGGAGAGGGGGGAATTTTCAAAGGCATTTCAATGCAGAAAGCAGGATTTTGCATGTAGAAATGGAATTTTAGAAAATTGCCATCTACCGAGGTAATTCTATAACTGGGATCTCACAGTTCAGCATCATTTACATATGTGGCTCACAGCATACCTGCACTCTCGCGGTACTTGTGTACTTATGCACATAAATGTCAACAAAACAGTTGAACACTATATTGAAAGGGGGCATGTAACTTGCATAGGTCCAGATTCTATATAAGATGCCTGAAAAATCCATGCGGAAAACATTTCCACCTATGCTTACTCTATAAGCGGTGCCTATGTTTAGACATGGTACATCGAATATGCTTAGTTGATATCCTAACACTTAAAACTATGCACATCCTTTACACCAACAAAAACGTGGCATAAATTCCAGCAAATAGCTTAGGTATGGAGGGCCCTATTCTATAACAACGTACATAAATTTTGGAATGCCCATGAAATGACCATTTCCCAGCCCATAACCACGTCCCTTTATTGCCTGTGCACATTAAAATGTAGACACAGTGTGTTACAGAATACACTTAGGGAGTTGTGTAATTCTAATTATTGCCAATTAGTGATCATTATTGCTTGTTAAGTGCTGTTAACACATACACACAACCTTGCCGCATTTAGGTCCATGGCTGGTGTAATTGCTGGGGCCTAGATTTAAATGTCTAATGCTAGGTTATGCTACTATTCTATAACAGTATCGTGCTACTACCAGTATCAAGACACTTTCGCATCATTTGCTACCTGGCACTGTGAATATAGCATATATCTGCTTTTGGCACTGACAATGACCCTTAATACAGGCATTGTGCTGAAACATGGCCATGTCAGGTCAGCCATCCAATAAAGGTTTCATATTTGAACCTGTGGCTCATATCCCTGTTTGTTTGGTCAGCTCTGCTTTGTGGTTTTCCTTAGCACATACATGTGGCAGTGGTGTAGCTAGGTGGAGCCATGGGGGCCTGGGCTCCCCAAATTTACTCTGGGCCCCTGGTTGGCTGGCGAGGGTCCTCAACCACCACCAGCTGAAGACTGCATCCAGAACTGGTCTGCGGCAGCACCGCCACATTGCCTGCCCTGCTCTCTCTTCACCTCACATCGGGCACACTCCCTTTAGTGAAATTGAGCATGCTCAGTTTCACTAAAAGAAGCATGCTGGATGTGAGGGTATTTGTGGCAGCAGTGAGTGGCGGAGGGAGGGCAGTGAGGCGACGGCGGGTGGCGGTGGGGCATTGACCAAAATGTGCCCCCCCTACCTTGGACTCTGCCCCCCCCACCTCGAGGTCTGGCTACAGCCCTGACATGTGGACTAAATTCTATAAATGGTGCCTAAAATTGGCACTGAAAAAAAGAACTTTAAGCACTGTTCTATAAATGACACTTAAAGTTAGTGCTGGGAATCGCAACTACTTTTAAGCACAACCTTTTATATCAATGAAACTTGGTGTAAATCCCCATGCCTAAATTAGGTGCAAATTCCCTTTATTCCATAACAATGCGTGTAAATTAAAGGAATACTCCTGGTTCACCCATGACCCACCCATGGCCATGCCCTTGTGGACCCATGTGTAAAAGTTACATATGGATCCCGCACCTAAATGTACACATGTAAATTTTAATTAAATCCAATTAGCACCAATAATTGTTTGTTAAGATCTCAATTATCAGTGCTAATGTCTCATTATTGAATTAACTTGTGCACACAATTTTTAGGGCTTTTCCTAGAATTCAGGGGGCAGTGTAATTGGAAGGGCACATTCACAGGGGAGGAGCATAGGCAGCTTATAGAATGCTGTCAGTTATCTTTACACCCCCTTGCTTAGAGCAGTGGTGTGCTGGAGCAGGCTCTCACAGGCTCGCAAGAGCCGGTTGTTAAGTTTTTAAGAATTTTGGGAGCCGGTTGTTAAAGTAGGGCCCTCCATGGCTACTTTAACAACTGGCTCCCAAAATGTGGGCTTGGGCCCCCTGCTGAATTCTCTTTTACTTTGCTGGTGGGGATGCTGAGCCCTGCCAGCCAAGTAAATAGACTACGGCTGCTCCCACTCCTTGTTTCCAGCTCTGAGCAGCAGGCTGGGACTTCTCCAGCATGTGTGAGAAGTTTCAGCCTGCTGCTCGGAGCAACACCTTGGGAGTGGTGGCAGTCCATTTATTGGCTGCCAGCAAAGGTATGCCTAGCGTGCCCGCACGAAGGGAGGGAGGAGAGAGAGGCAAGTGTTGCTCCCCCCCCCCTGGCCCTTCCAACTGCAGAGCTGGCTACGTCCGGAGAAAGAGCCTGTTGTTAAAAATTTACCAGCACACCCCTGGCTTAGAGGAGTGTGTGCGCTGCCCAGGGATATGTGCGCTGTATGAGGGGAGGGTTTGCTCTGCCTGGGGAGGGGTCACTGTCTGCACTTCACCTGGGGGGGGGGGGGGTGTACTCTGCCCTGGGTGCCATATAAGGTAGGTACGCCTCTGGTTCTTTTAGAATAGGCTTGCAGTCTGTGGAGCTTAAATTTTGTAGAATTGCCTTCATAATGTACATTAGAGAATGACATGGGACTGGGGACCCGCAGTAACCACAGGGTTGGGTATGGGGACAGAGCCCGAGGGGATGGGGTAGATAGGGACCATGGGGACGGGGTAGAGATGGGGACAGAGACAAGGGGATGGGGACAAACCTTGTCCCTGTGTCATTCTCCACTTTGAAGGCCGTTAATGAATTGGACAGTTATTTACATATGAGTGATGCAGGTGATGATGTTTTCATTTTTTGGAAAAACATGCAAAAGTGCTGGCCACAACTGGCAAAATTTGCATGGGGAATCCTGTACATTCCTACTACCAGAACATCTTCTGAGAAGACATTTTCTATTGCAGGAAGGACTGTGGAAGACAGGAGAGCTAGACTGAATTCTGAGATTGTTGATGAATTATTATTCATCCACAGATTTAAAAAATCATAACAGTGCTTTATAGGGCATATTTTTCCCCCACTAGAGCATACAGAATGGGTTGTATTTTGTACCCCTGGACATTTTAACAGGGTTGATTAGGGTTCCTTGGGGTAGTAGAAGTCAGCTATTGTTGGGGTTGGAAGGGTAGAGGGTGGTGATGGTGGTGGAGAATTATTATAGTTGCTTGCTGTTATTATTGTTTTCTATTTGTGATTTATAAACTACATTTGGATAACATATTAAATATAAAATCATAAGTGTTCGAGGCTTCTTCAGATGAGGACAGAGCCCGTGGGGATGGGGACAGAATATGCTGGGATGGGGCAGGGATAGAGACAGAGCCTGCGGGGACGGGGCGAGGATGGGGACAAAACCTGTGGGGATGGGGTGGGGACAGAGACAGAACCCACGGGGATGGGGACAAACTTTGTCCGCATGTCATTCTCTAATGTACATATAGAAAGAGCAATTCTACAATAGAGCATTGGATAGTGTCTGGTAGGAGCCTATTCTACAAAGTAACATAAGCGCCTACTTTACAGCACTGTGTACATCTAGTAACGCTATAGAAATGATGAGTAGTAGTAGTAAGTAGTATATTTGGGTGCAATCTCAAGATGCGTGCACAACTTAAACTTAACCCTCCATTGCCTCAGGTACAAACTTAGATTGTGAACCCTCCTGGGACAGAGAAATATCCAGTGTACCTGAATGGAACTCACCTTGAGCTACTACTGAAAAAGGTGTGAGCAAAAGCTAAAAAATAATAAATAATAATGATAATTGGCTGCTAACAACCAATTATTGACAGTAATTGGCACCAATTAGGCTTTGCCTGTGCATCTGGCCACATGGTTTTCTATAACTAACCTTATCGTGCATAATTCAAAAGGGTATGGGGTCATGGGAGGGTCGCGAGTGTGTCAGGGGTGTTCTGAAAAGTTGAGCACATTGTTTTAGAATACTGGGTCTCCACGCCTAACTCAGGCACCAGTACTTACACCAGGTTTCAGCACATGTAAGTATGATGCCCAAAGTTAAGCAAAATTCTAAGGGCACCTGCCCTTTATAGAATTGCGTTTAGTTCCGATCTTTTCCATTGTCCATTTTTGAGAACCATTTATAGAATCCAGCCCTAATAGTGTAATTGTGTATATACACTCCTATGTGGTCAAGTGTAAGTCGTTATACCAGCTGGTGTAAATGCCTGCACCTAAATGCCAAAGATAAATAAGTAACTCATACATATATGTAAGTATGAGCCCCGCTCACACTCTGCCCCTGTATATCCCTCCTATGCACTATCCAAGATATTTACAGAATAGGCTGAAGTGGGATAGTGTGCATGTGTTTATTTGCAAGTGTAAGTAAACAAAAGAAGGATATGGTCCCCATGATGATAAAACGTGGATAAGAAGCAAGGAAAGACAACAGATGATGTAGAGTGTTCATATCATGCCATTCAGTTGTGACCCTGGTGATACAGACTTGCATTATTTGGTTGTCTTGTGAGGCAATTATCTTGATGTTTATTCCAAGTTCACCCAACAAGGTTATCTCTGCTCACCACCAAACTGATTTGGCAGTGCTGAATCTTGACGCAGGCCTTGAACCAAAACACAGCTGTGTTCAGGCTTCTGTGCCACGGACTGATGATATTTGGTATTGTGGAGGAGCATAATCAAATGGCCGGCCATCTTCGGGGCCAGCTCCACGAAGGGGCGGAGCAAACTGTATTTTCAAAAAAGGTGGCCGGCCATCTTTTCTTTCGATTATACGGTTGGTGCCGGCTAAATCTCAACATTTAGGACAAATGTTGAGATCACCGGGTTTAGAGATGGCCGGCTTCGGTTTTCAGCCATAATGGAAACTGGGCCCCGCCATCTCAAACCCGGCGAAATGCAAGGTATTTGGTCATGGTATTTGGTCATGGGAGGAGCCAGCATTTATAGTGCACTGGTCCCCCTGACATGCCAGGACACCAACCGGCCACCCTAGGGGGCACTTCTAAAAATTAAAAAAAAAAAAAATTAACATAGCTCCCAGGTGCATAGCTCCCTTACCTTGGGTGCTGAGCCCCCCAAATCCCCCCCCAAAACCCACTCCCCACAACTCTACACCACTACCATAGCCTTAAGGGGTGAAAGGGGGCACCTACATGTGGGTACAGTGGGTTTTGGGGGGGTTTGGAGGGCTCCCATTTACCACCACAAGTGTAACAGGTAGGGGGGGGATGGGCCTGGGTCCACCTGCCTGAAGTGCACTGCACCCACAAAAAACTGCTCCAGGTACCTGTGTACTGCTGTCAGGGAGCTGGGTATGACATTTCAGGCTGGCATAGAGGCTGGCAAAAAAATGTTTTTAATTTTTGTTTTTGGGTGGGGTTGGTGACCACTGGGGGAGTAAGGGGAGGTCATCCCCCATTCCCTCCGGTGGGCATCTGGTCAATTGGGGCACTTTTTTGAGGCTTGGTCGTAAAAATAAATGGACCAAGTGAAGCCGGCAAAATGCTCGTCAGATCTTTTTTCCATTATCAGGCGAAGCCAGCCATCTCGTAACCACACCCCCGTCCCACACCGTCCTGCCTTCTGTACCCTGACGACACGCCCCCTTGAAGTTTCGCTGGCTCTGCGACAGAAAGCAGTTGGCGCTGGCCGAAATCGGCTTTCGATTATACCAATTTGGCCGGGTTCAGGAGATGGCCGGCCATCTCCCAATTTGTGTCGGAAGATGGCCGGCGATCTCTTTCGAAAATAAGCTGGATAGACTACTTTTGTCATAGAATACATGTTTTAAGTACAGACTGAATGGTGTGATATAAACTCTCTCCGTCATCTATTGTCTTTTCTTGCTTCTTATCCATATGTGTTTATTTGCACACATATGTGCATATATCAGAGATGCTCAGTGTCGGTCCTCAAGGTCCTCAACCATGTCAGGTTTTCAGGAGTTCCATAATGAATATGCATGAGATGTGTGGAAGTAGTACATGCAAATAGATCTCATGCATATTCACTGGAGGACATTCTGAAAGTCTGACTGGGTTGTGGCCCTCGAAGACCTACATTGGTCACTCCTGGCATGTATGCTATTATGTTATAGAATGACCTCCATATTGGAACAGCGTTCCTGGGGGTGGGGTTGAAGCAGATCAAGAGACAGATTTCTAAAAGCATACATGTAAGTTTTCACTGAAAAAGCACCAACACATATAGGGAATCAGAAACTTAGGTTTTATTTGAGGTTACGCACTAATGTTGCCATTAATGTTCGATTCCCACCTCAGGCACAGGCAGCTCCTCGTGACTCTGGGCAAGTCACTTAACCCTCCATTGCCCCATGTAAGCCGCATTGAGCCTGCCATGAGTGGAAAAGTGCGGGTACAAATGTAACAAAAAAAAAAATATGATAAGGATTTGTGCACACAGTTTTCCAGAGTCACTTTTCAGAGGCAAATTTTCAAAGTCTGCAAGCAAAAAATAACTAGAGAGGGGCTGTCATTTGGATCAAACAAAAAGCACCAAAAGCCTTCAAAGAAAGGGGAATAGATCTTTAATTCATGGACCCAACATGGGCTGTGTTTTGGTGCGCAGCACCTGCGTCAGGTGTCGTCAAAGCAAACTAATGTCAGATACAAGAAGCCTGATTCTAGGGTAATGTGTTTCACGACAACTGAAGATGTTTACTTTCAGGTGCTCCGGTTGGCATTCTCTAAAAAAATGGTGGCAAAACCAAGAAAGAAGTCATGTGAACCACTTAACTTATAGAAAAAAGGGAAGAGACACTTTTTCAATATGTTAGGCGGTACACATAATGTCTTTCTTGGTTTTGCCGGCATTTTATTAGAGAATGCCAACCTGGCAAAACATCTTTGGTTAATGCGGGGTTAACGTAGGAGCAGTTAGTACCCCTTAAATAGGAGGCAGTAGGTGTTCCCGTGTTAATTATTTGCAGTTGCCGCACATTAATGGCAACATTAGTGCATAACCTCAAATAAAATGGAAAAATCCCTATTTCATTGCATTGGGCTTAGTTCATGGGAAAGTCCCGAATTTGGATGTGCTAAGTCCTGATTGTGCTGCTTCTCAGTGAAAGGTCCCCCAAATGTATGCTAATGAATATACATCCCTAATGTGTGTATGTGAAGACTTTGAAAACACTAATAAGGGATACTTTTTTTTTTGTTACATTTGTACCCTGCGCTTTCCCACTCATGGCAGGCTCAATGCGGCTTACATGGGGCAATGGAGGGTTAAGTGACTTGCCCAGAGTCACATTTGGAGTGGCTGCTCCCTGTTGCCCTTATGGTTTGTTCCTTTTTCCTTTCCTTACCCTGGCTTGTCCTTGTCCCATGTTTACTCAGGTATCTATGAGTATGGTATGACTGTGTATTCTTTCCTGTCATGATTTGTAGTTCCTTTCTGAATATCTCTCTATTTTAATTTTGTAGACCGCTGTGATCTACCAGTTAGGTACAGTGGAACATCAAGCGCAAACAAACCATAAACCATAACCACTATTTTGGTTATTAGATTACAAAGTGCCATTTGTGGACTTTTCCATATTCCAAAATAGTAACATTTTGCACACAGTTTTCTGCACATGAAATGTTATTCAAATTAATAATTCATGATGCAAAAAGAAATAAAAACAGGAGATTGGCATATTTATATGTAGAGACTCACACAGTCCCTCATATAATTCGTGTATATATCCCAGTTCATATGGAATTTGTCTTTAAGAGACAGGGTGCTGTGGAGGGGGAAACATATTATGGGGTCCTTACACTAAGCTGCGGTAAGCACTGACACGTGCTTACCACAGGATGAAAGGCACTATTTTGGGGCATGCTCGGGCATCCCGAGCTAGTTCTGGGATCGGTACATTACTCATGCGCTAAAAAATAGAAAATATTTTTTAGTGCTAGGGGTGGGTCTGGGGGCAGAGAATAGGCATGCCCAGTGCTAATTGGGAAAAAGAAAACCCCAGGAAATGGCTAGCATGGTGGTAACCCTGTGGTAATCGGGCATTGCCACACATTGCCCGGTAACAGATGGGTTAGCGCTGGAGCCTTTATCGCCACCACAATGAGTGGCGGTAAGGGCTCCGCACCATATGGCCATGTGGTGAGAGTTATCTCACTGTGTGGCCATTTTTTTTTGGGGGGGGGGGTTACTGGCTGCAGGAAAAAAGGGCCCTGGCATGCAGGAAAAATGGCCCCCACCATCAGCACAGGGCCCTTTTTCCTGCAGCTTAGTAAAAGACCCCATTGTGCTGAAAGACGAGGTCTTTCCAGTGGAAATAGTGAAGTTGGAAACACTGTTCCCTCTAAGTCAGGGGTTCTTAATCCAGTCCTTAGGACACACCAAGCCAGTCAGGTTTTCAGGACACTCACAATGAATATGCATGAGATAGAATTGCATAAAATGTAGGCAGTGCGTGTAAATTTATCTCATACATATTTATTGTGGAGACTACCAGAACTACTACTGGAAAGACAGGAGCTGAGTCATATCCTATCCCTTAAAGACAAATTCCACATGAGCAGGGATATGTAAATGAATTATACAAGAAATTGTGTGAGTGTGTATACATAAATATACACAATCTCCTGTTATCTCTTTTTAGCAGTAGTACCTTTTTCAGTTTGTTGGCTCCTTTTCTGTGAGGTGTTCACATTTGAATACTTTTGGCCACCTGCTTGTTTTACTTTTTGCCATTTTGATTGTACTGATGGGCATTTGTTTAGGCTCTTTTAAGTTCTGAAAATATAGAGCTGCTCACCCCCCCATGTGGAGGGGCTGTGGTTCCATGTGCATGATGGGTTTTCTTTTGGGAGTTGGAGATGTTGACGGGGCTTAGGGTTTTGTCACAACAGGGAGGTCCAAGTAGAAGATGTACTTTGCTGAGTGATTATGAGATTGTTTGATAAGAAAGAACTTGGGTGGGATCAAAGGGAATGGTTCATGTGAGGCACCGTCATGGACCACTGGGGGGACAAATGCTGAGTCTAGTATTTCCGTAGACCCTGCTAATGCATTTAGCTGTGAATTGTTGATGTTAGAGTTAGATCATTACCAACTAAACACAAAAGTTGTTAGTGCCAATTTCTGTGTGTAGAGGAGTGGCCTAGTGGTTAGAGCACTAGTCTTGCAATCCAGAGGTAGCCAGTTCAAGTCTCACTGCTGCTGCTGCTTGTGATCTTGGGAAAGTCACTTAACTCTCCATTTCCTCAGGTACAAACTTAGATTGTGAGCTCTCCTGGGACAGAAAAATATCCAGTGTACTTGAATGTAACTCACCTTGAGCTACTACTGAAAAAGGTGTGAGCAAAATAAAAAAACAAAATATGTCTGAAGTTTAAGGGTAGATTTATTGGGAATGTTTGGATTGGTTAAATTTGTTAATAAAGCTGTGATCGGTTTTTGCCACAGATTATTTGCTAGTCTGTTATTTGTATATATGAAGATGTGAGATGGGAGTGTGCAAGTTTGGTTTATGCTTTTTTTGGCTTAACATATCACCATTTCATGAACATGCAGGAAGGCAGTTTACAGTATGCATTAACATAATTGCACTACACACAGTCTGTACAAAAAGTAAGGGAAATTGGAACTCCATACATAAAAATTCAAAGGAGTCCAGCAGATTGCCACATTGCCAGTCAGAATCACCATGGGGGGGGGGGGGGGAGGGGGGGCAGGTGTGTCACTTTGCAAAGTTAGTTGGAAGAGCTAATTGAAATAGGTGTGTTTTAAGGGCTGATCTAAATCTTAGAAAAGAAAGCTTAATATGCAGAGAATGGGGTAAGAAGAAAGAATACTGTCATGAGGGTAAATGTGCATATTGCAGACATTCGCACGTGAAGAAATCACACTTTTGCACATACTTTGGGATTTCCAAACATATGCATATGTTTTCACAGAAAAAGAACCCATACTCATTGTACAAGCAGAGTTTACGTATACTTTCCCCTTCAAAAACAAACTGATGTGAAGTCCGTGAGTAAAAAGCCTTTACATATACATGTGGTTTGCGTGGACGTTGTCTCCTATGTACTTATCTGCATGGGTATTGATTCATCTAATGCTTTTTGGCATCTTTTCAGCAAACAGTGGAGCTACTCAAATGTAAAAAAAAAAAACATTCAGAAAATATTTCAAAATAAAAGAAACTGTTCTTTGAGACCCCCCCCCCCCCCCCACTATCTCCCTAAAAGAAGATCTGGTATACCCTGGAGGAAACACAAGCGTTTACAGCTTCCAGTTTTCGAATCAGTTTGTCCAACAATAACCATTCCTCCCAATCATGTGCATTTGTAGCTCTCACGTCTAATATTTCCTTCTTACAGAAGGCTGGTACAAGGCCAGTCTACTGCCACAGCTGCTTAACTCATCTTCCTTTCTACAGGAATGGTTTGATCACTATTAGAATCGTTTTGTGCCTGGGGAGAAATAAGAAGACTATAGGGTACCAACCTTGTGCTATCATTCTTACATATTCTACTATACAAAAGGTTTCATTCCCTTCCCCCACTCTAAGAACCAATTAAAAAGCCAATTATTGGTGCTAATTAGCTTGTTATTCAATTAAACTGCACATGGAAATTGGGAATGCACCTAAATTTGTGCACACAATTTTTGGCAATCTTTACAGAATCTGGAGGTAAATGCACAGCTGCCTTTCCCATGGTGCTGTGAATGTCCCTTACAGTTACTGCTGGTTAACATTTGCTGTTTAATGCATGTTGATGACAAAGCATTTATGGATCTTAGCAAATAAGGGCCTAAGGGGCCTTTTACTTAGCTGCACTAGTGAATGGGCTTAGTGCATCCTTACGTGGGACTTCCCTGTGCAGTAAACCCATTTTTAGCGAGTCTGTCAAAAAGAGTTTTTTTCTATTTGTTTTATTTCTGGCCATGAACTAAGAGATAGTAACAGTAACATAGTAGATGACGGCAGAAAAAGACCTGCACGGTCCATCCAGTCTGCCCAACAAGACAAACTCATATGTGCTAGTTTTTGTGTATATCTTACCTTGATTTGTAACTGTCATTTTCAGGGCACAGACAGTACAAGTCTGCCTAGCACTATCCCCTCCTCCCAACCACCAGCCCCGCCTCCCACCACCGGCTCTGGCACAGAACGTATAAGTCTGGCCAGCACTATCCCCGCCTCCCAACCACCAGCCCCACCTCCCACCACCAGCTCTGCCACCCAATCTTGGCTAAGCTCCTGAGGATCCATGTTCACAATGAAAAAAAGCCAGTTTGTGTGTGCAGTTGCTATGAATGTGCACCCCCTTTCTGATCTGAGTGTGAACGCATATGCGCACAGTTTCAAAGGAACATGGGACACGTGACCATGTGCATGCAAAATCACATATGCATGCCCTTATAGCTTAGTTCTACTATGTCAACTTTTATATGAAAGCTCACTGGTTGCATGTACATGCGAGAGTCTTATTTACATTTTCTTGTTTGGTTTATAAAATGGTGTTTGCTTTATAGCTCCATCTTAACTCCTAAATCAGTTTGTATTTTTGGTATCCTCTAAAGTTAGTGGAATGATTAATTTAGTCACCTATCCATTAATAAAATAAGAAGAACAGACTTAAATTAAGAACATAAAAATAGCCATTCTGGGTCTGACCATTGGTCCATCTAGCCCAGTATCCTGCTTTCAACAGTGGCCAATCCAGGTCACACGTACCTGGCTGAAACACAATTAGGAGCACCATTCCACATTACCAATCCCAGGGCAAGCAGTGGCTTCTGCCCATGTCCCTCTCAATAACAGACTATGGACTTTTCCTCCAGGAACTTGTCCAAACTTTTTTAAAACCCAGATACGCTAACCGCCATTACCACATCCTCCAGCAGCGAATTCCAGAGCTTAACTATTCTTTGGTTTAAAAATATTTCCTCATATTTGTTTTAAAAGTATTTCCATGCAATTTTATAGAGTGTCCCCTGGACTTTGTACTTTTTAGCAGCGAGATTGGATAAGGATGTTTTAATTTTATTATTTTATGCCGTAAATTATAGGCATTTTATGAGTCAGCTTAAGACGTGTCTTTTTAGGAAACATATTCTGAATTTTACAGGATAATATCTTCATGAAGTGAATTTTTTTACATTCTATAATACTTTTTAATCCGGAATCATGTTTCGAACCTTAGAGGGCAATATTATATGAGGTAAACTATATTAATGTATTTTCCTGGTAATGTCCAGCTTCTTTGTTGTAATCCGCATAGAATCACAAGGTCAACTGCGGTATATAAATTATATTGTTGTGTTATGTTATAGATAGATTTGCCTTTTTATATTATGATGCTTTGTTGTAATTTAAACAATTGTGAAAAATATTGTTGCTTGTTTTTCATAGGTAGTTTTTAAGAAAGCCAGAAAAAGGTCAAGGACAATCTGCATAAAATTAAGACACATCCTCTTGCGAAGGAATATCAGAAATGGAAGCAGATCTCACCTAAGAATTTGCATCATTCATTCAAAACAGCATCAATTTCTTTCAAACTCCCCCTTTCTTTTACAAATACTAGCAGATTGAGAGGGGGCAGGATACATTTAAGGTTGCCTCAGGAAACGGGGATCTTTGAGAAACAGACATATGGCTTAATGAATTAGCAGAAATTCTGATATTAAAATAAAGCAGGGAATTAACTACTAATCTCAAGTATCATGGCTAATTTTTTATTTGAGCTAGAAAGATTCAGGCTAGCTATTTACCACCTGGAGTTTCTGCTCATGCACATGCTGAGAATTTTCTTTGATTGTTCAGAGGTACTGAGGATTTTATGTTAAGAGATAGAGTCAGAGACATTTTTTCTACAAGCAGGTCATTACAGTTTGTGTCCCAGTTTATACAAGCATATTTCCGACGACTGATGTTGTATCTGTGTGTAATCAAACCCAGCCAGAGTGAAGGAGTTTTGTGAAGTCCAGATACAGGGTTGGTAGTACTGGATATATTTCCGAGTGCCAATTTACCTCTGTTGTGCCAAGAAACATTCCCTAAAGTGCACAGCAACATCTAATGGTGCTTTAAATATACATTCAGCTTGTCTGCACAGGTTTCAGCAGAGCACTGCCCAAATCAGTTCCTCATGTTTCTACAGATTTCCTTCCCCTCTCCTGGTCTAGATAGAAAATGCAGAAAAGGTGGAAGAGTTTGCATACTTAAATCTGCAAGTTTTGAAAGATGATTTGGGACATAGTTACAAACTAGTTAAAATCATTTGGCAATGAGGGGTATTTTTGATATGATGTCTAAATTGGACTTTGGACGTTTTACGCTAAACGTCCCAAATCCGAATAGGAAATGTAACCATTTTTGAGAAAGCAAAACGTCTATATATATATTTTTATAATACTGTTTATAACAAGATTTTATGCATTTATATTTTCAGGCCATTTCGGGGGGAGGAATCTAAGAGTGTTGGGAAATCAGATTCAACCCTGTTTATATGGGACATGCAGGTCATGAACCATAAAATTACTTTACAACAGTAACTGAGAATTATGAGCAAAGCTAGGACTCTGTGAACAGGCTATGAACAGGTTAAGAGTCACTGAGAAGCTGAATAATAAGAATTACACAGAATGTGAATCTCATGTCAGCTTGCTCTTCTGTTGGAGAGACAGGCAGATATAGAGTCATAACAGAGATATGTGTGGCAGGAGAATACTGTACGTGAATGTAGTAATGTAAGGGAAATTTGCTGCTGACCATGAAAGCAGATAATGAAGAGGTGCAACTTTGTTTGCTGGGAAGATGGTTTTTGCAAAGTAGGATAACCTTACTGACCTTACTTATGATAAGGAGTGGAGGAGTAGCCTAGTGTAGTGGACTTTGATCCTGGGGAACTGAGCTCGATTCCCACTACAGCTCCTTGTGACTCTGGGCAAGTCACTTAACCCTCCATTGCCCCTGGTACAAAATAAGTACCTGAATATATGTAAACCACTTTGAATTGGCATATCGGGTGGTAAGTAATATAATTTTTGTTTTGTATACTTAACTGGTAAGGTATAGATATTATCATGACCTCCCTGTCGCTCCTGGATACATTAGTTAAATATTTTCCCAGTGAGAAAAAAAACCTCACACTTATTTGTCAGAAATGGTATAAGAAATGGAACAAGATGGACAAGGATCTTAAGTGGCATGTACATGGCACCCCAGGGCAGAAAGATAAGCAACCCTCATACCTACCATCTGTAGTAGAACTCGACGAGTGAAAAATAATCAAAATTATAAAGCGAGTTGTAGATACAACATTGATTGTGGCTCACTCTTCCAATGGGTACCATTGACTATGATAAGTAGCAGAAAAGTAATAAAGAGTAATAGAAACAGGAATTGAAGTAATTTGGTGTAGGTTAATAGGGATATAATAGCTCTAGAAAGATATATACTTACAAAAGCCATTTATTTCAATGCCCGTTTAGTTTGTAACAAAAAGAAACTGATTGATGATTTAATCAGAGTTAGACAACAGGGATTGGTCTTTATTACTGAAACCTGGCTTCTAGAAAAAAGCTCTTCACTGGTTCTGTCAATGTGCCCATCAGGCTATAAGATTGCTTATAGTGTTAGAATAGGCAAAAAGGGTGGTGGTTTGGCTCTGATATATAGTGACTTTTATCATTTTAAACTTATAAAAGGTGGTGTCAATAAGAGTTTAGAATATATGGAGGGGCATAATCGAACAGAAACGCCTATCTCCATGGGCGTTTATCTCCGAGAACGGGTCCGTGAAGGGGCGGACCGAATCGTATTTTCGAAAAAACATGGACGTTTATCTTTTTTTGAGCTGGGCGTTTTTGTTTTTCAGCGATAATGGAAACCGAAAACGCCCAGCTCAAAAACGAATAACTCCAAGACATTTATTCGTGGGAGGGGCCAGGATTCGTACTGCACCGGTCCACCTCACATGCCAGGACACCAACCGGGCACCCTAGGGGGCACTTTTACAAAAAAAAAAAAAAAGGTAAAACAGCTCCCAGGTGCACAGCACCCTTCCCTTGGGTGTTGAGCCCCCAAAATCCCCCTCAAAACCCACTGCCCACAAGTCTACACCATTACTATAGCCCTAAGGGGTGAAGGGGGGCACCTACACGTGGGTACAGTGGGTTTGGGGGGCGGTTTACCAGCACAAGTGTAACAGGTGGGGGGGGGGGATGAGCCTGGGTCCACCTGCCTGAAGTCCACTGCTCCAGTGACCTGCATACTGCTGCCAGGGAGGTGGGTATGACATTTGAGGGTGAAAATAAAAAGTTGTGAAACGGCATATTTTGTGGTGGGAGGGCGTTCGTGACCACTGGGGGAGTCAGGGGAGGTCATCCCCGATTCCCTCCAGTGGTCATCTGGTCATTTAGGGCACTTTTTGGGGCCTTATTCATGGAAAAACAGGGTCCAGGAAAAGTGCCCTAAATTCTCGCTAAAAACGCATATTTTTTTTCCATTATCGGCGAAAGGCGCCCATCTCTGATCTGCAGATAACCACGCCCCAGTTCCGCCTTCACCACGCTTTCGACACGCCCCATCAACGTTGTCCGCATCCGCGACGGAGTGCAGTTGAAAACGTCCAAATTCGGCTTTTGATTATACCGCTTTATTCGTTTTTGGGAGATAAACGTCTATCTCCCGATTTGGGTCACAATATAGGCGTTTTTCTCTTTCGAGTATAAGCAGGATGGTATGCCAATTTTTAAATAATGAAAAAAAATTCAAAAGGATTTATTTTAATGTATAGACCACCAGGAAATTGGAACTTGGCACAGAATAAAATATTAGAAGTAATTAGTTACTTTACCATAAAATTTGATAAACTGGTATTAATAGGGGACTTACATTTACATATGGAGAATGACTTGGATACAACTGTAAGTCATTTTAAGGAATTTTTGGTTTCTTTAAATTTTGAGTTTTGTTCTATTACTGCTATGCATATCAAGGGTCATATGTTTGATATGATAGCATATACTAAAGATAATGGAATCAAATCACTTATAGGAAATGTTTCATGGGAGTCCAACAGATCATTATTTGGCTACATTTAATTTGAGAATTGTAGATAATAAGAATAAGATCAAGAAAACAGAAGTATTTAGAAAACATAAAATGTGTCGTAGATATCCAGAAAAAGATAGGTTTTGGAATGAAACAGTAGGAAAAGTACTAGATAATTTGGCACTTCTACATAACATACAAAAAAGATAAACAGAAAGAAAATACTTGGTTTACAGAACATCTACATGTTTTAATGTGCAGAAGAAACGAACAGATATGGAAGAAAACAAAAGGAAAAGAGGTTTATCAGACAGGGCGTAATGGTATTAAAGAATATGAGGCATATTTTCAAAGCACTTAGCCTTTCCATAGAAACCTGGGAGCCACCTGGGAGGATAATTACAGTCTAAAGATATTTTTTCAGTATCTTATGTGGATGATATTTTTGTTTTTTGCTCAGTGCAAAAATCCATATAAAACTTTTCTATTGATAAAAACAATATATAACACTGATTGAAGAATGGGCATTAGCAAAAGTTTTAAAACAATACCCAAAAGACTAAAGTCATGTGGTTTGGCGACTTTCAGAAGATCAGTTCTGAAGAAATATATTTTTCCTCAGGAACCTCTTTAAAAATCGAATCGAGTACTAAAGTGTTAGGAACAATGTTAGACTCTAACCTAACATAAATATCATATCAATACTTTAGTTAGGAATACTTTTTCATTTGCATAAACTACATGTTATAAGATCATCATTGAATTCATCTAGTTTCAGGACACTTGCCTAGGCAATCTTGATCCTTCTTCTAAATTACTGCAATTCACTGTACTACAATATCGGTAAACATCAAATGAATTGATTGCAGCTATTACAAAATTGGGCCACTTGCTTAATATATGGCTTGGGAAAATATAGCAAAGCTAGTCCTTTATTACAGGAACTACATTGGTTAAGAATGAAGACACGTATTAAATTTAAAATTGCATGCTTAGTTCATAAAAGTGTTTAAGGGGAAACCTCATCAATAGTGGGTCAGTTATTACCACCTCTAGGTACCAGAGGATATTTGAGGAGTTCCAAAAATCTAACATTAGATATATCAATAGTAGAGAACTTGAAGCTGAATTTAGTCTGAGAACGTTCCTTTTCTTTCCAAGGTTGGAAGATCTGGAATTCAATTCCAGCTTCTTTACGGATCATAGCAAATTAAACCTCCTTTCATAAAGCTTTAAAATCACATTTAGTTTGATTTATTGTATACTTCTTGATACTTCTGAAATTGTAATTTATGCCGCAATAAGATATCTTCTTGATTGTAAACCGCTTTGAAGTTACGGTTATAAGCGATATAGCAGTGTCTGTATAGAATAGAATAGAATACACTAGTTTTGTGGTGAGTTTTGGAGAGCTCACAGTTTTCCACCACCAGTGTTACAGGTAGAGTGAGTTTTGGGCCTGGGTCCCCTTCTCTACAGTGCATTGCACCAACCACTAGACTACTTGAGGGATCTGCTTGCTGCTCAGAACTAGCTACAACATCTGAAGCTCTCATAGAGGCTGGTAAGTACTATTTTTATTCACATCTTTGGGGCGTGGAAGACAGCGACCACTAGGGGAGTAAGGGGGGGGTCATCCCTGATTGCCTCCAGTGGTCATCTGGTCATTTAGGGAACCTTTTTGTATATTATTAATTCTAAAAACAGGTCTAGATCAAAATGTTGACGTTTTAGGCATAGACGTTTTCGTTTTGTTCCATTATGGCTATAAAACATGCAAGTGTTAGGAAAGCTCTAAACCTGCCATGCTCCTACCCCCGAAATGCCCCTGGTGCTTTGGACGCAGTGCAGATGAATTGCATAGACAAACCTTTGTGAAATAGGTTTTGAGAATACCAATTTGGAGATTCTGAAAAGAAATGTTTTTGTGGGAAAAACATCCAAATGCAGATTTATGCCACTTTTGGATGTTTTTCTCTTTTTAAAATGAACCCTATAGGCGCCTATGTTTCTTTATATAGTAGGTCCAAAATAGACCCTCCACTTAGCCTCCTCACCTAGGCAACTTTGCTTTGTAGCCTGGTAGTTGGACAGCATGTGACATTCTGTCAGTTAATTGTACTTTCAAAGCTACAGTTAGAATGACCTTGCTAATGTGGTCAAGATAAGTTTAGCATACTTTTGCAATAACTTTGGCAATGAGCTCATTTCAGTATTTAGAGAGGTAGTCACTAATGTGCACTTACAGAATAATGCATGTTCTTTTAAATCAAATAACACATGTTACTACAGCCCCTACATTTGAAACTATGGTAAAGAAACAGTGGTAGAAGCTGTACTGAAAACAGTAGCTTTAGGGGTTCTTTGTTTCTTGGTCCAAGGGTTTGGTCTTGACAGTGGTAGAAGCTGTACTGAAAGCAGTAGCTTTAGGGGTTCTTTGTCAAGACCAAACCCTTGGACCAAGACAAGATTCTGGTTTCATGTGATAAATGTACGTACATTGAGTCCCTTGTGAAAGAAGTACAAGAACTAAGAGAAGAAGTGGTTAGTCTAAGAAACATCTGGGACAACCAGAAATTTGACCCAGAGACACAGGTCAAAACATTGAGGACTTCCAGCAAAAGGAGAGAAAATCTTAGGCAGACAAAGCACAGCTGGAAGCAGGTCACCAAGTCCCACAAGATCAATCCTCCAACTCCACCTTCTATTCAGCTAAAGAATCGGTTCACAGCCTTGGAGGTAGAAGAGCTAGAAACATCTAAAAAACAGGAGGAAACAATGACCAAAAATGCCATCACAGCCGGACAATTGGCCCAAAGAAAGCGAAAGATAGTGGCGGTTGGAGATTCACTTCTAAGGGGTACGGAAGCGCCCATCTGTCGGCCGGATATGTTGTCCAGAGAGGTGTGCTGTCTGCCAGGTGCCAAGATTCGCGATATTGTGGAAAGATTGCCTAAACTCATCAAGCCTACGGACCACGCTCGTATGCTACTCATCCATGTTGGCACAAATGATACAGCTAAGTATCCTACTGAATGTATCATACGAGACTTAGTGGCTTTGGGTCTGAGGGTGAAGCATCTAGGTGCGCAGGCGGTGTTCTCATTGATCCTCCCTGTCGAAGGTAAAGGTCGTATGAGAGAAGCCTACATCTTGGAGATAAATGCGTAGCTGTGTGGTTGGTGCCAACGAGAGGGCTTTGGTTTTGTAGACCATGGAATGATTTTCCAAGAGGCACTGAGCGGTGATGGTGTCCATCTGTCAAGGAAGGAAAGGAGTGTCTTCAGCAACAGGCTGGCTAAAGTACTAAAAAGGGCTTTAAACTAAAATTGATGGGGATGGGTATAAAAGGCCGCAAAGCCATAATTAACCCCAAGGAAGGTAGGACATCTAATGCCTCTATAGAAGGGAATAAAAAGAGTAAAATCTGGAGAGCCTTGTATACAAATGCCTGTAGTATGGGAAACAAACTTCTAGAACTTGAGGCTACAATGATGGAAGTGGACTTGGATTTAGTGGTGGTCACAGAGACATGGTTCATGGAGAACCATGACTGGGATGTTGCTATACCTGGCTATAATCTATTCAGGAAGGACAGAGTAGGAAAAAAGGGTGGAGGTGTGGCATTATATGCTAAGAATGATATCCAAGTGAAAGAACTGCACGACATGTGGGGTAGAGAAGAAGCACTGTGGGTTAAACTGGAAAGAGGGAAAGGAAAACGTATCTATATCGGAGTGATATACAGACCTCCCACACAGTCTGAGGAACTGGACAGGGACTTGATTGAAGACGTCCGCAAGATAGCTAGGAAAGGGGAAGTACTACTGATAGGTGACTTCAATATGCTGGATGTTGATTGGGGTGTCCCGGCTGCAGGGTCATCTAGAAGCAAAGAGATCTTAGATTCTCTACAGGAAGAATTGTTCCAGCAGTGGGTGATGGAACCAACGCGGGATGGAGCTGTTCTAGACCTGGTGCTTACGAATGGAGAGTACGTTTCTGACGTCAAGGTGGCGGACCATTTGGCATCTAGTGATCATCGTATGGTATGGTTCAATATTAAAACAGAAGAGAGGGCTCACTCGAGATTGAAGGTCCTGGATTTCAAAGGAACTAACTTTGCCAAGATGGGGGAATTTCTCATGGAACAGTTAGTGGAATGGGAACAGCTAAAGGATGTAGAACAGCAATGGACGAGACTGAAAGGAGCTATATTAAAGGTGACTAACCTTTATGTTAGAAAAGTACATAAAAGAGGAAAAGGTCTCTCTGTTACTCGAATGTAGTAGCTGAAAAGATAAGGGAAAGGAGGCTAGCCTTTGCATGTTATAAGACGACTCAGAAAGATGAAGACAGGAGAGAATACCTAAATAAGCGAAGAGAAGCTGGAAAAGCTATCAGGAAAGCAAAGCGGCAAATGGAGGAAAAGATAACTAATACGGTAAAATTGGGGGACAAGACCTTTTTCAGATATGTGACAAGAGGAAGTGCCATAATAGCATTGTGAGGCTCAAAGCTGAGGGAGAGAAATATGTGGAAGATGATTAAGGATAAAGCTGAACTGCTTAACGATTATTTTAGCTCGGTGTTCACAAATGAAAAACCGGGGGGGTAGGGCTGCAGAAAGCAAAGGCTAAAGGGGATGGAGGTATGGTAGACCAAGACCCATTTACGGAGGACTGTGTTCGTGAGGGGCTTGCCAAACTAAAAGTAGACAGAGCGATGGGGCCTGATGGGATACACCCGAGGGTGCTTAAGGAACTCGGAGAAGTTCTGTCGGTTCCGCTGATGGATCTCTTCAATGCTTCCTTAGAAATTGGAGTGGTCCTGGTGGACTGGAGAAGGGCGGATGTGGTTCATTTGCACAAGAGTGGAAGTAAGCAGGAGGTAGAAAATTACAGACCTGTCAGTCTGACCTCGGTGGTGAGTAAGCTAATGGAAACGCTTCTAAAGAAGAGGATTGTGACATTTCTTGAACTACATGGAATGCGGGATCCAAGGCAGCATGGCTTTATAGTGGCAGGTCATGTCAGACGAATCTGACTGTCTTCTTCGACTGGGTGACCAAACAGTTGGATATGGGAGGGGCTCTTGATATGGTATACTTGGATTTTAGCAAAGCCTTTGACACGGTTCCGCACAGGCGACTGATAAATAAATTGAGTGCCCTCTGTGTGGGACCTAAAATAACTCATTGGGTAAAAAATTGGTTGAATGGTAGGAAACAGAGGGTGGTGGTAAATGGAGCTTGCTCTGAAGAAAAGGATGTCTTCAGTGGAGTACCGCAGGGATCGGTCCTAGGGCTGGCTCTTTTTAACGTCTTTGTGAGTGATATTGCGGAAGGGCTGTCTGGTAAGGTTTATCTCTTTGCGGATGATACTAAACTCTGCAACAGGGTGGACACCCTGGAGGGAGTGAATGACATGAGGAAGGACCTAGTGAAGCTAGAGGAATGGACCGATATTTGGGAACTAAGGTTTAATCCCAAAAAATGTAGGGTCATGCACTTGGGTCGCAAAATTCTGAGGGAATGGTACAGTATAGGGGGTGTAGTGCTTCAGTGTGCGAAGGAAGAGCGGGACTTGGGGGTGATTGTGTCTGATGACCTTAAAGCTTTCAAACAGGTAGAAAAAGCGACGGCCAAAGCCAGAAGGACGCTTGGGTGCATAAAGAGTGGCATGACCAGCAGGTAAAAGGAGGTGATAGTGCCGTTGTATAAGTCTCTGGTGAGGCCTCATTTGGAGTACTGCGTGCAGTTCTGGAGACCGCACCTATGGAAAGATATAAACAGGATGGAGTCAGTCCAGAGGGTGGCTACGAAATTAGTAAGCGGTCTTGAATGCAAAAATTATAGGGACAGGCTTATGAACCTCAACATGTATACGCTAGAAGAGAGGAGGAAGAGAGGAGACATGATAGAGACGTTTAAATATCTCAAGGGCATTTATGTACAGGACAAGAGCCTTTTTCAAATGAAGGAGAGCTCTAGAATGAGGGGGCATACGACAAAGTTAAGAGGGAATAGGCTTAGGATTAACCTAAGGAAATATTATTTCACAGAAAGGGTGGTGGAGGTGTGGAATAGCCTCCCGGTGGAGGTGGTGGAGTCAAGGACTGTTCCAGAATTTAAAAAGGCATGGGATAAGCATGTGGGATCACTTAGGAACAGGAAGAATTAGGGGTTACAGAGGATGGGCAGACTGGATGGGTCATATGGCCTTTATCTGCTGTCATGTTTGTATGTTTCTATGTTAAATAGCAAAATTGTGCATTATTTGCCTTTAATGCAGAGCAGCTCATCATTATACAAAATTAATATCACAGCTTGCATTTGACCTCACATTATATATCCTCCCTGATGCTTCTAGAGTCCTCTTAAATGTGCTTGTTCAGGTTAAGAATGCCCTACTGCAATTCCCTTATCAGATTCTCCCACTCCCATAAACAGGGGAGGAATAAAGGGGGGTCATGCATTTGATATACTGCCTTTCTGTGGTACAACCTAAGCAGTTAACATTTATTATATTCAGGTACTTTCTCTGTCTCTAGTGGGCTCACAATCTAAGTGTTGTACCTGGGGCAATGGAGGGTTAAATGACTTGTCCAGAGTCACAGGGAGCTGCAGTGCGAATTCAACCCAGTCCCCCAGGTTCTCAGCCCACTACACTAACCATAAGACCCTTTGTAAAAACCCCTCCACCTTTAAAAGTTCCTTCTTAAAAGCTTCTCACCCAAACCTGATCCCCCGGAACATATCAGGGGTCTCCCTCATGGCTACTGGCATGGTAGAAAACAGGATGCTGGGCTTGATAGACGTTTGGTCTGTCCCAGTATGGCAATACTTATGTTCTTATTTCCCAGTCACTTTGTAATTAGGGTAGGCTGGATTCAAAATGACATCACAGTACTGACACTAGGGAGATTTGGATGCTATTTTGATCCTGGGTCCAATGGAGCAGAGGGAACCAGTGGTCATTCTTGCCCTCCCACTAACCACCAGGGAAACTCTCAATAGGTACATTGGGGAATGAAGGGTGGGAGGAATTCTAAGAAGGAATATTCAGGGGTGTTTTTGTTTTTACAGTAAGGGATTTTCTGGAGGTGGTGGGTTTGTTTGGGCATAGGGTTCTGATGGGAGTGTTTGGGGGTGGGGATCTTCATTGGGGATCACTTCACTGGCTCCCTATCCGTTTCCGCATACAGTTCAAATTCCTCTTATTGACCTATAAGTGCATTCACTCTGCAGCTCCACAGTACCTCTCCATTCTCATGTCTCCCTACACTCCTCCCCGGGAACTCCGTTCACTGGGTAAATCTCTCTTATTTGCACCCTTCTCCTCCACCGCTAACTCCAGACTCCATTCCTTTTATCTTGCTGCACCATATGCCTGGAATAGACTTCCTGAGCCGGTATGTCAAGCTCCATTTCTGGCCGTCTTCAAATCTAAGCTAAAAGCCCACCTTTTTGATGCTGCTTTTAACTCCTAACCCTTATCCACTTGTTCAGAACCCTTATTTTATCATCCTCACTTTAATATTCCCTTCTCTCTTGTTTGTCTGTCATAATTAGAATGTAAGCTCTGTCGAGCAGGGACTGTCTCTTCATGTTCAAGTGTTCAGCGCTGCGTACATCTAGTAGCGGTATAGAAATGATAAGTAGTAGTAGTAGAAGTAGGATCAAGAGGTGAGGAGTTTAGAACCTGCATTTACACTTTAAAAGATGTGGACCTGACTCAGGGGCCACTATTTTTGTATTGCTGATGATCCCATGTGCAGTAATGTAAATGTAAATTTACCATGTTAGTCTCTAACCTGCAGTAATGAGGTACTTCAGGTTGGTGACTGACACGGTAAATTTTGCTGGGGTACAAACACATTTTATTGTATTTTACTAACTACCCCTCTTAAAAGAACATGGTTTTGTTTGGGGAGGGGGGTTAAGACTGCATAGTGGTGTTAGAGGAGCTGGGTTAGAAAGCACATATTAAGTGCATTTTTAATACCAAGTATTTTCCCATTTTCATTTGCCTGTTAGTGTTAGGTTGATAAAACTCACATTTCTATTAACCATTTACAAGCAGAAGGAGATCACAACATGCCATACTGTACTGCCAGGGATAGTTTTTATTTTCTCATCAAATACTTAGCTACTAAGCATTAAACTACAGTAGGTGCCGGTTATCCAGAGAATCATCACATACCCACTTCTGACATTTCAGGAACAGTGCCGGTGTAAATCTCCTTGGTAAACTTGGGTTCACTGTCATTAATGTCATGAATCTTTATGATAAACTCAGATTCGGGCTCCACGGGAATTCCCGTCCTTTTGTTTACTGCCTGGGCTCGCAGAATATACACAGGCTTTTCCTCCCTGTCCAATCGTCTTGTGGCCTGTATATCTCCCGTATTTTCATTGATGATAAACAGGTCTCCAGCTCCATCTCCTGAGAGGATGTACTTGAGCGATCCGTCTCCTTTGTCCTGGTCTGAGTGCAACTGAAAAACATGGAAATGATAACTGTGAGATAAACTGCTCCTGCACACGGTATGCCATATCTCACAGCATGAGGAATGTTCTTCTTTTGCTTTTGTCTTCAGCTGAAATCATTTTGCAAACAAATAGTATTCCTGTACAGGATGCTACAACAGCTGTCGAGCAATTTGAGACTTGGCTTCAGAAATCTTTATCTATAGAACAACAATATGGAAGGCAGTGAAAACCATATATAAGATCCTGAAGGCACACAACCACCTAGATTTCAAAGAGTGAATGAAATGCAAATGAATTGATCAGAAATTAGGCAAAATGAGTTCCTGATCATATGCTAGAGTAAAGCAAACACTTCTATTATAACTTGCTTTTAGAAGTAATAAGGTAAAATCTGCATAGTTCAACATAGGGAAAACAAATTTGATCAGAATAACACATGCTCTAGCCAGATAGTTTCACATGGTAGAATCAGAATGTACAATTAGTCTGTCTTAGTAAAGAATAGTTAACTAATGGCTCCAAATACGTTATGTTGTGTGTTGTAATGTTGCTGTCAGATGGAGGCTATAATGTATTTTTTAAAATCAGCTAAATCGAAGAGCCGCGAAAGGCTTACAATGATTGTTACGTGTAACACTGCTCTGTGCTACTGATATAACAACCAAACTTGAGGTGCAAACTTCAAACAATTACGGCAGATGTGGTTGAGACGCTTGGGGCGAGATTCTGTATAGGTCTCCCACAGTTAGGTGCTCAATTTTGTGAGTGGATTGAAGATCTGCACATAGAGTAATTGGCTACATTAGTGATGACAATAACTGGTGTTAAGAAGCACTTAATTGGTAACACTAATTGGTAACGCACAGATCTGTCCTATGTGTTATTCTATAACATGAGGGCCTAATTTTCATAGCATGCAACTCCAAAGGGGGCGTGGCTATGGGAAGGGCATGGGCTGATCGGGGGTGTGCCCAGAATGTCATCATGGCATTATAGAATACCTGCATTAGTTAGGCGCGAGCATTTACACCAGCCATTCGCTGACAAATTCTTGTGTCCTGAATTTATCACCTGCAGCTTATTCTTATATTTAAAACCCTTTCTCAGCTTCTTTTTTCAACATTGGTTTAGTGCAAGACTTCCTCTGCTCTCCTCTAACCCACTTAATCAAAGTAGTCTAGCCAGCTCTACATATGTGAACTGCTTTTTTCTCATTTTTCATTTGGAAATGAATATTACCAGCCTTTCGCAAATGAAATCATACAGAATAATATTTGAATGCTGTAATCAGCAATTTTTAAACACTCCCCACAGCATTTAAATATTTTACACATATTCAGCACTATATTCACAGAAGCTGTGGCACCAACTACACCCTAATTTTGTAATCTTGTATGTACATTTTTGCACTTACTCCCAAATTTTGTAAATGGTGTTTTGAATTGTGCACCAAATTTGGTGAAATGCCTAATTAGCACTAATTGGCTTTAATTAAAATTTACATGCGTAAATTTAGGCACTGAGATCCACTGTATAAATTATGTGCAGGTCCAAATAGGGGGCATGGCCATGGGAGGGTCAAGGGCGGATCGGGGCATTCCTTTAATTTACAAATGTTGTTATAGAATAAAGGGGATTTAAACCAGGGTTTTGATGTTGTAAATGGTCACACCTAAAAGTAGTGGCAGTCCCTGGCACTAAGTGATATTCTGTAAATGGCACCTAACTTTGAGGGCTATTTATAGAACAGCGCTTAGCACTTTTCTCAGCGCTGTTTTAGTCCTTAGCATGCAAATCTGCACACAAAAATTATAGAATAATTGCTGCTATTTATGTAAATTAATTGTTAAATTAGGCACTAATTGGCACTAACTACCAATAATAGGCTATACTTGGAGTTAATTGGCACTAATTTACATGCCCTTAGTCTGTAGTACATAAAAACCTAATTGTTGCCATACTGGGACAGACCGAAGGTCTATCAAGTCCAATGTCCTGTTTCCAACAGTGGTCAGTCCAGGTCACAAGTACCTGGCAAGATTCCAGAGCAGTAAAACATATTTTATGCTGCTTATCCTAGAAATAAGCAGTGGATTTTCTCAACTCAATCTTGATAATGGCTTATGGACTTTTCTTTTAGGAAATTATCCAGAGCTTTTTAAAACCCTGCTAAGCTAACTGCATTTACCAGATTCTCTGGCAACAAATTCTGGAGTTTAATTGCACATTGAGTGAAGAAACATTTTCTCCCATTTGTTTTAAATTTATTTGGATTTTGCTCATACCTTTTTCTGTATTAGCTCAAGATGAGTTACACTCAGGTACACTGGGTATATTTCTGTCCCTGGAGAGCTCACAATCTAATTTTGTAAGCAAATAGATCTCATGCATATTCATTGGGGAAATCTTGAAAACTGGGTTGCAGCCCTCAAGGATGGAGGTTGTCCAACCCTGTACTAGAAGAATCCTTCACCTCAGAATATGGACAGCCTCTCACCTGATACAAAATAGGGGACCACAAAAACATGCAAATAAAACCTGAAATGGAGACCCCCCAAGAAAGCCAGACTGTTTAAGCAGGGCAGTATTGGTAAAAGAGAAAAAGAAATGGAAGCTCGTGATGCACGTTTAACTCCTAAATGTAGGAAAGAATTTTGGTTAGTTTGGTATGTAATGTCTTTGTCCTCAAGAGTTCGCAGTCTTTTATTGAATCATATCTCCATATGATCCTCTATAGTTTTGAGTAGGTATCGATGGGGGGGGGGGGGGGGGGGTTGGTAGAGGGAGGGAGGGAAGGATTTAGTTGGGGGATGGGGGTATTTTAGTGGTTTGGGGAGGGGAAAAGGGGGTGGGGTGGGGTGGTACATGTTTTAATATGTTTTTGGATGGATACTGTAAGCTGAACTGATTTTCCTAGATTTTGTTAATTCCGACATTTGGATTTCTGATTATGTTCTGGATCATTAGAATTAACCAATGGTCGTTTTTGTTTTTGATTTTAAGGATTCATTTGTATGTATTTGTTTTGTTATAATGGTTATGTTTTTCATTTACTGCTTATTTATGCATTTTATTTTGAACATTTAATAATGCATTATTTATTAAAATAAAAAAAGAAATGAATTTTCCCCTGTACTTTGTAAAATAAAAATGGAAAAAGTGTACATTTAAGAAAGCAGGTGCATCTCAGTCCTTAAAAAGTATTAGATAAAAATACGCTTTTTTCTTTTCTACCTTTTTATTTTTCTAATTAAGCTGGTTTCCATCTCTTTTCCACTTTCCATGAGTCAGTCTCTTCCCAAATTCTTTTCCAGGTTGGCCTTTCCTTTTCTTCTCTCTCTTGTCTTCCATCTTTCCATTCTGTCTGGCACTGATCTTTCTTTTTGTTTTATTCCCCCCACTTTTCTCTTCTCTGCATTTATTTCCGCCCATTTAATTCTACTCTCATTCTCCCTTTCTCTCACCTTCTATTCCTTAGTCTGCATTTCACAGATTTGTCTCAACTATAAACTGGCTTTACTCATCTCCCTCATTCCCTTTCCAACACTCCCTTTACCCCACAGTATCTCTCCTTCCTCAGTCTCGTATTCCCCCCATCTTTCACCCACGTCCTTACTCTCCCATTCCCATCCTCTGTACTCACCCTCTTAGCCCTCATCTACCCTCCACTGCCTCTCATTCACTGTCTCTCCTTCCTTCCCTTGTCTCCAGGCTATACTTCTGTCTCCTACCCTATACTCCATGTCCTATTGCTTCTCTTTTACCATCTTTTTAACCCCATTACCACCCTCACTCAACCACTTCAGAGACCCATCCCCTTCCTTGTATACTGATAACCATAAAATGATTTGACTATCAATGTTTTTTTTAGGTTTCCAAATGGACACCAGATTTCAGATTTACAGCCTTTAAGTTTATCTCCTTTCTCTCTCTCTCTATCTGCCATACAGGACCCCCCCCCTCTATCTCTCCATGCAGGACCCCCACTCTCAGCTGTCAAGGATCTCTTCTGTCTCTCATGCCCCCATCCATCACCCCACTGTCTCTTTCATCATCCAACATCACTTCTCTCTCCTCCCCATCACATCATTCTTCTGTCTCTCATCTCCCAGCATCCAGCTTTACTCTTTCTTACTCTCCTACTCACCTCTATGCAGCTTTCTCTATCTCTCTCCCAAATACTCCTGTCTCTCTCTTTTTCCTCGGTCCATCATGCAACATTGTCCCATCTCTCTTCCCCTCACCACACCATTGGCCCCGTCCCCATCTTCATGCAGAACTCTCTCTCTCTCCATCTGCCATGCAGGACTCCCCTTCCCCTTCCCCCCAACCATCCAGGATCTCTTCTGTCTCTCTCTCTCGCTCTCTCTCTCTCAATCCCCCAATCAACATCACTGCACTGTCTCTTTCACCCCCTCACCATCCAACATTGCCTCTCTCTCCTCCATCACGTTGCCCTTCTGTCTCTCATTCCTCAGCATGCTATTTTATCATATCTTTCTTTCCTCCTCCCCTTTGCCTGTCTTTCCCCAGTGCTCTTTTTTTTCCTGTTTATCATGCAACATCACCCCATTTCTCTTCCCCTCACCCCACTATTAGTCCCATCTCTCTCATTCTCTCTCTCTCTCTCTTCCCACCCCCTCCTGGTCAGTCATTGACACCTCCTCCTCGAGACCTCAAAGGCCTGGAAGAACTGGAAGCTTAGATTCCCTTCACTTTCCTACCATGCCCCTTACTCCTTACTTGTTCACACCGCTGCCTCCCTGACTTGGTTGTGAACAAAATGAAGTCTCCAGTGGGGTCAGAGCTATATGTGTGCCACTGCCCTTCTTTGCCTCCCCAAAACAGGAAGTTACACCATGGGAGGGTGGAGGAGGGAAACCAGCAGCAGTGCACATAGAGCTGTGACCCCATGCGCTACTTCATTTTGTTCACAGCCAAGATGGGGAGGCAGTAGCATGAACCAGTGAATAAGGGGCAGGGCAGAGAAGGGAAGCTTAGTTCGCAATTCCTTCAGGGGTGGGGGAGGCTTAACCTGTGGTGTATAGGCACCATTTTCTTTGAGAATCTGTTTGGGGTGTGACTGCTCCCCCTGCACGCACCCCCAGCTATGCCTCTGAGTAAATACAAAGCCTTTGTGGGAAATGGAGGAGATGTGGCCAGTATCTGCCCTACATTTAGAGCTAATGGCAGACATAGAGAACAGAATTCTATATATGGCACCAAAAAATCAGTGCTGAAAAAGCGCACTAAGTGCTATTCTATCAGTGTTTATAGAACAGTGCCTAGCACCAAGATCTGAACCTAAATTTTAGGCACGAGGATTTACACCAACTGAAACCTGGTGTAAATCCCCACTTCTAAATTAGGCATGGATTGGGTGTATTCTGTAACAATGTGTGCAAATTCTTGGAACATCCATGATTGCCTATGTCCTCCCATGGCCACACCCCCTTTTCAGATCAGCGCACTAGAATTTTGCACGCATCTTTATAGAAGACGCCTAGCAACATGTGTGCATAAATTCTAATTGTTGCTGATTAGCACTGATTGGTGCTAATTGGTTCATTATCCAATTAATTTGCATGCGGAAATTGAATACCCAAATTTATGCATGCAGTTTTGAGCACCATATATAGAAACCAGGGTAGACTGCATGGGTACTGCATCACATGCATTGACAGAGTGTGGCTACTCCCATGCTATCTGCCAAAGTATATAATGTAGTGTCAGCTCAAGGAAAAATCCCCAAAAGAATGGCTGCTGCAGTGCAACCTAGATTCCCCCAACCCTTCTCATTTAAGGCTCCCTGATCCATCCTTAGCATATATTCAATTTGATTCCCCCCAGGGCATACTCAACCCCCTGATCTGATCCTCCCATCACAGACCCCAAGTATTACCACCCTGACCTGACCTCACTTTAGGACTTACTAGGGGATCTCCCTTGTAGTCTAGTGACCCAGGGTGGGGAATGGACCCCTCCACTTCCATCCCAGGGCTGCACTGGTTTCAAACTGGCACCAATGGCCCTTAGTGGCAGTCTTGTAGTACTACTATTAGAGGTCATCTTTCAGTAGTGATTCTCATATGGAAGGATGGTCCCTTGTGGTACTGCGAGGGATCATCAGCACCATTATGAAGCTGTGGTCTAGTCTAGTGGCCCAGGGCAGGAGGGAAGGGGCTCACTCCTGCCTTGGGCCACTAGACTATCAAGGGACACCCCAGTAAGTCCCAGGGGGTTGGGGGGAGGGAAAAGGGTCAGGTCTGCGATGGGGGTTCAGATCAGGGAGTTGATATATGCCTCCATGGCTTTTTACATGTCAAACTGAGGCAGCATTAACTCTACCAGACTGCTGGTAGCACATCTGCACTTAACACCAACTTGTCAGTTGTGATAGCTAGTATATGACTCCGAGGCCCAGATGCATTAAAGTCGTCGGTAATTCCCGTTCCCTACCGATTCCATAGCGAATCGGTAGGGAACGAGAATTCACTAAGAAAAGGGAATGCAAATGAGCTACTCGTTGTAGCTCCGTTGCATTCACCATTACCTCGGCAGCCAGTCAGAGAATCGGGACGTCCCATTCGGTTATGCTCCTCTTCCAGGTCTCTTCAGCCAATCAAGCGCGTCTAGCTTGCTGGTGTCAGCTAAATGCACTCTGATTGGCTGAAGAGACCTGGAAGAGGAGCATAATGGAAAGGGACGTCCCGAACTCCGGATCGACTCGCACGTCCCCGATTCCCTTCTCCTTGCACAGCTACAGAAGGTAAGCAGCGCCAGGGAGACAAAACTAAAAAAAAAAAAAAAAAAAAACGGCAAAAAGACAAATAAAAGACGTCCCTCACAAGCGCAGGCAGAGTACGTCCACAAAGGATGCCCCTTATGTGTGCTTGCTGCTTTTATTTTATTTTTTTTACCTTTTTTGGGGCCCTTTTCCTTTTCAATTCCCTCACAGGAGCCCTAACGAGAGGTGCAGACCTCCCATTAGGGTTCCCACGGTAAGGGAATCGGAAAAACGGTAGTGCATCTCATTATAATGAGCTGCAATGGTAGTGCAGCTCATTATAATAGCCTTTGGATAATTTGTATTCCGTTTTCGTTGCCTGCTACCGTGACAGGGAAAATGCCCTTAGTGCATGCCCCCGGTAAACTACTTGCGTTTTAAACTGGCTGGAACCAGTTTAAAACGCAAGTTGTGGGCTCGTTAGGTTTAGTGCATCTGGCCCTGACTCACTTGCTGGCTGCCACAGGTAGTAACTCCTCTGTTCCACCCTGACACACCTGCAACCCATCGCTACCCATGTTAAGGAGCTAGCACAAGTTTTTACTGCATTGGTTGGTTTTAACGTGTGATAGCTTTTAGTGAGGGTCCACACTAATGTCTAAGCACAGTAAAACACATCCTAGCTACTTAGCACAGCATAGTTAACAAGTTCCCAAGCTTAGTGACAATAATTTTTCTCGCTATAACATATATAAATATATGTCTTTTATGATTACACAGGTTAAAAACAAAACCTGATTACAGAAGATTATCTGTTTAGAGAACATTATCAGAATCTTTCTGCTTGTAAACACACTTTCAACATAAAGCATCAGAATGGATTTTAACATATTCCCTCATTGCAATTAAAAGGAGTAAGGTTTAGCTGTTTCAAGAGTGGATTTTCTTTTTGTGTCTACATGTGAAACATCAACATTAATTATATCTGACAAGTAGCAATTCACCTTCCTGATAATAAATCAGTCAAATTTTAGCGTGACACTTTATTCTTGAAATAAATTACACATTCTCTTATAATCTCCATCCTCCAGGTAGAAATACCCTTTCTCCATTTTCCTGTCAAGAAATTACTTTTTATAAAAACATAATCACTGCTTTGCTTGTCTAGAAAATACTAAATGTATGTTTTCCATGCAAGGACAGATATTATGCAGTGGATATTACTATTATTAATAATAATAAACATTGTTTTTTATATACTGTTTTTATAACAAGGCTCAAAACACTTTACATTAAAAGTGAAAAAGCACTAGACTAAAATCACATAATTCAGCTATTAACAATACCAAATATGTTTAACAATATTAAATTTACTGTACATATTTATCAAATAGCTAGATTTTAGGCCCTTTCTGAACCTCAAATAGTTTCACATATGAGTTCAGAGGGCACAATCTTGGGAAAATTGAACCCAAAAATCTCTCCCAAGTCAGTTTTTGTTTAAACATAGACGTCTCTAGAACTTTAAACTTATTTAAAGTCATTTAGATTTAAAACCAAATATAGGGGTTCTTTTACTAAGTGGAGGTACAAAATAGCCTTAGAATGCCCTTACGGAAGCTATAAAAATAGTTTTTTAAACATTTTTTATATTAATGACTATACACTAATGTCATTAGCACTTGGCCATTAAAAAATGTACCACATGAGCACTTATTGCCATCCATTTTGTAGATGGTATGGACTCAGGCACTATCCATGCGCTAAGTGTGTGGAAATGTAGCTGTGCTGATTAGTGCAGAAATGCCCACTCTCCACCTCCGACACACTCTCTCAAAAAACATTTCAACGCACAGATAGCATGTGCACATATGGCAGTTACCACAGGATGTGGTACACCATTTCAGGGGCGTAGCTACGGGTGGGCCTGGCTGGGCCCAGGCCCACCCAATTTCAGCCCAGGCCCGCCCAGTGCCAGCGCCAGCCCCAGCACCCATTGCCGGCCACTGCTGCTTTTCCTGTTGAGCAGCAGGGCTGGCGCTACAAAAAGAAGAAGCGCTAACGGCACTAAGGACGAGAAATGTTAAAAAAAAAAAAGCGCGGCACCGGCAGGCACTGTCTCGGCAGCCTTGAGGCATTGGCTGCTGAGGCATTGGCTGCTGGCTCGCAGGCTCCTCCTGTCTGCGGGAGGAGCCTGCGAGCCAGCAGCCATTGCCTCAGCAGCCAATGCCTCAAGGCTGCCGAGACAGTGTCTGCCGGTGCCGCGCTTTTTTTAAAAACATTTCTCGTCCTATGGTCCTTAGCGCCGTTAGCGCTTCTTCTTTTTGTAGCGCCGGCCCTGCTGCTCAACAGGAAAAGCAGCAGTGGCCGGCAATGGGAGCTGGCGCTGGCATGCAGGGCGGGCCTCGTCGAAGAAAAGAGGGAAAACATGGAAGGATGGGGAGAAAAAGAGGGAAAACAGATGGAAGGATGGGGAGACAGAGGGAAAACATGGAAGGATGGGGAGAAAAGAGGGAAAACAGATGGAAGGATGGCAGAGAATAGGGAAAACATGGAAGGATGGGGAGAAAGAGGGAAACATGGAAGGATGGGGAGAATGAGGGAAAACATGGAAGGATGGGGAGAAAAGAGGGAAAACAGATGGAAGGATGGCAGAGAATGAGGGAAAACATGGAAGGATGGGGAGAAAGAGGGAAAACATGGAAGGATGGGGAGAAAAGATAGAAAACAGATGGAAGGATGGGGAGAGAAAGAGGGAAAATGGATGGATGGGGAGAGAGACTCTGGATGGAAGGATGGGGAGAGAAAGGGGAGAGACTGGAAGGATGCAGAGAGAAAGGTGAGAGACTGGAAGGATGTGGAGAGAGAAGGGACACTGAACAGAAAAGGATAGAGTGATACAGAGACACTGGTTAGAAAGAGGGAGAGAGAGACATTAGATGGAAGGATCAGGAGAGAGGATAGATGGATGGAAGGATGGGAGAGAAAGAGGGAAGACGCTGGATGGAAGGGTAGGGAGAAAGAGGTGACACTGGACGGAAGGATGCAGAAAGAAAGAGGGGAGACTACTGGAAGGATTGGGAGAGAGAGGGGAGACTGGAAGGATGGGGAGAGAAAGAAGAGAGCTGCTGGATGGAAAAGGAGAGTAGTGAAAGACTGGAGAATAAGAGGAAGGGGCATGGGGAGAACAAGGGTGAGAAAAAGATGAAAAGCCATAAGTAGATGAAGGAAATTAAAGAATGGATAGTAAGAATGAATTAAATCAGGACAGAGAGAGAGAGGCAGAAAAATATTGAAGAAAGCAAAGGAAAAGGAGAGAAAAATGAGAAATGGCCAGGAAACCGTGGCAGAAGAGTTAAGCGAAAACGAAGAAAAGCAGAATCTAGAGACTGGGAGCGACACAATGAGAAAAAGTAAATGGCCATACAAGAAAGGTAAAGAAAATAATTTTATTTTTAATTTAGGATAAAGTAATATGGTACCTGTGTTAATGAAGTTTCAGAGACCAATACTTCCTTCCTTAGGTCAGGCGAGGATACCGTAACAGCATTATACTGACCTGAGGCAGGAGGTTTTGGCCTCTGAAAGCTCATTGAAAAGGGTGTTAGGCTATTAAATAAATTTTCTGAAATCTGATGCACTGAAAAGCAGCACTTTACCCTGTGTGACAAATGCATCTGATTAGCGTGACTAAATTTTGCTGGGGGAGGGGGGTAGAGAGAAAATTTTGTGCCCACCCACTTTGGGTTCAGGCCCATCCAAAATTGGCAGTCTGGCTACGCCACTGCACCATTTTAAGCCTCATTAGATGTGTGTTAGTGCCTAATACAGCTTAGTAAAAGAGCCCCTTAGTAATCCCAAACATTGGTATATAAGAAGGGCAGTCACCATACAACACAGGCTGCCTCTGCTGTGTCCCTCCTATGAGGAAAACAGGAAGTTACATCAGGAGGCGGGATGCAGCAGAAGTCCCAGGATTGGTCGGTGCAGGCAGCCTGTCTTCTTAACTACAAGTTAAAATATTCAAATTGTGACCATCACATCAGGGACAGCATACATACTCCTTCCACTGCTAGACACTTTAAATCAGATGGGCTTTTATTTGTATGGTGACTCTACAGGATGTGGAGACCACTAGCCCTGAGCATTTTTACTTTGGGTGACAAGGGCCGTCAAAGGCAGCACTTGTCCAAGAGCCTACTTTCAAATAGGGCCAGACACTTTGTGTTATAATACAAAATCCTGCAAGAAGACATTCAAACCCTATACTGCAAACTTACCACACCAAAACAGCCCTAACCCAACTTTGAAAAGACAGTGATATAAATATTATACTGGGACCTAGAGCACCAATATACCTGCTACTGGGAAACTGGAACAAGCTGGACTTTTAAAAACTAAAATTTTAAAATCAATTGTCGATGCTATTGGGAGGCAGTGTAACGACTTTAAGGAGATTCTCCTCCTCACTAAACTTCTCCAAAATTATCCTAGCCATGGTATTTTGCATGAGATTTGTCCTCTGCAGTTTAACTTTAGGTATGTCTGAATATAGGTAATTACAATAATCTAATCTGGACCAGATGAATATTGTGTTTATTTCTGCAAATCATTAACTGAGAAGCTATAACTTTGAATAATAAACCCAATTTTCCAAAAACTGAAGATTTAGCAGAACAAATCTCAATATCTCCTAAGTCCAATCAGACAACTAGGTTCTTAGCCTTAGACTGGAGAGCAATCTTTTTACCATCCAAAATCAGTTCTAGCAAGGGTGATAAGGGGTTAGATTTCCCACCCAAACCATAGAATAGTAGGTTCTGTCAGCATTCAATTAAAAAAAGAGACTATCCAATTCAAAATTTGCTGAAAGCAAACAGTCATGAGGTTTAAGGTTTCTGATAATGAGTTAGATACTAGAAACACAATGTATACATCTTCGGCATAGATGAAATAAAGTATTCTCCTATCTTTAAGTTCTCTACTCAATGAACCAAAAAAATATATTGAACAAAACTAGAGTAAGAGGAGACCACTGTGTGACTCTGCACCCAGGTGACCACATTGAAGAAATCTCATTGTGCATCTCAACAGAATAACATCTGTTTTATAAGAAACCAGAAAACCAAGACAACACTGATCCTGTAATTCCCATTAGGTCTAATCCCTGCAATAGAAGATCATGATTTACTAAACCAATAACACATGATTCCAACTTTGATACTTTTAAATGTAAGGCCTCTGGCCTCTTTTCCAGATTAGAAATCTTGAGAGTATGTTCAGATAAAGTAGTAGATAACTTAGGAGCCACAGTAACACAGTTAACCATGGCAGATAAAAACCTGCATGGTCCATCCAGTCTATCCAACAAGGTGGCCAGAGCCACACCCGCCACTCTGTTCAGGCCCCAGTCATCCATTCTTAACTGCTGGTTGTCAAGTCTCCAGCATGCCAACCACATAGGCAGCCAAACATGATGGGGATGATATGTGATTATAACCAAGACTCCAACTATTGCTGACAGTATTCAACCTTACATCAAGATGTCTTCCTCTCTCTTCTGAGCTGCACAGCACCCTCACTCATGGCATGTGATAATAATAAAGTGATCTACATCACTTTATTATTATCACATGCTGAAGCTTCACCTGTCATTTGCCATTTGTAGGACACACATCGTAGAAGTCTATCCAGCATCGGCCTCAGTTCCCCCAGTGCTGGAGTTACTGAATCTTCTTTCAGTCTTTTGCCATTTGTGGGACATAGACCGTAGAAGTGTGTATGGGCTTAGTGTGTACTAATGCATAACTTTCCTGCACAATAAGCTCATTTCTAGTGCGGCCATAAAATAAGCATTTTTCTAATTGTTGAATTTTTGGCCACATGGCCATTTATAACAATTAATGCAGGTGCACTTACCACCTCTTATTTAGGAGGTATTAAGGGCTCCTGTGTTATGGATGTACTAACCAGTTAGCTCGCCAGTAATGTCTGTGCTAGCTAAATAGCACTTCATGCCCCCAACCCCCCCCCCCCCCCCAAATAATACCACGTTCATAGCGCATGCAAATGTCAAAACTAATGCAGAATGTTTTAGTGTGTCCTGCATTAGGCCATTTTTCCTGCATTAAGAACATGTTAGTGCTTAATGCAGGTTAGTAAAAAGGTCCCTTAGTGGTTTACTCATCAGAAGTCTTACAATTTTGAGATAATACTTTACCAAGACTATCAATGGGAATCTACAGAGTCTCGAATATAACAATCCATGACCCTTCAATAGAAAACTCACTCAGGGGTCCATTTACTACTGTCTGCTACGAAATGGACTTAGCATGTTATTGTGTACGCCTTAGCACTGTGGTAATGCGCATTCTTTAGCTGAACAGTGTATCCATGCCCATTCTCCACCCTTGACACTCCCCCATCCCCCAAAATACAAAAACATAATTACCACACAGTTAATGTGTGTTCCACGTTAGGTCATTTTTGTTGTGTCAGTCATGTGTCAGTGCCTAACACAGTTTAGCAAAAGGGCCCCTCAGAAATCACCTCCAGGCCCCCTGACACCTCTGACACAAGCTCACGGGGGGCTGGAGATCTGGTGGATTTCCAGCCTCGCTAACCATCCTTGCACCCAACAAAAAAGCCCTGGCTGCCCAATGGGCCACAATTGTAACCCCCCTACCTGGTGGTCTAACGGCTTCAATCCCATTGTACCTTAGCAGTGGAAGAGGGAGTAGCACAGTCCATCCTTTCTTCATTGCCACCTTGGGATGCACTAGGTGGGGCTTCACTACCATATAAGGGAGCATATATAGGGGCTGTCAGGGGGGACTGGAAATCTGCCTGGCTTTGGGTGGGGGGGGGGGGGTCAAAGCTACTGCAGGGGGGCATTGATTTTCTTGGGGGGGGGGGGATAATGGGAGCCTGCTAGCATCAAATGCATGCTGAACAGGACTCTCCATTCCTCCCTGATGCTCCAGAAACCCTAACACCAGCTCTGAGCTGGTGTAATGATTTCTGCAAGCAGTGTGCCAATGTTTGGCATGCTGCCTGCTGAGCATTGAGGAGGAATAAGTTTAGCATGCATTTGCATGCTATTTGAGGTCAGAGCCCATGAGCAAGTTGCTTCATGTGCTCTGGGGCTCTGATCATGGGACGGTAGCAAACGTGGACACTAGTATGGCACTATTGGCTTCTAGCACCTGTGTTTGCTTCTGATCGTTGGCCTCTTAGTGAGCAGGAGATTTTGTGGATTAGGAGGGGCTGGGGGTATTGATGGGGGGAAGACATGGTTGTAGAGGGATGTGAGGGTTATGTTTAGTAGATTGGTAGTTATACTATTTAAAGTATGGGCCTGGGATAGTATAGAGTTAAGTGATATAAAGGATGGGGGGACTTGGGAGCTGTTAGGGTTAAGGCATTATGGTTGAGTTTTGCTAAAATGTTGGGATTGGTGGGAAGGTAAGTGAGGGGCGGAGTTGGGACAGGGGGTCTTGGAAGTAGGTTTTGAGCAGGAAGATAATTTTTGTTGTTAAAACATCAATTTGGAAATCCTTCTTATCAATGACAATACAGGAAAATGCACAAGGAATTCTTTTCACAACTCATGAAAAAAGCAGTGGCAATTTGCCAGCCTCGCTAATTAAAGACCAATGTAAATTAACCAAATGAGTGATGTGATCTTGTAAAAATGACCTAAGATAAACTGATAACATGTTCTATGTTGCTTTGAACATGGTCACCAAAATCTTAAACTGAACTTGATAACTCACAGGGAACAAGTATAGAGCTCACAGTCTTGAGGTGATATGGAGGTGTATTTTCAAAGCACTTAGACTTACAAAGTTCCGTAGTAAATTATAGAACTTTGTAAGTCTAAGTGCTTAGAAAATCAGTCCCATGATCTCTTAAGGTGTTACCCTCCAACACAAGGTTGTTCCATTTTAAATAATCTGTAATGCCTTAGTAGATGTAACAGGCAAGTCCACAAGGGTTGGTTTTCCTGTTTTGGTTAATAACATAAGAATAGGCATACTGGGTCAGACCAATGGTCCATCCAGCCCTGTATCCTGCTTCCAACTATGGCCAATCCAGGTCACAAGTATCTGGCAGAAACCCAAATAGTAGCAACATTCCATGCTACCATCCCAGAAAAGTGACCTGAGGACTAGGGTTCTTAGAGGAAAATGGAAATCCTATGCCACCTGCCTCCCTATAGGGGGAATCAAACTCAGGTCTCCTGCATAACAGGCAGGGATACTTGACACTATACTAACAAGGAGCTGATGCATGCTATAGTGGTATTTTTTTTCTGTGATTTGACATTTTTGTGGTCATGGCCTTTCATATCATGGTTCTATTTCAGTGCTACTTGCAGTGGCAGAACTACTGTTTTGAAGGAACAGTCTTTCCGACCTTTACTCAAAGTACTCTTATCAGTGAGTATACTGCTATGTTTTCAGGGTCTCAGAATGTTACCATGTTATCACCTGTATTTATCCCACAGGGCTTGAAGAAGTAACTGATACTGTAAGCATTGGAGGCTAATGTTTCTTGAACGTTCAACAATCCTCTTTAGCAACTGTATTTTTTTTCTCACTTATAGAATGACATCTTGTGCCTGAAAGGAGAAAGCAACAGAGAAAGGGTAGTCTCTGAAAGCAAGGATGTATGACATGGCAGAGCCCTCCTGCTTTATTCCTGTAGAGCTGCATGAATAAGAAATGAAATTCTATTGTATGTGGTCTTATTGTGTCAGTCATTTTCTGCTTAGTTCTATAGAATCTGTTGTAATGGATGAGCAAATGAATGCAAGAATATTATAGGATGATTGCAGTCGGTGTTCATAAAAGTAGAGAGGGAACTATGTTTGAAAGTACAGTTTTTTGCTGAGCTTAGTAAATTTGATTTTAATGCTCTCTATGTTAGGTTGCCTGAGAAAGCCTTCTATGTCTTACTGTCATATTGGTATCGCAGTACTGTGACTTCATAGAATACTCTACATTATTTAAGGCATCAGGGATACTAAAGTCCCTTAGATTCGCCATCATTTGTCAGAATGTCAGCTGTTAGCTAAAATACATTGGTGTAAAATGTGTGCATTGCAGAAAGCTTGTAAAACAGGAGGGAGTGAGTTGTGACTGAACCAGCATGAGGCAGAAAGGGGGTAAAGCTGTCAAAATAAGGGATGCAGATTTACATTAGGATTAAAGATAAGAGTGTGAATGTTCTAGACAAAATTTTAGCTCTTATACTATGCTCAAGTGAAATCCTAAAGCCAAGAGCCATGACCATAGAGGGGAAAAGGGGTACTGACCATTTATGAGAAAAGTTTTAACTAGAGCTTAAAATCATGAAAAGATTCAAGAGAGATTTCTGAACAGTGTAAAAATAAAGGGCTTGTTAAGCTAGTTTTCTTCTTTCTCTTAAAGTGAAAGTTTTATAACAATGAAACTACTCCCATAGGAATTAATGGGAACAGTTGAACTGTGTGGGAGTTCTGGAGTCTTAAGCAAGAGTATTTATGAGTGGGAGAGATCCCAAAGTCAAATCCCAGAGAAAGATAAAAGGTGCATATGTACCAGAGAGAATGGATGTTTGTCTGTGATCATGGCTCTTGATGGTTTGAAAGACATGGTTTGGGCAGACTGGGTGGACTGTGCAGGTCTTTTTCTGCCGTCATCTACTATGTTACATTACTGAAGATCCATAGCTCCTCTGCGCACTTACCTCTGGATCTAATATAGGTTGCTCAAATTTGGGCATGCAGGACAAATGCATACATAAATTAATGAGTTAACAAAGCATCAACAATCAATTACTGAGGCTGAGGGGAGATATGAGAGAGGTATATGAGTGGAGTGGAACAGGTAGACGTGAATCGATTGTTTACTCTCCAGAAATACTAGCAGCAGAGAAAATATTTCTTCACTCAACGAGTAATTAAACTCTGGAATTCGTTGGCAGAGAATGTAGTAAAAGCACTTAGCTTGGCAGAGTTTAAAAGAGGTTTGGATAATTTCCTAAAAGAAAAGTCCATAAGCCGTTATTAAGACAGACTTGGGAAACTCCACTGCAGGATAAGTAGCATAAAATGTATTGCACTGTTTTGGGATATTGCCAGGTACGTATGACCTGGATTGGCCACTGTTGGAAACAGGATCTGCCCCAGTATAGCAATGCTTATGTTCTTATGTAATCTGCACTAATTTGGATTTGTGCATGGACCTGCCTGTGTGCTATTTTATTACACCATTTGCCTAAATGGTCTCATGTGCAACCTAAAAGTGGGCATGGCCATGGGTGGGGCATTACCAAAATTTAGATGCAATGTTGTAGAACAGTGTTTCCCAAGTCCAGTCCTGGAGTACCCTTGCCAGTCAGGATTTCAGGGTATCCACAATGAATATGCATGAACTTGATTTGCATACACTACCTCAATTATATCCAAATCTCTTTCATGCATATTCATTGTGGATACCCTGAAATCCTGACTGGCAAGGGTATTCCAGGACCAGACTTGTGGAAACACTGTTGTAGAATACTGGGTTATGTGCCCAACTTGCAAATCAGGATATACACCAGGTTTCATCAGGTGTAAATTCACAATCCCAGAGTTGGGTGCAGGAATCTGTGTTAAGCGTTATTCTATAAGGGACGGTCTGCCCAGAGCACTGTCTATAGAATAGCGCTTAGCACACATTTTCCCCGCGCCTACATTTGAACACCACTTACTGAATCTGGCGCTAAGTGTGATGATCAGAATGAACCATCTACTGGTGCCTTTTAACACCCAGTACTGGAGCTGGCAGGAGGTAGCAAATCGTACTGTCAGAAGCGATGGGTGGTTCTACAGGAATTCAGAGAAGGGGAAGGGGAACAGTAGAAACTGTAGACCAGAGCTTCTCATACTGTGGGTTCAGACTCCAAATGGGGTCACAAAAGCCTAGGTAGCCTCTCCATAGATGCATCATTATTCTGCACCTCGGGGGGGGGAGGGGGAGTCACACAATTTTATTTGGCCGCAACCATGGGGTCACAGCCACAAAAAGATTGGTAAGCACTGCAGTAGAAAAAACCAAGGGAGGAAGAGATAGATATTTTGAATTAGGACACTGGACTGGAAATTATAAAGGGGCAGAGCTGGCTTAAGAAATCATATAGACCAGGCTGTGGGAGGAATCAAAATGTAGTTGCAGTCAAAGCTAAACAATAAGAGCTATACAGACTCAAAGAACCATCTGTAAACACACACACACACACACACACACACACACACACACACACACACACACACACACACACACACACACACCCCTACCTTCTTGAACATATTCCCTCCTTTATTAAGCAGTTCAATTCTATTACTGGTAGTAGTTGAGGGTTCCATTTTGAACCTGGAGCACCTGAGGCTAGAGGCTGACCGAAAGCAGTGGTTTGGGTTCTGGCCCAAACCAAATTTGCGTCCAAAATTTGCTGCTCGATTTTGGCTGGAGATAAAACCGACACTGGCACCTCACAGGTTCTTCCAGGCCAGCTGCCACTGCCACAACCCTTCCCTGGAAGAGGGCCAGCAAGCCAGCTGACCTCACAACTGCTAATCCCTTCACCCTCCCACCACTCAAAGGCCCTCACCGGGCCTATCTTTTCTTTAAATGGCCTGCCTATTGGCTTCTTCTGGGCAAAAGAAATCACTAGTTGCTCTTGCCTCCACATCTTCCTCAGGCAAAATGGCTGCCAGGACTTCCCATGGCAGTCTTGCGAGATTACAGCAGAAGGTTCCAATGGTCATCTTTGGATTGAAAGCAGCATAAGCAGGAGCAACCTCCAGTCACTCCTGCTTATTCTGCTTTCAAATCCGAGATGGCCGCCAAGATCTCCCACAGTAGTCTCAAGAGAGTACCTCAGTAGGTGCCAGGGTAAGGATTAGAGTAGGAGGTCTGTGTTTGGGGGAAACTTTTAAGTTGGGGTAGTCTGTGTGAGGTGGGGGTTTGAAGGATATGTAGGATATTTCTCAGACCATCATCCCCTTTAAGGCCCCTTAGAAGCATTCTCCAGAGAGGAAAAGTAATGCCAGGTCAAAGCAAAGTTATTCAATTAAAGTTTACTATAGCATAAGAGTAGAGCAGAGTTAATAATCAGAGTAAACCTCGATTTAGAGTTTTAACTTTAGTTTGCAGCAAAGCTTAGTTTCCATAGTGTAAAACCCTTTTCCTCATAGTTTTAAAACTTGAATTTTCTGCCACAGACTATAGCATTAACAGATAGCCTCTAGAAGGTATTGCAGGGCCTAGTTTCATTTCATTTTCATTTATTGGCTCTTACATCCCACAATTATCCAAACAATGCTTAGTTCAAAGTGATTCACATTTGAAATAAAATACTATAAAACCTTTTGGTTACATAGCAATAAAAACAATTTCAAAAGATTTACAGACTCAATAAAGGATAAGAAGATGAATCGTATAAACAAATACATTCTTACCCACTCTCCTCAACTCCAGCCTACTCCTAGCACATCTCTTCATTTTATAGACAATTTATAGTCAGTTATTCTAATTACTGAGCTTTAATTACATTTCATTACTTTCCGAGAAGCAAACACTAAATAAATCAAACAATATACCATATAATCTAAAGGCTCTTTTATATTAATCTAATATCCCTAGTACCTTAACAAGTTTTAAATTATTGAACAACTCAATAATCCTAAGATGCAATCAGCAGTACAGCAGTGAAAAGGGTGCTATCCAGTCTTTTACACTGAGTGTCACATGTATGATTACCTCCCAGTTGGCGAGAGATTATATGTGTGCCCGATGCAAAGAGCTCCTAGCTATCAGAGAACAAGTCTGTTATTTTGAGGCTAGAGTAGCAAACTTGAAGGAGCTGAGGGAGACAGAGAGACACATAAAAGAGAACTACAGGGTCATTGTAGAGAAGTCCCACCTCTAGTCTGGCAGCCCTTGTGCTGCCTTGGAGGAAGGATACCTCCAAAAAGGGGAGTATCACCTTGGTGAAGTAGGAAGTAATGCTGTAGCCGGGACCTGCCCACCCGGGTACGCAATATCTTCTCACACCAAGGATATGTCTCCTGGAACTTCTGCCCAGGCAGGATAGCTTTTATAGTTGGTGATTCAATCATTAGGCATGTAGATTTCAGGGTGGCTGGTAGATATGAGGATCGACTAGTCACATGCCTGCCTGATACAAAGGTGGTAGATCTTATGCATCACCTAGGTAGGAAGAGTCAGCTGTTTTGGTACATGTGGGTACCAATGACATAGGAAGATGTGGGAGGGAGGTTCTGGAAGGCAAATTTAGGTTACATAAGTATTGTCATACCGGGACAGACTGAAGGTCCATCAAGCCCAGCATCCTGTTTCCAACAGTGCCAATCCAGGTCACAAGTACCTGGCAAGATCCCATGAAAATACAAAACATTTTATACTGCTTATACTAGAAATAAGCAGTGGATTTTCCCCAAGTCCATTTTAATAATGGTCTATGGACATTTCCTTTAGGAAGGCATCCAAACCTTTTTTAAACCCTGCTAAGTTAACTGCTTTTACTACATCCTCTGTCAATAAATTCCAGAGTTTAATTACATATTGAGTGAAGAAAAGTTTTCTCTGATTATTTTAAATTTAATACTTTGTAGCTTCATTGCGTGCCCCCTAGTCCTAGTATTTTTGGAAACAGTAAACAATCGATTCACGTTTACCCGTTCCACTCCACTCATTATTTTATAGACCTCTATAATATTTCCTCTCAGCTGTCTTTTCTCCAAGCTGAAAAGCCCTAGCCACTTTAGGTTTAACTCACAAGGAAGTCATCTCATCCCCTATCATTTTCATCGCCCTTCTCTGTACCTTTTCTAATTCCACTTTATCTTTTTATAAGATGCGGTGACCAGAATTGAACACAAATTCCGAGGTGAGGTCACACTATGGAACGATACAAAGGCATTATAATGTCCTCATTTTTGTTTTCCATTCCTTTCCTAATAATACCTAACATTCTATTTGCTTTCTTAGCCACCACCTCCGCAGCTCACTGAGCAGAAGGTTTCAACATATCGTCAACGATGACACCTAGATTCCTTTCCTGGTCAGAGACTCCTAATGTGGAACCTTGCATTTCGTAGCTATAATTCGGGTTCCTCTTTTCCACATGCATCACCTTGCACTTGCTCACATTAAACACCATCTACCATTTAGATGACCAGTCTCCCAGTCTCGTAAGGTCCTCTTGTAATTTTTCACAATCCTCTCGTGATTTAACAACTTTGAATAGCTTTGTATTGTCAGCAAAGTTAATTACCTCACTAGTTGCTCCCATCACTAGATCATTTATAAATGTGTTGAAAAGCAGCGGTCCCAGCACAAACCCCTGAGGAACCCCACATCTGCCCTCCTCCATTGAGAACACCGACCATTTAACCCTACTCTGTTTTCTCTCTTTTAACCAGTTTTTAATCCACAGTAGAACACTACCACTTATCCCATGACTATCCAATTTCCTCTGGAGTCTTTCATGAGGTATTTTGCCAAAAGCCTTTTGAAAATCCAGATACACAATATCGACTGGCTCACCTTTATCCACATGTTTGTTCACCCCTTCAAAGAAATGTAATAGATTGGTGAGGTAAGATTTCTTTCCTTCGTTAAATCCATGATGGCTTTGTCTCATTAATCCATGCTTTTGAATATGCTCTGTAATTTTGTTCTTTATAATAGTCTCTATCATTATGCCCACCACCGATGTCAGGCTCACCGGTCTATAATTTCCTGGATCTCCTCTGGAACCTTTTAAAAAATTGGCATTACATTGGCAACCCTCCAATCTTCCAGTACCATGCTCAATTTTAAAGATAAATTACATATTACTAACAATAGTTCTGGAAGTTCATTTTTTCAATTCTGTACGTACTCTAGGACGAATACCATCCACTCAGAACCTTACTGTACCATAAATATTACACTGGGCAGAACCTAATACACCAATATACCACCCATACGGAAAATGCAGACCGTCAACAATATGAAACAAGGGATCATATCATCACAATTCTCATGTAGAGCCACAAAACACCCTAATTCATGTTTAATGTGGGATAAAATGCCATAGATAAGTAAATAAATATAAATTTTTAATGTTGAGCACCTGATTCTCAAAGTGGACATATTCCAAACACTATAATGAAAATAAAATGATCTTTTCTACCTTTGTTGTCTGGTGACTTTTTCTGATCATGCTGGCCCAGTATCCGATTCTGCTGCTATCTGTGCTCAGGTGTCAGTGCAAGTCTCTTTGGTATGAACTGCTCATGTGCAGGTCAGGAAGTCACCCTCGTTAAATATCTCCCTGGCAACCCAGGACACCTCCAGCCAACCACCCTGCTCTCCCAGCCGTAAGGTAAACAAATTAAACCATAAACCAATTTCTACAACTGGTTACACAAGGCTAAAGACAGCTCCTGCTGTGAGGATGGAGGCAAATCAACAATTTAAACCCCCCAGAGCAGCGGGACTCCACAGCTGATCCATCTTGCTGCAGCAGGGGAGGCTTAGCCTCCTCAAGCCTCTTATACCGGGTGCTTATGGATGAGGGATTTAATTTTGTTCGGAACTGGGCCACATTCTGGGAAAGGGAGAGCCTATTTCAAAAGGATGGACTCCACCTTAATCATGATGGAACCAAGCTGCTGGTGCTAACTTTTAAAAAGAAGATAAAGCTTTTTAACTAAAATGGTGGTGGTGGAGCAGACAGTCACCTAGGAGTACATGGTTCTTTGTGGAGTATCCTTGAAGGAGACTATTGAAACAGAAGATTTAGGGAATCCCAATAAAGTTTCAACAATGGTGAAAGAAAGATAGGAGTGTTTAAGGAGAGAGCAGGGTAAAGGATGCACATTATCCCCGTCAACTTCTAAGCAGCTTATAGATGAAAGAAATAACACAAATTTAAGTATTTGTATACAAATGCTAGAAACCTAAAAAATAAGATAGGAGCTTTAGAAAATATAGCATTAAATGATGAGGTAGACATAATTGAAATCTCAGAGACCTTGTGGAAAGAGGACAATCAATGGGACCAGGGGTGTAGGCAGATCTTGATGGGGGGGTCAGAGCCCAAAGTGGGGGAACACATTTTGTCCCACCTCCCCACTGCCGCCCCCCACTGCCTCCCTGCCACCGCCGCATGATGGTACCTTGGCTGGTGGGGGTCCCCAACCCCCACCAGCTGAAGTATTTGTCTTACGTTAGTCTCGCATTGCCTGCCCTGCTCTGTTCTCAGTCGTGCTGTGCATGCTTGTTTTAATGAAACTGAGCATGCACAAAGTGTCTCATATGCTCAGTTTCACTAAAACGAGCATGCAAGGCGTGACTGAGAAGAGCAGGGTAGGCACTGTGGCGAGACCAGCATGGGACAAATGTTTTAGCTGGTGGAGGCTGGGGACCCCCGCCAGCCAAACCAGGGGACCTAGAGCTCCCATAGCTACACCACTGAATGAGACACTGTGTTAACAGGGTACAAATTATATTGCAATGATAGAGTCGATCAAACTGGCGGAGGTGGGGTTGCACTATATGTTAAAGAGAGAATTGAGTCAAACAAAATAAACATTCTACATGAAGCAGAAGGCAGAGTGGAATCATTATGGATAGAATTTCCATGTGTGAATGGAATGAGTATCCTTGTAGGGCTGAAATACCGTCTGCCAGGACAGAATGAACAGACAGATGAAAAAATGTTTACAGAAATTAGGAAAGCTGACAAATTGAGCAACAGTATAATAATGGGTGATTTCAATTACCAGGAAAGAGATGGTAATAAATCAATTAAACATATGAATCACCTCTTTTCCACTTTAGGGCAAGACTTTATGTAAAAAATAGTGGAGAAAAAAGACCTCAGATAACACAAGAGCTTGTTGAAGTTATACCTCCTGCCTGGCTGTATTATTTACCCAGCGATGGCCAAATCTGCTCGGGCATCTTACACATATTTATAAATGATTTAGAGATGGGAGTAACTAGTGAGGTAACTAAATTTTGTATAAGTAGATCTCTTTTAAAGACCAAAGCAAAGAATTCATTCAGTCTCTCCACTATAGCCTTATCCTCCTTGAGTGCCCCTTTTACTCCTTCATGATGTAACGGTTCCACAGATTCCCTCACAGGATTTCTGCTTCTGTTGTACCTGAAAAAGTTGTTACTGTGAGTCTTTGCCCCTGCAGCAAGTTTCTCTTCATATTCTCTTTTAGCATTATTTAACTATGTTTTGCATCTAGCATGACAGTGCTTATGTTGCTTCTTATTTTCTTCATTTGGGCCATTTTTCCATTCTTTGAAATTTGCTTACAACACAAAGTTATTCAAAGTTGTTAAATCGCGAGAGGATAGTGAAAACTTACAAGAGGACCTTACGAGACTGGGAGACTGGGCGTCTAAATGGCAGATGACTTTTAATGTGAGCAAGTGTAAAGTGATGCATGTGGGAAAGAGGAACCTGAACTATAGCTATGTAATGCAAGGTTCCACGTTAGGAGTCACGGACCAAGAAAGGGATCTCGGTGTCATTGTTGATAATATGTTGAAATGCTCTGCTCAGTGTGCTGCGGCGGCTAAGAAAGCAAATAGAATGTTAGGAATTACGACTGGTAGCGCTATAGAAATAATTTGTAGTAGTAGTAGTAGTATTAGAAAAGGAATGGAAAACAAAAGTGAGGATGTTATAATGCCTTTGTATCGGTCCATGGTGCAACCCCACCTCGAATACTGTGTTCAATTCTGGTCGCCGCATCTCAAAAAAGATATAGTGGAATTAGAAAAGGTACAGAGAAGGGCAATGAAAATGATAAAGGGGATGGGACGACTTTCCTATGAGGAAAGGCTGAAGCGTCTAGGACGCTTCAGCTTGGAGAAGAGACAGCTGAGAGGGGATATGATAGAGGTCTATAAAATGGAGTGGAACAGGTAGACGTGAATCATTTGTTTACTCTTTCCAAAATTACTAGGACTAGGGGACATGCGATGAAGCTACAAAGTAGTAACTTTAATATGAATCGGAGAAATTTTTTCTTTACTCTACTTGTAATTAAACTCCGTAATTCGTTGCCAGAGAATGTGATAAAGGCGGTTAGCTTAGCAGGGTTTAAAAAGGGTCTGGACGGCTTCCTAAAGGAAAAGTCCATAGACCATTATTAAATTGACTTGGGAAAATCCACTGCTTATTTCTAGGATAAGCATCATAAAATGTATTGAGCTTTTCTGGGATCTTGCCAGGTATTTGTGACCTGGATTGGCCACTGTTCGAAACAGGATACTGGGCTTGATGGACCAATGTGGCAGTACTTATGCTCTTATGCACAGCTGATAATAGCAGAAAGCTCACAATCATAAGTCAGAAAAAACTCCACCTATACATTTTAAATTTGAAGCATATCAAAAACCAGTCAGTTCTTTCATAGAGGGTAGGCAAATAAAGTTCTAGTCCATGAAATAGCTTCCCAGCGTTATAATCAACAGCAGCAACTCCAAATAGTAGCATAAATATCACATACAGAAAATGGAAATAAATCAAATTACTTATCTTAATGCTGAGAGCACTATATAATCCCAAAAGGAGATCCCTATTTAACATCATCAGGGGAAGACTGGCAACAGGATTCCTCAAAATAAAAGATTTCTGTTGCCAGTCTTCCCTTGATGATGCTGTTTGGTGAAACAGGGATCTCCTGTTGGGATCAGTTGGTTCTTACCCTCAAGTAGAAGAGGGGTGATTCTTATGTTAATTGATTTCAATTACATCAATATTGACTGGATAAATGTTATAACAGGGAGTGTTGTGGAGGTAAAATTCCTAGATGTAATTAATGACTGTTTCTTGGAGCAACTGGCCCAGGAACTTACAAGCTCTAGTCCTTAGTGGAATGCAGGGCATAGTAAAAGAGGTAACGGTGTTGGATCTGTTGGGAAACAGTGATCACAACATGATCAAGTTTGAGCTAATATCTGGAGTTAAGTCACAAAGGAAATCTACTGTAGCAGTGTAATGTTTCAGGGTAGTGAGCCCTTGGTTCGTAGTGGAAGTCTACGATAGATTGAATCATAGTAAGTAGAAAATGTGACTGGCCCAAACAGGTCTATATCCGGAACAGGACAGGAGCTAGAGGCAGTCACAAGTATGCCACAGGGTCTCAGGAACCCACATATACACAGAAGCTGGAAGCACGCTGGAACCTACTCAAAAGCTGGAAGCACTGCTGGGACCCCCCCCTCCCCACCCTTCCACACACAGGAAGTACTGCTGCTGGAACCCACTCACACAAATGGAGACAGAAAGCACTGCTGGAACCCAAACACAAAGAGCATCTGAGGACCCACAGGAAACAAAAGCTATGGGGCAGCTAACGATGCAAGAGTGTCTGGGCTAGAGCCCAACAGGGCTAATTGCTCTACTCCTCCACATATGGCATCTGATGTCATTGTAGAAGTACACTTTTGGCTGGCCGATGCAGGTTCCGTGACATGTGATGGATGGCTCCTCCTGTCACACACCGGCAGTGCAGTTCTGGCTGCAGAATCATGGTAGGACTGTGACATGCAGCATTTAATTTTCAAAAAAGCAACTACGATAAAATGAGGAAAATGGCTAAAAAGAAGCTAAAAGATCAGCTGCAAAGTTTAGGACTTTAAATCAGGCATGAGTGTTGTTTAAAAATATAAGTACATAAGCATTGCCATACTGGGACAAACCAAAGGTCCATTAAGCCCAGCATCCCTTCTTCAACAGTGGCCAATCCAGGTCACAAATACCTGGCAAGATCCAAAAAAGTACAAAACATTTTATACTGCTTATCCCAGAAATAGTGGATTTTCCCCAAGTCCAATTTAATAATGGTCTATGGACTTTTCCTTTAGGAAGCCGTCCAAACCTTTTTAAAACTCTGCTAAGCTAACTGCTTTTACCACATTCACAGGCAACAAATTCCAGAGTGTAGTTACATGTTGAGTGAAGAAACATTTTGTCCGATGTGTTTTAAATTTACTACTTTGTAGTTCATTGCATGTCCCCTAGTCCTAGTATTTTTGGAAAGTATAAACAGACGCGTCATATCTACCCGTTCAACTCTACTCATTATTTCATAGACCTCTATCATATCTCCCCTCAGCCGCCTTTCTCCAAGCTGAAGAACCCTAGCTGCTTTAGCCTTTCCTCATAGGGAAGTCGTCCTATCTCCTTTATCATTTTCGTCGCCCTTCTCTGCACCTTTTCTAATTCCACTATATCTTTTTTTGAGATGCGGTGACCAGAATTGAACACAATATTCAAGGTGCGGTCGCACCATGGAACGATACAAAGGTATTTTGACATCCTCATTTTTGTTTTCCATTCCTTTCCTAATAATACCTAACATTCTATTTGCTTTCTTAGCCGTAGCAGCACACTTAGCAGAAGGTTTCAACGTATCATCAACGACAACATCTAGATCCCTTTCTTGGTCTGTGACTCCTAACGTGGAACCTTGCATCACTTTGCACTTGCTCACATTAAACATCATCTACCCCTTTAGATGCCCAGTCTCTCAGTCTCATAAAGTTCTCTTGCAGTTTTTCACAATTCTCCCGCGATTTAACAACTTAAAATTGCAGACGATGCAAAGTTATTCAAACGACTGAATAACTTTGTGTCGTCAGCAAATTTAATTACCTCACTAGTTACCCCCATTTCTAGGTCATTTATAAATATGATAAAAAGCAGCAGTCCCAGCACAGACCCTTGGGGAACCCCATTAACTACCCTTCTCCATTGAGAATACTGACCATTTAACCCTACTTTCTGTTTTCTATCTTTTAACTAGTTTTTAATCCACAATAGAACACTACCTCCTATCCCATGACTCTCCAATTTCCTCTGGAGTCTTTCATGAGGTACTTTGTCAAACTCCTTCTGAAAATCCAGATACATAATATCAACCGGCTCACCTTTATTCACATGTTTGTTCGCCCCTTCAAAGAAATGTAGTAGATTGGTGAGGCAAGATTTCCCTTCACTAAATCCATGTTGACTTTGTCTAATTAATCCATGTTTATGAAAATGCTGTGTAATTTTGTTCTTTATAATAGTCTTTACCATTTTACCCAGCACCGACATCAGACTCACAGGTCTATAATTTCCCAGATGCTCTCTGGAACCTTTTTAAAAAATCGGCGTTACATTGGCCACCTTCCAATCTTCTGGTACCATGCTCGATTTTAAGGATAAATTACATATTACTAACAATAGCTCCACAAGATCATTTTTCAGTTCTATCAGTACTCTGGGATGAATACCATCCGGTCCAGGAGATTTGCTACTCTTCAGTTTGTAGAACTGCCCCATTACATTGTCCAGGTTTATAGAGAATTCATTCAGTTTCTCTGACTCGCCAGTTTCGAATACCATTTCTGGAACTGTTATCTCACCAAAAACTTCCTCGGTGAAGACCGAAGCAAAGAATTAATTTAATCTCTCCGCTACGGCTTTGTCTTCCCTGATCACCCTTTTTACTCCTCGGTCATCTAGCAGTCCAACCGATTCTTTCGCCGGCTTCCTGCTTTTAATATTCCTCCCAAAAAATTTTTATATGTGTTTTTGCTTCCTATGCAATCTTTTTTTCAAAGTCCCTCTTAGACTTCCTTATCAGTGCGTTGCATTTGATTTGGCTTTCCTTATGCTGTTTCTTACTATTTTCAGTCGGTTCCTTCTTCCATTTTTTGAAGGATTTTCTTTTAGCTCTAATAGCTTCAGTCACCTCACTTTTTAACCATGCCGGCTGTCGTTTGGTCTTCCGTCCTCCTTTTTTAATACACAGAATATATTTGGCCTGGGCTTCCAGGATGTAAATTTTTGACCCTCGTAGCCACTCCTCTAAGTTTTTTTTTCACTGTTCTTCTTATTTTATCATAGTCTCCTTTTTTAAAGTTAAACGCTAATGTAATGGATTTCCTATGTATACTTACTTCAAAGCTAATATCAAATTCGATCATATTATGATCACTGTTATCAAGCGGCCCCAGCAACATTACTTCCCGCACCACATCATGCTCTCCACTAAGGACTAGATCTAGAATTTTTCCTTCTCTTGTTGGCTCCTGTACCAGCTGCTCCATAAAGCAGTCCTTGATTTCATCAAGGAAGTTTACCTCCCTAGCGTGCCCTGATGTTACATTTACCCAGCCAATATCGGGGTAATTGAAATCACCCATTATTAATGTGTTGCCCAGTTTGTTTGCATCCCTAATTTCCTTTAACATTTCTGTGTCTGTCTTTTCATCCTTTTCCCTTTTACACATGGAATTTCAATCCATAGTGATTCCAAGAAGTGTTTTGTTTCCTTAATATACAATGCTACCCCTCCACCAATTCGATCCACCATATTACTATGATATAATTTGTACCCGGGTAAGACAGTGTCCCACTGGTTATCCTCCTTCCACCATGTCTCAGAGATTCCTATTATATCTAATTTTTCATTTAGTGCAATATATTCTAACTCTCCCATCTTATTTCTTAGGCTCCTGGCATTTGCATATAGACATTTCAAACTATGTTTGTTGATCCTATTTCCATCATGGTCAGTACGTGACAATATTAATTTGCAATCTTTTGTCTGATTTTTATTTTTATTTAAGGACACCTGATCTACTACGGTCTCTTTTGCAACCTCACTATCAGGATACCCTATCTTCCTTGTTTTGGTGATATCTTTAAAGATACCTTATCCTGAACCATGCACTTTTGAGTGACTGTTGGCCTTCCCTCCGTTTCTAGTTTAAAAGCTGCTCTATCTCCTTTTTAAATGCCGATGCCAGCAGCCTGGTCCCACCCTGGTTAAGGTGGAGCCCATCCTTTCAGAATAGGCTCCCCCTTCCCCAGAATGTTGCCCAGTTTCTAACAAATCTAAAACCCTCCTCCCTGCACCATTGTCTCATCCACGCATTGAGACTCTGGAGCTCTGCCTGTCTCTTGGGCCCTGAACGTGGAACAGGGTAGCATTTCAGAAAATGCTACCCTAGAGCTTCTGAATTGGAGCTTTCTATTTAAGAGCCTAAATTTGGCTTCCAGAACCTCTCTCCCACATTTTCCTATGTCATTGATACCCACAAGACAGCCGGCTCCTCACCAGCACTATCTAAAATCCTATCTAGGTGGTGCATGAGGTCCGCCACCTTCGGACCAGGCAGGCAAGTCACCAGGCGATCCTCACGTCCACCAGCCACCCAGCTATCTATATGCCTAATGATCGAATCACCAACTACAACAGCTGTCCTAACCCTTACCTCCTGGGCAGCACTTGGAGACATATCCTCGGTGCGAGAGGATAGTACATCCCCTGGTGGGCAGGTCCTGGCTACAGGAGTACTTCCTACTTCATCAGAGTGATGCTCTCCTTCTAGGAGACCTCTCTCCTCCAAGGTAGCACAGGGGCTATCAGACTGGAGGTGGGACTTCTCTACAACATCCCTGTAGGTCTCCTCTATGTGCCTCTCTGTCTCCCTCAGCTCCACCAAGTCTGCTACTCTAGCCTCAAGAGACCGAACCTGTTCTCTGTGAGCTCTTTGCATCGGGCACACACATATAACTGCTCACCAACTGGGAGATAATCATACATGTGACACTCAATGCAAAAGCTGGGTAGCACACTTCTCGCTGCTGGACTGCTGACTCCATCTTAGTATTTTTGAGTTTTTCAATAATTTAAAACTTGCTAAAGTATTAAGGATATTAGCCTAATATAAAAATGTATTTTAGTTTATATGGTGTATTGTGTGATTTATTTAGTGTTTCCTTCTTAGATGGTAATGAAATGTATTTGAAACTCTGTAAGAACACTCCTTCCTTGTTATCTTAATTACAATAATTGACTATAAATGAAGAGTTGTCCTATGGATGGGCGGGTTTTGGGGAGGGTGGGTGGGAACACTAAACTAGATCCTGCAGTGCCTGCTAGTGGCTATCTGTTAATGCTGTGGTACAAGTTCAAGTTTTAAAACTAAGGGGAAAAGACTATGGAGATTAGTTGATAACATTTGCTTTTTTTCTATTTTTATTCTTCTTATCACCAACTTACAATTCCTCCTTTAAACCCCAATCTTTAAGTTCCCAAAGCACAAAGCAAAATAGTGCTCACTTACCAGAGAAATGTCCTCTTCTCTCAGAACTTCTCAGAAAGAAAGTTCAGTGGGACCTTTCCTCTTTATATAGTTTTGAATCTAAGGGGCCTTTTTAAAACAGGCTATTTGAAGCTAACTCAGCAACCTATGCAAATATTCTACTTCCCCACACCTTAGTTAACACCTAATTGAGGTCACTGGATGTGCTACCTCTCCAGCAACCAAAGAACATAAAATAGCTGCCTTTTAGAACAAGAGTTTTTGGCTGTTAAGTTTCTACCTCTAGAAAAAGTTTCAGTTTAAAACTATTGGGAAAATGCCTGTTTTTAGAGAAAATTTCAGTTTAAATCTATGGGAAAAATACAATCTTGGAAGCCATACATTTATAAAGGTGGAAAGAAGAGAAAACAACAGCCAACATGGTTAAAAAGTGAAGTGAATGAGGCTATTAGAGCCAAAAGAACATCCTTCAAAGAATGGAAAAATGGGCCAAATGAAGAAAATAAGAAGCAACATAAGCACTGTCATGCTAGATGCAAAACATAGTTAAATAATGCTAAAAGTGAATATGAAGAGAAAGTTGCTGCAGGGGCAAAGACTCACAGTAACAACTTTTTCAGGTACAACAGAAGCAGAAATCCTGTGAGGGAATGTGGAACCGTTACATCATGAAGGAGTAAAAGGGGCACTCAAGGAGGACAAGGCTATAGTGGAGAGACTGAATGAATTCTTTGCTTTGGTCTTTAAAAGAGATCTACTTATACCAGAAAAGTTTTTCTAGGGTGGTGATGTGGAAGATTTGAAAGAAATCTATGTGAATCTGGGAGACATATTAAGCCAAATCGACAAGTTAAAGAGTAGTAAATCACTTGGACTGGATGGCATGCACCAAGGGTACTGAAAGAATATAAGCATAACATTACTGTTAGTAATATGTAACCTGTCATTAAAATCATCTATAGTACCTGAAGACTAGAGAGTGGCCAATATAACACCAGTTTTTTAAAAGGGTTACAGGGGTGTTTTGAGCCTGACAACAGTGTCAGGCAAAATAGTGGAAACTATTATAAAGAATAAAGTTACAGAAAACATAGATAAACATAATTTAATGGGACAGAGTCAGCCTGAATTCAGCCAAGGGAAGTCTTGCCTCACCAATTTGCTTCATTTCTTTGAAGGCACGAATAAACATGTAGATAAAGGTGAGCCAGTTGATGTAGTGTATCTAGATTTTTAGAAAGTTTTTGACAAAGTTCCTCTTGAGAGACTGCTGAGAAAATTAAAGAGTCATGGGATAGGAGGCAATGTTCTGTTGTGGATTAGGAATTGGTTATTGGGCATAAAAAAGAGGGTATGGGGTGGCCATTTCTCTCAATGGAGGAGTAAGAATTACTGGTAGAGTGTTGCAGTGATCTGTATTTAACACTAGTAAAAAAGGCCCGTTTCCAAAAAAAATGAAATGGGCGCTAGCATGTGTTTTTTTTTTTTGTTTTCTTTTTCTGTTTGATATTAAGGGATATATTTTTTTTTAAAAAGGAAAAGAGTTTTTTTTTTTAAGTTGTAAAGTCTGTATGAGTGTTTGTGGTTTTGAGGGGGGGTTGTGGGGGTCTATGGGTGTATGCTATTTTTTTTGGGGGGGAGGGGTGTTTGTGGGGTAGGGTAGCGTTGTTCTGTATGAGTGTTTGTGGTTTTGAGGGGGGTTGTGGGTGTCTGTGGGTGTGTGTGCCATTTTGTGGGGGGGTGTTTGTAGGGGGGTGTTTGTGGGGTAGGGTTGTTCTGTATGAGTGTTTGTGTTTTTTTTTGGGGGGGGGATTATGGGATTCTGTGGGTGTTTGTAAGAGAGAGATGTAGGTTTTTACTGTTTCAGTTTTTGTATTAAGGGGGTTGGGGGAGGGTGTGTGTGTGTATGAGTGTGAAAGCAAGATGTTGTCTGTCCATGGCAGTGTGTGGCATTTTCGGTGGTGGGCAGTTTGGTTGTATGTATGTGTGTTAGTGAGTGATGCTGATTGTCCATATTAGATGTGGGTTTTTTTTTGTGGCTGGTAGGGGGTGATTCTCTGCGTGTGAGTGTGATACAGTAATCTTAATTCAGCAGGGCACTCTGATGTGGTATTTGTAGGCACTTGTATTTTGATTGAAACCAGAGGGATCCGTTGCAGGCAGGCAGTAGGAGTAGATATGGGTTTTTTTTCGAGTGTGGAATGTGGGTGGTGTTCTGTAGGGGGGGACGGGGCTGAGGGCGCATGTGTCTGGCGGTCTCCTTGTAGGCACTGATTTTAGCTGGGCACTCAGGTGGGCTATTATCCGTTTTTTTTAGGGGGGTTGGGCGCCGGAGGTTTCCGTTTGGGTGGTTTTTTTTGGGGGGGGGGTTGGTTTGGTTTTAGTGTGGAATGTGGGTGGCGTTCTGTAGGGGGGGCGGGGCTGAGGGCGCATGTGTTTGGAAGTCTCTGTTGTAGGTACTGAACGCCGGCTTGGAGACTCACCGCATGAACAGCTTGCAGAGTAAGGTCCGCGATGTAGTGGCTGTTTAGTGGCGTTCTTCGTCCGCGCTTTCCTCGCAGTTGGTCCCCGTGCTGGTAGCTACCCCCTCCTCAGGAAGGGGCGGGACTCGTGTGTGTTTTTTTTTTTTTTTTCCTGAACGCCGCTGCATTTTCTTCGCTGTCCCACTCCTGCTCCTCTGCAGCACCGGTCCCATTCAAAGGCTTGGTGGTTTCTAAGTCCATGTGAGTGTTTGGGAGGTGGAACCGTACTTTGTGTGCATCACCTGAGGCACAGCCAATCAGCAGCGCGTGGGCGGGTGGAACCGTACTTTGTGTGCATCACCTGAGGCACAGCCAATCAGCAGCGCGTGGGCGGGGCAAACACTGATGTTCAAAAAGTGGTCTCTGCCGCCTCACTTTAGAACGTTGGGAAAGTGAGGCTTCATTAGAATGTTGGAGGTGTGTTTTATATAGAGAGATATTTATGAATGATCTGGAAATCGGAACAAGTGAGGTGATTAAATTTGCAGTTGACACAAAACTATTCAAGGTTGTTAAAACACATGTGGACTTTGAAAAATTGCAGGAAGTCCTTAGGAAATTGGAAGACTGAGTATTCAAATGGCAGATGAAATTTAATGTAGACAAATGCAAAGTGATGCACATTGGGAAGAATAATCCAAACCATAGTTACCTGATGCTGGGGTCCATCTTGGACATCAGCACCCAAGAAAAGATCTAGTGCCTTTGTATACAATATGCTGAAATCTTCTACCCAGTATGTGGCAGTGGCCAAAAAAAATAAACAGTATGCTAAGAATTATTAGAAAAGGGATGGTAAATAAGACCAAGAATACTATAATGCCTCTGTAATGCTCCACAGTGTGACTTCACCTTGAGCATTGCATTCAGTTCTGATTGCCATATCTCAAAAAAGATATAATGGAATTAGAAAAGATTCAAAAAAGAATGACCAAAATGATAAAGGGGATGGAACTCCTCTCATATGAGGAAAGGCTAAAGAGGTTATGGCTCTTCAGCTTAGAAAAGAAATGGCTGAGGGGAGATATAATTGAGGTCCATAAAATCCTGAGTGGTGTAGAACGAGTAGAAGTGAATTGATTTTTTACTCTTTCAAAAAGTACAGAGACTAGGGGACATTCAATGAAGTTTCATGGAAATACTTTTAAAACAAATCGGAGGACATATTTTTTCACTCAATGAAGAATTAAGCTCTGGAACTCGTTGCCGGAGGATGTGGTAACAGCAGTTAGCATATTTGGGTTTATAAATGGTTTGGACAAGTTCCTGGAAGAAAAGTCTATAGTCTGCTATTGAGACAGACATGGGGAAGTCACTGCTCGCCCTAGGATTGGTAGCTACTATATGGGTTTCTACCCGGCTCTTGTGACCTGGCTTGGCCACTATTGGAAGCAGGTTACTGGGCTAGATGGACCATGGTCTGATTCAGTATGGCTATTTTTATGTTCTTAATTAGGTGTTTTGCATGCATTTATAAACTTTGCATTATTATTATGTAACTCACATTGCACTATTAAAATATGTTAAGGGCAAATAACACATTATTTTGCCATTTCAAGTGCATCATTTGGCAAACATTGTACATTATTCCGTTATCGCACATTACTAGCTCCTTTTTATCGGCTGATAATAGAAAATCTTTCCTGAGGGCCCTTTCTGAAAAATGGCTGCCTAGCTCTTCCTGGTTTGAAAACCAGGCTTGTTTTCAGTATGATATGACTTCAGTAAAGCATCATATTCCTCATCAGGTAGCAACTTCTTTCTACTCCCCAATGTATACACTTGAAAGCAAAATCTCATCCCTTGCTTATTAAGAGGACCCCAGATATTTTAAATGCTGGAGGAGAGACTTGCTGACCTGAACATGTATACTCTGGAGCAGGGGCGTAGCCAGACAACAGATTTTGGGTGGGCCTAGGCAAGAAGTGGGTGGGCACCAAGTGTTATCCCCCCCACCACACACACACACACACCACCATCAAAAAAAATATCTCAGCTGGTGAGAAAGCGCTTCTTTCCACCTTGGCAGTCTGCAGCAGGCATACGCTGAAAACAGCATGAGCGTTTTTGTTACCATCAGAGGGAAGTCTTCAGCTGACGGAGCTTGGGATCCCCACCAGCTGCCACTAAATGTGTGCTACTGTTGGGTGGGCCTGAACCCCAAGTGGGTGGGCCCTGGCCCACCCAGGCCCACCTGTAGCTACGCCACTGCTCTGGAGGAAAGGAGAAACAGGGGTGATATGATACAGACGTTCAAATATTTGAAAGGTATTAATCCGCCAACGAACCTTTTCCGGAGATGGGAAGGTGGCAGAACTAGAGGGCATGAAATGAGATTGAAGGGGGGGGGGGGGGGCAGACTAAAAAAAAATGTCAGGAAGTATTTTTTCACGGAGAGAGTGGTGGATGCTTGGAATGCCCTCCCGCGGGAGGTGGTGGAGAGGAAAACGGTAACAGAATTCAAACATGCCTGGGGTAAACATAAAGGAATCCTGTTCAGAAGAAATGGATCCTCAGGAGCTTAGCCGAGATTGGGTGGCAGAGCTGATGGTGGGAGGCAGGGCTGGTGGTTGGGAGGTGGGGATAGTGCTGGTCAGACTTATACGGTCTGTGCCAGAGCCGGTGGTGGAAGGCGGGGATAGTGCTGGGCAGACTTATATGGTCTGTCCCAGAGCCGGTGGTGGGAGGCGGGGCTGGTGGTTGGGAGGCGGGGATAGTGCTGGGCAGACTTGTACGGTCTGTGCCCTGAAAATGACAGCTACAAATCAAGGTAAGATATACACAAAAAGTAGCGCAAATGAGTTTGTCTTGTTGGGCAGACTGGATGGACCGTGCAGGTCTTTTTCTGCCGTCATCTACTATGTAACCATCTCTAAGGGGAATATTCTTTACGTGAGAGCATTTGCTGCATTCCATGCACATAACAACCTAGATGTTAATCACACTGGAAGCCACATGACTATTTCCCTACATAAAGAGACCTCAGTAAAACAAAACTAAAGAAAAGGAGCTGAGATAGAACAAGGATAATTAAGAGCAGATTTTTCCCTTTATTTTGAAAGTGATTGTTCTTACAAAAATATACAGAAGTAAACATGCTCATTGCAGGGCAGTGAAACTAAACACCAGCACCAAGAGTTAAGGGGAAATAGGTGCTGAGATCACTACTGGATGCACTGTTGTATTTAGGGTATCCAGCGGAAAAATATTTTGCAATTTCACCACATAAAAATAATCACGCATGTTCAAACAAACATGGCTTAGAGACCCTGCCTTTCTCAGAAAAGATGTGTAGATATCTTACCTTTCAAGAGCCTGTCTAGACTGGCCCTTTCTCTGTCTAGCATAAGACAATATCAATCTCATATCACAATGCATGGACATCATTATCTCTTGTGTGAGATTTTTAAATTGGCCACTGTAAAGTCATATTTACAACTGTTTTGAGGAAACATTGTTATGGATTAAGCTTAGTTTTTGGTGCAGAAATCTAGGCATGCTATATAGAATCTGACAGTTTATGTCTAAAATATCAGCAGGCCAACATGAAGTACATAAATGTTTATGCTATGAAATAGCAATATAAACATTTATGTGCCATCAACATAAATACTCATGTTAGCCATTTTTAGAAACATAAATACTTGTTTTCTCTAAAGCTGTCACAGAACCCGCTATCTCTTGCCAGTTTTGTTTTTTTAGGGGGAGGGCATAAGCCACTGGGGGATTAAGGGGGTGACCTCCCCCAACCCCTCTAGTGGAGCGCTGCTCAGTAGGAGCACTTTTCTGAAATCTAGATATCCTGGGTAGCAGGTGTGAACCCTGATGTCAATCTCGTAAGACACAGAGGTGCATTTTCCTACTGAAATAGGGGAGGATACATTTACCCTCCCAAACCTATAAATGACATCCAAAGTTAGGCATGCAGTTGGGCAATGTGATTATAGAATAGGATTAATTATGCACATAAATGGCTAATTAATTAACACTAAATTGACACTTAACTGGCACGTAACACATAATTGGCCTTAACCAGCAGTGATTGGCAATAATTTGTAGTTATGTATACCCTGTATAACTGACTTATACCCCTATTCTATAAATCAAGTGCCTAATATCCATTCCACACAATGCCAAATGGGGTGTGGATCTGGGAGGGACAAGGGTAAGTCAGGGGCATGGCAAGCAACTTTACTTTGGCAAAAAAAACAATAAATGTGGAGAAAAACGGGGGAATTCAGTAACACCACCCAGCCAGCCCAAGAATCAACGGGCTATAAGGCATGAGCCCGGCGCAGCATCATAAGGCCCCCGAAAAAAACTCCACACACATCAATGTCCAAAAATATCAAAATATAAATATAACTATTCCAGATGGACAAGCTGCAGATCATTGCCTGTTTCCAAAAACGAGATACAGAGAATATCTGTCTCAGAAAAATTTACTTCTTTACAATATGTTGCTGTGCTATGCTGAGTTACTGGTTACTTATCTTGACTGCCAACCCAATGGTGTCTCTTGCTCAATCAGTAGCTCAATCAATAGCTCAATCCGAACCCAAAAGGGAAGTCCCCGTTTCGCCGTCGCTGCTTCAGGGGTTTAAACACATTTGTAAAGTCTCCACATTTGTTTTCATCTGCTCACACTCAAAAGAATCCGCACATTCTCCTATCTCGAGTGCTGTACTCCAATTTAGCACACAGTATTTATATTACGATGGGGGCCCAATGTGTCCAATTTATCCTAGGGCCATTGTACATTCTTGCATTAAAATGGGCTGCTAGCTCCCTACAGGAGACCAAAACTTGCCTTTTTCCTGATTCTTTCCCTATTGGTAGGTCTTTTAGAATTTTAAACAGCTTCCTTGGATGATATATAGACCCACACATTCTCATTGCAAATGCAAGATTTCTTTTCTGTATCAATTAAAGGTTGATACTTCATCATGGCAGTCCTATACACAACCATATCACTCTGCACATTTGATCTGTTCCACCTTCTCTCCAGTATCTGCTAATCTCATTCTGCCTCTGCCGCTCTACTAGTAAACCATGGAGCTTACCAAGTATTACCTGAAGTTCTTGTTTCCTGCCAAGCAACTTCATCCATTATCATTGACACAATCTCATTCCATTCATTAACTTTACTGCCATTTACAGTGCATCTCTTAATGCTGTTTTGGTTCTAAAAGCTGAATTCTAAGCTTTTTTTAAATCTCTCACTTTGTGCAGCTTCTCCTCACAGTGATTGTTCAAACCACTACAGTTCATAGTTGACAAGATCTACTGAAAGATTATAATGAAATGAATGGAGGACATTTTCCTGCTACAACAGATACACGGTCAAGTATGAACATTAAAATATGTGAATGGCTTTTCAAATATAGTGGCCACAAATACTATTTGCAGCTGTCCTAAACTTCAAAAAATCTTCTACATCTTCTGATAGAGGAGTCATATTGTGTGTATATTAAAATCTCCCTAAACTGTCAATTGTATAATATCCTGCTGTTATGTACAAAAAACAAAAATGTACAAACAAAAAACCCCCCATTAATTCATACAACTCACAATCACCCTCTCCCTGAAGACCCCAACATGTAAAACACAAAATGAGGACTTTGCCTCCCTCTATGTTGCTCTTACTTAGGAGAGAGATTGCTTCACTGTCACTAAGAAACCATCAACCCTTCTGATATGCATGTTTCTATTATGAAGAACAAATCTGCATTAACTTCTGATATGAAATCAGGTATCAATTCCACTTTCACTTTGACTACACAAGTATAAATTGGGTAGATTTTTCCCCAACCTATATTCAAAAACCACGTAAGAACTCACATATCTCTCTCTCTCTCCCCCCCCTTGCCCATGGGGGCGTCTTTTCCCATGGCAACCAAGCCCATACCGTCCTCTCCCATCAGTACTGAGACAGAAATCATTGTTTCATAAGCTACAAAACTTACTGTGCTCCATTTATCTGTAACATCTCAATGACCCTCTAAAGTAGTCATGCATAGTCCACCAATTCACCACTCATTCTTTTCAGAAAGTAAATAAGGTACTTAGGACTACATTTAATAAATCTCACTGAAGAATTGTTACGGAAAAAATTATGCATCAAGAGATGGGAAGATGGTAGAACGAGAGGACATGAAATGAGATTGAAGAGGGGCAGACTCAAGAAAAATGTCAGGAAGTATTTTTTCACGGAGAGAGTAGTGGATGCTTGGAATGCCCTCCCACGGGAGGTGGTGGAAATGAAAACGGTAACGGAATTCAAACATGCGTGGGATAAGCATAGAGGAATCCTGTGCCGAAGGAATGGATCCTCAGGAGCTTAGTGGAGATCAGGAGGCGGGGCTGGTGGTTGGGAGGCGGGGATAGTGCTGGGCAGACTTGTACGGTCTGTGCCAGAGCCGGTGGTTGGGAGGCAGGGCTGGTGGTTGGGAGGCGAGGATAGTGCTGGGCAGACTTATACAATCTGTGCCAGAGCCGGTGGTTGGGAGGCGGGGCTGGTGGTTGGGAGGCGTGGATAGTGCTGGGCAGACTTATACGGTCTGTGCCCTGAAAAGCACAGGTACAAATAAAAGTAGGGTATACACAAAAAGTAGCAAATATGAGTTATCTTGTTGGGCAGACTGGATGGACCGTGCAGGTCTTTTTCTGCCATCATCTACTATGTTACTATGAAGCATATTTTCAAAGCACTTAGCCTTCCAAAGTTCCATAGAAACCTATGGAACTTTGGAAGGCTAAGCACTTTGAAAATATGCCTCTATGTATTCTATAAAGGGTATCCACACTTTATAGAATATCACCTAAGCACCTAATCTGCACTTAACAAGGCACATGCATTTACTCCTGCTGAAACCAGGTATAAATGCCAGTGCCTAAATTAGGCACGGGTCGGGCGAATTCTATAAAAATGCGTGTAACTCAAGAACAGCCCTGAAATGCCTCCTAAACACACCCTGTTGAAATTACACACTATAGGAGTTACATGCACATTGTTATAGAATAAGATGTGTGTGTGTGTAGCTCCCAATTAAGGCCAACTAACACCAATAATTGGTTGTTAGCCAATTATTGGTGCTGATTGGCTTATTAATCAATTATATTGCGCACACAAATCAGCTATGCATGCTGATTTGAGTGTGCAACTTTAGTTGCCATAAATAGATTCTGGGGTTATAGCACAAATTGTTTTCAGCATACAGACTTACTCCCAAGCATAATATAAATATTGACAATCATATTGGCCAATATTGAAAAATACGTAACCAAATAGTAGCACCCGCTATCCAGATAATTTCCACTGACTGGGATATTCAGAAGCACTATCCGGATAGTATTGCTGAATGGCTCAGCATATGCAGACAGGACCAGAGCTGGAGCATGGGCAGAGCTGGGGTAGTTCTGGAACTAAGGTGCATAGGTGCCTGCGCGCATACAACATGCAGCAAGTTAGAAGTACTGCCCGGCTACCACGTGCCCTGGGCAGTAATTTCATTTTTGATGCATGTCCAAAACACACAGTAAAAATTTTCCTAGCAGTAATCGGCAGTCTACACGCGCTGATTACTACCCGGTTAATGGGTGAAACCTTACCACTAAGTCAATGAGTGCAGTAAGTTCTCAGGACATAAATGGACGCGCGCTGGTTTTAATTTTGCCGCACCTCCATTTTCGGCCACAAAAAACAGGCCTTTTTTGCAGGCGTGCTGAAAAACGGTCCTGTGTGCATCAAAAACACACACCTACACCAGCGCAGGCCATTTATCGGCACGCCTTAGTAAAAGGGCCCATAAGTGTGCTCTCCAGACAAGTTACTTGGATACAGGACTGAATATTGCTGTTATCCAGATAACTTCCAGCATCAATCACTATCTTGATAGTTCTGCTGAATATCTGAATATTATTTGACCACTGCAGCCAGCATTTTAAAAAAAGACAATGAGGAAGCTGACTATTGACCTGACAGATAGTGTAAAGGTTAAAGGGGTCATGGATTTGATATACCACCTTTTTATGGCATTGCCAAAGCATTTTACATATAAGCATTTTACATATATTGTATTATATGCAGGTACTTTCTCTGTCCCTAGTGGGCTCACAATATAAGTTTTGTACCTGGGGCAATAGAGGGTTAAATGACTTGCCCAGGGTCACAAGGAGAAGCAGTGGGAATTGAACTCAGTTCCCCAAGCATGCAAAGCAGCTCACAAATCAGCATGTGAATTAGCACATTAAGAGCACACAAAAGGTTGGTGCCCCCCCCCCCTCAGTAGCACCACATCTAGTTGTACTTTTAAATTGCATTCAGGGTGGTAAGTGATGAGTACATTGATGAATCTCACTGGTTTCTCCAATTCCAAATTCTTGCATGTCTGTCTTTGGGACCTGGAGGGAGGAGACATACTAAAATGTGTCTCAGTAGGGTTGTAGAGGCTGTCGGGCTCTATGGGGGCTACATGAGGAGTAGGAATGGTATCATGTGTATATTTGTGTCTGTCTTCAGGTCCTACCTTTGTATCTGTTGGGATGTGTGTGTAGAAGCGTGCTGGAGGTGGGGCGTGGTTGTTTCAGAGGACTGTTAGAGGTGGGGGATGTGTGGCAGGGTGTGTAGAAAGATGGAATATTTGATGGATTCCTTTGGCATTTAGGCTTTCTCTCCCCTTCATGATTTTCTCCCTGCCCCCTCATTCTCTTCCTCAACTTTCTATTTCTTTGCACTCACCCTTCTGCTTGTACTCTCTTTCCCCATCCTCTCTGCCCCCTCACTTTCTTCTTCCTTCTTCTCCTCATCATCATTCTTTCATCTCATCCTATGTATTTTCCTTTCCATCTCTTTCACCTCCTTGCATTCTCTCTTCTTTCCCTTCTCCAATTATTTTCTCCCTTCCTGTATCCCAGACTCTCTCCTCTTCATCTGTCACTCTCTCTCCCCCTCTCACACTATTAATCCATATCTTCATCTCCTTGGGGATGGAGGGGGAGGGGTAGGTGGGTCTCTGCAGGAAGGCTGCGCTCCTCATGGCATGGCATTGGCATTGGCACTGGTGACTGTGCCTGATTCCCTGCCACCCCGCTGATGGTTCTTCCTCGTTGCTTGAGAATGCCTTGGTTTGTTTATACAAACACAAATGTATTTATTTATTTGGTTAGTTATCTACAGATTTTTCGGTACTGCTGGCTTCCAATAAAACATAGATATTAAAATGCAAATAACATAAAACAGCATAGCCACAGCAATGTCACATTTACATCAGAACTGAAAAGTTTTGATTTTTAATATGTTTATTGCATACAGACAGAGAAATGGACAGCGAGATAGACAGATGGATTCTCTCCAGCAGGCATTATTTCTTGAGTGAAATGTGATTAAGAATGAATAATACAGTACCAATTTACTACACATTTTAGAATAGCCAAGTATCAAAATACTTTTTCTGTGAACTAGTACAATGATTCTTAACAAATATGTTTCATAGCAATATTTCTGTATGAAAACAAGGGATTCTAGCAGTTGCACACTTGTTTGTAGTTTAATTGTTGGTGTTTATTAATAAAATACTCTGCATGCCTAGAGCAATTCAGGCATACTTGATGTAAACTTAATTTTCATAATGGTTAAATAAGTTATTTTTGTCTAAAATGTGCACTTCAATGAATATTGGCACAGCATTGGCTTCCCATAGAATAACTCCGTTCAATATCTTGATTACAATATCAATATCATTTGATACATAAGAACATAAGAATAGGCATACTGGGTCAGACCAATGGTACATCTAGCCCAGTATCCTGTTTCCAGCAGTGGTAAATCCGGTCACAAGTACATGGCAGAAACCTAATCAGTAGCACAAGTAGCACCATTCCAGGCTACCAATCCCAGGGCAAGCAGTGGCTTCCCCCATGTCCTTTTCAATAACAGACTATGGACTTTTCTTCCAGGAACTTGTCCAAACCATTTTTAAACCCAGATATACTAACTGCCATTAACACATCCTCCAGCAACAAGCTTAGCTATTTTTTTGAGTGAAAAAATATTTCCTCCTATTTGTTTTAAAAATATTTAATTGAGTGTCCCCTGGTCGTTGTACTTTTCGAATGAATGAAAAATTGATTCACCTCCACCCACTCCACACCACTCAGGATTTTGTAGACCTCGGTCATATCCCCTCTCAGCTGTCTTTTTTCCAAGATGAAGAGTCCTAACCTCTTTAGCCTTTCCTCATATGGGAGCAGTTCCATTGCCTCTAACATTTTGGTTGGTCTTCTTTGAACCTTTTCTAATTCCGCTATATCTTTTTTTGAGATATGGCAACCAGAATTGAACACAATACTCAAGGTGAGGTCTCAACATGGAGTGATGCAGAGGCATTGTAATATTTGTGGTCTTATTATGCATCCCTCTCTTAATAATGCCTAGCATCCTGTTTGCTTTTTGGCCGCCGCCTTACACTGGACAGAAGATTTCAGCCTACAATGACACCTAGGTCTTTTTCTCAGGATTGTCTTATTAATTCTTCTTATTGAAATCTTTTATCTTCAATGACTTCTCAACAAGTATTGGAGGTCATTAGCTCTTTGAACCTATCTACAAATTCTTTAGATATATGTTCTTCTGCAGTACTACAATTTTTAAGAGATGTATTTATAGTACTAGTAGCTATATTAGTCAACAAATCTTTTTTTGAGGGAATGTACCTAGAAAAATTCTGAAAAATGAGATGTTAGATATGAAATTTCCAGAGAACTACCATCCCATTTCATCTTTACTGTTTACTGCATCAACTACAAGATTTTCTTGAAAAGCATAGCATTCAAAGGCCTGATATTCAATATGTGGTGGCCACTCACAGCTGTGGGCTGAAATAACCCTGGATATTCAATGCTGGGGCATGTCCAGCTTCCATCACTGAATATTAGTGTATCTGTGGTCACCCGAAATTTAACTGGACACCTGCCAATATTCAGACCAGTGCCTGGTTAACTCGGCAGTTGAAGTTACTGTAGGACAGCCTCTCCTGCCTGGTTAAACTCCTTTGAATATTGGCCGTTAGATTAATAACAATTTGGCGTCCAACCTAAAGACTCTAGAGAAACCTTACTGATTTCTGTTTGTGATACAATTTGAACAGGATTTCATTGTGGTGCCTGATATCTGATTGTGATTTTGGAAGTTACAGCAGCATTTGATAACATCCAATCATGGTTTATTAGTTGAGAAGATAAAATCATTAGGTAACACTGATTAAGTCTAGGAGTGGTTTACATCATTTCTGTCTCATCAGGTTGGGTATGAATTTCTCTATGTGGAAAGAACTTGGTTTGGGAGTTTTGCAGGGCTCTTCACTTCCCTCCTCTGTAGAATTCTATTGTGTCTAGTTGTACAGTATAGATTCTATGCTGATGACTTCCAATAGTAGGAACTCTGTCTGATGCCTTTGAATTTTTGACTCTATGCTTGTGATCCATTAAAACATGGATGACAGCTAATAGACAAACTGAATATGACAAAAACACTGATGTTGTTACTTTTAGGGTTAACTGCTATCGTTAAAGAAGTGAATTATGTAGGTGTCTTTTTTTATTCATCTTTGTCCTCACATGTTCAATTACAAAGTATGATTTAGTAAGATTTTTTTAATAAAGAAAGTTATCAGAGGGTCACATGATTGATTATCATAGGACAACTATAGGTCATAATACAGACTATCGTAATGCCTCATTTTGACTACTATAATTGTTTATATTTAGGTCTAATGCAATTACTGTTTGGACTTCAACCACATCTCTCTGATATTAAAAATTAGCACTGGCTTCCTATGAAGCCAGGTGAATCCAGTTTAAAGTACTAAAACTCATTTACAAAGCATTAAATAGTGATGTTGCTCCACTATCTGTTGCTAATACTCTTCATATTTATCATCACTCTCATTGTTATGCTTTTATTTCATGTTTAATGTTTTTGTTATGTTTGTTTTATTGTTACCTGCACAGAATCTGCCTAAAATTAGGAATAGTACAGACTACATATTGCAAATAAATAAATAAATAAATAACTTTTTATTCTAACACATCATGGGGCTCATTTTCAAAACAGAACAACGTCCAAAAAGCGGCAAAAGTGGCAGATGGACTTTTTTGGCCAAAATGTCCTATTCACTATTTTCAAAGCCCATTTTTAAGATGGTTTTCCATGCATTTCATATGCAGTGCATCCAAATCACAAGAGGGCATGTTGGGGGGGGGGGGGGGGGGGGGTGGGATGTGAGCATTCCTAAAACTTGGATGTTTTTTTGATACAATAAAACAAAAAAATTGTCCAGGGCTAAAATATGGTTTGGTCTACACCTATTTCAATTACAACTAAGTCACAAAAATGTGACCTTGATGACCAAATGACCACTGGAGGAATTAAGGCATGACCTCCTTACTCCCCCAGTGATCACTGACCCCCTCCCACCCCCCAATGTTATGAAAGAAACAGTATATACCAGGCTCTATGACAGCTTCAGATGATATAGCCAGTCCTATTACAGCAGCAAGCAGGTCCCTAGAGTAGCCTAGTGGTTTGTGTAGTGCACTGCAAAGAAGGAGACCCAGGCCCATATCCCACTCTAAATGTTACACTTGTGGTGGAAAGTGTAAGCCCTCCAAAATCCAACTAAAACCTATTGTACCTACATATAGGTGACACCTGCAGACATAAGGGGTATTGTAATGGTGTACGGTAAGTTTTTGATGGGCTTTGGAAGGCTTACCATACAATATAAGGGGGTAACGGTGAGATGTATACCTGGGACCTTTATGTGAATTCAACTGCATTGCCCGCTAGGGTGCCCCACTGTTCTGCTGGGATGTCTGTGTGGTCAATCTACTAAGGGAGTGGAGGAGTGGCCTAGTGGTAAGGGTGGTGGACTTTGGTCCTGAGGAACTGAGTTCAATTCCTACTTCAGGCACAGGCAGCTCCTTGTGATTCTGGGCAAGTCACTTAACCCTCCATTGCCCCATGTAAGCCACATTGAGCCTGCCATGAGTGGGAAAGCACAGGGTACAAATGTAACAAAAAAAAGAATGCTGTCCCCCTCATATTCTTCTAAGTTTTCCTATTCTGTATTTTATTTAATGTTTGTAAGCCACATTGTGCCTGCATGAGTGGGAAAATGTGGGATATAAGTGAACAATAAATAAATATATATATCCCAATGGCTTGATTTTGTGCATTTTCCCCTTGGACGTTTTTTTAATATGGTCCAATAAGATAGATACACTGAGCACAAAAACATCTAGCAAATGGCCATTTTCAAAATAAAAGGTTATGTTTTTCTGGTTTGAAAGTGTCCATATTTGCTACTGGAGTTTTGGACATTTTCTGTAAACTGTTCAAAATTGGATCTAGACATCATATAGAAAATGCTCCTCCACATTCTCTATTCTGGTCTACTGGTCTTCTTGGTGAGTGTCCTTATCCTATATGTTCCCTCAAATACCCTATGATCCTTCCCACAGAAACTTCTTATAAGCCTCAAAAGCCAAAAGTCGTGAAAACAGCATATAACCACCTGAAATTCCGGAAATTACTAAAAACTAACTTGTTCAAAAAGGCATACCCTAACGATCCAACTTAAATGCCTTAACCCAGCAACACAACAAAACCAAAGCTCATACTGGACATAACTCTTCTTCTTACGATTCCCCAATGTGTCTATCATACATGAACTTTACTTTACCACAACCTCACTTTGTATTTGTTATAACCGGTATCGGTGATCGCCTCTACCGTACTATGTAAGCCACATTGAGCCTGCAAATAGGTGGGAAATGTGGAGTACAAATGTAACAAATAAAATAAATAAATAAAAAATCTTATACCAGAATATGTCTAGATATTTCATGAAGTACCACATTTAGGGTAATTGTTTCCTCTATCTGGAATGATCAATTTTAGATTTAAGGACAGAACCTCATGCATTAGATTTAAAGCAAATCTGAAAGCTCATTGTGAGATAAATAGCACTCTGATCGCTGGCTTAGTACACCATGATGCACTGGGAAAGAATTGCATCCTCTTTCCTGCCCCTTTGTGATCCTTTTATATCAGAAGCTATTGAAGACTGTAAAATGCACCAGGCAGGCAAGTGACCATACGATTTTCACATTTTCAGGAAGTCTCTCAAGACCTACTTATTTGGGCAAGCTTACCCTAAAGATTCCGTCCTGCCTCTGTGATTCCTGGACTCCAACTCATATAAAGATCTTGTGGACATAACCCTGTACCTTCCTGCCACCCGTATCACTTTCAGTTTATTGTACTTTCCTGTTTGTTAACTAAATGTTGTAAGCCACATTGAGCCTGCCAGCGGTGGGAAATTGTGGGGTATAAATGATATATATGTTCCCACCCGTAACCTCCACTCTCAGAACAAATCACTCCTATCTGTACCCTTCTCCACCACTGCTAACTCCAGACTCCGCCCCCTTCTGCCTCGCATCACCTTATGCCTGGAACAGACTTCCCGAGCCCATAAGCCATGCGCCCTCCCTGCCCATTTTCAAGTCCTTACTCAAAGCCCATCTCTTCTCCCTTGCTTTTGGTGCCTAACCACCTTCCCCATTCATGATACCTATACTGACTATATAGCTTGTTTCCTTTAGATTGTAAGCTCTCTTGAGCAGGGACTGTCCTTCCCCATGTTTAAACTTGTACAGCGCTGCGTAACCCTGGCAGCGCTATAGAAATGCTAAGTAGTAGTAGTAGTAGTAGTAGTAGTAGTATATAAATAAAAATAAAAAATAAAATAACTGCCATAATTCCTCTGTGCCCCACAGTTATTTACCAGTCCTTATGAAAGGGATAGTTTAAACTTGAAACAATAGCTGACTCTTTAAGAAGTGTCCTAATACCTCAAAACACTATATATGAAAAATAAATGCTATATATGTATATAATCCTGCCCTAATTCCTAAAGCAGCTATTGCAATAAGATGTTTTGATGGGAAATGAACTATTTGTACATTTATGGCAACAATTTATGCCCACTCACATAAAGTTTGCATTATTTGCATAAGTTTGTCTAATTTCCACTAGTGCCTTATTAATTCCCACATAGCTTCTCCTATGACAATTTGATATCTTCTAAATGTTTTGCAGGATGCTCTTTCTGTTCTTTTTGCAAACATTCACGTTTCTTGATTCAGGTCCTAATTAGTTTGTAATACTACTTGTTCCACATCACATATTTCAGACTTTGGCTGTGTGGGTGTAAAGTACATATGATAAATCTTTTTTGCACTAGTTTTGTTTAACCTTTTGTTCAAGAAAAATAATTGCTTTTAAAATCTGGTAGCCATTTGCAAACTATAATACTAGACATTTTGTGATTTATGATTCATATATACTTATTTTGATGTAATTATTCATCTTTCAAACCTGAACTCAGGGAAAGTTACATTATTTGAATAAATATGAGGAATTTCCTGCAGCCGTTTTTATGAGGAAGGTTTTCTGCGTATGCAAATTATCTGTATGGTAAACTTAAATGTGAATCCAAGCTCTAGTACTATCTAAATAAAATGATCTTTTCTGTGATAACTGGCCTGGGAATATGCCTTTGCATAGAGATTTTCACAGAATTCAGAAATGATCCACTGCTTTGAATGATATTGCATTGAAGGCAAAAACAACAGGAGATGGACCTCTGCAGAATCAGCAAGCCAAAAGGAAACAGCAAAGGTGATCCAAGGAAAGAAGAGCAACCAATATTGCTAAGCCAAATTTAAGGCCCTGTTTACTAAGTATTTATAGCACGCCTACACTTAGCATGCGCCAACCATGTAGGCACCTATAGGGATATTGTAGGCATGTACATGGTTAATGCGTGTTAAAAATGTTAACATGCCTATAATGCTGCATAGTAAACAGGAAATGTTTTGATAATGGACCCAACTTGGCCAAGTTTTGGCAACAGCCTGCATCAGGGGTCTAAAAATACATAGATTATACACAAATTAAAATAAATACATATAAATAAGAAACATATAAATGCAAAATATAGTTAAAATAGCAACACAAAAGTTACCATCAAATTCTTGAAAAAGCAAAAGAAATAATAATCACATAAAAAGAGAAAATCCTCCTGTAAATGAAAAAAAAATACTAGATTAGAGTACGGTTCTTCAAAAAAAGATCAGTTTCAATATCTCATAACTGGAATACAGTGTGTAAAACAAACAAAAAAAAAACAACTTAGTATAATACATTCAACAACACCTAAACAACCATAGGCATATAGCAAATAAGGAACTGACCTAGCTGCATTGGGAGGTCAGATACACAAACAGGGGGCGGCCTGGCACAGCTGGAAAAAGGGTCTTGAAGGGACTTTGTTTGAGCATGTGGGCTAAGATTATAAATATCGAATGTGCTTGCTAACAGTTTTTCATGCTTTTGTTTTGAGCAGTTGTATTGCAGGAATGTCTCTGGCCGAAGTCTGCCAGTGGGCAAAAAGCCCAACTGGCTACAAGAAGTGTAGCACCAACAAAATATACAGTGATCAGTAAAGCGAGGTTGGACAATGCAAAGACAGTAGCCAGACCAGACTTGGTTTGGTAGGGTGTTTAAACGGTTTCATCAGCTTCAGGTAGCAAAAAAGGTATGTGCACATATCACTACATAGTTGGTTGACCTAACAGGAGTATTGGGACACATCGAACAAATAGCAGGATGTGGAAGGCAATTAAAAGTGAGCTTTCATGTAGGGAGTGCAAAGTTACACCTAGCAGCGTATATAGCCTAATGGTTAAAACACCCACCAGAGAGCAATGCAGAGGTCCAGAGGTTGCTGGTTCAAATCCCACAGCACTTTTTATACTCAGTAATGGAGCAATTAATATGGGCAAGTCACTTACCCTCCATTGCCCCGGGCACCATATTAACATAGGGCCCCTTTTACTAAGTAGCGTAGGTGCCTACACATGGCCAATGTGCACCAAATTGGAGTTACCACCCGGTTACCGCATATCCTTTGCGGTAATTTCAATTTTGGCGCACATCCGCTACGCGCGTCTGAAAAATATTTTTTATTTTCTGGCGCACGTAACGGACGCACGACAAGTGACATCTGATGAGTGTAGGTCATTATCGTGCAGATTCTTTACCACTAGGTCTATGGCTGACGGTAAGGTCTCTGACCCAAAATGGACGTGCAGCAATTTTGATTTTGCCACATGTCCATTTTCGGCAAAAAAGGGCTTTTTTACCGGTGCGCTAAAAAATGGATTGGCGCATGCCCAAAACCCATGTCTACACTACCGCAAGCCATTTTTTCAGCGTGCCTTTGTAAAAGAACCCCCCCATAGTAAATATTGGCAGATGAAGACCTACACGGTATATCTAGTCCATCTAATAGGTAAACCGCTTTGATTGTAATCACATAAAGGTGCTATATCAAATTCTATCCCCTCTCCCTAATGCCTTTGGTCTGGCGGTCAAGGCCTATGCAATCATGATTATGTTTGTGTTACTGGCATATGCTAGTACTGGAGCAATTAATGTCTTATGGAAGGTGAACCAGGTTTATGAAATCCCAATCGTATTTGCGTGACTAACATATTTCCTACTATTGACTCTTCATGAGTCACACACGAGAATAAATCAGTCCCCCGGTAGAGACCTTCCAACAGGACAGGTAGCTGACTATGGATATAGCAGGCTTGGAAGGAAACGGCTTGAGAAGCCTAATTTTTGGCAGAACTGGTTTATTACATTCACATCAGGACATATTTCTCCATCAGGGTATTTCCATAAACTAGCTTTCAGTTCTGTGTGCTCATTGAAGAACAGCATATTGAAATTTGGTTTTATGCATTTACATCAGGTTTTATTTGCACAAAATAGCTTTCAGTCCTGCACAAAAACTGCTTTCAGTTCTGGGTATTCATTGAATGAGCACACATTGAAGTCTTTACTGCATTTACCTCAAGACATCAGGGTAAGAAGTAAGGGGCTTGAGAAATCTAATTTTGCAGAAGTTGTTTATTACATTCACATCAGGATGGTTTCTCCATCAGGGTATTTCTGCAAACCAGTTGTCAGTTTTGTATATTCAGTGTAGAACTACACATGGATGTTGTTTATTGCATTTAAATCAGGACATCAGGTTTCACTTGCACAAAACTGCTTTCAGTTCTGCTTATTCATTGAAGGAATGCACATCAAAGTTGTCTATTGCATTTACATCAGGACAACAGGCTATGGACCAAAAGGGCTTGAGGAACCTGATTGTTTGCAGAAGATATATTTATATCAGGACGGTGTTCTCCACCATGGTAGTTGTACAAACTGTTTTCAGTTCTGTATATTCATTGAAGAAATACATATTGAATTTGCGTAGAGTATTTACATCAGCACATCAGTTTTTATTTGCATAAAACGACTTTCATTTCACTTCAGTGTATGCATTGATGGAATGCATATTGAAGTTGTTATTGCATTCACCTCAGGACAGTCAGGGTATTTGCACAAATACGTCTTCAGTTCTGTGTGACCATGAAAAGAAATACACATGGTAAATTTAGGGCCCTGTTTTACCTGCCATTCCAGGGTAACAGGTACATTTGGTGTTACAGAGATCAAGGATAGCAAAGATACAGTTGATATTGCAAAGGATGAAGGATAACACAAAGAGTTAATCAAACAATTATATAAAGAAGACTTTCAGGGAAGCTTGGAGTGGTGGGGTGTTATAATTACGCTATGGATTTTCGGGGTAGGCTTTGTTGAAGAGGTATGTTTTCAGAGATTTGTGAAAGTTAGTTATTTTGTTGATTGTTCTCAAGCTAGTTGGTAGTGCATTCCACAGCTGCGTGCTCGTGCAAGAAAAGCTGGTCGCATGTGTTAGTTTGTATTTTATTCCTTTGCAGCTGGGAGGGAGGTCTAGCATGTAGGACGGGGGATCTAGATAATTTTGTGAACAATCGTGCAGATCTTGAACGTGGTACGTTCTTTAAGTGGGAGCCAGTGTTGTTTTTTCCTTAGGGGTTTTTCCACTTTCATATTTTGTTTTTCCAAAAATGAGTCTGGCTGCGATATTCTGGGCTCTTTGTAGTTTCTTGACAGTCTTTCTTTGCAGCCGGCATAGAGTGCATTACAGTAGTCTAGGTGACTTAATACCATTGATTGTACCAAGTTGCAAAAGATGGATCCTGGGAAGAAAGGTTTTACTCTTTTGAGCTTCCACATGGAATGGAACATCTTCTTGGTTGTATTCTTCACGTGACAATCGAGTGTAAGATTTTGATCGATGGTGACTCCCAAAATTTTCAAGGTGTTTGAGATGGGGAGGGAAACGTTTGGTGTGGTTATGGTAGTGAACTTATTAGTGTTATGTTGTGAAGTGAGTATAAGACATTGTGTTTTTCTGCGTTGAGTTTTAGCAGAAATGCGTCCGCCCATGAGTGCATGATTTGGAAGCTTTGGGTGATCTCTTTTGTGATTTCTTTAGATCATTTTTAACGGGATGTAAATCGTGACATCGTCTGCATATATGTATGGATTAAGGTTTTGATTAGCTAGTAACTTGGCTAGGGGTATCATCATTAGGTTGAAGAGGGTTGGTGAGAGAGGGGATCCTTGGGGAACTCCACATTCAGGTGTCCATGGGGCTGATATTGTCGAGTTAGCTGTTACTTGGTATGTCCTTGTGGTCAGGAATCCTCTGAACCAATTAAGAACGTTTCCCCCAACTCCAAAGTATTCTAGGATATGTAGTAATATTTCATGGTTGACCATATCGAAGGCACAGGACATGTCAAATTGCAAGAGAAGTATGTTGTTGTCAGTTGCAATTGTTTGTTTAAATTTATTCATTAAAGTCACTAGTACTGTTTCAGTGCTGTGGTTCGACTGAAATCCTGATTGAGATTCATGAAGAATTGAATGTTTAATTAGGTAATTAGTGAGTTGTTTCATCACTACGCCTTCCATAAGTTTGGTTATCAGCGGAATAGATGCCACTGGGCATCTATTGGTTGGTTAAGTCACTTGTACTTTTCTTTGCATCTTTCGGTAGAGGGGTAAGTAAAATGTTACCTTTATCCTTTGGGAAGAGCCCATTTTGTAGCATGTAATTCAGGTGGTTCGTGAGGTCTGCTTTGTGTAGTTGAGGGGCAGATCTTATAAGGTTAGTGGGGCAGATGTCTAATTTGCATTGCGATTTGGCGTATCTTCCGAGCGATTGGGAGATATTGTCGATCGAGAGTATGTCAAAGTTGGTCCATGATCGGTCTGCTGGATATTCTCCTGGTATTGGGTCTAAAGATTCGAGGAGGTTTGCATAGTCAGTTGTATTGGTGGGTAGCATGAGTCGTAGCTTTATAATTTTTTCTTTGAAATAGGTGGCAAGATTGTTTGCTGATGGGGTATCTCTGTTGTTGGAATTAACCGGTGTGGTAGTTAATAGTTTGTTTATGAGTTGGAATAGTTTATGTGTGTCCTTGTAATCTGGTCTAATTTTAGTTTTGTAGTATGATCTTTTAGTTTGTCTGATGGTGTAGTTATATTTTCTCTGTAGTTGTTTCCAGTCGTTGAGTGCAGAGTCGTCTTTTTTCTTATTCCATGCTCGCTCTAGACTTCTGACTTGTGTTTTTAGTACTTTCAGTTCTTCATTAAACCAAGGTATTGAATTTTTTCTGTGTGAGGCTCTGGTTTGAAGTGGTGCTATGTTGTTTAATATGATTTTGCATCTGTTGTCCCATTCTTGAAGAAATTGGGGTGAGTCTGTAGGTGTTGACCATTCGTTATTATAGAATTGTTGCCAGAATGTTGGCGGGTCTATTTTGCCTCTTGTGGTGTAGGTAAGTTGTTCTTGTTTATTTTGTGAGTCTTTTGCTCGCCAATGGAGGGAGAGGTTTGCTTTGTAGTGATCGGACCATGGGGTATCTGTCCATTTTGTATTTGTTAGTGCGAGATTTTGTTCTGATGAGAATTTGTGTGTAATTATGTCTAGTGTGTAATTATGTCTTTTAGCGCACATGAATGCTAGAGACACCAATAGGAATATATGGGTGTCTTTAGCGTTAGTTTGCGCTAATTTTTAGTGCGCGCTAAAAACACTAGTGGGCCTACAACATGGCTTAGTAAACAGGGCCCTTAATACATAGTAACATACATATAGTAACATAGTAGATGACGGCAGAAAAAAGACCTGCACGGTCCATCCACTCTGCCCAACAAGACAACTCATGAGTGCTACTTTTTGTGTATACCCTACTTTGATTTGTACCTGTGCTCTTCAGGGCACAGACCGTATAAGTCTGCCCAGCACTATCCCTGCTTCCCAACCACGTAGGTAAAAGCACTGACTTAAGATTGTAAGCAGGAATAGCTGGGAAAACACACATACACCCCGCACACAACTATTGATATCTCAAAATATTGTGCACAGAATACCATTCTTGCACATCTACTCATGCATGTGAATGCCATGCCGGGGCTGATTTCTTCATAGAAAAACGGTTAGGTCCTGAAGAGTATATATTAACCTATTGTCTTGTGCAATTGCACCCAGCTCCCACTGCATTCTAATTAACTGTTGGCCTGTTAATCAGATTCCTCTGTCAACCACTTCCGTTTGATGTGAGTGTTGCTCTCATCATAATTTGATGCTACATGGAGTGCTCTTTTCGACATAGGTGGATGTGAAAGCAAGCGCTGTTCCTACATATTCTACAGAATTTGATGATAAAACAGTTTAATAAACTTCATTGTTATTGGTCTTTTCATCAGGTAATCACAGCATCTGATCTCCACAGCTTCAACTGCAAAATCCTCTTCACAGGTTAGAAACTGCATATGTTACATATACCAGCTGTATTCACACTTTCAACAATGCTGTTATACTCTTGGCCCCATTGTCCTCATATGCTAGCTGCGAATAGTAGCCAAGTCCTATGTTTCATCAAAATAAAGAGCAAGTGCTGAAGCTGTTTGCGCTTCCGTTATGCTGGTTTGTTTGCTGGCTGACTGGTGCAATATGCTAGATAGATTTGAGTACAATAGGATAAAGTGAAGGTCTACCAACCACGCTTCAGCTTGCAGAGGGTTAGTAAGATGTTTTGGGAGTCCCTCTATGCTTGAAACCAACAGGCCTAACAGGCCATCCAGACCTAATTAGGGGGTCCTTTTACTAAGGTGTATTGAAAAATGGCCTGCGATAGTGTAGGCGTGTGTTTTGACCGCGCACAGAATCATTTTTCAGCGCACCTGTAAAAAATGCTTTTGGGGGGGGGGGAGTCAAAAATGGACGTGCGGCAAAATGAAAATTGGCACGTGTCCATTTTGGGTCTGAGACCTTACCACCCGCCATTGACTTAATGGTAAGGTCTTACATGTTAAACGGGTGGTAATGGTCAACGCACGTTGAAATGCCAATTACCGGCTGCATGCCAGAAAATAATGCGTATCAAAAATGAAATTACCGCCCGGGCCACATGGTAGCCGGATGGTAACTCAGAATTGACACGTGTTGGGCATGTGTAAGCGCTTACGTGGCTTACTAAAAGGACCCCTAGGATAGCAGGGGCTTAATTAACCTTACACCATCATGATGACCTCAAATGGTAGCATTGCAATCTACAAACATTTTCCAAGTACCAAAAAAAAAAATCCTACTCCTCATTAGGATATTTTCAGTAACATGGGGCTTATGCACAATTTGAGGGTACAGGCCATCCAGAACTGGGTTGCCCAGAGGAGTGGGAGATGCACCACGGTCAGATATTTCACCAATCCTGACCAAGATTCTTTGATAGAGCGAGGCACCACAGTACCCCCTCCCCAATGCAGCTGAACCCATAGGATACTGAAGCCCTAGCTTTGCTCTGGTGCCACTCTTGGTTCGTTTGCCAGACAGGCATGGCTGCAGATCATAGCTGATTATTTCTTCCTACTGAATTATTATGGAGCTTGTATGGAATGGCCCCTAAATATGCATCAACAGGTTAGCAAAAATTCACATTCCAACTTTTCAAGTTTATTTAATTTTGAAATTCCACATAATGAGTAGCCTTTCTGAGTGGAGTACAGTATAAATATATAGAAATATATTTTTCAATGTACTGCTGTATAACTCCCCCCCAATCGTTTAAACAAAATGATTACACTCAGCACCTAGAAAGGGTTTTAAATTTAAGCTGGAATATGTAACCGGGGTTGCTGCCACAGGAGAGAGTGTTTAAGTCTAGGATGGCTCTTGCTGCTGCATGAGGGAGTCAAATTTTGTTACCTTCAAAACAAATAGTATTACAAAGCTGACCTATATGTAGGTTACAGTTGTCTATCTCTGGACTTTATGAGCACTCGAGTTAAGGCATGGTCGCATGTATGAGTAGGGAAGGTGGGGAGACCACAAAAAGCAAGGTGTCGCTGTCTTGGTCTATGGCAGCGGGGTGCTAGCCTGATAGAGCACACAGCAGTATGTTTAGACCAAATCAAGGTTTAACAGGAGTCAAATGTGAAGTTGTTTTGTCACATGCTAGCAGTGACACGGATGATTTCAAAGACCTGGGGGAGTCCCCCTTTTCTATGAAGGGGGTCCAGTGCCAGAGAAACAGGACGGCGGTGCCTACCCCAGATTTTGATGGAATGGGGGGGGGGGGGGCTGAAACCATCAAGAAAAAGAGTCAACAGTTAAGGAGTGGAATGTGCTTTTATGGCAACACCTGATGAGAGAAGTGATAGTAGTGCCCAGACAGGGCAGAAATGTGCTTCTTCTGGTGAGTAAGGTGGAAATAGTTGGAGCTGTGTGACTCGAAAGGCTAGACACCCTGCCCTGAAAGAATCTAGATAGAATATTGACAAGGATTCAAGTATGTAATTGCATTATACTGTATGTGTACTGAATGCAAATCTGCCAGGGGACTGATTTCTTCTTGTGTGTAACTCATGAAGAGTCTGAATAGTAGGAAATATGCTAGCCACGCAAATACAATTGGGATTTCATAAACCTGGTTCACCTGCCGTAAGACATTAATTACTCCAGTACTAACATATGCCAGTACTAACGTATTGCATTCATGTACTGTATGTAATTGCATGATACTGTAAAAACATATGTTAGTAGTACAATGCTGCAGCCATAATAAATCCACTCTTCTCCTCGGATGATTTGTCATGTGTTGATACTTTGGAATGTGGTGGGTGGGATGAAAGGAGAGTGCCAAGGTGCCGCCTGCCCAGTTTGAGAATTCTTTTTTCTGAACAATTCAACCTCTCAGATACAAATGGACAACCACAAAATAAAAAAGGCAATAATATAAACAGATACTAAAACGGACATATAAACATGCGCTATTCCGCTCACCGGCAAACAAAACAAAACAAAATAAATGGCATCATGTTCCTTAACTGAGAAGTTCACACAATGATAAAATTCTTAAGGCTAAATATCATAATTATACAGACAAATCAAAAGGACTCAAAAGGACAAATCAATTGGACTCACACAGCAGAATAGTAGACGCAACAACAGCAAAAAAACCTATTTAATTAAAACTCCATGCTAAGAACATCAGCTCTATTTAGATCTAAACGTTAGAATGCAAAAGTTTTTTCTAGTAATTTACATCATGATTGTGCTTTATGCTAAAAATATGCTAATGTAATTTTGGTGACATCAACTGGCACTTTAAAATTTTGGGAGTGAACATGTGTGACATGTTGTTGTTTTTTTTTTTTTTTTTTACTATAACTGATGTTTGTGATATCTGTGCTGCATTAAGGGCTAGATTCTATATAACACTCTTAAAAAATTAGTGCCAAAATTAAAAATGCCTAAGTGTAGTCTATAAAGTATACTTTAATTTAGGTGTACTTTATAGAATAAGCCTAAATTTCTGCACGGTTTATAGAATACACTTAGCGCCTGTTGACGTGAATAAATTTAGTTGCAACCATTTATGCCACATTTTAATTGGTGTAAATGCAGATGCCTAAATTACACGTGGAGGGCCCAATTTATATATTGGCGCCTAAAATGCACGTTAGGCAATTACACCTAAGCGTATTCTAAATACAGTACATTATATTATAACGACCCCTTAGTTCAGCACTTTGATGGCAACACTGACGTCTCTGCAGAGTAAAGGGACAGCCTAGTAATCAGTGCAGTGGACTTAATCCCGGGCATCCAGGTTCATATTCCACTGTAGCTTGTTATTTTAAATGATGAACCCTCCAGATACAGGGAAATACCTATTGTAACTGAATGTGCACCACCCCAATAGCCCTCAGACTTGCAGGTGTCTTTAATATTTAGGTACAGTAGGTATATCTCTGTTTCTGGAGGGCTCACAATTAAAGGTATTAAAAAAAAAATAAAAAACAGAGTTAATGTAGGATTGAACCTGGCTCCCCTGGTTTGCAGTCCACTGTACTGACCACTACCTTTTAGATCCGCTTGCTGCTGTGTTCAGAATGCCTATAACAACTGACATTATCAGGGATCCTAGTTTCTCTTTCTGGTGTCACTCTCAGTGGTGAGGGAGGGGACCATTAACCACTAGAGGATTCATGCCTTAATCCCTCCTGTGGTCAGCTACTCGGTCGGAGCACCTTTTTATACCCTGGATGTGATTGAAACAGTTTAATTTAGGATGCCCTTCTTTTTTGACGTGGACGTTTCTTTCCACTCGATTATCGCTGTTGGATGTCCTAAATTTGGGCCTTCTCTAGTCCTGCCCTAAACATGCTCACAACATGTCCCCTTGTTATTTGAACAAACTGAAGTATAGGCTATCCAAATCCTATCTTTTGCAATCTGGACATTTTTGGCAGATGGACATTTTTTGGCCATATTGAGACATCCATATGCTTTGATAATGACCCCCTTAGCACATGCTAATTCACATGTGAAGTGCATTGCATGGAAAGAAGTAGGGAATGGGTGTGAATTGAAGCTTTAACTGTTGTCACGCAGATAACGTCAGCATTTATTGAGGGTATGTGAGGTGTGTCAGCATTATCTGTCATGCACTTAACTTGCAATACATGGTTTTTCTCTATGTTAACTGTACAAGAGGAAGGTAAGCATACCCAATTACTATAATGAATGTGCAGTAGCTACCAATTTCTACTGTAATTAGTAAAGGGGACCCTAAGTCTGATTAATAAATGTAATTTAATTCAATTTCTGTTTCAAGAGAGTATCAATTTTTTATCCACATTGATATTAAACGATGAATCACCTAACTGTGGAGTATTTGAATACATTGTATTTATTATTATCATACATCATGATTCACTTAAGGCAAATGCTCTGAAATTCTTGATATATAGGAAGAAGGCTCAATATCTTTCATATAGAATCACAACCCAATAAGGGCTAATAACTCTGTGATTTAGATTTCTACCCTACAAGAATATAAACAGGCAATAGGGTGCATCAGCATTTTAAAGAATAAGTTTATATTAAAAGAGCTAGATACGCCAACAAGGATTCCTTATTATTACTCAAGCAGAAATGGGATAGTATAGGATATGTGAATGGTTTACCCTATTCTTTGGAGGCTTTTCAAATTAATCCCCGCTTACAAAGCCGTGCTAGCAGCTGCCGGTGCTCCAGTGCCGATACAGCCCATTCACTTTGAATGGGCTGTGTCGGAATTGCCGTGCAGTTTTGTAAACAGGGGTTAGTATATTAGTAAACAACATAGTTCATGAAACATTTCATACTCCATGTCTTGTGTTGCAAAGGATATGTTGGTGCATTTCAGATTGTCTTTAGAAGATTATCCTTCACCTTAAGGTCCTAAGGTCGACTATAAATATGGGTCTTGTGTCTGTGTCAATATGCATTAGAAATCCCAATGTTTGCACATCCTACTTTAATTCATAAATGGAGATATTATACGGATTGTCAATTGGAGGGAGTTATATTTATATCACTTGTCCTTGTTCATTACTCTACGTAGAGACGATTGTGTGTAAAATTAAACTAGAAATACAGAACATGCTTCTGCTATTAGAACAAATAAAGACTCAGCTCCACTTGTACAACATTGGCAGGATGCCAAACACACTGTATCATTGTATGAGATTTGAGGTTTGTTGTTTGGAAATAGTGCCTAGGAGGGAAGGAAATGTCATGTTGTATAAGTGGAGCTGATTCTTTACATCTCTCTCTCTCTCTCTCTCTCTCTCTCTCTATATATATATATATACCCTCTCTCTCTTTCTCTCTCTCTGCTTTTCTTGCCTAAACAATTGACACATGTATGGTTGCATGGTGCAAACGCTATAAAAAGAATTTTGCGTATGTGTTGACATTTTTTTCAGTGCTTTTGGATTTAGTAAGAACAAATGTGAGTCTGTTCTTTATAGTTAGTTTTCTATTGTACATGTGTTTTTTTTTAATTTGTTGTGCTTAGTCATAGTTATTTTTTTTGGAGACTCCAAAGGTGCTCCTTGAAAAAGCCCAATGTGGCAAAACCACTGGTCAGGTTGGAGTTTTCGTACAAGAAGCAATAAACAAATACTGCCTCTAAACTTTAAACTTTTTCATTGTGACTATTTCAGAAGATGACATTCAGGCTCTTTTACTAAACTGTACTAAGGGGCTACCGTGTGGGTGTGACGTGAGCCAAATCGGCCCTACTGCTGGGGTAGTGCGGGAGCCCACCAGTAGTTCCGAAGTTGGCATATGGAGTTTCTTGTGGCAGAAAAAAATTTTCTATTTTCTACTGCAAGGGCATTCCTGGCGGTAATCAGCAGTGCGACCACATTGCTGCACGCTGCCCAATTACCGTGAGGTTAGCACATCAGTCCTTACTGCTTTCTAAATAGGTGGAAATAAGGGCTCAGGCAGCAAATAGCTGTGTACTAATTTTAATATTAATGCGTCTTAGTAAAAGACCCTCTAAGTGATTTCTGGTTCCCCCTCCCCCCCCTGTATTTCACTATTTGGCTGTGGTTTTGCTTTAAAATCTCTGCTATCTTAATGTACTGCTTCATTATTTTGTATTTGCTGGACATCTAATGTAATAAAAAAAAGAAAGAAAAATATATTTCTAGCTCTGCAATGCTTCTCTTTACCAGAGAACAGGCCATCTAACTGTGTTTTGCCTTCTGCATTACAGTCTGTTGGTGAACTGCTAAATTCATTGATATTGAACTGTTGAAAATCTCTGCTATGCTTTCTATTGACATTCTGTGATAGGGCCATGTTGGTATTAACACAAGGACAGTTGCTAGTGCTGCTTTGTAAACAGACACCTAAGTTTGTACCTGAGGTAATGGAGGGTTAAGTGATTTGCATAAGATCACAAGGAGTAACAGTGGGATTTAAATCAGTCACCTCTGGATGTCAAGACTGAGGCTCTAACTAGTAGACCACTCCTCCACTCAAACATTAAAACAAACAGGAAATTAGATATAGATACAGAACCCCCCCATAATAACATAGAAACAACAGAGTGAATACAGCAAAGCGGTTAAGGATTAGCTATGGGTACTACCAAAACATTTAGCGAGCCTTCTCCATTATAAATAATGAATCCTAAAGCTGTTTATGGGTGAGAGTTAGAGAATATTATTCATTGCAAAGTACAAAACAAAAACAAGGAAATTAAAAAAAATTAATTGTCCCAGCCCAAACCAGGACTCAAGGTTTTAAGGCCGACAAATCCTTTCTTCTGAGTTGGGTCCAAAAAGGAATCATGAAAAACACTGAACAATGCTCCCATAAACAGATCCCTCACATGTCCAAGGCATGATTCCAACAACATAATCCAATCAGGTTCCAGCAGAAAGGTTAGTGATAAAGTTCTTAAATTATTAACTCTATGGAATTCTCCAGAAGAACCATCAAATTCAAGGAGTCACTTTACGCTGACCGTCATCCAGTCATACAAACTCTGGACACTCACCTAGATTGAGGTAGGCAGTAGTTCCATAATTAAGATGATTAAAGATGCCACTTGTAGAGAAGAGTCCACTATCTGAAAGGCATCTCATAGCCAGTACAAAATGAACTCAGATCTTCCTGGCAGAGGGAATAAGGTGACCCCAGGTCAATGATACTGTTTATTCTACTCAAACACGTCTCCCATTCCCCTAAAAAGGCTAAGAGGTTGCCAGTATGTTCCTCTCACTGGTGCAGCAAACCGTACTCCTTCTCGGACAGTAAGCCCTCCTGAACTTTGAGTTGAAATGATTTCAGGTTGCAAAGGTGTGCTTTGCACATCAGTCTGGCCAAAATATATTCCAGCTCTGCCCCAACCTCTCAAGGCTGCCCACAGCCATACTTCCCTCCACTAGTGTATGGACACCACAATTCTCAAAAACTGGTTGGACAATGTGAGGAGGGTCCTTGGGCATGGAAGGGTAAGTCTGAGATTTTCCCTTCTTGTCCCCATCTCAAAACTGAAGAACTCTGATGATTGTGGAGCTCTGTCTAATACAACATCTTCTGGCACCATTTTGGTCCTCCAGCAGGTTTGGTGCACACTTTGTTCGGTTTCTCCTCAGAGGCCTGTATGATATAGGCGGCCCTACATCATAGCCCCTCTACCACAAGGTGGTGACCCTTCGAAGGGGTGGAAAGGCATTCCAGATGGTGAAAACTGCTACTGTGGAGGCTCACTCATGATTCTTGATTTCTTTGACAGCTAGAATCATTAAGGAGGCTCCTTGGCAAGATCTGAGAGGCGTTGAGGATGTATAAAGAGTAGCTTATTTCTCATGTAATCTTATCCATTACCTTTGGGGATTAATTATGATTATCAATGTTTTAAATTAGGTTTTTCATGGCAGCAGCACTCAGTTTAGTTTGTGTTAGGTGAGTATGTTGTGGGAATGCCTTGTATGGTTCTCTGCTACATGTGCTGTAGAGTCTGGACTAGTCAGAGTTGACATAAGATCCTTTGATTCAGATAATTTATGATATCAACTATGCAGATGAAAAAAAGCAGCTTTTGACAGTTACTACTACCACTACTACTAATCATTTCTATAGTGCTACTATACACAGCGCTGTACACATTATATGCCTGGATTTGTGGAAATTCCCATTTCCACTGTGTCCAGGAGGAACACTAGGCTTCTGACCTGTTGTTCTAAGGGAATTTCATGGCATTCAAAGGGGATTTTAATATTGGTTATCTGACCACTGATGTTTTTGATCCAGAGAATTTTAATTTAATAGAACATTTATATTCCACTTAACCCAAACAAGTTCAACATGCATTACAAAATTCCAAAAGCATAACAATTACAAATGATTGGATAACATTTATAAAAGAAACAATATATCATAAAGTAAAATAATAGTACAACCAATGAATCACATCCCCTTAAAATAAAATATACTCCAACAGAAAAAAAATCATAAGTACCTAAGTACATAAGACCGATTTACAACTCCTAATCCTCCATGTCCAGCTACACTATCTGATATAACAATTCTGCATTATGGCCTCGATTGTCAGTTTCCAAAAGAAGAAGTTGTCCAAGGAGTCAGGTCTCCAGCTGTTTACAGAAAGATAAATAATTAGGTTTCATATCTCATTTCAGAGGGAAGATAGTTACATATCTCTGGTTCTCTGCTCTTCAAGGTTTTCGCCGTTGTAGAGGCGTATGTCATCTCCAGAGCAGCCAGAATACAAGTACACATTCATGTTGCAAGCATAGATTATAGACAGACATATAAATTAAATCATGCTTGTTGAGGAATTCCATGCCAGGTCTGTGAAGGACCATGAAGACCAACAAACAGTTTTAAAATTTTTAACTGCATCATAAACCAATGTGGAGGAGTAACCTATTGGTTAGTGCTGTGGACTTTGATCCTGGGAACTGGGGTCAATTCCCACTGTAGCTCCTTGTGACTATGGGCAAGTCACTTAACACTCCATTGCCCCAGGTACAAAATAAGTACCTGTATATATGTAAACCGCTTTGAATGTAGTTGCAAAAACCACAGACAGGTGGTATATCAAGTCCCATTCCATTCCCTTGTTTAAGACTATATATGTATCTACTGTTACCCACATTGGATAAGGGCAGAATATAAATATAGTAAATAAATAAAATGTAACTGTAGCAATAGAAGTATTGCACTTTCATACCTTCTACTGTGTATAATCTTGAATTTACTTGGATTTAGAGATAGTTTTTTCATTTTGTCCACTCTTACATAGTTGTGAGGTAGGTGATCAGCTTTCTCACTGTTGTTGGAAGGCTAGATTTTTGGAGCAGAAGTCTATATGCCATTTGATTAGACACAACCCTGTGAGAGGTGAAGTGAGCCAAGATAAGATAAGGAAAACTCCAAGTCCAGGGGCTGGAAACACCAAAGTAGGTTTCCAAGTGACAAACTCCTTATTTGCTGATAATGAAATTGCAGGCTAGAAAAGAATTAGGATAGATGAAGCTTTTTTATTACAAAGCAATACAGCAGACAAGATTTCCTATAATAAATTACAGTTCCAAACGCTAATACCTACAAGCATAAGCAAGCAAAAAGCCATTGATTTAAATACACACACTAAATCCTGATAAAACCGTATCAATACTCTGTGTGATCATAGCTCTTAAAATATATGACCTGCAAATGTTGTTAGAGTCTTCATCCTCAAGATGGTAGCTGGGCTCAATACACCAGCAATAAAGCTGAGCTGAGTCCTTCCATGGTCTTATATGCAATTTCTTATCAGTCATGGCCTTTAAGGCCTATTAACTCCCTGGATAAACATTGGCCAGAGATACTGAATTATGTCCATCTCAGATATCCCGATAGAGGATGGAAGACCCATTTTTGTCATGTTAACTGAGTGATGCATGTCTTGCATTCTCTGAATACCTGAGTCAGGTTCAGGGTCGCATTCTTTATTCTTGGCTGCTGTTGATAGTGAATGTCTCTGACATAGGGAGATTATGTTGATGGCTTTGGCCTGTGATTCATACTTGGTCAGATACATCCTGGTAGAGGCTATACCCCTTACAGCCCTATACAGATATTTTATTCTTCAGCTTAATCCAACAGAAAGAGTGTTGGGTTGGAATGCATCATCTAAGCCTTCTTCCTTCTCATGTCTCTTTCTCTTGACTTCCCCTTTCGCTTTTGCTCTATTATTTTGAATCCACCTCATCCTTTACATTGTATTCTTGTGGCAGACCTTACAGACACATTGAAATGCATTTTTTCCTGCATTCTTTCATCATTCCACAGTTTATGACGACAGTTCTTTTAGAATAAAATAGTATGGTTGCTGTTTTAATCCACTTGAATATGTGGAAATAAAGGCTAATGAATGAGCTGTAGGGTGATAACTTTTTATTGAACTATCTTAACACAATTATGGTTTGCTTTCAAGAGTTATGCTCTCCTTATCAGGTCAGCGCAGAATAAGTTATAGGTGATGTTTCTTGAATATATATGTAAATTACATATTTCATTTCACCAAGAAACCTGTAATTACATCCATATTTGGACAGCATTATCTGTAGCTTGTTCTGATGAATGGAAGAATAGCTCTTCAAGCAAGTCAAAACAATAGTAAATTAATCCAATAAAAAGGAATCACCAACAACATAATCATTGACCTTCATTCCTGTATGACTAGTACAGCTGAAAATCACTATAATCGTTGCCACTAGGGGTCAGTTTCTCCATTCATTAAATCAATTTAGCTATTAAAATTCATTTCTAAGAATAGTTAGTGCAGTGGGCTGAGAACCTGGGAAACTGGGTTTGATTCTCATTGCAGCTCCTTGTGACCTTGGGCAAGTCACTTAACCCTAAGTTGCCCCAGGTACAAAACTTAGACTGTTCGCCCACTAGGGACAGAGAAAATACTTGCATATAATATATGTAAACTCCTTTGGCTGTACGTACAGAAAGATGGTATATCAAATCCATGACCCTTTACCCTTTATCACGGTTCATTATTTATATATAATGAAACATCTTCTACTTATTTATCTGTCTTCCAACATATATCTCTTAATTTAAAGCTATCAACTCTATTGTAGTCCCTCTAGAGCCTCTAGTGAAAGAAATATAAAACAAAATAAAAATCTTATGATTCAAACGTTAACCTGGATTGAACAAATATTTAGTTTCAGTTTAGATTTTCATTGTGTTCATTGATTCAGTGAATCAGATCTGTGGGTATTTTTTACTTTGTCCTGATACAGTGACAGATAGCATCCTTTGTCTGAATTATTTTCTTAACCTTTTTTGCTATGTCTGAACTCTGAGCAGAAAATAACTTCCCAAATTTTGTCTTCACTATTTTAAAGCTTTTACTCGAGTGACTGCAAAATCATGGCTGTGGTAGCTTCTGGTTTTTATTCTGCTTTGAGATAAGCTGTGATTGGCTGGTTGGAAACCTGCTTACAAGGAATTGGCCCTAGTCTTTTCCCATCCCCTACTGGCTCCAGGCTGCCTAAATTGAGAAGTAAACATGCAGTTCTTTTGTTTCCCCATAGAGTTTAACAGTCCATAGACTTGAATGGCAAATGACTTGAAATAAAAAAGAATAAAACAAATATTTCATTTGTCATATTTATTGCATTAAAAATCAAAATGAAATGAAGCAGCCCTTTTCATTTTGTTTTCAAATGAATACATATCCCTACTGCTACTAGCTGAAAAAACAATAAAGCCCATTCTGGTACCTAAGTATAATATTTACAAAACTGTGATTCAAACAGCCACAATTCAGCTGGCAGATAAAGGACAACAGATTGCCTGAGTGGCATTGATCTTATGGTAGCTTGTTTCACAGGCCTGGCTGAACATATGAAAATGATTGATTGGGAGTGGTACAGAAATACCAGTTACCAGTTCCAGGCTGGAGATTTGAGACAGACTTGGTTTTGACCTTACATCCCAAAGCAGTATGGGATTTGTAGTGCCTGATCTTGCCCATTGAAATCAGTGTTGCCAGTACCATAATGTACCCAAAACAGTTTCCTTGGCTGATTTACAGAATTCTGTATATATAAAAAAATTGCTTTTTATTTGAATGTTAGCTGGACTATAGATTCTATTGTGAGTTCTACATTTCTGCCTATCCTCAGCATTTGTAGATTCCTCCACGTCCTGCTCTGATAGGACAAAGTTCACTTTAATTCCCCCACTGGATTTGGGAAATCAAGCTATGGAGCATCTATGATTGGCCACCCACACCCTGACTCAGTGGCATACCAAGGGGGGGGGCGGTGGGGGCGGTCCGCTCCGGGTGCACGCTGCTGGGGGGGTGCCGCGCGCCTGTTGGCTCTTCGTTTTCATGCTCCCTTTGCCCCGGAACAGGTTACTTCCTGTTCCTGGGCAGAGGGAGCATGACAACGAAGAGCCGACAGGCGCGTGGCACCCCCCCCCAGCGGCGTGCACCCGGGGGGGGGTTCTTTCGCCGGGGGATGGAGGGTTCTTTCGCCGGGGGGGCGTCGTGCTGTTCCGGGGGGGGGGGGGGTGCTGCACCCGGGGAGAGGGGCGCATCGGCGATCCGCCCCGAGTGTCAGCCCCCCTAGGAACGCCACTGCCCTGACTGCTGATGACATTCAGATTATTGCCCCATTTGACTCCTCTTCCTCACAGTCCATGCCTTTAATTTCATCAACACTGGATATTATCACTAATTGGCTAGCTGAAAACCACATGAAACTTAACCCTGCCAAATCAGAAGCTATTATTTTTTCCTCAGGTCCTTCCATGTTCTCATCTTCTCACCTTCTCATTCATGGCATTGCCATCCCCCTTAATGATTCTGTAAAAGTACTGGAGGTCTATTTGGATAGTTCTTCATCTTTTCAAAAACAAATCTCAACCATTATTCAGCATAGCTTTTTTACGCTAAGAGAGATCTGTTCTGTACGTTCAATGTTAGAGATTTCTTCTCTTAGAATCCTACTTTTGGCCCTTGTCATCACAAATTTGGGTTACTGTAACTCTTCATATCTTGGCCTCTGAAATCCAACTCATCCAGAATAGTGCTATCAAACTACTTTTTGGTAAAAACAAAATATGACCATGTTAGTTACTCTCTGCTTACTTCAGAGCTTTGGCTCCTGGTCTCTTATAGGATCATCTTCAAATACCTCACTATTGTTTATCAACTGTTTATTTATTAGGATTTATTTACCGCCTTTTTGAAGGAATTTACTCAAGGTGGTGTACAGTAAGAATAAATCAAACATGAGCAATAGACAATTACAGCAGTAAAAATATTCCAAAGTATGGCCAAGTATACTAATTACAATGTAAACGCAATACGTAAGAGAACATTTTAATTGACAGTGTAGGGTATAAGCAAAGATGGAACATATAGATAGGTAAGAGAGTAAGAGAAGTTAGAAACTAAGTTGACTAATTTAAAGAAAGTTGCACATGAAGTCACCGTCAGAGAGATGATTAAATGTTATCTCAGCTAGGGTAGGAGTGGATAAACATGTCCTGCTGCAGTATGTGCAGCCTGTGTCACTCCTTGTGTATGTGAATGAGACTAACAAGTTAGTTACTTCTTCTGTTAAAGGCCTTGTTGAAGTACCAAGCTTTCACCAGCTTCCCGCAGTCTGGTCTTCCATCATTCTTATCAAATCTTCTTATTCCACATGTTCAATAACATACATTATGTTCTTCTCAACAGCAACTATTGATAGATCCTTCTTTTTGTCACATCAGGCTTGATTCACTGTAACAGTGTTGTATGTTCTACTTCCACAGTCTATCATAGCATTCTAAGTTTGCCATTGTATACGATTGTTTCTCACGCATTATCTGGGCATCGCTAATCTTTTTCAAGACTTGTGCTTGGTTTTACCATTATCCCTTGCAAATATTTCAGTTTGCTTTTGTGCCACAGTAATACACAGACTCCTGAGGCAGGCACCATTGCTGAAACACGGTGCCATGTTGAGTCCATTTTAATAAAGGATAAAGTGTCAACATTGCCATCTCATCTCCTTGGGTTTTTGGAAGAGTCTTGTTGATCTTTTGCTCTAGTATTTTCCTTATCGTTGCGGATCTGTTTCTCCACCTCGGTGGTTGATCCTCATCTTGATTCTCTCTGTAACACTTGCTTTAGTGTTGTTGCACTTTCTCTTTGGAATTCTATCCCCCTCTCTATTAGAACAGACCCCACCTATCAAATTTTTAAATAAAACCTTAAGGCTTACCTGTTTACTCAAGTCTTTCAGCGATACTGACTCTTTTTGGCCCTTTACCATGTTATCAGTTGCCTGCAGTACATTCCCTCCTTGTTGGTTCTCCCTTCCCCTTTCTTTTCTGGATCCTCTTAATTATTTCCTCCTGTTTCTTTCCTTGTGTTTTCTTTTATTCTTTCTTGTTGATGTTTCTTTGTTTGTGTTTTTTGTTGTTTTATCCCTTTTACCCCATTTTAAATGATACTGTAAACTGCTAAGATGTTTATAATGATTCTGTGGTTAATCAAATAAACATGATTTTTGCCATGACCTATGTAAATCTGATATCTCAATATGCATAAAGTTTAAAAAAACTATTAAAGATGATTATTTACCCACTCTTTAATAGGTAGCATATTAAAAGTACACACTACAGTAGCAATTCATAGCCTAGGTCTTAATTCTGAAATACCTTGGAGGCAATTTGAATAGTCCATACAGTGGCAAAGTATATGCAACATTTGCACTCTATTAATTACCAGGGCAGAGTCCTCATGGAAATTTAGCAAGTATGATATGTGGATTTATATTATAGGGTATCCCCCAGGTTCTATATAGGTCATCCAAAACTGGGTGCTCAAATTTGGGTGCAGATCCCAGATGTGCATAAACTATTTAGTCAATTAGGTGCTAACAATTATTGGAGTTCATTGGCAGTAATTAGGCGTTATGTGCACATCTGCCCTACACCCTACTCTATAACATGCATGCCAAAATTTCCTAGTGTACAACTCAAAAGGGAGTATGGCCATGGGTGGGTCAGAGGCATTTCCAGAAATTAGGCACAAAGTTATAGAATACTTGGATTTGTGCGCATAGAAACATAGTAACATAGAAACATGACGGCAGATAAAGGCCATATGACCCATCCAGTCTGCCCATCCTCTGTAACCCCTAATTCTTCCTGTTCCTAAGTGATCCCACATGCTTATCCCATGCCTTTTTAAATTCTGGAACAGTCCTTGACTCCACCACCTCCACCGGGAGGCTATTCCACACCTCCTCCACTCTTTCTGTGAAATAATATTTCCTTAGGTTAATCCTAAGCCTATTCCCTCTTAACTTTGTCGTATGCCCCCTCATTCTAGAGCTCTCCTTCATTTGAAAAAGGCTCTCGTCCTGTACATAAATGCCCTTGAGATATTTAAACGTCTCTATCATGTCTCCTCTCTCCCTCCTCTCTTCTAGCATATACATGTTGAGGTTCATAAGCCTGTCCCTATAATTTTTGCATTCAAGACCGCTTACTAATTTCGTAGCCACCCTCTGGACTGACTCCATCCTGTTTATATCTTTCCATAGGTGCGGTCTCCAGAACTGCACGCAGTACTCCAAATGAGGCCTCACCAGAGACTTATACAACGGCACTATCACCTCCTTTTACCTGCTGGTCATGCCACTCTTTATGCACCCAAGCATCCTTCTGGCTTTGGCCGTCGCTTTTTCTACCTGTTTGAAAGCTTTAAGGTCATCAGACACAATCATCCCCAAGTCCCACTCTTCCTTCGCACACTGAAGCACTACAACCCCTGTACTGTACTGTTCCTTCGGAGTTTTGCGACCCAAGTGCATGACCCTGCATTTTCTTGGGATTAAACCTTAGTTGCCAAATATTGGTCCATTCCTCTAGCTTTGCTAGGTCCTTCCTCATGTCATTCACACCCTCCAGGGTGTCCACCCTGTTGCAGAGTTTAGTATCATCCGCAAGGAGACAAACCTTACCAGACAGCCCTTCCGTAATATCGCATACAAGAACCGGCCCTAGGACCGATCCCTGCGGTACTCCACTGACGACATCTTTTTCTTCAGAGCAAGCTCCACTTACCACCACCACCCTCTGTTTCCTACCATTCAACCAATTTTTTACCCAATCAGTTACTCTAGGTCCCGCACCGAGGGCACTCAATTTATTTATCAGTCGCCTGTGCGGAACCATGTCAAAGGCCTTGCTGAAATCCAAGTATACCACATCAAGCGCCCCTCCCACATCCAACTGCTTGGTCACCCAGTTGAAGAAGACAGTCAGATTTGTCTGACACGACCTGCCACTAGTGAAGCCATGCTGCCTTAAGTCTCGCATTCCATGTAGCTCAAGAAATGTCACAATCCTCCTTTTTAGAAGTATTTCCATTAGCTTACTCACCACCGAGGTCAGGCTGACAGGACTGTAATTCCCAACCTCTTCCTTACTTCCACTCTTGTGCAAAGGAACCACATCCGCCCTTCTCCAGTCCACCGGGACCACTCCAGTTTCTAAGGAAGCATTGAAGAGGTCCGTCAGCAGAGCCAACAGAACTTCTCCGAGTTCGTTAAGCACCCTCGGGTGTATCCCATCAGGCCCCATCGCTCTGTCTACTTTTAGTTTGGCAAGCTCCTCACGAACACAGTCCTCTGTAAACGGGTCTTGGTCTACCATACATCCATCCCCTTTAGCCTTTGTTTTCTGCAGCCCTACCCCCGGTCTTTCATTCGTGAACACCGAGCTAAAATAATCGTTAAGCAGTTCAGCTTTATCCTTATCATCTTCCACATATTTTTCTCCCTCAGCTTTGAGCCTCACAATGCTATTATGGCACTTCCTCATGTCACGTATCTGAAAAAGGTCTTGTCCCCCAATTTTACCGTATTAGCTATTTTTTCCTCCATTTGCCGCTTCACTTTACAGATAGCTTTTCCAGCTTCTCTTCGCTTATTTAGGTATTCATTCCTGTCTTCATCTTTCTGAGTCGTCTTATAACGTGCAAAGACTAGCCTCCTTTCCCTTATCTTTTCAGCTACTACATTTGAGTAACAGAGAGGCCTTCTTTTCTTCTTACTTTTATGTAATTTCTAACATAAAGGTTAGTCGCCTTTAATATAGCTCCTTTCAGTCTTGTACATTGCTGTTCTACATCCTTCAGCTGTTCCCATCCCGCTAACTGTTCCTTGAGAAATTCCCCCATCTCGGCAAAGTTAGTTCCTTTGAAGTCCAGGACCTTCAATCTCGAGTGAGCCCTCTCTTCTGTTTTAATATTGAACCATACCATACGATGATCACTAGATGCCAAATGGTCCGCCGCCTTGACGTCAGAAACGTACTCTCCATTCGTAAGCACCAGGCATAACTGCCATCAGTTGAGCGCGAGAGTTTACACCAGGTGTCAGCAGGCATAAGTGCTCACACCCAAAGTTTGGCATGGGAATCAACGCTAAGCGCTATTCTATACAGTTTGCGTAGCGCTAAGTAACCTTTATAGAATTCTCGCTTAACATTAATAGGTGGATGACATTTACTTAATCTGGCTCTGTATGTATTTTTCACTTGCCATGTGGTAAGGTCAATAAATCATTAGAAAACATGATCCAGCAAATGGTGACTAAAACTTGGTGCAGAAAAAACCTACTTAAGCGCAGAAAGGAGCGTTTTGGGGCAGAACAGGGGTGTGGTTTTGAATTACATATGTAATTACAGAATAATGTGCTCTGTACCTAAATTTAGGTGTGGGCATTTGCACATATTTTCATTGGTGCAAATGGTTGAGCCTAAATTTAGACAAGACCATAACTCTTAAGCGCTATTCTATAAATAATGACAAACTTTAGGCGTGGCTTATAGAATTCTTTTAGCCACACCCTTTTTTGGCAACGTGTAAATTTTAGGTGTAGATTCTGTGTCTAACTTTCCATGTTAACACCCAATTAAAGTTAATTAGTGCCAATAATTGCTTGTTAAAAAGCCAATTATTGGCACTAATTGGCTCGTTATTCAATTAAATTGCAAGTACAATTTTTGGCAACCTTTATAGAATTGGGGGGGGGGGGGGGGTATGCAGTTTTACTTCCTGAAAGTAAACACATCACCAAGACTGCCTCATTATGACCTGCCTAAATGCAACTTTCTGAGAAGTTCTGAGAAAAGAAGACATTTCTTTAGTGTTTCAAGTCTCTGAAGAGCCAGTTTAGGTGTGTTCACCATGAGGAATCACAACTGATCTGACACATGAGAGCATGCCTCAGGGACGAATCCTACAGTAATGTTTAGTCCTATGTTCTAGCGCACCAGAAATGCATTTTGTCAGACATACATCTATTTTTGTGACCCCTGAAACACGTGGCTGTGCCCATTGAAACATGGCCTGTGTCAGGTTCTCTTGCACTGGTGCTTTCAATAAAGATTAGAAGACCTCATCCCCAAGGCTGATTGCCATTTGTTTCATCCTCTTTTCCTTTCCTGATTGTGGTTGCATACATAGAGGCTCTGTTCCTGTTTTGTTGCTTTTGAACCTGCCTAAATGCACATGTGGAGGGGCATAATCGAACGGGGCGCCCAAGTTTTCCTGAGGGCGTCCATCTTTTGTTTCGATAATACGGTCGGGGATGCCCAAAATCTTAACATTTAAGTCGACCTTAGAGATGGTTGTCCTTAGAGATGGTCGTCCCCGGTTTTCGGCGATAATGGAAACCGAGGACGGCCATCTCAGAAACGACCAAATCCAAGCCATTTGGTCATGGGAGGAGCCAGCATTCATAGTGCACTGGTCCCCCTGACATGCCAGCACACCAACCGGGCACCCTAGGGGGCACTGCAGTGGACTTCACAAATTGCTCCCAGGTACATAGCTCCCTTACCTTGGGTGCTGAGCCCCCCCCAACCCCCACTCCCCACAACTGTACAACACTACCATAGCACTAAGGGATGAAGGGGGCACCTAGATCTGGGTACAGTGGGTTTGTGGTGGATTTTGAAGGGCTCACATTTACCACCACAAGTGTAACAGGTAGGGGGGATGGGCCTGGGTCCACTTGCATGAAGTGCACTGCACCCACTAAAACTGCTCCAGGGACCTGCATACTGCTGTAAGGGAGCTGGGTATGACATTTGAGGCTGGCAAAAAATATTTTTAAAGTTTTTTTTCAGGGTGGGAGGGGGTTAGTGACCACTGGGGGAGTAAGGGGAGGTCATCCCTGATTCCCTGTGGTGGTCATCTGGTCAGTTCGGGCACCTTTTTGGGGCTTGGTTGCAAGAAAAACAGGACTAAGTAAAGTCGGCCAAGTGCTTGTTAGGGACACCCTTCTTTTTTCCATTAACGGCCGAGGACGCCCATGTGTTAAGCACGCCCCAGTCCCACCTTTGCTATGCTTCCGACACGCGCCCGGATATTTTGGTCATCCCCATGATGGAAAGCAGTTGAGGACGCCCAAAATTGGTTTTCGATTATGCCGATTTGGACGTCCCTAGGAGAAGGACGCCCATTTTCCGATTTGTGTCGGAAGATGGGCGCCCTTCACTTTCGAAAATATGTCTGTTAGTCTCAAAGCTCACATGTACTTGTAGTCTGGCAGAAGAAGACAATTTTCAGCTAGGTCGATTGACTTGCTCTGAAAATTACCTTCTTGCTGCTCCTCTCCTGCTGTTTCCATGGTTCCTTGCGATGAGCCCTACTCCGAGCAGTGATCATAACAGGGACAGTAGCAGACTGGTTCGTGCAATGTGTGTAAAGTTTGATATCATAGCCAATAGTGAGCAGATAGTCTCACTGACCAAGATGTAACACCTCTTGGAGCAGCCCTTAGTTTGATGAGGCAGCCGACCTAATAGTGATATGTTCACATGCTTTCTGAGTTACATTTCTATGTACGGAGGAGATGCATTGAGAGGCAATTTGTCTAGGGGATGGATACTTATGTATTGATTGGGCATTTACACCATGAAATTACTAAAGGGGTTCATTTTCAAAGCACTTAGACTTATATAGTTCCATAGGTTACTATGGAACTTTTTAAGTCTAAGTGCTTTGAAAATACGTCTCTAAGTAGCACATTCAAAACAAATTGAAGAAAATATTTTTCCACTCAACATTTAAATTTAATTTAAATTTAATAGTTAAGCTCTGGAACTTGTTGCTGGATGATGTAGTAAAAGCAGTGTAGCTGGGTTTTAAAAGGTTTGCACACGTTCCTGGAGGAAAAGTCTATAAACCAGTATTAAGGTAGAGTTGGGGAGAGCCACTACCTATCCCTGGGTGTAAGAAGCATGGAATCTTGTTACATTTTGGGTTCGTTCCGGGTACTTGTGAACCAGACTGGCCACTGTTAGAAATAGGATACTGGACCCAATGGACCTTTGGTTTGATCCAGTGTTGCGACTGCTATATCCTTATGTTCTTATGTAAATGGCAGCTGTGCTAAAGGGAATAGTATAGTTCTGACCATTTTAATTTTGCCTTGGTGATTTTTAGGTACTTTTTATTTACTGCATGAATACAGGGGTTTGTATTTCCTGGTTATGTTGCCACAGTGCCAATCAAGATCCATTTGGAGCTTAGCTGAGAGCTTGGCTGATGGATATTTTTATGGAGTTACCTATGTATACAAACACAGGTTTTGACAGATTCAGTTGTTGGATGTTTTTAAAATTCTTGGCATCTGGAGTTTATATTTTATTTCTCCTTTCCTGCAAAGCCATGACAGTTTTAGAAAAATAGCATCTGATCCAATTAAAGGGGTCAGATTGGGCCATTCTAGCTGATTTATTTTAAAAGTTTGGTGCCTTCAGGACTGGCAGTGGTTTCAGCAAGGCTCCAAGGACTGGCCCTCTTTCAGAGATTCAGTGGACAGGGCTATGAGTGTCAGAGGATGGAGGGAATCACTTTGCCCTGCCCGGGGCATTATCATATGTAGCCCTGGGATTTGGAATGTTTCCCCCCCCCCCTTTTTTTTTTCCTCTGCCTCTCTCTCTTTTTCCTCTGTTGGAGGAACTTCCACCAGGTAGCAAACTGTGGGGGGTGTTTTAATTAATGCATTTTATCTGCGGCAGGGCCCATAGGAATAAAATGGGTCCTGTGGCAGATAGCTTGTGCTAATCTTTACTAAAAAGACCCCCTCTAAATCTAGCATTTTCCTCCTGTTGTTGAGTACATTGATTCAAGCATTCTGGGCTTCTGCCTTTGATTTTTCAGGTGTACTACCACTCTCCATTTTTTTCTTCACTTTGTCCCTGCTGTGGGACATTTTACATTTTTTCTGGCATATTTATTCAGTTGTGAGAATAATTTACCAGTTAAATTTAATGCGTTGATTCTGCATGCCTTTTCATTAATACATTTTTGGACTGTTCTGTATTTAGGAAACCTTTGCTAGTCCCAATATCTTTCATTTTCCCCTACCTGGGATCTGAGACATTTTGAGGACAGAACCTAGCTAGCCGCTGACTTAGAGAGAGAAAGGAAGATAGGCTATATTTCCTTGCAAAGATGGCTGCTCCTAGTATATTGAGATGTTGCCGTTTAGGTAATTTATAGAGCAGTGGTTCTCAATCAGTATGTCTGGATGCACTAGTGTGTCACAGTCACGTAGCCAGACCTCAATTTTTTTGTAGGGGGGGCCAGAGCAAAAATGGGGACACACACTTTGCTCCGCCTCCCTGCTGCTCTCCGCCCCCCACCCACTGCAACTTCACATACCTGGGCAGGTGGGGGTCCCCCAGCCCTGCCAGCAGAAGCCTTCCTCCAGCACTGTTCTCCACCATGCTGCCTGCCCTGCTTCCCCTCACAGCATGCATGCTCGGTTTTAATGAAATTCAGCATATTCGGGTGTGTGTGTGGGGGGGGGGGGGGGGAGGGTAGGGAAGCATGGCAGGCAGTGTGGCGGTGGCAAACGGCGCTAGAGGAAAGTTTCTGCTTGTGGGGCTTGGGGGCCTCTGCTAGTCAAACCAGTAGACCTTGGGGGCCAAAATCCAATTTAGGGGGTGGGACCCAGGCTCCATAGGCGCCCCGTATAAGAGGCTTGGGGAGGCTAAGCCTCCCCAGCCCAGCTGTGACCTTCCCCACCTGCCTCCTCCTCCAAATGTAGTCCCAATAAGCATACCTGCCAAGACTCCCGCTGAATTCTGCTGCTGCCGCTGCTTCTGTTGAGCAGCGGCAGGAACAAGCATCGCGCTGAGCCACTGCCGCAGCTTCTCTCCACAGCAATCATTAGAACAAAAAGAAGCAGCAGCCTTCAGGCATGCACTATTGGCTCTGCTGTCCTCTGCCCCCGCTGATGTCAATTTCCCGTTCTAGGGGCAAAGGACAGGCAGAGCCGACAGCGTATGCCTAAAGGCTGCTGCGGCCCCGCGCTTTTTTTTGTTCTTGTGTCAGCGCTGCTGTAAAGAGGCCTGGAGGGAGAGAACATGACTGGAAATGGTAGGGAAGTGAGGACACTGGAGGAGAGAGAGAGAGTGTAAAAGAGCAGGGGAGAGCCAGGGACATGGAAAAGAGGAGGGGATAGCCAGAGAGAAGATGCTGGATGGAAGAGGGGTACAGAGAGAGAGAGAGAGAGAGAGAGAGAGAGAGAGAGAGAGAGAGAGAGAGAGAGAGAGAGACATGAGTGGAAAGATGGGGAGAGAAAGAGGGGACATGGGCAGGAGAGAGAGAGAGAAGCTGCTGGGGAGAAACTGGGGGAAACCCTAGCTGTCAGAGGGAGAAATGCTGAATGAAAGGAGGAAGAAAGAGGAAAAATGCTGGAAGGAGGGGGCAGAACGAGGGAAGACACTGGACGGAAGGGTAGGGAGGGAAAGAAAGAGGAAAGACCCTGGAAGGATGGAGAGAGAGAGGACATGCTGAATGGAAAAGGGTCAAGAGAGAGAGAACTGTCTAGAAGGAAGGGGAGATAGAGGAAGACAATGGATGGAAGGAAAGGGAGACAATGGACGGAAGGATTGGGAGAGTGTAATGAGTGGAAGGATGGAGAGAGAAGAGGGATGACACTGGATGGAAGGGTAGGAGAGAAAGAGGGAAGGTGCTGGACATGGATGGATGGAGGGGAGGGAAGACTGGAAGGAGATTCACATGGATGGAGGGGAGGGAAGAGAGGAGAAATCTGGACATGGATGCAGTGGAGGGCAGGGAAGAGAGGATAAATATTAGACAGGGATGGATGGAGGAAAGACAAAGGAAGGAGATGCACACAGATGGAGGGGAAGGGAGAGAGGAGAAATGCTGGACTTGGATGGAGGGGAGGGAAGTAGATGTACATGGATGGAGGAGAGTGAGGAGAAATGCTGGATATGGATGGAGGGGAAACTGCTGAATTTAAGAGCTGGATCAGAACACTGAAGGATAGGGACAGGGCTTCAGATAGTAGACAGGACGCATAAGGACACAGGAGGATGGTGGACTTGGTGAGAGAAAAAATATCAAATGGAAAGAAGACACTGCATAAAACAGAAGACACTGGGACCAAAGCGAATAGAAAAACTAAATGCTCAGACAACAAAGCTAGAAAAAAGTATTTTATTCAGAATATGTCAGCTTTTGGAAATGTGCATCTGTGACATTTTGCATTAAGTTTTAATTTCTCCAGTATTGTTGCATGCCGAGTTTGACTTTTTGAGATAACTTTCCAGTTCAGTATTTTGCCTTCATATGAGATGTGTATGAAACTGGCTGAGATCCACAATGGGTCAATAAAGATTGACAGCTTTATGTTTACTGAACATTGAAAGTGATCTTGTTGGAGATATTAACCCTGAGCAGATCATTGACACCTATGATATGAAGTCTAGTCGCCGGATGTTACTTCACTAATGTGACCATTTAATTTTGGGATTTTCCATGGATGGAAATAGCAGTGTTTAATAATTGATAACATTTTTGAATAGTATACTTTGGTTAATATATGCTTTGAGCAACCACTTTTTTTCTTTGACATATGATACATATCTAATATCTAAATTTAATAAAAGGTATTAATTGTGACTTTTACTTATTTTTTTCTGTGTTGTCAGACAATTATGGATGTAAGCCCCACCCCTAACCCCTAACTCTTTAGCCTCCCCAAACAGTTGGGCCACCGACCGCTTATGCCAGGCTCCCAAGAGCCCCCTGTGGCATGCCATTGGTGTGTCACCAAGTGCTGGGAGGTGTATTACCAAAGATTTGGCTGACAGCAAGCTTGTGTATAGGTTGGGAGAGTGAGAATCAGGAAGTCAAGTACTTCTGCCCCTAATTCTGTCATCAGACCTAACTGGAAGAGTTGCAGGCCTCTGGCCCACCCCTTTCCTCCTCCCTGGCAGTCATCATTTCTGTGTCTGTATTTCTCTTGCATCATTGTTATCAACATGCAATGATATATAGGGTTTTCTTTCTTTGTTCAGTTGCAAATTGTATTGTTTAGTGTGTCATGCATGTGAACATTGTAAGGAAGAAAAGTCAAGAATCACTGCTAGTGCATGATTTTAGGTGTTCATGATTCGTTATGTACACATTCACAGACAGAATACTTTTAAGACTGAAAGTGTATTTTGAGAACTTTTACCTTGCCAACATACTGATAATCAGATCCTGTATATTCCTCCAATAGAAAGAATTGATTCCACATCCAGCTCCTCTTGTAACGATTAAGCTCCTTCCCATTGCTATCAGAAACTTGCCCCATCTCTTTCCTGCTTCTAGTCCTTTTCAGTAAGGAACCTGTGAAGATTTGTTGGGACTGACCAACCCAGAATAGTAGCAGAAAGCAGTGATAAGTTCTCATGGCGTAAACAAGTAAACCAAAAAAAAAAAAAAAGGCAAAAAGGTCCTTATGATATCAACAATTCCTTCTCAGTATATGTATGTCCTTGAAATGATCTACTTCAGCTCTCGGCATCCAATCCTAATCCTTTTCCTTCATTCTTCAATGTTCTCTTCTTCGGTCTCAGAGGATCTCTGCAAAGAATGATGACAATAAATCAGGCATTTTCAAAAGTACTTTGAATTCAGTGCCACAGCAAATAAGGCCACAGAGAAGATCAGAAAAATACAATTGCAGGAAATGTCGACTATCTTTGAAATGTTAAAACTGAACATCACCTACCCTAGACACAACATGCCGTTGAGAATGAGTTTCAGTTTCTATCTTTCTGTATCTCTCTCTCTGTTACACACACACATACAAATACTTTTTTCAGTACAATGCATTTTTTAAATATCCACTAAGTGAGCATCATTAACTGTAACCCCATCAAAATAAATTGCATGAGCTTTCTTAGGAGTAGCCTCCACATTCTGGAACTTACTTCCAGAGCAGATGTGCCTAGCTTAAGATTACTTCTACTTTAGGAAGCAGGTGAAAGACTGGCTCTTCTCTCAGGCCTTTAATACAAGTGGTGATGGACTATCCACTCACTCTGCACCTGGACTAGTTTGCTGCACACTTTTAAATATTTGTGAGAAGAAAAATATAAAGAGATGATTTATGATGCCATGAATGACAGATGGAATCTTTTACACTGCCCTTCCCCAATCCTCAGCTTCTGTATTCATACTGTCAGTCTAAGCAGAAAATCTATAAAGACAAGCCCAAAAGCATGCACACTTTATTGCTTCACCCAAATACTACTCTCTGGTTCTTTTGCCTCTTACCCCTCCCCCCAAACTTGTATATTTTGAAGAGGCAAGGGAGAGGAATATGCTATATTCTCTCCAGATAACTGTTTTTGTTGTTGTTGCTAGAGGAAAATGCTTCAGATTTATGACCTGCTGCCTCTGTCTGTGATGATGTGAGAACTATAGGAATAAATCAGTGAGAGAAAAGTACTCTTCTGTGAATGAAAGTAAGTTTCTGTCCAGAAGAGATGGGTACCAAATCGAAGTTATCAATATGGGCTGCTGTTAAGACGGTTTATTAGTAACTAGCCCTCTATTTCTATGAAACTGGGTGCCCAACTTCAGCTTACTCCCTAATTCTGTAAAAGTTGCCAAAAATTGCACACACAATTTAATTGAATAACAAGCTAATTAGCACCAGTAATTGACTTTTTAACAAGCAATTATTGGCACTAATTAGAATCGTGCTTAGTGCAGATTTTTTTGGTGCCAAATTTTGAGCACAATTTACTGAATCTAGCTCATAATCTATAATGGAAACTAGCCCCCCTGTTTACTAAGCAGCAATAGCGGCTGTAGTGCGCTAATGCCAACACAGCTCATTCACTTTGAATGGGCTGTGTTGGCATTACCGCGTAGCTTAGTAAACAGGGGGGGGGGGGGTAGGAGCCTAGCCTGAGTATCAAAATATGTATGTGTTTAGGTGCAAACATTTGTGCCAGCCATAGAGTTGGTGTAAATGTGTGCACTTAAATTCCGTTGATATGCACATAGAGGGCAGTTCTATAGAAGGTGCACCCAATACATGTAAATACAGAATAGGCACCACTTACACATGTGCTAACCCAAAGCTCTATTCTGTATGCTCATGCAAAGTGGCAAAGAATGCAGTTGAATAGAGGGTATAAGTGTGGGAGGAGCATTGGGTGGGACATGGAGTGTCACTTATCAATGCACACTTTTTATTGAGTACTATCAGATGCACTTGTTAATTGATGGATCTAGGTGTTACCTCCTATACCTCTTATGCCATTGACTTGGCATAAGCAGGTGTGCCTTATAGAAGATGCTGAGCACACATCTGCGTGACTAAATCCTGATGCCTAAATTACGTGTGAACTGAGTGAATTCTATAAGCACGCGCATAGATTTTAGAAATGCCCACAACCTCCCCATTCCTTGCCCATGGCCATGCCCTCTTTTGAACTGTGCGACAGAATTTATATGCATCATTTTATGGAATACGCTTAGACAGTACTGCACATAAATTCTAATTAATGCCAATTAGTGTCAATAATTGCTTGCTAATTGGCAATTATCAGAGCTGATCGGCTTGTTAACTAATTAAGTTGCAAGTGCAAATTCAGAATACAACTGGATTTGCACTTGGAACTGAAGTCGTGCTGTATAGAATCTAGGGGATATAAGATAGAAAAATCTCCAATTTCCTATATATTTTATTTATGGCCGTGTGCTAATATTACCAATAAAATTACCCTGTAAGCACGTACCGCCACCTATTTTGTAGGCAGTATGTGCTCTTCTGTTATCCATGTACTAAACAGTTAGAGCACAATAATGTACATGCACTAACTGGTTAGTACAGGAACACCCATTCTTTGCCCCTAAAAAGAAATACAAAAACATATCTACCCCACACTTAGGGCTAGATTTTAGAAATGGCACTGAAGAAATTGGTGCTGGAAAAAACCCCATTGAGCACTATTCTATAAGCTGTCCCTAAAGTTAGATGCAGTTTTTAGATTAATGGTTAAGTCCTGGAGTTGTGCTTAAATTTAGGCACATCCAACTTGCACCTATGAAAACATGGTACAAATGCCTGTGCCTGCATTTACATGTGGAGCCCCTTTATTTGATAATTGTATGCATAAGCAAATACCACGCCCATGATCTGCCCATGACCCTCCCATTTCCACACTCCCTTTTTTGGAGCATGTGTAAAATTTAGGTGTGGTTCACTCACCTAAACTTATGCATGTACATCTTAAATGATTCCAATTAGTGCCAATAATAGCTTATTAAAATGACAATTATTAGCACTAATTTGCTAATTTAGGGGCCCTTTTACTAAGGTGTGCTGAAAAATGCCCTGTGCTGTGTACTGAATGCGAGTAGGTTCATTTTTCAGCACGCCTGCAAAAAAGGCCTTTTTTTTTGCTGAAAATGGACATGCGGCAAAATAAAAATCAGTGCATGTCCATTTTGGGCCTGAGATCTTACCGCCACCCATTGACTTAGTGGTAAGGTCTCACACGTTAACCGCATGGTAATCATCAGTGATTACCACCCGGTTAGCGCCATGCAGAAATTATTTTCTGCTGCGTGTTTTGGATGTGCTAGAAGTTGGAATTACCGCCAGGGGCATGTGGTAGCCGGGCAGTAGTTCTAATTTGATGTACATTGTACACGTCTTAGTAAACAAGCCCCTTATTCAATTAAGATGCATACACAATTTGGGCATGCATCCAAATTGCATACGCCTTTCAAAGTGCCCTTCATAGAATTATGGGGTTAGTGTACACACTTGTAAAAACTAATATGTGATGCTTTAGCACGTCCTGTGTTAGGCCATTGTTGCTGTGTTAGACGCACAATAGCACATGTTGCAGCTTTAGCAAAAGGACCCCTACATTTTTTAAGCCATGTTAACAAACTGAATGTATGCTAATGAATGCGCATCCCCTAACAGATTCCTTTGAAACATATTTCCTTTACATACAAGCAGAATAGAAACAGAGCATGTTTGTAAATTCTCTAGCTATATTTCAGTATTTGCTATCACTGTTTTAATTAAAGAAGAAAATGCAGAACAGAAACAAATAACATGTCTGGATCTATAATGCCATATCCAGGTAGAAAAATGAAGCATGATAACAGCACTATAATCAAAATATTTATAGACATTAAAAAAAGGCAGATTCTTAAAATGTGGACTAAAGTGGCCGTAACTGACTGATAATTAGAATGTCTTTCAAAGCATTTTTCACACAGCAAGAAGAATGTCCTAGAACTACAAAGAAAAATGAGTAGTGCCCCAGAAACATAAAGGCAGCCAGTTCTGCTGGCACTCTCTTGTTACATCCACAGTGACATTAATACACACTACACTAATCTCCCGGGTACAATTATATGCATAAAAAGACAATGCCGTCATCATGCCTGAGCAGTCACGAACAGAGGCAGCTCCATGCAAGCATTATTTCCAAAGTCCCCCAAAAGAACTAGGCACAGCTGTGATTAGACAGTCGGCCAAGAAATAAAAAAAGGGAAAGTTTTCAGTACTGCTTCCATTTTTTTTCTCAACCAGTACATTTTACACTTGAACCTGGTGGCTAATACAGCACACTGTGTGTGTGATCTACGGTCTTTCCACATGTTAAGAATAGCTAAGGGAATGTCCCTAGCGTCCTAATGAAGATAAAGGAAAAGAATGTCAGATACATGCTCGAGCAACTGCAAAATGAGGCAACAGACCGGAAATATAGATTCATAAGATCAACAAACTCAAGACAACCCTGCTATGCCAACCACAACTTCCACTATGCCTTCATTACCGTGAACAGAAAACATGGTTAAACAATTTTTATGCTCAATCTTGTCTTATAAAGCAGATTCTAATCAGGCGCTGACTCCTACAAGCTTTCAATTATTCATAAAGGGGGTCCATTCATCCGTGTTGAGACCAGAGAGGAAGCTGGAGAAGACCTATTTGGGAAGGTCAGTGAATAAAAAATGTTGCTATTCAAAGCTGGAACAGAGGCTGCCCAGGAGGTTGAATAGCAACAAATTGGGAAATAATGAGCGTATAATGAAACATTTCAAGCCTGCCCTTCTCTGGGTCTTCCAATGCATTAGCTACCTTATATCCTTGTGTTTGAGACTGATTATGCTTTTTTTTTTTTTTTGATAAACACAGTTGAACGACTAACAGCAGTTTCCTAAAGAAATAAGAGACGAAAACCACACGGATATCAGTATGATCTAAGGACCAAAAGCCAAAAATATCTATTTATATTTCAAGCTCCAAAATGCATCATTTGCATGTTTTTTCTAATACTTGTTCACCCTTGTTCCATAGATTGAATAGGGAACCCCCCTGCATTCCCATACTCAGAAAACAAATGGACAACGCCTTAGCAAGCCTAATGAGAAAAGGAATTACTGGCATATGCCAAAATTGAAAATAAAAAAACTTGTTCCCATATGCATCACATTTCTTCTACATCCTTCACTCATAGCCATCCTGACTATGAAGGAACAGCATTTAAAGGCCACCAGCCATAAAACTATCCCTTAAACACAATCTTGTGGTTCTGAACCTCTACATTACTGTTATGGCTTCACAATTTAGCAATCATCTTCCACATAGGCCTGCAAGATTAGGAGTACCCGCCAGTAGAATCCCATCTGTCATACAAAAGAGCCCCTTCATGACATCTTCAGCAGTTGCTCAAAAGCAAAAGAGTGAAAGACCCTCAAAGTCCATGACAAAAAGTCTCTTTACTCTTAAAACACAATGAAGATATTCTCTCAATTCAGTCTTCACATGCAGTATAGAGGATGCACTTGACAAGGAATCCCAACACAAGCCGTATTTCAGCATGTATGCCTTCGTCAGGGGACCTGTCAAAGTGATACATGCCGTAAAACTACAAACTGCAAATGTGTATGGTGTACTAAGGGCTAGATTCTATATATGGCGCTTGAAAAATCTGAGCAGAATAAATTTCTGCCTAAGTGTATTCGATAAGTGACGCCTACATTTAGGCGGGTATATAGAATATGCTTATTTGATATCCCAGCGCCTAGAACTATGAGCATCCATTTACACAAAGGGAAATGTGGCATAAATATCGGCATGCAGATTTAGGCGCAAAGGGACATATTCTATAATAGTGCACATAAATTTTGGATTGCCCAAGAAATGCCCATTTCCCTGCCCATATTAGAATTTAGGCGCTGTGAGTTATAGAATATGCTTAGCGAGTTATTTATGTAAATTTTAATTATTGCCAATTAGTACACATTATTGCTTGTTAAGTGCTATTAAGAATGCTGATTGGCATATTAATCCAATTAAGTTGTGCATGTTGCTATAGAATACGCTTGGATTTTGGCACAGAACTCTAGGTGCGATATATAGAATCTGACGGTAAATGTGCAAATATCAATCTCTCAGGAGTAAGTCTCAGTCTCTCATTCTCTCAGCTCACAAATATAAGCATCATATTACATTTTTCCATGTAGCTATCAAGCCCTGACTTAGGGCCTTCTTGGCCTGCATGCCTTGCACATTTCCTGCTATAACTGTGTAGGACAGGGATGCATGTTAGTACTTATGGCGGGAACCAGACCGTTTACAAACAAATGAACACATCTGTCCCTGGATTCTATAAATGGCGTACAAATTTCCATGTGCAAAATCATGAGCCATTCTGAGATACATGCATAACTAAATTGGCTAATGAGCCAATCAGCGCCAATAATTGGGCGCTAACAATCAATTATTGGTGTTAATTGGCAACAATTTGGATTTGCGCATGCATCATGCTATGCACTATTCTATAAAGATCCATGCGCAAATCTTTTAGCACACAACTCAAAAGGAGGCATGGCCATGAGAAGGGCGTGAGCAGCTCAGGAATGCTCATTGAAGAGGTTACTGAATTCAGGGGATCTGCTCCTAAATTATGTGCCAGGATTTCCACCAGGTTTCAAGTTTGGAGTGGAAATTGGCTCTGAGTGTAATTCTATAAATGGTGCCCAACTCAGTGCGCCATTTATAGAATAGCGTTTTGAACTGATTTTTTTCAGTGACGAATTTTGAGCACCATTTATGATGACAGAGTGATTGTTGTCATTCATTTTCCATGCCCATTCTCAAAGTCCTTGCTGATTCTTTCTTCTTAGCTGTATCTAGCCAACACAAAGAGACCTGGGTCCTTTAAATACTGCTAAAATGGTACCCTAGCAGTGTTGCTGGATATAGTATAGCACACAACTATCATGTATCATGTGTATGGACTCACTGAGAAAGGGGGATAACCGCAGCCCAATCTGGACCAGTACCTCTACTGTTATTGAGCCACCGACAACTGGCCTTCTCTCAGTTGGTCCTAAGAATTGGAACTAAGAAGACTAGACCTAGTGGGTCATCCTGCCAACTTCAGTAAATCTATTGTATCTTATTTCCTATCATTATCTGTGAGAAATTAGGGGATCTTCATACATTGAAGTTGAGCAATGTGTTTGCTGGAGTACAAGTGGTTTTTTTCACTATATCAGGGGTTCTCAACTCTGCCCTTAGGACAAGCCTAGTGAGTCAGCTTTTCATGATATCCACAATAAATATGCATGAGACAAATTTGCATGCACTACCTCCATTGTATACAGATCTACCTACAGTAATGCATATTCATTATGGGTATCTTGAAAACCTGACTGACTGGATATCTCCCAAGGACTGGGTTGAGAACCCCTGCTGTCCTATATAATAATTCTCACCTCCAACGTTCTAATGTGCCTGGTACTGTGGCTCCCTCGGAGGTGGTCTGCTAGGCAGTTTAGAATGCACTGACATCAGTGACACTGAAGCGTGTTTCCCTACTCCTCCCCCTGCCTACCAATCAGCTCTCAGTGCCCCCCCCCTCAGCGCAACACCCAAGCCCCAACCCCCCCCCTCGGGCACATCAACTCCCTTGCCACCTGCAGCCGCCAATACTAACGCTGTCCGGCCGCTGCTGCTTCTCCTGTGGAGCAGCAGCGGCCGGTACAAAAAGAAAAAAGCCAAAAAAAGATTTTTAACCTGAAACGCGGCTCCATAGACAGCCATCTGGCATTGGCTGTCGTCACTGCAGCCGCTCCTCCTCTCCCCTCCACGTCACTGCCCCTGCAGGAAAACCCCAGAGGAGCGCAGCGACGTCAGAGGGGAGAGGAGAAGCGGCTGCAGAGATGACAGCCAATGCCAGATGGCTGTCTACTGAGCCGTGTTTCAGGTTTAAAATCTTTTTTTGGCTTTTTTCTTTTTGTACCGGCCGCTGCTGCTCAACAGGAGATGCAGCAGCGGCCAGACAGCGTTAGTATTGGCGGCTGCGGGTGGCGAGGGGGTTGATGTGCCCGAGGGGGGGGTAGGGGCTTGGGTGATGCGCTGGGGGGGTAGGGGTTTGGGTGATGCGCCGAGGGGGGAGGGGAGGGTCGCGGGACATGGGTGGCTGCAGGGGGAGAGGAGGGTCGCTGGACATGGATGGCTGCAGGGGGGGCAGGGAAGGGGGAGGGGGTCCTGAGACCAGATGGGTGGCTGCAGGGGAGGGCAGGGGAGACAGAAGGGACGCTGCAGGGGGGGCAGGGGGAGAGGAGGGTCACTGGACATGGGTGGCTGCAGGGGTGGCAAGGGGAAAGGAGAGGAGGGTCGTTGGACATGGGTGGCTGCAGGGGGGCAGGGGAGAGAGGTGAGTCGCTAGACATGGGTGGCTCTAGGGGTGGCAAGGGGAAAGGAGAGGAGGGTCGCTGAACATGGGTGGCTGCAGGGGGAGCAGGGGAGAGAGGAGGGCCGCTGCACATGCGTGGCTGCAGGGGCAGAGGAGGGTTGGTGGGGAGGGGGTCCTGAGACCAGATGGGTGGCTGCAGGGGGGGGGCAGGGGAGACAGGAAGGACGCTGCAGGGGGGGGGGATTACCTTGCTAGCGCCCGTTTCATTGCCTACCGAAATGGACCTTTTATACTAGTAAATTAATATTTGGCTTTGAAGAGTGTGTGTTTGTGAAAGCGGAACTGTGAAAAAAAGGATTCATCTCCCAATGAGATGCCCTTTGAGTCAAGTAATCAAACTTAACTGTATTTAAACAAAGTTTACATTGTTGGAACATCTCCAGTGTGAAGAGTGATTACTGTTCCTTATTTCTGAAAATTTTTGAGACTGACACAAATCCCATTAAAGGCCTGGACATGGAATAGAGCAGTACATTCTGACTCTATTCCATGTATACCCTGGAAGAAAGGAGAAACAGGGGTGATATGATACAGGCGTTCAAATATTTGAAAGGTATTAATCTGCAAACAAATCTTTTCTGGAGATGGGAAGGTGGTAGAACTAGAGGACATGAAATGAGGTTGAAGGGGGGCAGACTCAAGAAAAATGTCAGGAAATATTTTTCACAGAGAGAGTGGTGGATACTTGGAATGCCCTCCCGCAGGAGGTGGTGGAGATAAAAATGATAATGAAATTCAAAAATGCGTGGGATAAACATAAAGGAATCCTGTTCAGAAGGAATGGATCCTCAGAAGCTTAGTGGAGATTGGGTGGCAGTACCGGTGGTTGGGAGGCGGGGCAATTACTGGGTAGACTTCTACGGTCTATGCCTCAAAAATGGCAAGGATAAATCAAGGTCAGGTATACATATAATGTAGCACATTTGAGTTTATCTTGTTGGGCAGACTGGATGGACCGTACAGGTCTTTATCTGCTGTCATCTACTATGTTACTGTTACTATGTTACTATGACTCCTTCTCGCAAGGAAGTTTCAGTGTAGACAGCATGCACTCTGCTGGCTCATGGATAACCCTCAGGGGAATAGAGTACCAGCTCAGATAAGTGGAAGAGATCCATTCTATATGCATTTCCATGTACACACCTGACATCATTCAATGCCTTATAAGGAGTCCATCGGTATCTGGAATACTGGGTTGAAACACAGTCCCATCAATATTCAGTGCTGTTTAACCGGCCAGAATGACTGCTGACCAGTTAAATTTATTTTATTTTTGTTACATTTGTACCCCGCGCTTTCCCACTCATGGCAGGCTCAATGCGGCTTACATATTATATACAGGTACTTATTTGTACCTGGGGCAATGGAGGGTTGTGACTTGCCCAGAATCACAAGGAGCTGCCTGTGACTGAAGTGGGAATCGAACTTAGTTCCTCAGTTCCCCAGGACCAGAGTCCACCACCATAACCACTAGAAATATTGTTTAACTGGCTATCTGTCAATATTCAGCGGGAGATAGCCAGTTATCCCCCGCTGAATATCCCTGGTTAGCAGCTAACAGATAGCCGGTTATATTGCCTGACATAACTGGTTATGCGCCTATTTTTAAAGCCGGTTTAGGAGCTATGTTTGGCCATGTGAAAAGATGGGATATCTTTGGCCGGTTTAAAGATAACTGGCTAAGTCGCAATCCTGCTTATTTTTGAACGAGAAGGCCGGCCATCTTCTGACACAAATCGGGAGATGGACGGCCATTATTATTATTATTAGCATTTGTATAGCGCTACCAGACGCAAGCAGCGCTGAACACCTGACACAGAGAGACATAAACCCGGCCAAATCGGTGTAATTGAAAGCCGATTTTGGCCGGCTTCAACTGCTTTCTGTTGTGGAGCCAGCAAAAATTCAAGGGGGCATGATAGCAGTGTACCGAAGGCAGGAAGAGGGCATGGTTACAAGATGGCCGGCTTCGGCCGATAATGGAAAAAAGAAGGCCGTCTCTGATGAACACTTGGCCGGCTTTACTTGGTCCATTTAGTTTTAGGACCAAGCCTAAAAAAAGTGCCCCAACTGAGCAGATGACCACCGGAGGGAATTGGGGATCACCTCCCATTACTCCCCCCGTGGTCACCAACCCCATCCCACCCTAAAAGAATGTATAAACTTTTTTGTGCCAGCCTTAAATGTCATACCCAGCTCCATCACAGCACTATGCAGGTCCCTGGAGCAGTTTTTAGTGGGTACTGCAGTAGACTTCAGGCAGGCGGACCCAGGCCCATCCCCCCCTACCTGTTACACTTGTGATAAATGTGAGTCCTCCAAAACCCACCCGAAACCCACTGTACCCACATGTAGGTGCCCCCCTTCACCCATAAGGGATATGGTAGTGTTGTATAGTTGTGGGGAGTGGGTTTGGGGTTTTGGGGGGGGCTCAGCACACAAGGTAAGGGAGCTATGCACCCAGGAGCAATTTGTGCAGTCCACTGCAGTGCCCCCTAGGGTGCCCGGTTGGTGTCCTGGCATGTGAGGGGGACCACTGCACTATAAATGCTGGCTCCTCCCATGACCAAATGGCTTGGATTTGGCCGGGTTTGAGATGGCCGCCATTAGTTTCCATTATCAGCGGGAAACCAATGGCGGCGATCTCTAACACTGGCCATCTTTAATGCCGGCCCAAATGTTGAGATTTGGCTGGTCCCGACTGTATTATCGAAACGAAAGATGGCTGGCCATCTTGTTTTGATAATACGGTCGGGTATGCCGCTTTACGGGGCCGGCCTTAGAGATGGCCGCCCATATAGATGGCCGGCCCCTTTCGATTATGCCCCTCAATATTGACTTAGCCGGTTATCTTTAAAATGGCCAAACATAAACCGGATATTCAGTACCGGTCACCAGAAACGACCTAGCATTGAATATCCTGGCTCAGTGCCAACCGCAGGAGTTAGCCAGTCTAACTTCCACAGTCTGAATATCGGCCCTAGTGTCTTGTCATATTTGAACAAAAGGTCCACGGAAGTGGAGAACACCAGAATCCCACAGAGGAGCAGAAAGCAAGGAAGGAGTGGGAAACGGATCTCAGCTCTTCAACAAACCATGGAACACAAAGAAATTGCATAAACACTCTCTATTGGTGATACTTAGGGACTCGATACGGTACCATGTTTCAGCTAAACATGGCTGCCTTAGGAGTCATTTGATGTAAGTGTGGTGCAAACGTTTAGTGCTGAAGATATAATGTGTTTCAAAGGGCAAATAAACAGCTGGTCTTTATAAAAACCTTTAAAATGTTCCTTCCTGGACAATCCAAGCAGATACCCTTGTAAGGTATCCATGATCTCTCTTACTTCTAGAACAATGTAGGAGTTTCTATTCACTGTCAAAATTATTTATTGTAACAATATCCTATCAGAGTAGTTTAGCAAATGAGTCTTCCCCTTCTGATGTTTAATATCACTCTCACATTTCTAGAACACTCTAGGCAGTTCTATATTTAGTATAGGAATGATCCATTTAAATACCTCCTATGGGGGTGGTTTAACAAATGGGTCTTACCACTGAATATCAGCTAGCACCCCCATAGCTGTCAGCTGGGCTGAAATAGCTCCATTTTACCTTCCAGCCCCCCCTCAAAGCAGCTCCAAACCCTCCCACCCACTCCCAATGTAGCTTCACTGGTACTGCGAGACAACCGCTAGTGGTTGCAGTGGATATTTTCAAGAAGGAACCAAGAAGGTAAGGAAGCATTGGGGTTTGCTCCTGCTCCAAGAACCACTAGACCACCAGAGATTGTAAGCAGGCCCAAGGGGGCTGTCTGAAGCTTGGGGGGGGGGGGCAGAAGGAGAGATTGAAGGACCTAGGGGAGTGGGAGGTGGGTTTGGACTTGCACCTGGGTTGTGGGAGGGGGAGAAGAGCTATATTGGGGTGGTGGGAGAGGATTATGAACTGTATTGGGGAGGGGAGTGATAGGGAGAGCAGAGTTGCATCAGGATATGGGGACTAAATTTATACGGGTCCCGGCCGATATTCAGTCGGGACTCATATACGTTTTAGTGGCCACTAGCTATATAGTCAGGTCTGGATATTCAATAGTGCCTGTACATGGCCCAGCATTGAATATCTGGGGCTAATTTGACCGGTGATGGTCAAACATTGACCACCGCTGGCTGAATATTGACCAGAGTATGTTTAATGCAAGAACTGTATTTTATGAATAAGTTTGATTGCACATATTTGTCAGATTTATGATAAATATATTTTCTGTTTGCCAATACATTTTTTTTTCATTTTAAGATGGGCACATTGCTTAGTGAGGATTCCAGTGGACTCTTACAGTCATTATATTATAATTATCCAACTCTAGAGAAGACTGCATACTACTTCTTAATCTTTTTGCTTTCCATAAGCCAAATTACACACATAACCGCAAGCAGGTTACAGACTTAAAAGAATAATAATTATAGCATTAGAAAAGTGCTCTCACTTGATATTTAATAAACAGTTACTGAAATGAGCTAGCTAATACATATTTATTAATGGAAAGAAAGGGAGACAGTCAAATTGTAATTTTTTTTCTTTGCAATTAATGCATTGTCAAGCAAAATGATTTAAGTTGCAAGGGAAAGCATATTCTTAATGAATAATTCTGTAGTGGCAATAGGGAAGATATGAGTAGGAGCAGGATATATGGGCACAATGAAACAGATGCCAAGAAAGCATGCTAAAACTTAAATTCTTTTTTATTATTTCACTGTAATGTTGCTCAAAAATAATTATGTAAGAACCGTTTTAGCAGTGTTGGTTCAATTATAAATTCAAGCAGTTTATAGATTAATAAATCCATTTAATAGACTCATGTCACTTTATTCCTGTATCAGACTAAAGAAAGGCTTGAGAAGTACAGGATGGGGAGTTGCATGGTAAGAATGGTTAAAAGAAAGATGAACATCTTATTGAGTAGCCTAATGGATAAAACACCAGGCTTGATATCCAGGGATGCCTGATTCAAATCCCACTGCTGCTCCTTGTGATCTTGGACAAGTAAATCCTCCAGTATCTCAGGTACAAAATTAGACTGTGAGATCTCCAGTGACAGGGAAAATACTTAGTGAATGTGAATGTAACTCATCTTGAGCTGCTACTGAAAAAGGTGTGAGCAAAATCCAAATAAATAAATATTCCCCTCAAACTATAGTATATCATATATGATGCAAGCCCATGTTATAAACCAAGGCCCATGATGTTTGTATTCTAGACTCTAGAGGTGATTTTAGAAGGTTTATATATGTAAAGAAAAAAAAATAACACATATGTTTAAAACCAGCATGTACATATAAGTAGTGATGTTAGAAGAGGCAACTACTCTTATGCAGTAGCATAGCCATGGATGGGTCCATGTGGGCCGAGGCCCACCCAGCAGCGGTGTACCCTTGTTGCAGCTGAAGGGAATCCCATCTGCTGAAGAGCAGCTCAAAGGCACACTGAACTGAAGTCTCTCCAGTGCAGCTTTTGCAGTCAACGGAAGCTTTAGTGAGCTGCCTGCAGCTGGCACTTGGTGCATGCTGAGTGTCAGCAGATTTGTAGGTGGGTCAGAACAACCAACAATTGGGATGAACAAAGTACATGGGCTGGAACATAATGGCATGATAGATCTGAAAAACAATAGGGGAAGAACTGTGTGAATAAGCTGATGTGATAGTATCAAAATCTTGAAAGCAAGACCATAGTAAATAGGTAGTGAATGTTTGCCAGTCAGTAAGGGTGTTACACTGCCATATTGTTTAGCACCATGAACCAGTTTAACGGTTGTATTTTGAAGAAGTTGCAGCCTCCTAAGCTGGTACTGTGGGAAGCCTTGAAGTAAAGAGCTGCAGTAAAGTTGGGAAATTACTAGTGAGTCAACCAATAAACAACGTGAGTTTGTATTAAAAAAATGAGCGTTCTGCTCTAATTTGCTGCAATATGAATAAAAGTGAAAGGGAACTTGATATACTGCCTTTCTGTGGTATTTTGCAACTACATTCAAAGTGGCTTACATATATATAGGTACTTAGTTTGTACCTGGGGCAATGGAGGGTTAAGTGACTTGCCCACAGTCACAAGGAACTGCAGTGGGAATTGAGCCCAGTTCCTCAGGATCAAAGTCCACTGCACTAACCACTAGGCTACTCCTCCACTCCAGAGCTCGTCACTAGTCATTTAGGATGAGATCTGCTAAAAGTCATCAGAAAGGTCTTGATGAGTTTTATTACACCAAAACATAACTAACTGAGATGGATCAAAACAAAATATACTTTATATTATTATACCAGATCACATATTTACAAGGAAATTTTGAAAGAAAATGAGCTCCTGTATGAAGAACACTAGGACGCGGTAACAAAAACTGTTTCCTCCTTTTCTGGGTCGCTCTGGTTACTTCTGGGAAAACTCAGATTTGACAATCAATAAAAAATTAGCTTTAATTAAATAAACTTTAAATACAACTTCAAACTAAGATATTTCTCAGCCTCAGGTGAAAATGTAACAATGGGCGGTGTCTGCACAGCCTACATAATATGCTTGCTTCGGGGAAAAGTTGGCTCAATGCACTGTTTGAAAATGACATTCCTGCAATTCTGCACTATGGACCAGTCTAGGGAACCCACGAAGAGTGGCTGATATACTTGTAGCATGGAGATGTCTACTTAGGTCTCATTCCCACCTCTCCATTACTCCCCGGAAATCCAAAGCTAGAGAGCACTCTTTATGGAACCACAAAATTGAAATCTGGCCTAACAAACCCCAAATCTCATTATTAAACTTTGTTTTAACAAGGATGACAGATAATGGGACAGTTGAAAGTATGCAAAGAAATCCTGGCAAGTGAGAAAAGTCCTATCTTCTTTAACCAAATGTTCCAATAGAGAAAGACCCCATGTTTTCCACCACCGAAATACCGTATTATCCCTGCCAGGCATGAAATCTGCATTACCTCCCAGGGGCAGCAAAACACTACAGGAAGGGTCCTGATTTTTCACCATGTAAGCAATTCTCTCCACATTGGCCAGAGAAGCCGAAATAAAATGCTTTTACAGACCTGGATTGACAACTTTTCCAATTGGGCATGAAGGAAGCAATTCAAATGCCAAGGATGGAAGTAGGCTCTCTCCGGTGCAACATCAGTGTAAGTAGAAGTTCCCAGAATCCAGTCCCTTGGATGGTGCAGAACACAAGCTTGATTGTACCCCTTTAAGTCTGGGACTCCGAAGCCCCCTTGACTCCAAGAGCTCAGAAGATAGCACCAGTGAACTTCAGGCCTCTTCCCACCCCATAAAAACTTTTCACCAAGAGTTTCTGTAAGTTCCCTAGGTCATGAAGTAAGAGACGAATTGGCAAGGACTGAAGGACATACAGCCAGTGGGGAAAGGTCACCATTCAGAACAAGTTGATTCTACCCAACAACGATAAAGGCAGTGGTGTGCTGGAGCCGGCTCGCTCCGGCTCGCAAGAGCCGCTTGTTAAATTTTGACAGCTCTTGCGAGCCGGTTGTTGTTCGGGGCGAGCCGGCTCCATTGCAGGAGGTAAGCATAGCAGGAGGGCGCCATGCTTAACTCCCCTCCCGCTCCCAAACATGCCCAGTGATTGCCCTTCGCCCCCACCGTGCCCTCCTGCTCCCATCCATTTTTTTTAAATACCTCCTCGCCATTGAAGTGCCCAAGCTTTTCCTCCATTTGCTGTAGTTCGCGTGAACTTCATGCCCTTAGTCCCGCCTTCTGACGTATGACTTCATATGTCAGAAGGCGGGACTATGGGCACGAAGTTCACGCGAACTGCAGCAAACAGGGAGGGAAAGCTAGAGACGGGCAGCAGGACTTTAACGTGGCGCTTCAACGGCGAGGAGGTATTTAAAAAAGATGGATGGGAGCGGGAGGGGACGGTGGGGGCGAAGGCCAATCGCTGGGCATGTTTGGGAGCGGGAGGGGAGGGCAGGGGAGGGAGGAGAATCGCTGGACATGAGATGGGAGCGGGAGGGGAGAGGAGGGCAGGGGAGGGAGGAAAATCATTGGACATGGATGGGAGCAGGAGGGGAGGGCAGGGGATGGAAGAAAATCGCTGGACTTGAGATGGGAGCGGGAGGGAAGGGCAGAGGAGGGAGGAGACTCGCTGGACATGGATGGGGGCAGGGGAAGGAGGAGAATTGCTGGACATGGATGGGAGCAGGAGGGAAGGGCAGGGGAGGGAGGAGAATCGCTGGGCATGGATGGGTAGAGGGGGCAGGGAAGAGAAAACAATTGCTGGCATGGATGGATAGAGGGGGGCAGAGGAGAGAAGACAATTGCTGGGCATGGATGGGTAGGGGGGCAGGGGAGAGAAGAGAATTGCTGGGTATGGATGGATAGAGGAGGACAGGGGAGAGAGGAGAGTTTCAGGACATGGATGGAGGGAAGGGAGAGAGAAGAAATGCTGGACATGGAGGGAAGATAGAGGAAGGAGATTAGATGAGGGAAAAGGAAGTGAGGAGAGAAACTGCACATGGATGGAGAAAATAGGCAGAAGCTGGATCCACTGTACAGTCAAGTGTGCGGAGGACCAGAAATGAAGAAGAAAGGAGGAAGAAAAGAAATAAATGGAAAGAAGCCCTGGAAACGGAGTCAAGGGAACAGATAGAGAGCAGCAGAATCAGATACTGGGCCAGCATGATCAGAGAAACAAAGTCACCAGACAACAAAGGTAGAAAAAAATAATTTTATTTTCATTATAGTGTTTGGAATATGTCCACTTTGAGAATCAGGTGCTGAACATTAAAAGTTTATATTTATTTACTTATTTATGGCATTTTATCCCATATTAAACATGAATTAGATTGGAACCTGGGATCATTTAATTTTTTTTTTCCTGGAGAGAGTAATGCATTGCCCCCCCCCCCCCCCCTGGCTATAGCCAGCTCTGCAATTTTTTTTGGGGGGGGGGCGCAGAGGTGGATGGGGGGGCGCAGAGGTGGATTGGGGGGGTGCAGTGGTGGACGGGGGGCGCCGAGGTAGACCGGGGAGAGAGCCTGTTGTTAAAATTTTACCAGCACACCACTGGATAAAGGCAAAGCGCTCCACTGATCTAATTGTGCTTTGGTATCCTGAAGCAGTTTATCCACATTTAGTCTAGCTAGCTCATTTTCGAAAGTGATCGCCGGCCATCTTCTGACACAAATCGGGAGATGGCTGTCGATCTCCTGAACCCGGCCAAATCGGTATAATCGAAAGTCGATTTTGGCCGGGTTCAACTTCTTTCCGTTGCGGAGCTGGCGAAACATCAAAGGGGCGTGTCAGTAGGGTAGTGAAGGCAGGAAGGGGCGGGACTGGGGCGTGCTCATGAGATGGCCAGCTTTGCCCAATAATGGAAAAAAAAAGCCAGGCTTGTAGAGCATTTCGCCGGCTGTACTTGGTCCCTTTTTTTTCATGACCAAAGGAGCTCCAACTCACTAAATGACCAAAGGAGCCCCAACTCACCAAATGACCACTGGAGGGAATCGGGGAATGACATCCCCTTACTCCCTCAGTGGTCACCAACCCCCTCCCACCCAAAAAAAAAATTAAAAAACATTTTTTGTCAGCCTCTGTGCACGCCTGAAATGTCATACCCAGCTCCCTGATAGCAGTATGCAAGTCCCTGGAGCAGTTTTTAGTGGGTGCAGTGCACTTCAGACAGGTGGACCCAGGCCCATCCCCCCCCCCACCTGTTACACTTGTGGTGGTAAATGGGAGTCCTCCAACCCCCCCCCCCCAACCCACTATACCTACATGTAGGTGCCCCCCTTCACCTCTTAGGGCTATGGTAATGGTGTAGAGTTGTGGGGAGTGGGTTTTGGGAGGGATTTGGGGGGCTCAGCACCCAAGGTAAGGGAGCTATGCACCTGGGAGCTATTTTTATATATATTTTTTAATTTTTAGAAGTGCCCCCTAGGGTGCCCGGTTGGTGTCCTGGCATGTCAGGGGGAGCAGTGCACTACAAATGTTGGCTCCTCCCACGACCAAATGCCTTGGATTTGGCCGGGTTTGAGATTGCCGGCATTATTTTCCATTATGGCCAAAAACCGATGCTGGCCATCTCAAACCCGGCGATCTCTGACATTTGGCCGGGCCCAACCGTATTAGCAAAGAAAAAGACTGCCGGCCATAGAGATGGCTGGCGCTGTTTGATTATGCCCCTCCACATTATCCAGTATCCATTGGCAACTGTATACCCAAGTGCTGAAAATGCCCCTGTGTCCACTGACCCCAACAGAGAATCTGAACTCGCCAAGGCCTGGGATTTAATCAGATTTAATTGAAATCCTGAAAAACCTCCATACTCATGGAGGCTTTCTATGAGAACAGGAAGGGAGGATCAGGGTTCAGTAATGTAAATCAACAGGTCATCCGCAAAAGCTGCTGTTTTAAAAACTGTATCTCCAATCTGCATGTTGCAGATCTCTGGATTTAACAAAAGAGAGGGAACAAAGTACAAAATAAAGTCCAAACAAAAAAAAACAGCACCACGGGCCTTTAAAAATGGAACACAGTTCTTTAATGAATGAGCCTTGACAAAAAGACCCGACACGGGCCGTGTTTCGGTGACTAGCACCTGCGTCAGGGGTCTACATAGAATACACAGATCTCTGGATTACCATGACACTCTCTAATAAGCAGATCAATATGAAAGGGAGGGGGAAGAGTGGGAAACCCTGATGTGTGCCCAATTCTATTTTATAAGGATCCGATTGTATACCATTTCTACAGACCTGTGCCTGGGGATCAGCATATAACATTCCCACTGCCTAAGTAAACAAGCCTTCTATACTATAAGCCCCTACTACCCTGTCAAAAGACTTCTCAGTATTAAAGCTGATCAGGAGAGCAGGGGTTCCTCCCAAGTGCACCCTCTCTAGAGCCGCCAATATTCTCTGCATGTTCTTAGAAATTGCCCAACCATACGTAAAACCCACCAGCGGTTCTGCAATTAACGTAGGAGTTACCATGGTCAACCTATTGGCCATGATTTTTGCCAAAAGTTTTATAGTTTTATAATTTTAACGAAGAAATGGGACAGTATGATTCCGGCATATCTGGGGGCTTACCAGGCTTTTATAATACTTTAATTTGCACCAGATTAAGGTGACCAGGCAGCTGACCACTCAAGATCGCTTTAAAGGCCGACGTCAGAATCAGACCAATTTCTGACTTTAAAAGTTTATAAAATTCACTAGTCAACCCATTGGGCCCTGGTGCCTTCCCTAATGGGCTCTGCTTGACTGCCCACTACACCTCCTCCACACTGAGGGGTGCATTGAACATAGCCAAATCAGACTGGGATACCCAAGGCAAGTCCAGGTTCGACAGATATACCAAACTGCCCAGTGTGGAGTGTACAGGAGAACATTAGAGCTTAGCAAAAAATTCTTTCAGAACATTATTAATGGCTTGATCATGATGCACCAATTGCCCCCGGTGTACCTTAAAGTGACAATTTTACTCAGTTCTTTGTTTCTTCTGATCAATTGGGCCATTAAGCTACTACTTTTGTTGGCAAACCTGTAAAGATTGTATTTGTAATATGCAAAAGATTCCCTAGCATTTCTGTGAAGAAGTTTGTTCAGTGCCTGTTGGGCCTCCAGTAACTGAGTATTAATACCCAAGGAGTGATGTACCCCATATTGTCAATAGGGAGATGTCACTCTATGCTCCAATTGAAGCACTTTATGATGACGGGCCTTCCTCTGAAAACTGACATAGGAAATTATTTCCCCACACAACACAGCCTTCATGGTCTCCGAGAATAATATGGGGTCAGCCAGGTAATCTTTATTGTTATCCACAAACAAAAAGAGGAAAATATAGTGTCTTTATATTAAAAAACTGGAAATCTACAAGAGTACCAGTCACAGGAGGAGAGTTGGATTGGAGACTCAATTCTACCCAAGCATGATCTCAGAACATTATTGATCCTATCTGAACATCAACCACTGAGGACACTTCTCGAAAGATCAGCAAATAGTCTATCCTGGACATAATGGAATGTGCTCTAGAGAGGTGTGTGTCCAATTCTGTTTAATATATTTGTGAGGGAAATTTCTGAAGGATTAGAAGGAAAAGTTTGCCTTTTTGTGGATGATGTAAACAAAGTGGATACTTCTGAGGGCATAGAAACCTAAGAAGAGATCTCCAAAAATTAGAAGAATGGTCAACGGTCTAGAAGTTAAAATTTAATGTGAAGAAGTGCAGATTGATGCACTTAGGGTGCAGAAATCCCCCCAAAATGTACCAGATAGGAGGTGAGATATTTATAAGCACAGCTCAGGAGAAGGACATTGGGGTGATGGTGTATGAGGATCTCAAGGTGACAAAAGAATGTGACAAGGCAGTGGGCAAAGTCAGGATGCTGGGTTGCATAGAGCAGGGGCGTATCTGCGTGGGGCCTCAGGGGCCTGGGCCCCCGCAGATTTTGCCCTGGACCCCCCTACCGCCATCAACCCTCCCCCGCTGCCGTTCTTACTTTTGCTGGCGGGGGACCCCAAACCCCCGCCAGCCGCCCCGCGGTGTTTGAAATTCATCTTCGGCCTCCGTGGCCGTGCTGCTGTGATAGGCGCTGTTGAAATCCACTTCGGAGTCTGACGTCGTTGTATGTTGTACGTGCTGCGACGTCAGACTCCGAAGTGGATTTCAACAGCGCCTATCACAGCAGCACGGCCACGGAGGCCGAAGATGAATTTCAAACACCGCGGGGCGGCTGGCGGGGGTTTGGGGTCCCCCGCCGGCTGAAGAAGAAGTTTTTACGGCAGCGGCAGGTGGAAGCAGACCTCGGCTGGCGGGGGGTTGGGGTCCCCCGCCAGCAAAAGTAAGAACGGCAGCGGGGGAGGGTTGGCTGCGGGAGGGGGGTAGAGAGAGTCATTGGTGGCGGTGGGGGCTCGGCGGTGGGGGCTCGGCGGCGGGGGGGGGGGGGCTAAAATGTGCCCCCTCCCTCTGGCTCTGGCCCCCCCTACCGCCGGAGTCCAGATACGCCCCTGGCATAGAGAAGGGTATAACCAGCAGGAGGTGTTGATGCCTCTGTACAAGTGATTGGTGAGGCACCACTTGGAGTATTGTGTTCAGTTTTGGAGGCCCTATCTTGCCAAGGACGTAAAAAGACATGAAGCAGTTCGGAGAAAAGTGACGAAAATGGTATGGAGTTTGCACCACAAGATGTATGAGGAGAAACTTGATAACCTGAAGATATATATACCCTGGAGGAAAGGAGAGACTGGGGTGATATGACATAGACATTCAAATATTTGAAAAGTATTAATCTATAAACAAACCTTTTCCAGAGATGTGAAGGTGGTAGAACTAGAAGGCATGAATTTAGAGTGCAGGGGGCCTAACTCACGAAAAACGTCAGGAAGTACTTTTTTACGGAGAGGGTGGTAGATACCTAGAATGCCTTGGATGGAATTCAAAAATGCATGGGATAAACATAAAGATTCCTGTATGGAAAGAATTGAACCAAGCAAACAGGGGTGATTTGATGGTGCAATACCATCTGATATGTTCAGGATTAATGTCAGACCAGTTCAATGGTCGGAAGTTAACCAAGTGATTAATAAATTTTCTAAATCAGACTACCAATTAGATGTTTGCTCTACACAATTCATGGTCAGCCCTTCTCAGTTTCAGGATTAGAACATTTGCGTGGATTACCACTTCTCTATCTCTTGGTCTATTTCCATGTTTTTTTAGGCGCTATTATTCTTACTCCTATGTTGAAAAACAAGAAAGAATCTTATGCAGTAGTGATTAATTATTGACCAATGGCCTCAATACCTTCCTTAATGGAATTTATAGAGGGTCTCCTGACTATTCAGTTGAATTTCAGTACAGACTGTTTTATGTAATTTACTTGCAGAGATCAGATGGTTGATGAATGAAGGAAAAAAAAAAGTCCTTATCATGCAGTTTGATCTCTCAATTGAATTTGATGTGGTGGACCACAATTTGTTGCTGCACATCTTAAACACTATTCCCCTGATTCTATAAAGGTCATCAAAAATTGCAAGCACAAATTCAGGCATGGCCCTGATTCACACATGCAACTTAATAGATTAACGAGCCAATTAGTGCCAATAATTGGCTTTTAAATAAGCAATTATCAACACTAATTAGATTTAATTGGGGATTACGTGTGTACAGTTATGTACAGGATCTATGCCTAAAATTTACATGAGACCCGAAAAGGGGGCACAGAAATGGGAAGGTCATGAGCATTTTGGGGTGAATCAGGGGTGTGGTTTTGAGTTATGTGCATAATTATAGAATAACAGTACTCCATTCGTAAATTTAGGCACGGGCATTTGCACCACATTTTGCAAATGGTGGCTCCTAAATTTATGCATGACCTGTCCGGTTAAGCATTTATTCTATAAACCATGCTGAATTTTAGGCCTGGTTTATAGATTACCACTTAAGCGTTCTTTTCAGCATCTATTTTTTTAGGTGCCATAGGTTTAGCAGATAATGCCTTGAAATGGTTTAAGGGTTTCCTTATATTGAGATCATATACTGTAAGGATGAGGGGAGTCCTTTCCAATTACTGGCTTGCTTTTTGTGGTTTCCCACAAGGGTCACCATTGTCTCCCATTCTTTTTTAATATCCTTGTGTTCTCACTTGTATCCCAATTTGAAAGGGCAGGATTTTGGTTGTTTATATATGCCCATGATATTACTGTCTTAATTCCAATTTCTACTGGAATATCTGATATTAAACAGGGATGTGGCTATTATTTGCTAATACCATTTCATCTATCTCATAGCAAATAGAGAAGGAATTTGACATCCTTACTAACTGGGCTGTAAATTTCAAATTAAACTGAATAATGATAAAACTAAATTTTTATTTCTAGAAAATTCATATAAACCATACATGGAAACAACTTTGATGTTAAAAGGAACGTTGATCCAATTAGAAAAACAGTTGAAAATTCTTGGCATCACATATGATGAACATCTTACATTCGAGCCTCATATTAAGTCACTGACAACTAAGGTATTTAATATCATGAGGAGACTGAGAAGGTTTAGATCCTGTTTTAAGTTTACAGCCTTTAGATTAGGAGCTCAAGCCCTCATTTTATCCCAGAACGATTATTGCAGTGCTATCTGGAATTAACTGCGAGTTTGATATAAAAGCTTCAAATGTTGCAGAATATGTCTGGATGCTTGATCTATGGTTCATCTAAGTATGAATCTGGCTCTTCGTTGTTGATAAAACTTCATTGGCTCCTGGTTAAGGCTTGAATCATATTTAAAGGTTCCTTTTATCAAAGTGTGGTGGGCCTACCGCCGGCTTGCTGCACGGTGATTCAGCTATACTGCTGGGCTCCCAGAGGAGCCCAGTGGTAGTTCTAGCTCCCACCATGCACCATTTCCAACACTAAAGAAATATTTTTGTGTGCTGCCCAGTTCCCACCAGGCTATTGCAAGAGTCCTTATTGCCTCCTAAATAGGAGGCGGTAAGTGCCCCCCCCCCCCCCACTGGAAATGGCCATGAGCTAATGCCATTGCTTAGTGCACAGCCATTTCCTTCTGCTGCACCAGAGAATGCCTTTTACTGGCAGCCTTGGCGTGTGTCAAACCCGCACACTGATGCCACTGCAGAGCCCCTTTTAATGCTGTTTGGTAAAAGGAGCCCTAAATTATGTACTATGACCTTTCTCATTCTTTATGCTCTTTCGCCAATATATATTTGGCACATTTGATTCATTTATGATAGGCTGCTGTTGCATTTACAATTTCCAAAGCCAAAGAGAGTGAATTATATTTAATGGTATGTTCTCTTATCAGCGTGCAAAAAAGAAGAAAGAGGTAGGGGGTAGTCCAAATGTCCGTCCAAACAGTAGGTTTATTGAAGAACTATTCCAAAAGTACAAGGTTGTTCAACAATACAATTCCAAAGACTCTATATAGTCCTGTGTTTCTGCGCTAATGTGCCTTCTTCAGGAGTCAAATGTCAACCATTGATGATAAAAACACATAAATTGGCTAGAAAATCCAAAGTACCACATCACACTGAAACACAAAGTACATTGTTGATACGCACTTGGCTCTGAGCTGGTTTGATGGTGCGCTAGGGGTGGGAAGTACCACTGGGCTGCTGCGGTAGCCCGCTGGTACTTCCTGTTTAGCTAGCAGTAAGCCCTCATTGGGCTTACCGCTGCTTAGTAAAAGAGGCCCTCAGACCTTCATTACCCCAGATACAATATATATAACTTAGATTGTGAGCCCATTAAGGACAGTGCAAGTATAGAAATTGTAAACTGCATAGTTACCTCAGGGATCACTTGCAGTATATCAAGCAATAAAATAAATCTATGGAATGTCTTACCAGCTAATGCAATCAACTTGAGAAGTTATGATATTTTTTGATCTATTAATACCATCCTATTTAAGAACTATATTCATTTAGAACAGTTTAACTAGTTTATTGCACTAATTTAGTATCTTTGGGTATCTTTGAGAGATCTATTGGGATTGTTTAAAATAGTGTATTGTGCATTATTTATTCTGTATTTCCTAGATGTTTCTGGCCCTCTCTTATCATATAATCTGTTGTCAAATAGAATTGGTGTAGGTGGGAGATAAAAAATGTGAAATGTAATGACAATTCCAGTAATTGGAAAACAAGGCCAGTGCCGGGTAGACTTCTATGGCCTGTGCCCTGATCATGGCTGGAGAGATTTGGAGGGGCTGGAGTGGGGTTTCGATGACAGCTTCAATAGTTGGAGAACAATGCCAGTGTCGGGCAGACTTCTATACTCTGTGACTTGAAAATGGCAAGGACAAATCAAGATCAAGTATGTATATGTAGTATCACATCATACCTTATACTGTGAGTTTATCTTGTTGGGCAGACTGGATAGAATGTACATGTCTTTATCTGCCGTCATCTACTGTCACTCATGCATCTTATCAAATAACGTTAAAGCAAGTGCATGCTTGACCTCTTAGCCTAGGTGACCTGTTTTAGGTTACTCTCCATGACAAATGGCCAAAGTTTAAGTACAGGAAATATATGTTTTTTAAGTTATAAAGTTGGCACCACCGCTGCAAATGGGTTTGAATACTGGAATTTTGGAAACAGCAAACACTGCTCAGGTCTTTTTTTTCTGGGGCACTTAGCAATGTTGCTGCACTCTTGCCTGGCATCAGAATTCATTCCCACCATTGCAGCAACAGCTGAAAAACATATTAAAAAGCAGAAACTAATATGTAAAAGACATCGGGGCAAATTCTATATATGGTGCTGAAAAAGTCAGCACCGAAAAAAGCTCTATTCTATAAGCCATGCTTAAAGTTAGGTACGGTTTATAGAATAGTACTTATGCCCAGGAATCATGCCTAACTTTAGGCACATTCATTTTCACCAACTGAAATGTGGTACAAATGTACACGCCTACATTAGGCGTGTATTTCCTCTCATTCTGTAACAATGCACGTAATTGTTCAGAATGCCCCCGTTCCACCCATAATCCTCCTATTTCCGCACCCCACTTTTGAACTTGCGCCTAAATTTACGTGTATATAACCCAATTAAATCTAATTAGTACCAATAATTGCTTGTTAAAAAGCTGATTATAGATTCTAACTACCTCATTATTAAATTGAATGTGCAAATTGGGCGCGTTCTCAAATTTGCACGTACAATTTTTAGCAACTTTTATAGAATTAGAGGGATTGTTTCTAAACTCACAGCCTCCTTTGGTAAGGAACTACAGCATCCATTTACAGTAACACTCAACAGCAAAGTCCCTTGCAGTCCCCTATGAAGGGTAACTTTATCATGTCTCTGACGGTGCCAAACATCTTTAATGAACAGAGGGCCAAGGAAATTCTCATTTAGGGAAAATTACTTCATGGAATAGCATCATGCTGATTTCTGTCCAAAAGAGAAAGAAAATGCAGTGTCTCCATTAACCCAAAACTGACTCTAGTTTTTTACTAATTTCTCTCAAATAGCTCATCTCATGAGAGGGAAGCCAGGCTGAACTTGCAGCCTATGGTACATTTTACTGCCAGCTTTGAGTTTCTACTGCTTTGGATGCTGGCACTGAATCCACTCAAATTCTACATGTTCATCCTCCTCAATCTTTTCTGTAATTTCCATTTTCTTTCATTATTTCTTCAGCAGATTTCAGAGAGTGGATTAGATCTTTGTGCTTAACATCAGTGAATAGTTCTCTGGCTGCCAAGCCATGGAGGAACTGCTTTTCTTTCTCTGACGTTGAGCTGCACCTGTGTCCAGTGGCCTACAGATAAAGCATGGGTGATAAAACCAAGCTATCCCAATTCATTAAAAGGATTATTTTCCAGCCAATAAAGCAACAATAATCAGTTATAGGCAGTAGGGATGTGCATTTATTTGAAACAGCATTTCCCATGTTATTTTGTGTCATTTGTAGTCTGTAATGATAGAGAAACCCCTTAAATTTTGTTGAGGTAAAAATAGTGTGTACTATTTCCTGGTAATGTGGGTTGAGAAGCTATTCTCTATTGTCACACTACCCCTGCCTTCTAAATGGCACCCCTAGCAGTAGTCTTGCATTACTACTGCTAGGCAGTGGCATACCTAGGTTGGCTGCTACCTAGGGTGGGTCGCCACTACGCCCCGCTCCCCAGGACATCACCCCCGGCGTATCATCTCCTCCCCCCACTCACTGCATACCCACCTCCCCCTCCTCCAAAGCACATAATCCTCATCAACTGGGGGTGCACAGAGCAGTTCGACATCTCTGCCCCAGAGCAGGAAAATGTCAGAGGGGGCAGGGAACCGGCAGAGCTGACAGCCATGCGACTGCTCCGTGCACCCCCTTGCAGCTTCCACCTGGGGTGGACCGCCCCCCACCGCCCTAACCTTGGTATGCTACTGCTACTAGGGGGTCATATTTCCTGCCTGAAGACCCCAACCCAAAGACCCCCAGACCCCAGGAAGATCCCCAAACCCCCAAAGTCCCCCCCAGATGACCCCCTGGACCCCTCTGGATCACCAATGATTGTAAAGATAGCCCCTGTGGGGAATGAGTGAGAGGGGGGTCTTGAAGCAAGGACTGAGGCTTAAGAATGAGGGGCATAAGACCAGGGGGGTCCTGAGGCCAAGGAGATCCAGCTCTGTTAGCCCAGGAGCAACGGGTTGCAATAGCCCCGGCAAAAACCTGGGGTTATTTTACCATGATTTTTGGGCCCTAATGCAACTTGCTGTGTATCACCTCAAGCTGAGTTAGGATAATTGCATAGTAATTACATGCAAAACATATATTTACATATTTTGCATCTCATTATTACCTAACCTGTAATGACTTAAATATTGCCATTTTATTTTTAATCAAACAGTGTTAGAGCATTTAAGTTGCATGCAGGCTCAAATAATGTGGCTTAAGGCCCTAATGCTGCTCGATGAATTCCCCCCTAAAAGTCAGTATTCTGTTTATCTAGGTGCCTGGTTGTCACATAAATGTCAGCGACTTGCTATAGCATGAACCTTTTTTGCAGAGAGTGAATTCGTTTCCAACAGTCTGTACTCTTTAGAAGTAGTGGGGTCCTTTTACTAAGCTACGCTAAAAAGTGGCCTGCAATATGAGCAGCACGTGGGTTTCTTGCATGCCGAGGCTACGTTTTCTATTCCCTCAATTAATAGCCACAACAATTAGCGTGTGGTCGTTAGCGCAGGAGCCCTTATTGATATCCAGGGGCCCTTTTACTAAGCTGCATTAAACATTAACGTGTGCTTACTGCAAGTTCTGTGGTGCTCAGGTGTCCCGTGGTACTCTTTGGATCTGCATGCACTTCCCAAGTGCTAAAAAGTACCTTTTATTTTTTAGTGCTGGGGGTGTGTTTGGGGGTGGAGAGTTGGTGTGCCCAGAACTACATCGCTGTGCATTAACCGATTAGAATGTGGTTAGCACAGGAGACCTTACTGCCTAGAAAATAGGTGTCAGTAAGAGCTCCCACGCTAACGGCCACACACTAATGGGGAAATTAGGAAGTGGCCATTAACTGAGCAAATGGAAAATGCAGTCATTTTACAGCTGCGTTAAAAGTGGCCTCAGCGTATGGGAAGCCCATGTGCTAGTCATAGCACAGGCAATCTTTTAGTGCAGCTTTAGTAAAAGGGCCCCCTATTTTCTAGGCAGTAAGGGCTTCAATGCTAACCATGTGCTAAGGGGTCTTTTTACGAAGCTTCGGAAAAAGCATCAGCACAATGTTTTTGACGCACGCCAAGGCCTCCTTTTCCCACAGTGGGTAACAGGCAGGTTTTTAAAAAAGAAATGGACATACATACATAAGTATTGCCACACTGGGACAGACCAAAGGTCTATCAAGCTCCATTTCAGGGGGAAGCCCTTACCGCCACCCATTCAGTTGGCAGTAAGGGCTCCCACACTACCATGGCAGTAACCGGGCAGCCCATGGCACTGCCCGATTACCGCCGGGTACACACTGGCACTACAAAAATAAAAAATATTTTTGTAGCGCCGGAAATGGCTTGCACTGGAGGTGGGAACTACTGCTGGGCTACTGCAGAAACTCGGCAGTACTTCCCCTTTAGAAAGTGGTAAGCCTACGTTAGTCTTACCACTGCTTTGTAAAAGGACCCCCAACTGATTAGCGCTAGGCATGCCTACTCTCCACCCCAAACACACTCCCAGCGCTAAAAAATAAGTATTTTTATTTATCATGTGGCAAATACTCGCATATCCGAAAACTATCATAGGACACCTGAGCATACCCCACGGTAGTGGATTTTAACCCAGGGTAAGCATTTTCTAGTGCTTGACACAGTTTAGTAAAAGGGTCTCAGTGTGTGCAATTTGTGACTTTGCCCCTGACACATAAAACAAAGAAACATAACTTTTTTTTAAAGAAAACAGAATAAAACAAAAAAAATTGTATAAAACCAACATGGGAAACTAAATAAAAACCAATAGCTTAGCTTGCACACCCCTAATAGTAATTGCTGTGCTTGTAATAACCATACCTTCTACAGCTACAAGAAAATACAGGAAATGCCATCTTCCTTAAGTTCTGTGCATGAAATCTGAGGATAGGGGAAAACAGGCTTCAGCTCCAATCTAACTGAAATATTTAGGTCATGAATTTGAAGACATGAAAACCTGGCTTTGGTGTTGTGGCTCTGACAAGCTTAATGGGAACTCAGCAATACACGATGTGCCCCAGCTATCAGTTACTGAATATAGCAATAATCCCAAGGGAACCGTGCTCCTAAAATCTATTGCAAAGAGGCTGCACAGTGCCCGTACAAGGTAGGCAGTGCAGGCATATTTTATAACTCCTGAATTTATTAATGCGCTACCTTTACGGCACAGAATTTAATTTCTTTCTGAGTCATTTGTAAAACTGGAAAGCTATTTTTTCCTCCATAAGTGGATTTCATGATGTCTAGAGCTTAGGTCAGTGCAAATGAGGAGATTTTTATGCAGCAAGATTTACATTTAGCACAGTGCATTAAACGCAGCAAACTCAAGGAGAAACACAGGTGAATGGGGACAAGATGCAAAAATGAATCAGGACCGGAGCTGGAATGAAAAGCGCATTTTCCCATTACTACACGAGGAAGGCTCATCCGCGAGCACTGCAGGGAAAAACTAAGTTATTAGGGATTCTATGAGAGTGGGATGAGAATGAAAGCCATCAGGCATCATATAGTATTATTATTATTTTCTGACAAGTATCACTCATTTTTCCAAAGCTGTCCGATGTAGAATAAAACGTTCTGAAAGAAGAATTATTAACCTACAATCTCAGATCAAATCAGACAGATTAAACAACATTTATATCCAGACATATTTGTCCTTTTCTATTGTATGCTTGTTGATTGAAAACAAATTTTTTGCTCCCTTGGCAGTATGTTTCCTTTCCACACATTTTTAGCTATAATAATTACTCTTATATTAATGGTGAGGATGTATATGTTACCTATTTATATCACCTTCCCTATGTGAACATAAACAAAACTATAGGAGTTATATTCAGCCTATGGTGAGACGTGGCTTGTTGAGTTAACCCTGGGTATTCAATGCTTGGGCATGCAGAGCTCCTGGCACTGACAATCTGGGTATGATCACTGACATGGAAGTTAACTGGTTACTGGCTGATATTCAGACCTATGTCTGGTTAACTCACCACATAAAGTTAGGATAGCTGTTTTGCACTGACCAGTTAAGTGGTGCTGAATATCTTTTGTGTATATAGTTTAATAATGTTTAGAATCCAAGCACATTTACTCTTGCCCAAAGACAGATTGTGTTCAAGCCAGCTTTAAATAATGTGCATTAGTACTGGGAGCAGCTTTTTCTGTGCCAGGCAGTGGCGTAGCCAGACCTAACATTTTGGGTGGGCCCAGAGCTAATATGGGTGGGCACTGTGTATGTAGGTATGAGTAATGTTTCTTGCTACAAAATAATGCATTACAATGCACTTGATGATGGATTAATAAGTAGTATGCCCAACATCTGCCCTGCATCAACATATGGAAAAACCAATATTTTTAAACATGGTTACATTATCCCACATCTTAACCTTGACCAGGCGTAAGTCTACTATAACGGCAAACATCTCAACACACATGACAGGATCCTACGGTATAATTACAGCAATGATATTATCCTTCAAACTTTGCTTCTCTACCCCTCCATCCAGTCCCATAGCCCGGCATCAGCCCTTCTCTTCTCTACCCCCCACCCACCCATAGCCCAGCATCAGCCCTTCCCTTCCTACTACTACTACTACTATTTAGCATTTCTATAGCGCTACAAGGCATACGCAGCGCTGCACAAACATAGAAGACAGTCCCTGCTCAAAGAGCTTACAATCTAATAGACAAAAAATAAATAAAGTAAGCAAATCAAATCAATTAATGTGATCGGGAAGGAAGAGAGGAGGGTAGGTGGAGGCGAGTGGTTACGAGTCAAAAGCAATGTTAAAGAGGTGGGCTTTCAGCCCCACCCTAACCCCCACCCCTCCCTATAGTCTAGTGTCAGTCCTGTCCTATCCCCTACCCATCCCCCATAGTCTGGCACCCCCCTCCCAACCCTGAAGCACACCAGCATTAAATATAAAACTTTTTGTTTTTTAATATCACCCCTATCCAGGAACCTGCCTACATTAAATATAAAGGTTTTTTTTTTTTTTTTAAACCTGGGCACTGCAGAGACCATCCCTACCCCAAAAACCACCAACATAAAATTTAAAAAAAAAAAGGTTTGTTTGTTTTTTTAACTTGTGCAATGAGCCTACCCCAACATTATTGGTGAGTTACTGGGTGGGGGTGGGCTCTTCACTGGCTAGGTAAAAAAGATTAAATATACCTTTTTTCCCCTAGGCAGTAAAGAGCCCATCCCCAACCAGAAGCCCACCACCAACATTACACTCACAAAAAACATTCAGACAAAAACTGAAATGGAGACCCCCCCCCCCCCCCACCACTTCCCTCCACCCAAGAAAGCCAGTCTCTACAAGCAGGGCAATACGGGTAACAGAGAAAAATACATGGGTTTTTTTTCTCCTGTACTCTGCAAAATACAAAACTAAAAAAATAATAAACATTTTACATTTTTTAAAAAGGTACATTTCACAAAGCAGGCACATCTCAATCTTTAAACAATATTAAATAAAAATATTTTTTTCTTTTCTACCTTTGTTGTCTGAGCACTTTATTTTTCTGATTGGCTTGGTCCCACGCTCTTCCACTTTCCATGTGTCAGTCTTCTAAATTCTTTTCCAGGCTGGCTTTTCCATTTCTTGTCTCTCCTCTTGTCATCCTTTCCATTCAATCCCCAAGTCCCACTCATCTTCTGCTCTGTTCCCCTTCCCACCACACCCCTAGTCACATCCATCTACTGCTCCTTCTCCCTCCCTCCACCCATACCCTCTAGTCTCATCCATCTTCTGCTCCCTCTCCCAGTGCCTCCCCCACCAAGTCCCACTCATCTTCTTCTCTGTTCCCCTTCTCCCACACCCCTACTTGCATCCATCTGCTGTTTCTACTCTCTCACACTAGTCCCATCCATCATCTGCTCCCTCCCTCTCCCTTCTCTCACACCCCTTAGTCCCATCTTGTACTCCTCCATCTCACTCTTACTCTCTTCCCATCCCCCCCCCCCCCCCGGTGGTCTCATTTTTTTTTTTACCCTTCGCCAGCCGGTCTCACCCCTGTCTGTCTCTTGCTTTCCTTCCAGCCCCCCCCCCCCCGCAGCCACCACCACCGCCGCACTGGAGTCTTCGAGTTCTCTCTCCTTCCAGCCCCGTGGCGCCCGGTATCGCACCCCCCCCCCCATGTCTTCCAATCCGTCGAGTCGCCAGCAGCTTCAACAAGAAAGCAGTACACACGCTGCTTTAGACCTAACCCGGAAGCCTTTCTCTCTCCTACAGTTTCCCTCCTACACGGGAACAGGAAGTTGAAGCAGAGAGAAAGGTTTCTTTGGCAGGTCTAAAGCAGCATGTGTACTGCTTTCTCGTTGCTGCCGGCGGCTCGGGGATTGGAGGACTCGGGAGGGGGGAGCAATGGCGCTGCAATGCTGGAAGAAGAGAAAGATAGGAGCAGTGAGGGCCTTGATCCGAGAGGAGGCGACATCGGGGGTTGACCGGGGAGGAGGAGCTGCAGCTCCGGGCCATGCGGTGCAGGAGGAGGAAGGAAGCTGGCGCTCGCGGTGCTCGGGACTGGGAGTGATGGTGGCCGCAGTATCACTGCAGTCTGCGGCGGGAGCGGGGAGACTGTGCTGTTTTCCTGTCGGGTACGCTGCCATGGCAGGACTGAAAGGCTGTGCACTGGTTGGTTGGAGGAGTAGGGAAAACTGGGCGGGCCTGAGCTGTGATGGCCCACCCAGGCCCACCCGTAGCTACGCCCCTGGTGCCAGGATAATCAGAATTACACCTGTCCTAATTAGATTGTAAACTCTGTCAAGCAGGGACTGTCTCTTCATGTTCAAGTGTACAGTGCTGCGTACGTGTAGTAGCGCTATAGAAATGATAAGTAGTAGTAGAAGTAGTACATCCCCTCGCACTTTTGTATTTGATTACTCTTGTTATGGATAATGTGGCCACATGAGCTGTGAAAAAGTTCACTGTACTACTACTGCTGTTGGTTGTACCATCCCCCTCTCTTTTCTCCCTCCTGAATGTAGCATCCTTCCCCTTTTTTCTCTTCCCCTGTTCCCTGCCTGAATCCAGTATCTTCCCTTTACCCCATCCTGTTTCCAGACTCCAACAACTCTGTCCTTTCTTGCGTCCAACATCTTTCCCTCTGCCCTTATATGTCTCCAGCATCTTTTTCTGCCCCTAATCTCTGTTCAGAATCCAGCATCTCTGCCTGCTCCCTGCATCCAGCAGCTTTCTCATTCTCTCCCCCATGCCCCTTCCATGCATCCAAAAGCCATAAGTACATACGTATTGCCATACTGGGATAGATCAAAGGTCCATCAAGCCCAGCATCCTGTTTCCAACAGTGGCCAATCCAGGTCTCAAATACCTGGCAAAATCCCCAAACAGTACAATACATTTTATGCTGCTTATCCTAGAAATAAGCAGTGGATTTTTCCCAAGTCATTTTAATAATAGACTTTTCTTTTAGGAAGCTATCCAAACCTTTTTAGAATCCCGCTAGGCTGACTGCTTTTACTACAGTCTCTGACAACGAATTCCAGGGTTTAATTACATGTAGAGTGAAGAAATATTTTCTCTGATTCATTTTAAATGTACTACTTTATACCTTCATTGCGTGCACCCTAGTCCTAGTATTATTGAAGAGTAAACAAGCGATTCAAGTCTACCCATTCCACTCCACTCATTATTTTATAGACCTCTTTCGTATCTCCCCTTAGCCATCTCTTCACCAAACTGAAGAGCCCTAGACACTTTAACCTTTCCTCAGACCACATAAAAGTCAGTCCTATCTTTATGTGGTGTTGCTCAGGCAGTTAAGTGCTGAATATCGCACTTAACCTCATAAGAGACAGCTGAACAGATAAACCCAGATAATCAATGCTGATGCCCGGACATGGTCCGGCATTAAAAATCCAGGAATAACTCCAGCGATGGCTAAAATAATGCTCACTGCCACCAGCTGAATATCTACACTGAATGTTTTTCACTTTAAATGTAGTGAACCACTGATTATAAATAGCAGTATGAGTTATCTGTGGCAGTGTCGATTGCCTTGATGCTTTTCTTATATGATGGCCCTTAAGAAATATTGCTGTTTTGATTTACTGCATATTTAGTCATGAATATTGGATAATTTTGATATACTTACTTGATTCTGATGTTCTATGGCAGTTTTATTTAGTATTTATTTTAGAATAAAATACATATCTTGTTATAAAAAGCAGGTCCGTAATATGTTGTATGATTTTGAGGACTAGAAGTCTAAAAATTAAAAAAAAAGATGTTTTATTCATTTTTTTTCTGATATATAGGGCCTTCACAGAGCACTTTTGTAGACACAGGATGTCATTAATTTTATTTAACAAAGTTATTTAGGGTGAATTGAGCCCAAAGAGAAAAATGCCCCTTATCCGAAGTCTCAGAGATGAGAGCTAGAGCAATGGATAGGAAAAGGTTAGTGATCAGAGCAGTGGGAGGCTGTGCACTATGATGAATAGTGTCATAGTTCATAGCTTTGCCTGGGGCATGCAGAGCTGATCATACCAAAAGAATCAACCAGATGTGAAGGAGAATGAGCCTGCCTCTCCTCCTACCTCTCACAAGCCCTCTCTGGTAAATGGAGGATTATGATACTGTGGGAGAATAATGCATGTGTGTGGCTGAAGTGATGGATTTTTGCTCCAGCTGAAGAGGCCTTGATTGATGCAGCTGAAGCTGCCTATACATGACACAGAGGTTAATTGGAGCATAGGAAGATTAGCTGTTTTCCTGCTGCACTCATGTCTGCACAGTCACATCTATCTATCTATCTTGCTGGCACTGCAAGATTTCACACTAATTCACCTGCTTTTAATATTGCAGGGCAAAAACGGATGACTTATTGGTTAAATAATGGCAAGAAACTGTTGCACTGCTTACCTTGATCACACTGGCACACTTGATCACATTCCTACAGAAAGAATTTTGGACCTAGCAGTTGTGACCAAATCATCTCAAATTCACAACCTATAGCTAATTTTTTTCCCACAAAGCTTGTTACACATGTTAGAAAACTTTTCTGAGCAAAGAAGTTAACCCTCCATTGCCTCAGGTACAAAATTAGATTGTGAGCCCTCAAGAGACAGAGAAATACCCAGAGTATCTGAATGTAACTCACCTTGAGCTGCTACTGAAAAGGTGTGAGGAAAATCCAAATAAATAAACATGAGCACACTATGGCCTGTCCTGAGTGAAATTATATATAGACCTCCAAATTCTATACAAGTCACCTAAGTTTGGATCCAGATATAAACTAAGTAGTTAATGAGCCATTGACAATCAAGAATTGGTTATAATTGGCACTCATTTACGCATGGATCTGCCCTGCACCTTATTCAGGGAGGGTTTTTTACTAAGCCACAGTAGCGTTTTTAGCTTGCACTAGAAATCAGCTGGCAGTAAAGGCCGAGGTGCCCTGGCCAGCTGATTTCTACCGTGAGCTAAAACACTACCATTTCTTAGTAAAAGACCCCCTCAGTAAAGTGTGTGCCTAAATTTTATAGCACGCAAATTAAAAGAGGTGGTGGGCATGTGAGGGGCATGGATGGGTCAGGGGCATGTCAGTAGTCACTGCACAGCAACTTTCTAGGTAATTCTAAATTATTGTGGATGAACTTAAGACCTCCTCTTGAGTGACAACACATGGTAAGAACCATGTACTAAGTGCAATGTGTAGTTCATACCCATTATCTGCCCATAACCTGTCTAGCTCCCACCCCATAATACAGTATTTCTTAAAAGCATGAATTAGCGTGCATGGTCATATCAGCAGTTACCATGCTCACGCACTAACAGATAGTGCATACTAGTTCATCATTAAATTGCTTTGCACACTTTAGTAAAAGGGCCCATATATTTCAACAAATATTCAGATTTGTAAATATTTAAAAATAGAAATACAGTATCGTCAGGTATTTCTCTATCAGTTCAAATAAGTAATTAGCATTTTTTTATTGGAATTTGAAAAGACAATGTTTACGTTCTTATACTCATAAGTATATAAGTAATGCCACACTGGGAAAAAGCCCAGCATCCTGTCCACGACAGCGGCCAATCCAGGCCAAGGGCACCTGGCAAGTTTCCCAAACGTACAAACATTCTATACATATTATTCCTGGAATTGTGGATTTTTCCCAAGTCCATTTAGTAGTGGTTTATGGACTTGTTCTTTAGGAAACCGTCTAACCCCTTTTTAAACTCTGCTAAGCTAACCGCCTTCACCACGTTCTCCAGCAATAAATTTGAGTTTAATTATGCATTGGGTGAAGAAAGATTTTCTCCGATTTGTTTTAAATTTACTACACTGTAGTTTCATCGTATGCCCCCTAGTCCTAGTATTTTTGGAAAGTGTGAACAGACACTTCACATCCACCTGTTCCACTCCACTCGTTATTTTATATACCTCTATCATGTCTCCCCTCAGCCATCTCTTCTCCAAACTGAAAAGCCCTAGCCTCCTTAGTCTTTCTTCATACTAATATACTATATACTATACTACTAATAAAGATAATATACTAATAATAAAGATTCACATTTCATTTCCAGTTCTGCAATTGTCTCGTAAAAAGTAAATGAAAAGAAATAAAAGTCTATTTACTTGTTACTTTAATACAGTCTTGTGCATTTTTCTTAAAACGTATTACTGTGTATACCAATAAAATTGCTTCCTTTTCTGTTTAGAACTCTATTTTTGTGTCTCTGGTAGATCATAGTTAATTATTTTATACAGCTTCATGTTCCTTCAGTCTCAATTCACCCAAATTATTTTTTTTTGAAGGGAGAAAATGGGACAAAACTCTAATAGTAGTTGCCCGAAATGTTTGTCAAAACAAGAGGAAAAATATGATGAAAGTGCACAGGAGGAGAAGCCATTACAGATGATTCATTAACGTCTTCTGCTCCACCCACTGACCTGTCCACAAATGTCTAATCTTTCAAACATTATATATGCTGCCTTTTGTTCACCTCTTGGAGCTCTCAAACTAAAAGAGATTGTTCCTGCTCAAGGAGGGAGTAACTCCAGTGGCTCCCTTTTCTTCCCATGGGTAGGATTTTGAGATTTTGTTATGCTTGGGGAAGAGTAGAAAACATAAAGTAAAAGACTGTATTAGAGTCAGATCGTGATTGTACTTTGAAATTGTATTTTAAGTACAAAACTCAACATTGTTGTGACTCTCAGATCTGAGTGTTTTCAGATGTGGCAAAGAGCAATCCAAAAGAGAAGTCAGCCATTTTTGTTCCTCAGACTGAGAGATCAATAAATTGGAGCACATTTGGAGCAAATTGGAGCAAGTTTCCCTGTAAATGTGTTTTTGCATATTTCAATTCATCTCAATTGGTTTTGTTTTTAATTGATAACCTTGCTTTGGATGTGTCTACAGGTAACACTGAACTTAGGGGCCTTTTTACCAAATGGCGGTAAAAGGTGGCTCACGGTGATGTCGGCGCATAGGATTGTCGTGCGCTGAGGCCACATTTTACTGCCGCTGGTAAAAGTGTCTTTTTCCACAGGAGGCGGTGAAGGCTCTAGTGGTAACCTGGAGGTAATTGGGTAGCTACTGCCGGAAACCCCGGGTTCTAGAAAAGAAAGTGTATTTTCTAGCTCTGAAAATGGCATGTGGGAAAGCTGGACCTACTGCCGGGCTCCTGGGCGAGCCCGGCAGTAGTGCCAAATCACTGAATGCCAAGCCGGTGCAACCCCTACTGCTCTTTGATAAAAGGGCCCCTAAGTGAGCTTCCTGAGTGACCAGCAGTTTAAAATGTTTTGCTCTAAGACTGCCCAGATGTAACATTTCTTGAGGTTTGTTGGTTTGTATTTTCTTTTTCCTGCCTTATGTATCTCCTGCCTTCTGATGTAGCAGACTTTAGTTCTGATTGCTGATTATAATTGGATTTAGTTTCCTGAACTTTTAAAAAAATTTCTCTTGTGTTATTATAGAAGTTCTCAATTTATGTTTCAAATGTGTAATTGTATGATTTTATTTTTGTAATCCTATAATCCTATATAATAATTATCTCCTCCAACGTTCTATGAGCCTGCCTGTGTCCGTAACTTTCTTCGCTGGGCTCCGAAGACCCAGCTGACGTCACTGGAACAAACCTCACAGCTGATCCTCTCCCCGCCCCCCCCCCCCGCACAACTGCCTTGCGAAAATAGTTGATCGCCAAAAAAAACAAAACAGAAAAGGCTCGAGACACAGAACACTGGTGCCAGCAGTGACGCGCTGAACAGCCTCCCTCCACACTTACTGCTCAGCTGGCCTTCGCGTTCAAATAGGGAACAACTGTGATGGCACTGACACGCTAAACCCTCCCTCCAAAGTTAACGCTGTGCTGGCCATCGCGCTGAAATAACAACAACGGTAAGTAGGGAAGGCACCACCGCTAACTTCACTGTTCCCTGTCTTCAAGTCAGACCGAAGAGGAGAGAGGGGGCGGGGCCTGCACCTCAGACGGAAGGTGAGCAAGGGAAGGAGGAGGTCATGGAACTCAGTTCCACACACACACTCTCTGTCACACTGTATCTCTACAAACTCTGAGGCAAACGCATGGGGGTCTGGTACTCCAAACAAAAGGGGGACTTCACCTGGGACTAAAGGGAGGGGGCCTGCACCTCAGCCAGAAGGGGAGAAAGGAAAGGAGAGGGTCATGGAACTTGGACCCACACACACTCTGTCACACACACACACACACACACACACACACACACACACTTTCACTCTCTGTGTCTCACTCTCACACTCACTCAGACACAAATACATTCTTTCACTCTATCTCACTCTCACACACACTCTCACACACACACAGTCTGACTCTCTCTCTCTCTCTGTCTCACACACACTCTCACACACACATGCACTCTGTTTCACTGCTTGCCACTGTGGTCCTGCCCACACACTCTCTCTCATCAGATGGAAGGAGAGGAAGGGAAGGAGGGGATCATGGAACTTAGAACCACACACACTCTCTCTGTCACACTGTATCTCTCTGTCATACACACACACACACTCTCTCTTTCATTCTCTCTGTCTCACTCTCACACACACACTCTCTCAGACACACACAGTCTGTCTCTCTCTCTCTCTCTCTGTCTCACACACACTCTCACACAGGAACACACATAGGAACGCATCGCACAACGTACACATGCAAAAAAACAAAATATGACGCTTAAGGGAAACAGGACGGTTGGTGAACATAGGGTGAGAGCACAAACACACACACAAATACATTGGGTACATTAAACTTAAAAGAAAAAAACAAAAAAAAAAAACCACAAGGAAAAACAAAACGGTTGGTGGACATGGGGATGGGGTTTGGCCGCTGAAGGAGGAGAGACACAGAGGCCTGCCCAGGAAGGAATCCTTGCAAGATGTTCCTGCCCGATTGAGCTGCCAGTGAAATTTGAAGCCCATCAATTACAAGGTACAGACAGTATTGTAAAGTCAGGGTTTCAACTGGAAAAACTCTCTCCAGGCTCAGAGTATTTGGAGAGACCAGCCGTCGTGACAGAGTCATTTTGGGATGCTATCCAGAATGGAAATTCTTCTTTATCATTAGTGATTAATAGGTTGGTGGAAAAAGAAAATAGTAATTCTCAAGCTCGTACTGTCCATTTTTAACAGCTGGAATAACCAATCACCAAAGTTAATATGCTTGAAGCAAAGCTGATGTCTGTACAGGAAGTTAATAAAGGGATGAATAAGGATGCAGCAAAGGAAGAATAACTTATGGCTTCTGAATTTCACTAAATATCCACTGTTATCACCAATAGAAATGTGCAATATCTGGGAGAAGTGCTGGATATTTATCAATAAAGGGGAAATCACAGCAAGTTCACAGTGAGCAGAAAACTTTGGATTTGACAAACTTTCTAGAATTTTCCCAGGAAGTAAGAACACAACAGTTAACTGTGGTATCGACATTTGCTCTAGAGATGGATTGTCATCTGGTATTACAATTATACTTCTCACATATGAATGAGCACTTTTTGGGCTCTTTGATTTGTATTTTTCCTGATATATCTAGCGCAACTCAAAAGAGGAGACAGGAGTTTTTGGTCATTAGACCACTGACACTTGCTTTAGGTGCCAGTTTTTTACTTAATTTTTTTTGTAATTGTTTTGTTTTATTTGAGAGTACATCTTATTTGTTTGTTTGAGCCAAAACACTTTTGAAATTAAAAACTGGCTGCCGGTTAACTTCAGGAATTGATCTCTATTTATTAATATTTCGTCTTTTATTGTCTGTTTATTTGGTACACTCCCCTTATATTGCAGAGAAGTTTATTTGATGTTAGTTTGATGAGCTAAATTGTATTTTCTTCAATTTATTGCTTTTTTCCTTATTTCACTTGGATATAAATAAAATCTATTTTAAAATAAAGGATTCAAAAATAAGTTCCACTGATCTTAGCTCCATATAAATCCATTTTTGCCAAATACAATTGCTTAAGAATACATGTTATTATAAAATCACTTGTTATAAAACTCTTGACAAATCTCTGCATTTGCCATATTTCCTCTCTAATCTCTGCCCAGCTTGCTTTATTTATTTATTTGTGGCATTTATACCCCGTTCTTTCCAGCTCAATAGCAGGTTCACTGCGGCTTACAAAGTATCACAGAGATAATACAGGGATGGAAACAATACATCAAAGAGATGACGTGGAGGGGCATAATCGAACGGAAACACCTATCTCCATGGGCGTTTATCTCCGAGAACGGGTCCGTGAAGGGGCGGGCTGAACCGTATTTTCGAAAAAATGGACGTTTTTGAGCTGGGCGGTTTTTTTTTTTAGCAATAATGGAAACTAAAAACGCCCAGCTCAAAAATGTCCTAATCCGAGCCATTTGGTCGTGGGAGGGGCCAGGATTGGTAGTACACTGGCCCCCCTGATATGCCAGGATACCAACTGGGCACCCTAGGTCAGTGCAGTGGACTTCAGAAAAAGCTCCCACATGCATAGCTCCCTTACCACGGGTGCTGAGCTCCCAACCCCCCTCCCCCAAAACCCACTACCCACAAATGTACAACACTACCATAGCTCTTAGGGGTGAAGGGGGCACCTACATGTGGGTACAGTGGGTTTTGGAGGCCTCCCATTTACCAGCACAAGTGTTACAGGTGGGGGGGGGATGGGCCTGGGGCCACCTGGCTGAAGTGCACTGCGGTACGCAGTAAAAGTGCTCCAGGGACCTAGATACACGCAGGCCTCTAGGACTGGTTGCTGCTATATAACATTGGCACACCAGTTGACACCTGAAGACTAATCTCTCCGAAAACGTCCTTTATTGGAATAACCGCGTTTACTCACAGTTAACTGCAGATCAGAGGTTGTGCCCCACTGGCAACGAGTCTCCCTGGTACTGAGATGAGCAGTAGGTCAGAGCTGGCAGAATGCTGTACAATGCCCTCTTTCAGCCACATTCAAGGGAAGAACTAAGTTCTGTAACGTGGCTAACACAGGAAAGGGAACTAAAACTGGCTTACAAAAATGGCCACTACCGCAGGGACTACAACAGGAAACACAACAGGGCACACTCTGACCCAGTAGGCAGAGGGAAAAGCACCATGGGAGAACAGCCTACCAACTACCAACATCGTGAGACTGTAACACAAGCTAATGAAATTACGGAGCCCAATACCCTACACCCACCACAATGCAATGCTGATGTGACCCTGTACTGCACCCGAGAGCCACATCTGACCCAGGGAAAGGCTGTGACAGGATCGAACACATTCTGCTCTCATGGAGGTGGGTACGGCATTTGAGGCTGGCATACAGGCTGGGAAAAAAAGTTTTTAAAGTGGGGTTTTTTTGGTGGGAGGGGGTTAGTGACCACTGGGGGAGTCCGGGGAGGCCATCCCCGATTCCCTCCAGTGGTCATCTGGGCAGTTGGAGCACTTTTTTGGGACTTGTTCGTGAAAAAAAAGGGTCCAAAAAAAAGTGACCCAAAATCGCTTTTTTTTTCGATTATCAGCTAAAGACGCCCATCTCCCCTCGGCTGATAACCACGCCCCCGTTCCGCCTCCACCATGCCTCCGACATGCCCCCATCAACTTTATTCGTTTCCGCGATGGAGTGCAGTTGGAAACGCCTAAAATTGGCTTTCGATTATACCGATTTGGGCGCCTTTGCGAGACAAACGTCTATCTCCCGATTTAGGTCGCACTATAGGCGTTTTTCTCTTTCGAAAATAAGCTGGATAATTACTTAGATTAGGTTCAGTGCGGCATATAAAGTATGGTACGATGTATCACAGAGATGATACAAAGTATGGAACAAAGTGTTAGCTCCTGTTGCTCTTTATTAAACCAAATAACTTTCTTCTCAGAACTAACTTGGATGAATTTATTAGGTGCTAATTCATCCAAGGACTTTGTGAATCATAAATTCCTTTCTTATGCTTGGTCCTCTACTTCCAGAGAAAGATCCACTAGGTCAGAGCATGCTGGGTCAGACCAAAGGTCCATCTAGCTCAGTATTCTGTTTCCAACAGTAGCCAATGGCCATCCAGGTGAAAAGTACCTGGCAGGATCACAAAAAATAGTAAGAATCTATGCTGCTTAACCCCAGAGATAAGCAATAGTCCCCCCCCCCCCCCCACCAAGTCTAGCTTAATACTGCTTTGTGAACTTTTCTTCCAGAATCCTGTCCAAATCTTTTTCTATGCTAGCTGCTTTTACCATATCCTCCAGCAATGAATTCCAGGGCTCAACTATGCACTAAGTAAAAAAAAAATATTTTGTCTTATTTACTTCAAATGTACTATTTAGTAACTTCATGGCATGTCCCCTAGTTTTTGTACTTTTTGAAAGACTAAATAATTGATTTGTGTTTACCCGTTCTACTCCACTCATGATTTATAGACCTCTATACATAAGAACATAAGAATAGCCATACTAGGTCAAACCGATGGTCTATCTAACCTAGTATCATAGGCGGTCGGTGGCCCAACTGTTTGGGGAGGCTAAAGGGGGCGGGGTTGGGGTGGGGCCAGGGGCGGGTTTACATCCATAATTGTCTGACAACACACAGAAAAAAAAATAAGTAAAAATAAAATAATCACAATTAATATCTTTTATTAAATGTAGATATTAGATATGTATCATATGTCAAAAAATAAAGTGGTTGCTCAAAGTATATACTAACCAAAGTATACTATTCAAAAATGTTATCAATTATTAAACACTGCAATTTCCATCCATGCAAAATCCCAAAATGAAATGGTCACATTAGTGAAGTGTGAGAGAAGATCCACCAGAAGGTGGAAAACTCAAGCACCCCACGGTAAAAACAACAATATGTGAAAAGTGGGAGTACGACCACGAAAACCAGAAACTGGAAGATGTTCTTGAATAAAAAACTTTATTGAAAAATTTGAAGACTTCAAATTTTTCAATAAAGTTTTTTATTCAAGAACATCTTCCAGTTTCTGGTTTTCGTGGTCGTACTCCCACTTTTCACATATTGTTCACATTAGTGAAGTAACATCTGGCGACTAGACTTCGCATTATAGGTGTCAATGATCTGCTAAGGGTTAATATCTAGGGGAGTGAAGGGTGTCCCATCCCAAATGTGAAAAGTTACAAGTACCACCCAGGAGAAACTGCTGCAAAGAAGGCAGAGTCTCTCAGATCCCCCTGTTGCTTGTTGCTGGGTAGACAGCCAGCAGTTTTTTGTTATGTGAAGGTTGGTTGCCAGTGGTGTACCTAGCATATTTGATATCCGGGGCCCATCATTTTTAACACCCCCTCCTCTATATGAAAATATTATTTTTAGTAATAATCCACGAGTCACACAACAAGGGTGTACCTAGGAAAGGCAGCATCTTAAACACTGCAGTGAGCACTAAAACATCAATTCACCCATTGTAAAACTAACCAAGACATTAGTAAAAATGATTCTGCCAACAGAAAACCATGTCTTTTTCACAAATATAGAACATCGATACATCCTCACCAAGTGTAGAATAAGTAACCAAAAACTAAAATTAAACTGAACCCCCAAGAGGCCAGATCCCGCATACAATGCAACACCGCTTTACAAATTAACAAATAGAAATAAAACAAAAAATAGAAAATAAGATAATACCATTTTATTGGACTAAAACATTTTTCAATTAGCTTTCAGAGGCCAAAACCTCCTTCCTCAGGTCAGTACAGTATACTGCTGTTACAGTCCTGTCCTGACCTAAGAATGGAGGTTTTGGTCTCTGAAAGTTAGTCAAAAATCTATTAAAATTAGTCCAACAAAAAGATCACCTTATTTTCATTTTCTATTTATCATCACAGCCACAATACTACTTTATTCTAAAGCAAATAAATACATCTTTTTTTCTACCTTTGTCGTCTCTGGTTTCTGCTTTCCTCGTCTTCTCTTCGCTCTCTCCCTTCCATCCAGCAACTGCTCTCTTTCTCTCTCCCTTTCATCCAGTGTCTGTCTGCTTTCTCTGCCCATTCCATCCACTGTCTGCCCTCGCCCCCTTTCCATATGGTGTCTGCCCCTTCCATCCACTGCCTGCCTTTTCTCTCCCTTCTATCCAGCATGTGCCTCCCTCTCTCCTTTTTATATGATGCATTCCAGCATCTCCCCTTCTCATCATCTTTCTCTCTCCACTCTCTGTTCCCCATCCATATCCATCTTCTGCTTATCTCCTGTCTATTTGACTTTTTTCTCTCCATGTTCACTGTCATTCCATCTTACTCCCTCTCTCTCCTATCCATAACCTCCCCTCTGTGTCTCCGTCCCTATTCCCCCATGTTCAGCATTTGCTCTGTATCCTCATGCCTTCCCATGTTCTTCACCTTCCTTCTCCCTCTCTCCTGCATTCCAAACCCAGGGCCAGTATCTCTCTCCCCTGCTTTATAATACTGCATCTTGTTCTCCCCCTCCCCAGCTTTTTCCCAGTCTCCTCTCCCTCATGCATCCCACCTTTCTATTCCCTCCCCTTCTTGCTTCCCTTAGATCTAGACTACCATCACTCTCACTCCTTTCTCCACCCCCTTTTCCCATTCCCATTCCCCTTCCCTGCCATTGCTTTCCTTTCTCCCTCTTCCCCTTAGATGTGGCATCACATCCTCCTCTCTTCACCCCCCTTTTCCCTTTGGTCTGGCTGGCTGACATCGCTTCCCCCCCTTTTCCCATTCCCCTGCCCTGCCATTGCTTTCCTTCCTCCCTCATCCCCTTAGATGTGGCATCACATCCTCCTCTCTCCACTCCCCCTTTCCCTTTGGTCTGGCTGGCTGACATCGCTTCCCCCCCCCCCCCGGACTAGTGCGGTATCGCTCTCCTCCGCCACTCCTGTCACGTCGTCGTCTTTCAACTTCGAGGCATCTGGTAGCAGCAGCAGCAGTGTAAGTGCTGCTTTCAGCCTGCCCCGGAAGCCTTCTCTGGACAGTGTCCCGCCTATGCGGGAAGCTGTACAGAGAGTGCTTCCGGGACATTGAGCGGAGGAGACAGAGGGAGGGAGAGCGGTAAAGAGCGGAGGAGACAAGTGAATGCGCGAAAGGATGGTGAAAAATGGATAAAGGGATGCAGGGAGAGAAGGGTGGGGAGGATGGAGACAAAGGGATGGGACACTAGGGGGGGGGGGGGTAAAGACGGCAGCACTACATGCACCAGTAGGGGGGGAGGGAGGGAGATGTTCAAGGCAGCACCCCCTCACGAGCTGCACCCGGGGCGGTCCGCCCCTACCGCCCCGCCCTTGCTGCACTTGTGGCTGGGGAGGCTTAGCCTCCCCAAGCCTCTTATACCGGGCGCCTATGCCTAGTATTCTGCTTCCAACACTGTCCAATCCAGGTCACAAGTTCCTGGCAGAATCCCAAAGTGGCAAGATTCCATGCTACCTATCCCAGAGTTTACCCTATCTCTTTCTCAATATTAGATTATAGACTTTTCCTTCAGGAACTTGTCCAAATCTTTTTTAAACCTAGATATGCTAACCGCTGTTACCACATCCTCTGGATTAAGGGCATCACAGATCTTTTATTGCTTGATCATGTGTAGCTGAATGCCACTTGTCCCTCTACAAAGTTGGACGCCAACCGCTGGGGTCGGGAAACTAGTCACATCCCCCGTCAATTATCTTTTCTCTAACCTAACCTCGTTACCTTGTAGTTGTTCATCCCCTTTATCATTTTGGTCACTCTTCTCTGAACTGTTTCTAATCCTGCTATATTTTTGAAATGTGGGGACCAGAACTGCCTACATACTCAAGATGCAGTCACAGAAGGGAGCAATAGAGAGGTATTATGATATCCTTTGTTTTATTCTCCATTCCTTTCCTAATAATCCTTAATATTCTATCTGATTTCTTACTGTCTGCTGCATACTGAGCAGAGAATTTCAAATTATTGTCCACTATCCTGCTTTTTTTTGAAGAGAAGGCTGGCCATCTTCCGACACAAATCGGGAGATGGCCGGCCATCTCTCAAGCCATCTCTCAAGTCCGGTGAAATCGGCATAATCAAAAGCCAATTTTGGCCGTCCTCAACTGCAGTCCATTGCAGGAGCGGCTAAAGTTTAAGGGGGCATGTTGGAGGCGTAGCGAAGGCGGGACGGGGGCGTGGTGAACACATGGCCGCCCTCAGCCGATAATGGAAAAAAGAAGGCTGGCCCTGACAAGCATTTGGCCGGTTTTACTTGGTCCATTTATTTTTAGGACCAAGCCTCAAAAAGGTGCCCCAACTCACCAGATGACCACCGCAGGGAATCGGGGATGACCTCCCCGTACTCCACCAGTGGTCACCAACCTCCTCCCACCCTAAAAAAAAGCAAAAAATATTTTTTGCCAGCCTCTATGACAGCCTCAAATGTCATACCTAGCTCCATGACAGCAGTATGCAGGTCTCTGGAGCAGTTTTAGGGGGTACTGCAGTGGACTTCAGGCAGGCGGACTCAGGCCCATCCCCCCCTACCTGTTACACTTGTGGTGGTAAATGGGAGCCCTCCAAAACCCACCCGAAACCCACTGTACCCACATGTAGGTGCCCCCTTTCACCCATAAGAGCTATGGTAGTGGTGTAGAGTTGTGGGGAGTGGGTTTTGGGGGGGATTTGCGGGGCTCAGCACCCAAGGGAAGGGAGCTATTAATGAAGTCCACTGCAGTGCCCCCTAGGGTGCCCAGTTGGTGTCCTGGCATGTCAGGAGGACCAGTGCACTACGAATGCTGGCCCCTCCTATGACCAAATGCCTTGTATTTGGCCGGGTTTGAGATGGCCGGCATCGGTTTCCATTATTGGCGAAAACTGATGCCGGGCATCTCAAACCCGGCCATCTCTGACATTTGACCGGCCCCAACCGTATTATCGAAACGAAAGATGGCCGGCCATCTTGTTTTGATAATACGGTTCGGGACACCTCTTTACGGCGCCAACCTTAGAGATGGCCGCCCATATAGATGGCCGGCGCCGTTTGATTATGCCCCTCCAAGAGGCCTAGACCCTTTTCCTGGGTGAAGACTTCTAATATCATTAGGTAGCTATAATTTGGGTTATTCTTCCCTATGTGCATCACTTTGCACTTATCCACATTAAATTTGGTTGTGGGAGGAGCCAGCATTTGTAGTGCACTGGTCCCCCTGACATGCCAGGACACCAACCAGGCACCCTAGGGAGCACTGCAGTAGACTTCATAAATTGTTCCCTGGAGCATAGCTCCCTTACCTTGTGTGCTGAGCCCCCCAAAACCCACTTCCCACAACTGTACACCACTACCATAGCCCTTACGGGTGAAGGGGAACACCTAGATGTGGGTATAGTGAGTTTCTGGTGGGTTTTGGAGGGCTCGCTGTTTCCTCCACAAACGTAACAGGTAGGGGAGGATGGGGCTGGGTCCACCTGTCTGAAGTGCCCTGCACCCACTAAAACTGCTCCAGGGACCTGCCTACTGCTGTCACGGACCTAAGTTTGACATCTGAGGCTGGCATAGAGGCTGGCACGACATATTTTTAAATATGTTTTTTGAGGGTGGGAGGGGGTTAGTGACCACTGGGGGAGGTGATCCCCGATTCTCTCCGGTGGTCATCTGGTCATTTTGGGCATCTTTTTGTGCCTTAGTTGTAAGAAAAACAGGTCCGGGTGAAAACATCCAAGTGCTCATCAGGGACGTCCTTCTTTTTTTCCATTATGGGTCAAGGACGTCCAAATGTTAGGCACACCCAAGTCTGACTTTCGCTACGCCTCCGACATGCCCCCTTGAACTTTGGCCATCCCTGTGACAGAGTGCAGTTGGGGATGTCCAAAATTGGCTTTCAATTATACCGATTTGGTCGTTTCTGTAAGAAGGGCGTCCATCTTCCGATGTGTATCAAAAGATGGGCGTCCTTCTCTTTCAAAAATGAGCCCGCTAATGTATAAAACTCGATGATAAGAAAACTGCGTTGTGAGAAGTTGGCTATAGAGCTTTGCCTCTTCTAAATGTGCTGGAAAAAATAGGGCTGTGTTTTTTTAGGAGGGTGCTAACCCAACATAAATTAAGCAGTGCCAGACGCCAGAGGGTGGTGGTGAATGGAATTCGCTCGGAGGAAGGAAAGGTGAGTAGTGGAGTGCCTCAGGGATCGGTGCTGGGGCCAATTCTGTTCAATATATTTGTGAGTGACATTGCCGAAGGGTTAGAAGGTAAAGTTTGCCTATTTGCGGATGATACTAAGATCTGTAACAGAGTGGACACCCCGGAGGGAGTGGAAAACATGAAAAAGGATCTGAGGAAGCTAGAAGAATGGTCTAAGGTTTGGCAATTAAAATTCAATGCGAAGAAATGCAAAGTGATGCACTTAGGGAATAGAAATCCACGGGAGACATATGTGTTAGGCGGGGAGAGTCTGATAGGTATAGGCGGAGAGAGGGATCTTGGGGTGATAGTATCTGAGGATTTGAAGGCGACGAAACAGTGTGACAAGGCGGTGGCCATAGCTAGAAGGTTGTTAGGCTGTATAGAGAGAGGTGTGACCAGCAGAAGAAAGGGGGTGTTGATGCCCCTGTATAAGTCGTTGGTGAGGCCCCACCTGGAGTATTGTGTTCAGTTTTGGAGGCCGTATCTTGTTAAGGATGTAAAAAGAATTGAAGCGGTGCAAAGAAAAGCTACGAGAATGGTATGGGATTTGCGTTACAAGACGTATGAGGAGAGACTTGCTGAACTAAACATGTATACTCTGGAGGAAAGGAGAAACAGGAGTGATATGATACAGACGTTCAAATATTTGAAAGGTATTAATCCGCAAACGAACCTTTTCCGGAGATGGGAAGGTGGTAGAATGAGAGGACATGAAATGAGATTGAAGGGGGGCAGACTCAAGAAAAATATCAGGAAGTATTTTTTCACGGAGAGAGTAGTGGATGCTTGGAATGCCCTCCCGCAGGAGGTGGTGGAAATGAAAACGGTAATGGAATTCAAACATGCGTGGGATAAGCATAAAGGAATGCTGTGCCGAAGGAACGGATCTTCAGGAGCTTAGTCAAGATCGGGAGGCGGGGCTGGTGGTTGGGAGGCAGGGATAATGCTGGGCAGACTTATATGGTCTGTGCCAGAGCCGGTGGTGGGCAGCGGGACTGGTGGTTGGGAGGTCAGGATAGTGCTGGGCAGACTTATACGGTCTGTGCCTGTGCCAGAGCCGGTGGTTGGGAGGTGGGGCTGGTGGTTGGGAGGCGGGGATAGTGCTGGGCAGACTTATACGATCTGTGCCCTGAAGAGCACAGGTACAAATCAAAGTAGGGTATACACAAAAAGCAGCAAATATGAGTTATCTTGTTGGGCAGACTGGATGGACCGTGCAGGTCTTTTTCTGCCGTCATCTACTATGTTACTATGTTACTATGTAGGGTTACCATATGGCTCCAGAAAAAGGAGGACGGATTGAGCCAGCCGGGTTTTACTTCCATTGCTTTCCATTGAAAGCAATAGAAGTAAAACCCGGCTGGCGCAATTGCTTTCCAGGAACGAGGGTAAGCTTCCAAATCACTCAGTTCAAGCATAGATATTTTTGAAAAATTCATAAATATAGGATTTAAATTTTTGTCAACAAAATGTGTTGGAACAGATTGATAATGCTGTAAATTAAATATTGCTCTAGCTTCTGTCAAATCAGCCCACACTCCTAGATTACCAGATTACTATGGGTGATTAAAATAGCCAACAATTAGCAAATTAGTGATATATAGAAGGCAATGTCTATTATCACTTTTATAAGACCAGACACATTCAGAGGAGTTATACAGTTTAATCTCAAACACAATAATACTAAACTGACAAATTAATATTCAACTTCCCAGTGCTATGTTTTAAAAATACATCTTCCTTCTTTGTCTATGCAAGGGGAACACAGAAAAGAGAAGCTAAGGGGAGAGGCTAAAATGGCCCTATCAATCTGATAGAGATGTATCTCTGTCAGCAAGATCAATATGTATCAATATGTTTGTCGACAGTTAAATCATGGAACAATTTAGGAATTAATAAATAGCAGGTAATAAAACACTTAGATCATATCTGATATCAACACTAATTTCATTCCTTCTTTCACACTGACTGAATTTTTGTTTCAGTTTCAGATTCAGCACCAAAACCAACCCAAAATCCGGGTTTGGGTTTTGGATGAAAATGCCTTTATATTTTTGGCTGTAACCAAACTTCTCTCCCATACTTCCTTGCAATCGCTCTCCTGAACACCCTCTTCTGCCCAACTACCTATAGGCCCTCCCCCTGCCCCATGCACTGCTCCAATCCAAATGGCTGCTGAGACTTCCTACGTGAGCTTCGCAGACTGCCATGGAAGGTCTCGGCAGCCATTTTCCAATTGGAGCCAAAATAGGCAGAGGACTCGCACCTGTCTGTGTTGGTTCCAATTGCAAAATGGCTGCCAGGACCTCCCGCGGCAGTCTCACAAGGTTGCCGCAGGAAGTCTCAGCTGCCATTTTGCGATTGGAATTAGGCAAGAGCGAGTTCTCTGCCTATGCTGGTTCCAAATTTGAAAATGGCTGCCGGGACCTCCCACAGCAGTCTCGGCAGCCATTTGGATTGGAGTGGTACATGAGGCAGGAACAAGTGGGGTCTGTTCCTGCCTCTGAAGATGCAACTAGACCACCAGGGCCACTTAAAAGGAGAAGTGGCATGGGGCAGGAGTGAGTAGGATTCATTCCTGCCTCTAAAGAGTCCACTAGACCACCAGGGCTTCACTAAGGTAGGCCCAGGGAGGGCCTACAGATGGTCAAGAAGGAAAGGGGGGCACAGGAGAGTAATCATGGGGGGGGGGGAAGGTTGCCACCAGGAGGGGGGCTTTTATGGTCAAGTGATTGGGGGGGGGGCAGTTTAATTTATGGTTTTGGTTTCTGCTGAAACTGAGCAGCCAATGTCGGTCGCAGATTTGATTTCGGCAGAAACCAAGGATCCTGGGTTCCATCAGGCTCAACTATGAAAACCTTTTCACACATATATAACCTTCAGCAACTCCAACATACCACAAATATCAATGGGACTACAAGATCCTCAGGGACTGCATGAATAGCAAGTCAATAGACACTGCTGTGTATAGATGTGAAAAACATTCAGGATCAAAATTAAACCCTGCAGATTTTCATCTATGATTAGCCAGAGTGCTACAAAGCACTTCTTGTAGAATCAGTTCTCAACCAGACAAGTTACTGTGTGGGGTGGCAATTTAGATAGGACATACAAGTTGGAATTGAGATGTCCAGGTTGAGACATTCAAATTCCACTAGTATTTTAGAACAGGATCTGCTGACATATCACCTGTTCTAAAATATACGAAGAAATGGATGTTTATGCACTGGTTACGTGCAGCATGAACATCCATTTTAGAATCATAAATGTCTAAAACATCAATGGGTCAAAACAGGCACACAAATGTTTATGAGCCAACACATATATGATTATGTTATGAAAGAGCAACAAACATTAATGTGTCAGAACAGAAACATTTATTTCAGCCTTTTTAGAAACAGAAACATATAATTTTCCTGGTGCTCTCACAGGCAAGAGTGGAGGAGTGGTTAGGGTGGTGGACTTTGGTCCTGAGGAACTGAGTTTGATTCCCACTTCAGGCACAGGCAGCTCCTTGTGACTCTGGGCAAGTCACTTAACCCTCCATTACCCCATATAAGCTGCATTGAGCCTGCCGTGAGTGGGAAAGCATGGGGTACAAATACAACAACAGGCCCTGCTATGCCTTGCTTTTAGTAGGGATATCAACCACTAGGTAGGAGATATAAATTCCAATGGACAGAGATATGCATTACCCCTTTGAAATGGGAAATTCATGTTTATTTTTAGGCCCACCCTGACAATGCCTAATGGTTAGTACAGCCGGCGAAAAACCTGGGGAAGTGGGTTTGATTTCCACTGCAGCTCCTTGTGATCCTGGGTAAGTCACTTAACCCTCCATTGCCCCAGAACAAAAATTTAAGACCATGAGCCCACTAGGAACAGAGAAAGTACCTGCATGTAATAAATGTAAAACACTGGTTGTAGCACAGAAAGGCAGTATATCAAATCTATGACCCTTTACCCTTTACCTTAGGTACATCACCTTTACTTCTGTGTTAATATGCATATATTTTCTGCCCTACACTAACACAGTACTGCTGAAACAGGAAATGACACCATATGGTAGATGCATAAAGAAAAGAATAGTCACCTCAACCCACATTTTCCACAGATTTGTCAGGTCTCTTTGTTGTGTTATTTAAATAGTACACACTTACATTAATTTATCAGAGTTAATGAATTACATCCTGTCAGAAATTTTCTAAGTGCTATATTTGGATGAATTAAGCCTAGTTTTTGCTAAACGAACAGGCAGAGAGAGTTGTAATAAATAAACCCACAGGCAGGCATGGAAAATGGAGGAATATGGGAGCAGGTGGCAAGTGTCAACAAATTAATCATCAGGTCTAATATAAGAAAACAGTTGATATTTGGCTGAGCAAATGATCTTGGCTTTTTGTGCCATTTGCTCGGGATGTTTCTCGCCAGTTGTTGCTAAATGGCTGTGTATAAATCACAGCCTCCCTCCCTCCCAACTCCTCTCTGATGAAGCAAACTTGCCCCAGTCAAGACTAGAAGTGACATTTGCATGCTCCAAACACAGCGCAGGTGTTCGTCTGTCGTAGCCGAACAAGATTCTCCGCCAGCTGTGATGGCAGCAGTCCTCCTATCATCCTTTCTTGCTCAAGTGAAAAGAGACGCCTTATCAAAGTCCCCCCTATCAGTGGAAACATACCTTAAATGCATAATACCTTCCCCAAAAGACACACTCTTTGTAAGTCTGTTCTCTTGTCGCCACCATTTTAGGTACAAGAAGAATGTTGTAATAATGGATTTCTCAAATATGATCCACCATCAGATACATGAGTTATTGTGTAACATCACAAAGAATATCACTGAGAGGGGAGGGGGGTTGAACTCTGGCTTTCCTAGTTTGTAACTGCTTTCTCTATCCACCAAACTACTCTTTAGCTTCAAGGTTATGCTGGTTCAAAATCTATTTCCAGCACTGCGTTGGGACTGTAGCAAATGGGGTGTTAAAGGAGAGTATATATGCCACACTGCTAAGATTGATTTTGCTGTTCTTGCTGTTGTTAATGTCTTTTCGGATTGATTGGTGCAGTAGTCACTCCGTTAGCACCCTACGTGATGTAGGTTTAATGCACTGCATAGGAAAGTGTTATTTTAGTGCTGACACAGTGATATTTCAGTCCTGGTGTGGTTGGTTCAGCATACCGCAAATCAGCGTATTCAGTGCCGACACTCTTTAATGATTTACATGGCATATTTGCTCTAAGTAACTCGGGGAAATTTAGGTACTCACTTTTGGAGGAGCAGCAAGCAGATTATGATGGTAAGTGAACATATATACAGGAAGGGCCTGCCTTCTAGAGCGTGGCATCTATCGCTTTAAAATAGTATGAAGATTACATAGAATAGAGATTCAGGAATTACAGAATTAAAGAATATTGCTAATAAAACTTACAGGTCTACTGTAGATGTTCAAAACATTTTTTTCCTGGTTTGTGTGTATGTGGAAACAAAAGTCTAGGATGTCTGGCCCATAAAGCCTCTTTAGTGCACACAGTACAGTGCATGTGTCTGACCCTTCCTTGCTCTTTGGGACACAGTGAGTGGTAACCTTGGAAACTGGACCAGCCTCTCAGTGCCATGCTCACCTCATCTTCCCTCACTCCAGTGTCAGTTTAGATTGTAAGCCTTTTGAGGCAGGGAATGACCTCTTGTACTGTAAATGTTACTTAGCTGGACTTGGCTTTGGTAAATGAGTGACAGAAAACCAAAATTCCCCCCCCTCTCTATCTAACCTCTTATACTAGCCACCTTCTGTACTGTACATATAGAATAAATATTAATTTGGAAATTTTTTGTGCTCTATGCTTGTTTAATACAACCTTTGTTTTTCTCACAGGTACACAAAATAAAAATAGAATACAGGAAAGATTTTACAGAAAAGAGGAGATGCGTAATCTCCAACCTGCACAAAGATTCTTTCTTCTGAATGCTGTGGTCTCCTGCAGATCTCTGTAGCCTGGCATTGCACAGGATCTGCCCATGAAGAGATGTAGGGCAGCTACTGAAGCTGATAGTGAGCCTAGCTGTGTCCTTCTGAAACTGCATATTCCACCTTCTCCACTTAAAGAAGCCTAATCTGCTCACAGTTACATGTTCAGTGCCCCTAGCACAGAACTGCTTTAATGAAATTGAGAAATACAAAATGGAGGCATTCACTCCTTGAGGACATGCAGGGGGACACTGAACACTTTAGCAACAGGGCTTGAAAATGCCAGCGAGAACAATATGTGCAGTGTTCCAGATTTAACACACTCTATGTTATTAAGGCAAAAAAAAAATGAGCGTAGGTTTTCCAACAAGTCTTTATAAATGAAAGATGACCTTGTAAGTAGCTGGACCACATATGAAGGGAATTATTTTCAGGGGGATGACCTCATTGATACTGTGAAAAGGTTTAGCATAACACCCCAAATGTTCTTGCCAACAGGAGTTCTTGAAGATGCATGAAAACATGAACAAATGTCCACTGGAGGGAGCCCCAGGCTTCTCAAAGCAGATACATTGAATAGTACCAATGTGCCGGCTGTCATTTTACCTCTCGCAGATTACATAGCATATGCGGTGGCGTAAGTAATCCCAGAGTTCAACTTAAATGGAAATATATTTTAAATAATGCATGATAGATAACTAAAAGCAACTAATCTTTTCATGGCTTTGCATCTTGGTTTTGGTTGGTAATATGAGCAAAGATTTGCTTTCTAAGAACTTCAAATACCTGTGTTTTTTTTTTTGTCACATTTGTATGCTGCACTTTCCCACTCATGGCAGGCTCAATGTGGCTTACATATTGTATACAGGCACTTATTTGTACCTGGGGCAATGGAGGGTTAAGTGACTTGCCCAGAGTCGCAAGGTGCTGCCTGTGCCTGAAGTGGGAACTGAACTCAGTTCTTCAGAACCAAAGTCTACCACCCTAACCACTAGCCCACTCCTCCACTCCTGCTGTGATGCAGGAATCTTCATACAGCAGAATATTGACATGGTTGTAATTCAGATGAAGGGTTTGCTCCACTGTTTCAATAACCAGTTTTGAATAAAGAGTAGTTGTATATCCTTACGAGCACTGGATCAAAAACAGCAGCCGACTGGCTACGGCTGATTTCTGAGGTTGTTGAGATATGACTCTTTAACAACATGCTCAATTAATCCCTCAAAAACACTCACTAAAAGGTTACTATAGAAAAAGCTTCAACAGTGGATGGAAAACTAATTATAGCCATGCACCTGGATTACTATTTGGAAACATTTTGCTTTTTTTTTTTAATTACTGTTCAACACATACAGAGATGATATATTTACACCTCTATAAGAGTATCTGGGTCGATAAGTTCCATTTCTAGAGAGAAACACTCCTGAAGGTGCCTTGGTACCAGGCTTCAGAGGCAGGAAACACATTAAAAGTCTTTGCAGCTTTGTTTTTTTCTGTAGCTCACACCATGAGTTTATTTCTTGGCAGACTGCAGTAAGCCGATAACCGCTTTACCCCCAAGGAGCACTGCTGTCATCCTGGCACTTTTGTGTTATTAATATAATTGGTGCATAGCAAATCAGGATAATTAAGTGCCTGAGTGCAGGACCAGAAATCTTCCAAAGGTTCAGGCTCTAGACCTAGGAAGAAGAAATAATGTACTTGTACATATATTATCTCAAAGGTTATTGACTAAGACTAAGGACATGACTCTCCACTTTCTTAAAGGACTCTGTTTCAAGAGAGAGAGAGGTTTAGATAAAACCCGATTCATAATTGCCACTCACTTACTTATAATACTTGGGGATGGGTATGTTTGGCTGCCTATATGGTTGGCATGATGGAGACTTGACAACCAGTGTTTAAGCATTGTAACTGGAGCTGCACAGAGTGGCAGGTGCAGATCCGGCCACCTTGGTGGACAGACTGGATGAACCATGAGAGTCTTTATCTACCATCATTTACTATGTTGCTGTTACCTGTTATGAATTGCATTCACACTTGAATGCCAGCAGAGTAAAATTGTTACTAGTATTCAGTCTATTCAAACGAGGCACAAAAGGGAAAAGAAATGAAGGAAAAGCAAGATGATTTGCAGTTGAAGGAGATTTCAATTTATCTTGGCCAAACGGGCCAATTCTGATCCTGGTTCATTCTGAAACCATGTGCCCCCATATTCTATAGAGGTCACCCACATTTGGTGTCCAGGGCAGATGCGTGTGCTAATTAGCTAGTTAATGAGGTGTCGACCTGCAATAATTGGAGCAAATTGGCAATAATTTGGATTTGCACACGCAAATTGGTCACGTGCCAAAATTTGCGCACACAATTTTTGGCAACTTTTATAGAACTGAGGGGCAAGTGCTCAGGTAAAGCTGTAGGCTTTGAGCACTTAAATGTGTGACTGTTACAGTTACATGCATAAGTGCTAGTTGGGTGCTAAGCAGTATCCTAAATTTATTTATTTGTGGCATTTATACCCCGCTCTTTCCCGCTCGATAGCAGATTCAGTGCGGCTTACAAAGTGTGGTACAAAGCATCACAGAGATAATACAAAGTATGGTACAATGTAGCACAGAGATAACTCAGTTATGTAGAGTGGGACATTAGTAAGAGATGTGGGGGAAGGATTGGAGTGTGGGTAGTGCTGGTGGTATGGGTTAGGTTAGAGACTTAAGTTTTGCATGCAACTCACTTACCCCCAGATTCCATATATGGCGTGCCGAGTACTGCACACAGATTTAGGCACAGGCATTTACACCAGCTTTTTGCTGTCATAAATGGTTGCACCTAAATCTAGGTGCAAACACCCGGCCTATGCACTATTTTATAAACCATGTCTGAATGTAGATATGGCTTATAGAATACCGCTAGGTTCATGAATTGGACGCGCCTAAATTTTAGTCGCCGTATATAGAATCCGGCCCTTAGTGCGTAAATGCAAGAGGGCATGCATAGGGGAGGAGTGTGAGCATAAGTATGTCCAAAATTTATGTGCATGACTTACATTTACAAGGAAGTTATGAAGGTGTGGTCAAAGGCAAGCTTTTACTGTACCTTGATTTACCACGGAAATCACCAGCCTGCTGATTACCATGGTAAATGAGTAATACCGCTTATGAGTCACCCAGTAAGCAACATTAATGTAGCAGACAGGAGCATTGGGCCACCAAGTCCCAGCTCAATGTTCTTAGCCATGACTTCCAGGCCCTCCCGAATTCTGACCCCCTTTTGAACAAGACTCCCCATCTCCCCCCCCCACTCCGAACAACACCATCCTGATGAAATTCCCTACAACCCAAAGGATCCCCTGCACCTCTCCTAGCCATACTTTAAATCTCTGGTGGTCTAGGGGGTTCTTGAGCAGAAGCAATTTCAAGTCATTCCTGCCTTTCAGATGCCGACCCTCAAAATGGTGCCCCTAGCAGTTAGGAGTCATGTTTCCTTATGAGGACTATTTTACCATAATGTTAGGACCATAGAATGATTTGTGGGTGCTTCCGGTGTTCACCACAAATTGCTTTATGGAATTTACATGCATTTAGATGTTTTGCATCTCATTACCATGTAACCTGCGGTGATGCCACATTAGGGCAGCGTTAGTGCCTTTTAAGTTGAGTTAAGGGGCAAATAAGGTGACGTGAAGCCCTAACACAGCTGGATATCTTTCCCCCTAAGGCGTACCCATTTATGACTGCTATTGACATGGCATAAGTGGATGTGCCTAAATGCAGGCAAGCAGATGCCAAATAATGCTAGTATTCTTTAACTGAATCTAGGCACTCAGATGCCTTTGCAGAATTAGTGTGCTGTGTGCCCACTTACCCCCGGATTCTATATATGGTGCCTAGATTCTGTGCAGAGATATGTGCATAACTTAATTGGTGTAACAAGGTAATCAGCATTTTTAACAGCACTTAACAAGCAATAGCGAGCACTAATTGGCAATACTTACAGTTTATGCGTGGAAATCAAAATAAATGTGCGTAGCTTAAAAGGAGCGTGTTTATGGGTGTATTTATAGGCATTTTGTGGGTGTTCCAAAATTTCCACGTGTAATTACAGAATACAGGTCAGTGCACCTAAATCTACATGCATGGATTTACACCAGGTTTTTATTGGCGTAAATGGACATGCATAGATTTAGGCGCTACATTATCGACTAAGTGTATTCTATATATTGTGCCTAAATTTTATAGAACACTCTTTTTTCCATGCAGATTTTTTAGGTGCCATATTTTACAAAGGCGCACAAGTATTTTTAGCATGTACTAAAAATATGCATGCGCTAAATGCTAGACATCCATATATTCCTATGGGTATCTCTAGTATTTAGTGTTTGCTAATCATTAACGTGCACTAAAAATGCTACCGTGCCTTTGTAAAAGACCACTTAGAGAATTGCCCCCAATGTTTATAAAGTATGCATGTGTGCCATGGACTTTATGTGGGTTCATTTTACCCATAATTTCTGTAGTATTTGTGCTATTATTTTATAAAGTGATATAAACTCCTATGTGTCTTTCTAAACAAGCTTGAAATGGGTCCTTACTTGCCCTTTGCACACAGATGACCTATTATTAACATTGCCTTCTTGCATTTAAATAATTATGCATGTACACTGCACCTCATCCCACCTCTGGCCAAAATAGAAAGGAGATGCGATTTGATATACCACCTTTCTGTGGTTAAGGTCAAAGTGGTTTACATATTACATGCAGGTACTTCTTTTATATCTGGGGCAATGGAGGGTTAAGTGACTTGCCCAGAGTCACAAGGAGCTGCAGTGAGAATTGAATCCAGTTCCTACTGTTCTCAGGCTACCCCTCTACCCCTTGGAACATCTATGCAAAAAAAACACATAAACTGCTGGATTCTATATAGTGTACCTAGAGATCCATGCCAAAATCCAGGTATATTATATAACAATGTGCATAACTTAATTGCTTGACAAGCCAATCAGCATTGATAACAGCACTTAACAAGCAATAATGAGCACTAATTGGCAATAATTAGAATTTATGTGCACAATTCGCTAAGTGTATTCTGTAATGAACTCGTCTAAATTCTAATGCGTGCAGTTCAAAAGGGATGTGGCTATGAGCAGGGAAATGGGCATTTTGTGGGAATTCCCAAATTTACATGCATAGTTATAGAATATGGCACATATGTGCAGGGATTTACACCATGTTTTTGTTGGTGTAAATGGATGCATGTAATTTTAGGCATTGGGATATCAACTAAGCATATTCTATATACTGTGCCTAAATCTAGGCGCTGCTTATTGAGTGTGATTAGGTGGATATGTTTAACATGTGGATTTTTAAGGCGCCTTATGTAGAATTTGGCCCAAAATGTATGCATGCTCTGACTTGCAGGTGTACTTGTGTGCATTTTCAACCCTGTACAATCTCAGAAGAGTCATTTTCAACATATAAAGCATGCTTTAGATGTGAAAAATACTTTCAAAAATGATCCCTATATTGAGTTAAGTTGTTGACTACTACAGATGCTGCTGCAGAGCATAACTCTCTCTTCAGCATCTTGCAATGCTTGTGTTAAGTGCAGTGGCGTAGGCACAGGTGGGCCTGGGTGGGCCAGGGCCCACCCACCTAGGGCTCAGGCCCATCCAAGAGTAGCACATGTTTAGCGGTAGCTGGTGGGGATCCCAAGCTCCACCAGCTGAAGACTTCCCCCTGATGGTAATGAAAATGCTACTCCCCATGATACTGGCACCTGCGCATGCTCAGTTTTCAGTGCATGCCTGCTGCAGACTACCAAGGTGGATAGAAGTGTTTTCCCAGCAGCTGATAATTTTTTTCAGTGGTGGTGGGGGGAACACTTGGTGCCCAGCCACTTCTTGCCCTGGCCCACCCAAAATCTGTTGTCTGGCTACACCCCTGGTTAAGTGGCATAAACAGTAAAACACATATTCCCCCCCCCCCCCAAATGACGTCAATTATTTGCTGTTTGCTCTTTACAAGATGCACAGAATAGATAACCATAGCAGGGAGTTCTGGAGAACAAATTTGTGAAGTACTGTAAACTCACTTGGTCATTTATTTCTCCACATACTTAATAATTAGGAAAAGATAACATCATTTCCATTCTTAATTATTCAGTGTCATTGCTTCATCTTCTTTTTTAAATACATCTTTTGTTTGCAATCCAATATATATCTTTTGGGAAAAGCCTGTCTGAAATGCTCTTGGAACAATTTTGAAGGCCAGGAGCTGCTCTGGGACTCACTCATTATAGCTGTTGAATTACAAGAACATCATTATTGGAAACAATTTTGCATAGTGTTCTGGATGCAAATTTGATGATGATAGAAATTAGAATGCGTGGTAATGCTAGCCTTTTTTTGAGAACCTTTTCATGTATTTGATGACATTGTCTGAGGTACTGATATTACCCTGGGTAGACAAAAAGGATACATTTTCTGCTCTGAAAATTATCCCAGGGAATACATCCATCTGACATCAACACGTGCTCTTTCCCATGCACAAATTTCGCAGGTTAATTTATACACATATGCTTGAATTATCAGAAATAATATAAAACAAACTCTCCCCCATGCCTCTAACCAAGAATATATTGATCGGGTCCCGGCAAAGTTATGAATGTACAGGCAGTACAAGCCCAATGTCACCCGCATATTGGATATGCAGTGTTATAAAAACCTCTTTCTGTGTACACAATGCTGCTTTACCTGCACAAATGCTTTAAAATTACCTGTAGAAATGGCGCTTATGAAACTGTGCAGCTGAGCAAGTGTGTGCAGTACATCTGCTAAGACTGCATATTTTCTATGCATCATGCATAGGTGGCTTCTGGGAGCATAGTTTAGGTGGAACAGGGGGTGAAACTGTTATGAATGAATGTAGTTTATAAAATACATATGCACATGCCAGTGTTTTCTCTAAGCTGAGTGGGAGTCCTCTGCCTACATTCCTGCCAGCTGTGGGGCTGTTTCAATATCACATTTTCACTAGTGAGAGACAGGCAAACTCTGAAGGACTCCAGAGGATTTGCCTGTTCTTAGACTGAAAACACAATATTGAAGCACCCCCACTCCCGGCAGCAATGCAGCTGAAGGACAACTTAAAGGAAACATTGATACATGCACAGTGTACATGCAGAGAAAGGATCTGATATACCACCCTTCTGTGTTTTCAATCAAAGCAGTTTACATATTATATACAGGTACTTATTTAGTACTTGGGCAATGGAAGGTTAAGTGACTTGCCCAGAGTCACAAGGAGCTGCAGTGGGATTTGAACCCAGTTTCCCTGGTTCACAGGCTACTCCTTCACTCTACTTTAAAACTTCAGAGCGGGTATAGAATAAAAAATTGTGCATTATTAGAGTTAGTTTTGAGTGTGTATTTTATAAAGGCATATAAACATCTATGTTTAAAAACAGGCATAAAACTTTTACATAGGATTCCTTTTCTAAAATTATCCTTTCCAACAAATGTCTCTGTACAGTGCCGGTGTGTATTATGGAAATTGCAATAGCAATAACCATGATACAGGCATCCTGTATTCCATGCTTTTAGCTTATCTGTTTTCTTTCCCTTTTTGTAATATTTTACTTTATGGCATGTATCCAGCGTGCTGCAAACACCATGTCTTTCATTAGTCTTCACAAGATTTGTAAGTGCTAACATTGCTTCTGAAGGAATATTATTTGTGAGTAGACATTTGGGGTATATATAATCATAATGAAAGAGAGAGCACAATACCCAGTGATCTGTTAGAGTCATCTTTTAACTCTTCCTGTCCAACTCTCTCAATCCCTGACATTACATGGCCTTTGCTTGTTGACACATTTTCCCTAACATCTGTGCTATGCATGTAGGGATTAAGGGGGCTATATCAGCATAGTAACTAGTGCACATGACCACACATTTACAAGGCTTTGGGGTACTTTTATAAAGCCGTGGTAAAATGTGGCCTGCAGTAGTGTGGGCGCGTCTTTTGGGCGTGCTCTGGACCACTTTTTACCATGGCCAGGAAAAAGGCCATTTCTTAATGAGCCGGGAAATAGGCATGCGCAAAAATTAAAATTAGTGCATGTCTATCTACAGCCTGAACCCTTGCCACCAACCATTGACTTAGTAGTAAGGGCTCATGCGCTACCCATGCAGTAACCATGCAGCACGCGTCAATGTGGCTGTACTGCTGATTGCCTCCGGGAATGTCCCCCATGGTATAAAATAGAAAAATATTTTCTACCACGGGATTCGGTGCATGCCAAACTTGAAATTACCGCTGGTTGCACTCGCTACCTTGGCGGTAGTGCCGATTTGGCACATGCTACCAGCGTGTTAGTCCTCCCGCAGCTTTGTAAAAAGGCCAATTGTTTCTAGTTATGGGACATAAGTACTGATCAGGTTTCTGACCTGGGGACTAGAATCTCCCATGCAAATGGGACAATGCTGGAAGGTGAAATTATATGCACGTTTTAGCAAACACTTTCCCGTCAGAGTTTGCTTAAGGTAAGTGAGCATATGCACGTTCTCTTTCCAGCACTAAAATTTCCAACTGCAGAACTCAATTTTAAGAATAAAGCTGTATGGAAAATTTACAGAGTCCACTGCACATCAAAAATGACTGAAGATTTGGATCTGTTGATAAAAACAAAGAAACACTGAAGCGTTTGAGCAGTATTGTACATATGTGTCTGCCTCCAGAGGGAAATACAGTGATGTCAACAATAATTCACAAGCAACAGAAGAAAGATGCCGACATACTTTATAAAAAGTGTAGTAAATAAATACTAGCACTGTTTGAGGGGCATTTTTGAAAGAACGCCCAAGTCAGAATTGGGATGCCTTGCTCATCCACTCCCCCCCCCCCCCCATCCATCTCACAGCCAGGGGTTTCCTGTTTGAAAATATGTGAGAATGTCCAAAATGAACAGCCATTTTCCAAAATAAAATATCCAAATTATAAACAACAACAAAAAACTAGGGCCTACTACATCTGCTTGGCAGCATTTGTGCGAAAATGGCCAAACAGTCATCCCTGCAGAGCAGAGGGACAGCCTACTGGTTACTACAGTGGACTTTAATCCAGGGCACCCAGGTTCATATTCCACGGCAACTGTTTTATTATAAATGATGAGCCCTCCAGATACAGGGAAATACCTACTGTAACTGAATGTGCACCATCTCAATAGCCTTCAGGTTTGCAGGTGTCTTCAATATTTAGGTACAGTAGGTATACCTCTGTTTCTGAAGGGCTCACAATTAAAAAAAAAGTTGAAGTGGGATTTGAACCTACATAAGAACATAAGTGTTGCTATATTGGGACAGACCAAAGGTCCATCAAGCCCAACATCCTGTTTCCAACAGTGACCAATACAGGTCATAAGTAACTGGCAAGATCCTGCTGCTTATCCCAGAAATAAGCAGTGGAGTTTCCCCAAGTCCATTTTAATAATGGCTTATGGAGGTTTCTTTTAGGAAGCTATCAAACCCTTTTTAAACCTTGCTAAGCTAACTGCTTTTACTATATTCTCTGGCAACAAATTCCAGAGTTTAATTACACATTGAGTGATGAAGAGCCCTAGCCACTTTAGCCTTTCCTCATAGTCTTTCTCTGTACCTTTTCTAATTCCGAGAGATGCGGTGACTGGAATTACACACAGTATTTGAGGTGTGGTCGCACCATGGAGCGATACAAAGGCATTATAATTTCCTCATTTTTGTTTTCCATTCCTTTCCTAATGATACCTAACATTTTATTTGCTTTCTTAGCCGCCACCACAAACAGCAAAGGGTTTCAATGTATCATCAACGATGATACCTAGATACCTTTCCTGGTCGGTGACTCCTAATATGGAACCTTTCATCACGAAAGTATAGTTTGGGTTCCTCTTTCTCACATACACCACTTTGCATTTGTCCACATTAAATTTCATCTGCCGTTTGGATGCCCAGTCTTCAAGTCTCATAAGGTCCTCTTGTAATTTTTCACAATCCTCTTGCGATTCAACAACTTTGAATAACTTTGTGTCGTCAGCAAATTGAATTACCTCACTAATTACTCCCATCTCTAGATCATTTATAAATTGTTAAAAAGCAACAGTCCCAGCACAGACCCCTGAGGAATCCCATTATCTACCCTTCTCCATTGAGAATACTGACCATTTAACCCTACTCTCTGTTTTCTATCTTTTAACCAGTTTTTAATCCACAATAGAACACTACCTCCTATCCCATGACTTTCCAATTTCCTCTGTAATCTTTCATGAGGTATTTTGTCAAAAGCCTTTTGAAAATCCAGATACACAATATCAACCGATTCACCTTTATCCACATGTTTGTTCACCCCTTCAAAGAAATGTAATAGATTGGTGAGACAAGATTTCCTTCACTAAATCCATGTTGGCTTTGTCTCATTAATCCATGCTTTTGAATATGCTTTGTAATTCTGTTCTTTGTAATAGTCTCTATCATTTTGCCCAGCATCAACGTCAGGCTCACCGGTCTATAATTTCCCGGATTACCTCTGCAACCTTTTAAAAAAATCGGCATTACATTGGTTACCCTCCAATCTTCCAGTACCATGCTTGATTTTAAAGATAAATTACATATTACTAACAATAATTCTGCAAGTTAATTTTTTGATTCTGTTAGTACTCTGGGATGAATAGCAACCTGGGTCCCCTGCACTGACCACTAGGCTACTCTTCAGACCTGTTTGATGTGTTCATAATACCTGCAGCTAACATAGAACCTGGTTTCCCTTTCTGGTATTACTTTCAGGGGTGATGGAGGGGGATAGTAACCACTGAGGGATTCATGAGGGGACATGCCTTAATCCCTCCAGTGGTCAGCTGCTCAATCAGAGCACTATTTTATATCCTGGACATGACTGAAACAGGTCTAAATAAAAACATCCTTCTTTTTAGAGTGTATGGGGTTCTTTTACTAAGGTGCGCTGAAAAATGGCCTGCGGTAGGCGTGTGTTTTGGGCATGCGCAGAATTATTTTTCAGCACATCTACAAAAATGGCTTTTTAAAATTTTTGCTGAAAATGGACGTGCGGCAAAATAAAAATTGCCGTGTGTCCATTTTATGTTGGAGACCTTACCGCCAGATGTTGACTTGGCGGTAAGGTCTCATGTGGTAACCGGGCGGTAATGACCTATGCATGTCTAGTGCCACTTGATGCGCATAGCTGATGCTCACCAGAAATTAAAAAATATTTTTCAGATGCGCGCAGCGAACGCACGCCAAAACTGAAATTACCACGAGGGCCTCATGGTAACTGGGTGGTAACTCCAGTTTGGCGAATGTTGGGCATGCGTATGCACCTATGCGGCTTAGTAAAAGGGCCCCTATGTTTCTTTCCATTTGATTACCACTGTTGGGCCCTCCCTAGTCCCACCCTAAACACACTCACAACATGCCCCCTTGCTATTTGGACATAGTGCAGCTTAGGACATCCAAAGTTTGCTGTTTTATTTGAAAGTTTTGGGCAGTTGGACTTTTTTGGGGGCATTTTGAGATGTCCATTGGCTTTGAAAATGAGCCCCCTATTATATTAATTATAAAAGCTGCACAAATTTAAAACACGAAAGTCCAAATTTCTCTGACATCCACAACAGCAACCAAATTGTACAGGCAATTTACAATGGCAGTACAGAATGTGTTGTCTGCTTGGTTGACATAGCTCTTCTGATGTCATTTTTGACACTCTATTAATAGAAAAATTGGGGACAATGAATATCTTGCACCCAAATTTGGGACTCTGGAAGGAGAGTAGTGACAAAGCCAAAATAACAAATTTTCTAAAAGTAGGTGTTTACACACACACAAAAAATCCTTATCATGACACAACATAGCTATTTGAACCATGAAAGAAGCTTAAGTAGATGCCCTCCACACCACTCACAAATGCACGCTAAAACGCCCCCATCAGTCAATTACAAATCCATATTTCCTTGGCCTTCAGCAACCCTGTAATCCTGCTTGAGACTAGTATAAGTCCTACTAGGACCCTCACGCCCCCACTTTCAAAAGTTTGCTTCATCTTATGCAACTTAGAAATGTCAAGAGGAGACTGAAGCTTCCTGCTAGTGCAAAGACCTCTCATGTTGTTTACAAGGAAATGTTACTTCTTGAGGTAGAGTGCTTTGCACCAATGGTGTTAAAGCATCACTGAACCAGTTAAGAAGCCATTGTTTTCACCTTTGAAAATAATGGTAATTTTTCATTGAGGAACTGGACACCAGTTTTTACCATACTAAGGTCCCTCTTTACTCAACACTTTTCTATAGACATAAACCCTCAGGTAGCTGAAATTGCATGCCTAATTTTGGGCATGATCTTGAGATGTACAGGCAAAGTAATTACTCGAGCCAATTAACAGCAATTATTGGTGTTAATTGACAACTATTTGGATTTGCATGTGCTTGTTCCTGCACATTATTCTATAAAGTGCATGTCGTAATTGTCTCATGCACAACCCATAAGGGGGCATGGCCATGGGAGGGGCATGGGGGGGTCAGGAGCATTACCATTATTTAGTCATGATGTTATTGGATTCTAGGGTTGTGCACTTAACTTGCATGCCAGGCTTCACTTGGTCATGGCAATTGGCACTCAAATGCTATTCTATAAGGGGCACTTTGTGCAGAGCATTCTTTATAGAATGCAATTTCAGCGTGGATTTTTCTGGCACGTAACGTTCAATGCCATTTACTGCATCTGGCCCAAAATGACAAAAAGATCCTTAGCAAATGGGTCCTAAGGCTGGTGAACCTTACACTGTAAATAATCAGCTTTTCATTTGTACTGTTGTAATAAAAGTGAATTTTTTGAAGATTGTTTTTCAACTCTGTCTTGACCGACCAGTGCACTCGGGGTCTATATTTTTGATTAGAAGTGGTTCTGTTTGGAAATGATTGTTTAACTTTGATTGTGTGAAAATAAGTTGGAATGTAGAAGATAAGACACAGCTCTAATTAATTTGTTATGTTAAGGGAAAGATGGGGCCTGTTTTTGAGTTCACATTGGCCACCTGGACTAGGAAACATGTGACCACATTCCTACAGTATGGCTTGTTTACCGAAACAGAGAAGCATTCTGTAATTTTCCTGAGCTCTGAACATGAGTTCTAAACCTAATAAAAAATGGAGGCCTCTGGCAGTGAAGTGGGAGCTCATCTGTGAGTAACGTACGAACTACGCAGGAACCATGTTTCCTGGTCAAAGAAGCTCCTGGCTTCCCCCAGGGCTCCCCCAGCTGATGATAAGAGCCTGGATGATGTAAGGACCAGTGATGATTGTTTATAGTGTATTATTGCTTCTTTTCCTGGTCTAGGAACTCTTAGCATCGCTTAGATGTAGAGACCAGTGATGTAATGACTGTTTATAGATAGGTATTGTTTCTTTTTAGTTATATAGCTAATCCTTGTGTGTATATATCTTAATCATTGTAGATTTTAACACCTCTAATAAAGGTCTCATTTACCTAATAGGAATCCAAAAGAATCCACAGTAATTACTGAGTAGTCTGTGTTAGTGAAGCAGGCTGTAAATCCACAGCAATATAACAATATAGAATAAAAAAAAATGCACAAACTCAAATCCAAAACAGAGAGTGAAAAGTCAACTCACTATAATTCAACACCACAACGGAATGGTGAGGGGAACAGACCTCAGATGAATGTGGTATCAATAGAATGTCTGCATAGTGAAATATCATAACATTCAAATAACAGTTCACAGCTTCTATCATCGGTCAGAAACCCCCCCTGACCAAAACCGTTTGTTAATTATATGAAATTTTTTTTAAAGAAAATAGTTCTTGACATTAAATAACATTATTTGACATATTCAATTTCTGCTTCCGTGTAAAACATAAAACGTTGCTGAACAGCTGAACTTAGCTTTGAGACAATCTGATGGTCCCAATTAATAGAATTATAAATGATGAATGCCCAGAGTATTTATTACATCATTTGTTGTTCACAACTTCTATTAGATCTAGAAGAGCATTACATAATTCTCCCTTTGCTTTTCCTATTTCAAGAGGTGTTAAAAGATTTAAACTATTTGAGAAATTGCTTGCTTTATCAGGTTTCCAGAATTTGGAAAGAATTTTAGCAGTGTTTTTGTCTAATTTCCCTTTATTTAAGAGAGATTTAAAGACCATGCTTTTTAAGAAGTTTGTTCCAATGTAATTCCCAAGTGTTTGGCTTGGTTACTATTTTTAATTTTGTAAACTGCTTTGAACTTGATGGTATTAGCAGTATAGAAATACAATATGATATAATGTAATGTAATGTAATGATGGAAAGGATACTTTTTAAGATGTAACACTGAATAATAACAATGAGCCATTAAATTAGTATGAATTTATGGTATCAAAACAAACAAGGATAAAGGCCTGAAACACTCGACACCTGGGAACTCCTGTGTCTTTACTGGGGTAATGAATTATATCATTGGTCAAAAAAACCTTGTTGTTTAAATATAATTAATCACCATGTGCAATTGTAATAGGGTGTGAAATAATAAGAATCATGTATACTTTAATGGAGTTGATATGGTATCGTATAAACTCAGAGTAATAGGTGGTCTAAAAATGATTTGAGTCAATTTGCATTATTTTTATAAGAGATGCTAATTTTGCAATAGGATTTGAATGTTTTTCTTTGCCCTAGGTTTGGGTGAATTGATTTCTTTATACATTACACATCTTTAATACCCTTTCAAACAAGTCAGTCTATAATAAAATCCACAAGGGGTAAACTTCAAGAATTGTAAAAACAATATAACATAGTATTATTGTTAACATTTGAAATATATGCAGACAAAATATTATTGCTCACAGAGTGCTTTTGAACTGTCTCACAGCTTACGGTTCATACAATTTTCTTTTTTAAAAATTAATAATAGATTGTGAGCTGCACTTGGCTTTAGTTTGATTGCAGCTTCTGTTAATAATAGCTATTTTACACAGTAGCATCTAATTAAGAACTTAAAAAGTCCACATTCTGCTAGAATACATTTCATGATTTTTCACGTAAGTCTCATAATTGCTTGAAAGTTTGTCACCTGATTGCTCATGTGTTATAAGAAACTGAGGGGTGTACTATAGGAGCAAGGAGCAGACACCTATGCCAATCTAAAGAAGTTTTAAAAGAGATATGATTTAAGGTCAGTCTGTATACTTTGCGGACATGGTGTTGAATTTTACAAATTCTCAGAGCTTGAATTATTAAAGTTTTTTTTTTCACATTTTGGGCCAATAGGAAAGACACTTTAGAAATAAAAGGTTGTGTCTGCCATTTTCCCTTATCTGTGTATTTTTTTTTTATTATTTATAGTTTTGCTTTTACAAACGTTTCTGTTTCATTCATTTGGCGTCCTGGATGTGATGATGCATGATACAAAACATATTTGTACGTCATTATGTGGCCGTGAGTCTCTTGTTTTTCTGACAGAAAATGCTCAATTTCTTTTTTCTCAAGGGTAGCAAGAACCAAGACCCATTTGTTTCAAAGAGTATTGAAATACTGACATTTTACTAGGATTCTCATTTCTTAACAGAAGCTTCAAGAGCATTTATGTCTATATTTGGGGAGAGGAGAGAATGAGGATGGGAAGAGACAGGGAAGGAGGGAGAAAGGAAGGGATTTGCTTCTGTAAGTATTGTCCACAGATATGTACAGAGTAAACTACCAGCACACATCATAATTATAAATCACTGATACTGGCCACAGCAAGGACAACAGCAAATCAGCTTGGAGATGGGAGCACTGTGGGGCAGGGAGAGGAGGGCGATACTGAAACTCCTATCCAACTTTTAAAATGTCTTTTTGGCTATAAGTGGTTATCACATGATCATGAGTGCTCCCAGATATGAAGAATATTGGCTCACAATTCACCAGGCATTTCAGATTGATACTCGAGGGAGAAAGAAAAGCTGTATGTTGGCACCTGATAATAGCCATAAAGCTTCTGTTTCCATGAAAACTAAATTTTTCTACCTCCAGTAACTCATTTGTTTTCTGTGGCAGTTCAATCTGAAGAGGAGAAAATTCAGCCGATAAAATATGAACATAGTGGTAAGCAAATAAGAAGATACGCGTGGCTCTGTAATCTTTCAAATGCCTTCACTGGCACCCCTGGTCTCCTTCAAACTAGCTGCATCAGCTCTTACTTTACTTGGCATCAAAGCTTCTCTGATCCTGTAATAACAGGAATCTCTGGGAGATGAGTCAGTGGTTTGTGGGGGAGGTGGGTGGTGGTAGGGGATGAATGAGAAGGAGGAATTAGAGTTTCAGAGGAGAACTGATTGTTCCGAGGAAAGCTGGAATGTCTTTGTAAAATATTTGTAATACAAGACTTTACTATCAGTTAACTGGAGTGCATACATTACACAGTACAAATAGCAATGGCTGTAGAAAGTCCTGCTATCAAATTGCAGAAAGAACTATTTATAGTCCAGGTGAATTATATGAATGTAACAGCTTTATTAGACGTTACACCTTTGCCACATCCAGCTGGAACAGCCCCATGCTTGCTTTAGTCATTTCGTTCTGTGTTATTTAAAAAGTGAAATTGGTCTGAAGCATCACAGGACAGCAACTCATCATTTCTATTATATTTCTTCCCCAAGCTGGTGCTTTAGGAGGTTTCTGAATGAATATGTTAACAAAGCAGAGCTAATCAGTTCTGTGTCTTAAGAAAATAAAAACTCTGACTAAAAAATCGAATGAGCCATTTTACGACAATGCACTAAGCAGGGGGGGGGGGGGGGGGTAAATCTGTATCACTGCACCTTTGTGGTGCCTATTCTATAAAGGAAAATATGTGTCTTCTTTCTTATAGATTACTAGTGTAACAGGAGAAATATATGCCTATAAGTCAGGTGTGAGTATTTACACCAAACATAAGAACATAAGTGTTGCCATACTGAGGCAGACCGAAGGTCCATCAAACCCAGTAGTGGCCAATCCAAGATCCCAGAATAGTAAAACATATTTTATGCTGCTTATCCTAGAAATAAGCAGTGGATTTTCCCAAGTCCATTTTAATAATGGCTTAGGAACTTTTATTTTAGGAAATTATCCAAACCTTTTTTAAACTGTGCCAAGCTAATTGCTTTTACCACATTCTCTGGCAACAAATTCCAGAGTTTAATTACATGTTAACCCCTTGATTTGTAAAAGTTGCCAAAAATTGTGTATGCAAATTTAAGCAAGTTTCCGATTTGCATGTGCAATTTAATTGAATAACAAGCCAATTAGTGCCAATAATTGACGTTATAACATGCAATTATTAGCACTTATAAGATTTACTTGGGACCAACATGTGTAAAGTTAGGCATGGGATCTGTGCCTAAAATTTACGCATGTTCCCAAAAAGGGTATGCAGAAATGGGAGGGTCATGGGCGTTTCAGGGTGGAACGGGGTGTGGCTTTGAATAATGTGTGTAATTACAGAATAACAGTACTCTGCGTATAAATTTAGGTATTGGCATTTGCGCCACATTTTCATTGGTGCAATTGGCCTTGCTTATATTTATGTGCAACTCTCTGCTTAAGCATGTAGTCTATAAACCGTGCCAAACTTTAGGCACGGCTTATAGAATACATGCTTAAACAGGTTTTTTTCTATGCCAATTTTTTAGGTGCCATTTATAGAATTTACCCCTGAATAAAGCAATATTTTCTCTGCTTTGTTTTAAATTTACTACTGGTGTAAGCTGGTATAAGTGCTTCCACAGAAATGCTGGTGGTGTGCATGTATCATAGTATTGGGGACGTCGGGAAAATCCACTGCTTATTTCTAGGATAAGCAGCATAAAATTTATTGTACTTTTTTGGGATTTTGCCGGGTACTTGTAACCTGGATTGACCACTGCTAGAAACAGGATGCTGGGCTTGATGGACCTTCAGTCTGTCTCAGTATGGCAATACTTATGTACTTATATATTCTATAAGTTGTCACATAAGTGTCAGTCCCTCTCAAATTCCAGCCACACTCCACCCATTTATACACCCATCTATCAGATATGCACTGTGCAATATATACATCTATTTACAAAAAGTGCATAGGCAGAATTAATTTAGTTTAGTGTGAACAAGTTATAATCCACCTAACTGCCTAAGCGGATTCCAAAAATACAAACATAATAAAATCCACTTAAAAACAGACATCAAATTATAATAAAACAGGATAAAAAAACTGAAAACATATAAACCTAAACTACCACATAGCTCTCATCCTAATCCACTCATCGAATAAACTGTGACAGCCTGAATTCTATTACACTACCCCTTTTATATTCTTCCTTTAAAAAAAAAAAATATATATATATATATATATTTTTTTTTTTTACTTTAATTTTCCAGTATCATTTGTTAATCTCATTTGCAATGGAAGCTTGTTCCATAGCACAGGTCCTGTGATTGAAAATGCCCGTTGCCTGTATCTTTAAAATACATTTTCCTCAAAGCTGGAATACTCTCAAATGAACTGTACCTTTAGACATCAGTGTTCTATTAGGATGGTACATTTTCAATATTGTACTCAAATAACGATTAGAATCTTGTTTCAATGCCTTGTGTATTAAAAGTAAAATTCAATTCTTTTCCACTGGCAGCCAGTGATATTTCTGCAAAATAGGGTTGATAAGTTGAAACCTAGCATAACCAGATAAAAATTGCACTGCTGTGTTCTGAATAATCTGCAATACCCTAATACTGTATCTTGACAGGCTCAAGTCCAGAGCATTGCAGTAATTTGGGGATTTACACATGTATTCACACACGTGCACATATACCTTTATTCTAATCATTTGTGTGTGTATTTAGGTGCATGAATGTTAGCATCCAATTTGTATAATTACCCCCGTAAAAGGCATTTCTATGACTGAGCACCCATATTTATGCCACTTGCATGTTCAAATGTACAGAATACTGCCTCTATTAAGAGTAAGTGTATTCTTAGATGTGTAAGTGGCAACAGACTCCCCCGATATTCAGCGCCACTTAACTGGCTATCTGCGAATATTCAGCGCATTGCTGGCTAAGTTTGGTGGCCAAATCAGGCTGCCAAAATAACAGGCCTATCTTTGGCCAGTTTAAATGTAACTGGCTAGTGCTGAATATTGGCTGGGCAGGTTAAGTTTAAAGTGGCCAAAATAAAACTGGATATTCAATACCGGTCACCGGAAAAGGCCCAGCACTGAATATCCAGTCTCACTGCTGACCGTGGGAGTCCGTTGGACTGCCTCCCATGGTCTGAATATCAGCTCCAGAGTCCAGAGTGACTAAGGGGTGTTTTTACTAAGCTGCAGCAAAACATGGCCTGCAGTAGTGTGGGCGTGTGCTTTTGGCACATGCCAAGGCAGTTTTTACCACACCTGGGAAAAAGGGATTTTTTCAATGGGCCGGGAAAAGGGCCTGCGGTAAAATTGAAACCAGTGCATGCCTATTTACAACCTGAGCCCTTAATGTCACCCATTAATCTAGTGGTAAGGGCTCACATGCTACACACTCAGTGACTGGTTGGCGCCTGCCAACTGCTGATTAACGCTGGAAATGCCACGCGTGGAGGAAATAAAAAAATAATTTGTCTCAGCATTATGGGTGCATGTTAAATCCAAAATTACTGCCAGGGGGGCGCGTTAGTCTGGTGGCAGTCTCATTTTGGTGCACGCTGCACACGCGTAGATCTTACCATGCCTTTGTGAAATGGCTCCTAAGTGCTTTCTGTAAGGGTGAGGGTGCTGTGAGTGGCATAGAATATGAATGCAAGGGGCATTCACATGGATGAAGCCTGGGAGGGGTGGTTCTGCCACTTAAACTACTAATCATTTCTATAGTGCTACTAGTCATATGCAGTGCTGTGCACATATGCAGGTACTTTCTCTGTCCCTAAAGAGCTCACAATCTGTTTTTTTTTGTACCTGGGACAATGGAGCGTTAAGTGACCTGCCCAAGGTCACAAGGACCTGTAGTGGGAATTAAACCCATGTTGCCAGGATCAAAGTCAACTGCACTAACCATTAGGCTACTCCACTCCACTTAAACATTTGTGACCAATATTCATAAGGGTTTAACTGGACAAACCAGCACCTGATATTCATGGGGTATTTTATCAGTTAGTGCAGCTGAACATCGACTCTAATCGGCCATATCCTAACCAGTTAGATTAGGGGCAAGCTGGGGGCAGAGCATGAGTGGAGCACCTTCTTAGGCAGTTAGTAACAATTTTCTGTCTGCTAACCAGCTAAGTAAGTGCATAAAGTTACGACAGCAGGAAGGCTGTACTAACTGTATGCACTAAAGTTAACCAGGTGCCAGTCTGAATATCAGCTGATACCTAGTTAACTTTTGGGTGACAGCTGATACCTGGATATTCAAGGCCCGGAGCTATACATGCCCTGGCATTAAATATCCAAAGTTATAAGAACAGTATCCTGCTTCTAACAGTGGTCAATTCACTGTCCTCTGGAAGCTTCCTACATTTCTCCGTCTATCCAGGGAAGATGGTCCTTAAAAGCACTACCTCTTAGTCTACCTGTCTCTGATTAGACCCTTCTGTCTGGGTTTCTTATTAGCCAAGAGTAACCTGGATTGCTTCTCCTTCCCCTCCCCTGGGGTGAAACATCTTTGTGTTCCTTTATGGGTTCCCATTTGTAGGTGTTCTTTCCCTGCTCTTGAGCATTATACTTAAGGGGCCTGCTCTTTTGACCTGGCTTCTCTAAATGCTCTGGGATTTCTATAGAGGGAATTATTAGCTTGCCCTCCCTGTCTCTGCCACAGTGTGTATTTGCAAGGGGATGTACACATGGGAGGAGCGTAGGCAGTTCATAAACAAGGCTCCCACTTACAAGGGCTGCTTATAAAATACTGTGTTACACATACTGTTGTCACATGGATACAGCTCTATGGTTGGGGTAAGTGCCAGACCTAGATGTTAGGCAAGCCGATACTAGGTTATGCTTTTATTCTATAAAATGGAAACTAAGTACTTTGGTTCCATTATAGAACAGGCTCCTACCGTATGACTTTGGTGTACCTAAATTGAAGCACCGACTTATAGAATTACTCTCTTAGGGGTAATTCTAGAAAGGTGCACCTATATATAGGCACCCAGAGGATGCCTGATAGGTGACTATTTTATAATAATAATGCAATGCAATACAAATATTCTTAAATTCCACATCAGTTTTCACGTTCGATGCAGATCACAGTGCACAAGACTTCTGGACAATTTCCAGAGAATTATACAAAATAACTTTATAAACATGAAAATATCACCATAAAAAAGTCCTTAGCATAACAAAAATTTCATAAATGCAACAGCTTTCAAAGATTTCCTATATAGGCTGTAATTAATAATAGATCGTACATGCACTGGTAAGGCATTTACTGCTAAAAAAGAGAAACTAGATGAAAATAGTGATTTAAAACAAATGCCCTTTGGACTCAGATATTGCAATATCAAAGAGTTTCTTGATATCTTTGCTCTTCTGAGAAAGCTGATGCTTACTCTCTTTTATAGAATACTAGGCAGGAGCACTTACACCAGCCAAAGAGTCGGCACATGTGCACCTAAGAGCTGGTGAGGTATGAGTAAATTATGTTATGTTATATGTGCAAAAGTGAACCCTGCCCAGAGTCCACCCATGTGCATTGCTACCTGTAAAATACGCACAATGTAAGATATGCATCTATTTACAGAATAGCATATAGGACGTGTACATGTATGCAATATCTGAACATTTATGCTTGCACCTGGTATGTATGTATTAGTGTTTTCTTTATAGAATTACTTCCTAACTACATAGAAAGTGCAAATCTTTACTGAACTGTATGAAAAGGGTCTTTAAATTCTATTTTTATAAAGCCTAAGATAATATACTGAAATACTAAGAAAAGTATGCCGCATGTATCTTTTCACTTGCATTTTTTTGTGTGCTTTGGTTGTCCCTTTCACTAGGAATTGGTCTCTTCTAGGTCAAAAATAATCAGGTTCAAACTAATATTGTTTGGTAATTTATTGATAAAAAATGTATATATTGTTTTAGCTTGTGACTCACATTGAGTGCTAGTTTTTACAGATGGGATATAAATGGAATAAAATACATTCATTAAATATGTCAGTTCTTACATGACTGGTACCAGAATATTGCAATTTCTATAGACCCGAAGTGAACTTTGTTGTAGTAGTAATAGGAAGAGCAAAATTTTCCAACTGGGCTCCAAGGGTTCCCTAAGCATCCTCCATGGGTTCTTCCCTTCCAGTACTGCACAGGTCTGAAAGCACTGAAGTCATGTAGTGCCTGAACATATGCATTACTCTTACAAGACTGTGAGAAAGGCATAAGAGTTCTAGCATAATGCAGCTCAAATAACTAATAAGCTTGCAGTGCCAGCAAAACACATAGGGAGCATATGAGGGAGAATGATACACAGAGAGGGTAAACAGAAAGATAGAACAGTCTACTGAGGGCAGATACAGGCAGATGGAAGGTGAGTAGAAACACTGGCATAGCAAGGGGGGGCGGGAGGGGCGGTCCGCCTCAGGTGTGAGCTCAAGGGGGGGTGCTTCTTGCCAGCTCCCCCCCCTGGGTGCACCTCGATGACACCGCCCCAGACCTAGTGCCTACCTTGAACTCTGTCTAAGCTCCTGCACCCTACCTTTAAAAAAGCTCAGAAACCGAGGCGAGGCGCAGCGCCTCGCACCTGCAAGTAAAAGAAGTATGGATGGATCGTCTCATCGTCGATCGATCGGGCCTTCCCTCGCTCTGTCTGTCCTGCCATCCGCTGACGCAACTTTCTATTTCCACAAGGGCGGGACAGACAGAGCGAGGGACAGCCCGATCGACGATCAGACGATCCATCCATACTTCTTTTACTTGCAGGCGCGAGGCGCTGCGCCGCACCTCGGTTTCTGAGCTTTTTTAAAGTTAGGGTGCTGGAGCTTAGACGGAGTTCAGGGTAGGCACTGGGTCAGGGGGATGTCATTGTCCTGCACTCGGGGGGAGGGGGGTACAATGGCGAACCGCCCAGGGTGGCAGCCCCCCTTGCTACACCACTGAGTAGAGATTACTGGGACCTGGGAAGACTCTGAAGTTGGGTGATTGAGGCTGATGGTGGGCACTGAGGGAGAGTAGTTGAGGCAGGAGTACTTTATTCTGAGTGAGATTTCCACCTGGGATTTTCTTTACTCCCTAAATGGTTGCAAGCTACTATGATAGAGAAAGAAAAGCCTCAGCAATAGAACAGTATGCTTATTTCTGAAAAGATCCTTCTTACAAAGATGCCCCCTACTTGTTAAAGTCTATTTCTAATATAAAGAACGATCATAGGTGCCAGCTCTGTTGGTGCTGTAGGTGCTTGAACACCTCAATATTGACCAAACTCCTTGAAAGTGTCCAGTGAAGGATAACTTCCAGTGGATTTGGCAACCCCAATCATTTTGAAAAGTTGGCTCCTAGGAGAAGGATGATGCACATTAAACCTAGAGTTCAACATTTCTGCCAGGCTAGAGAATTCTGAATCCAGCATCCTACATATCTTTGAGGACTAATTTGAGGAATTAGACCCCTCTACCTTCCTGCATCAGTATTCAGTTTCAAAAAGGGAAGAAAAGTTGAGCACTTTAATGAAGGCCTGTGGAGCCAACACAGGCAGGACATCAGCTTCCAGTGGGATAAACTCCCTGTCTCCCTCAATCAAATTGTGCCCAGTCTTTGCTTTTTGCCACTGTGAAGGTCATTCTTATACAGTGAAGGTAGAATAGCACCTGGTGACAACTTTCTGCTTCACTTGCTGTCGTGGCAGATTACTCTGTTTCTGCGGTTATCACACTCTTTTGGTTTGCTTTGGCGAAGTGTCAAAAATCCCCACAGATTGAGTAGGCAGGCAGTTCACATTTTCTGGACACTTTTTTCAGTTTTCAGACAAAAAGGGACAGCTAGGTTAAGTATGTGTACAAAAGAATGGATGCGCACACAGGTTTCCAGTTGGCAAACATATTGAATTTTTGCTCCATTGTCAGACAAGATAAATCATGGGGAAAGGTTAGAAGCAGTTAGTCATGCCTTTGTGTTTTATCTCTAGTTTCCACAGGATATCATTTGCATGGCTGTTGTTTCCAACAGCAGAAATACCAAGCTTAGATTGCTTCTGAGAAATCTAGAAGGTCCTAATGCTCCATAGCTACTGGAAGAGGATGATGATAATAAGAAAGATGACAGAGCAGACCCAAGCACATTCATTTGGGATCTCGTGCCATGTAGTATTTTTCTTTATTTTTCTTCATTCTACTTGTTCACACATCAATAGTTAAATACATGTTTGACTACAGTAGTGAGAAGGATGCTGGAACAGACTCAAGGACATTCGTTTGTGGTCTTTGTGACATGTAGTCTTTATTCCCCTTCATTCTACTTGTTCACACATCAATAGTTAAATATATGTTTGACCTTGCATTCTACTTTTGAGCCTCATCTGGCATTGAAAGACTGAAACCCAAAAGCTTGCCTGATCTAGTTCCCCTACTACAGGATTCCCACAAGAATAAGCAATGTAGCCATCAAAGAGGATGACAGGGGATTAGACAGTGGCCTTTATTTTAGAAGCTGTATTCACATTTAAATGTGTATTTTGAATAAACACTGAAACCCCAGTTTTAGAAAGCTGGGATTTACATGTGTAAATTTGCAATACATGCATATGGTAAAGAGGCATAGCTTGGGTGGGACTAAGACAGGGCCAAAAATACATTTCAGGAAGTGAATATACATCTGTGATCACTGTGATCAATGTCAGAATTTAAAGCAGCACCTGGGTACACATAAGCCTTTTCAAAGTGCTCATTTCGGGCAGGAGAGTTTAGGGAATGTCACCCCTTAGAAATGAGTAGTAGTAGTAATGGCTTTTCATAACTGCATCTCTACAACTGAATTCTAATCCACAAGACAGACCTAATAGCTACTTTAACAGACATTTATAATGGTCACCTTGACTCACCCAACTACACAATTCCTGTGGTATGTTCTCCTTTAAGACATGTTTCTTCTAATTGATCACAATTCTTTTCAGTTTCTATTCATAAATGAACCTTGCTGCTCACTTATTTCCACTTATCCACTAACGGCTTTTTGTGGTAGCATTCTATTGAGTAGTGGGTACCATACTGTTTATTTGATCTATTTTAGTGGGTAATGATTGGATTGTTTTGTGTTTCTGTGATGTGATTTGTATTATGTATGTATTATTGGAAACCATCTAGGTTTTTAGGTGGTATATACATTTTAAAGTAAAAATTTTAAAATAAACAGAAAGAGAGATCAGAGGTTCCTGTAGCATGCTGGTCAGTAAAACCATTTCAAACGTCATTTGTTTTCAGGGATGCAGATGGCTGCACATTGCATTTGGAAGAGGTCAGAATATAAAATAATTGAAATTTTTTTGAGCAATTAGGTATAATAAGGATGAGATGCTTGCCTGGAGAAAAATAAAAGCAGAAAAGAGGAAATATCCTGAAACTGCAGGAGGAGCAGCAGAAATGATTCTACCAAAATGATTACAATTGAAATAAGTCTGTGCTTGATCCCATAGACACTACTTCTGTTATTTTTTTTCACATCATGTTCTTCTGTTTTGGAAGTGAATTAGATCAGTTTCAAATTCAGGGATGTCTGTGGCATACAGCTGCACTAGAAGCATAAAAAGAGCCTTAAGAAGAAAAGGATGCAAGCGTATTGTATTGTCTAAAAATAACTTGAGCTAATCTTTCACATTTGTGGGTCACTGACAATTGTGCACGTCTTTGGTGCTAAGAGTTTAGAATTGAGACAACCAGGAATTCTATATTTACTAGGGATGTATAGCCCAAAACGTTTTGTTTGGTATCATTTTGTGTGTCATTTCAGGGACTATTTATTTTGTTCAATTTTTTAAAATCTTTTCATTAAGGGAATGATATTTTTGGTAGGGTGCACTTTTCACAAACATGGCACACTGTTCAGAAAGAAGATTCACCGCTTGTGAGGAGTGCCCCCCTTGTTCAGAAGAGTGCATATTCTTTCCAAAAAACAGGTCATTTTTACAAAACGTGTGCTCTCTTTCAGAGGTCTGCAATGAACTCCCATTGTTGGTCTCCACTTGATGTGAGCTAGATTTGTTTTGTATGTATATCAATTTTTTTTACATCCCTTGAATTCTTGTTGTTTTCCTTTATTATGTTAAATACTTAATAATAAAAAATGCATCTGTATTACAAGCCCCCCCCTTCATGAATCACCCCCTCAAAGTTAAGTTCTATGTCATGGAAATCCCCCTCAGTGAAACCCCCCCCCCCAAAAAAAAAATAGGGTCTACTCTAACAAATCATTGGTCCCTAGTAGTTCAGGCAGGAGCAATCCCCAGTCACTCCTGTCCTTGCTAGCTCTGGATTCAAAATGGTGTTAGCACCCTCTAGTGGTAGTCTCATAGTACTACCACTAGGGGTCATACATCCATATAAGAAGACCTTATACAGAAATAAGCCCTTACACAGAAACAACACCTAGAAGTATTGCTACATGACTACTGCAAGAGGTCACCAGTGCCACTTTGAACCCAGTACTGGTAAGAATAGGAGCAACCAGGGATCACTCCTGCCCAAACTCACTAGGAACCAGGGATTTGTTAAGGTAGGTCCGGAAAGGGGGGGGGACTTAGTGGGAGGGTTCTATATTTCTGGGGGTTGTCCAGTGGGGAGACTTCTAGAGTGAGAACTTGACTGTGTGTGTGTTTGGGGGGGGGGGGGGGAGGTGATCCACAATGGATGGGTTCAGCATGGAGGGAGCCTTTATTTGGGATGACCCCTCAGGAGGGGGTTTGTGACTGGGGAGGGTGGCAGCAACTCACACGTGCTATGACCAGCCCCTTTAAGATGTGATCCAGATGAATTGAGCCATAGCTTTGTGACCTGATGCTTCTGGGATGCTAAATAATCCCAACTATTTGTTGGGAATATTTTTCCAGCTATAACACAGCTTGCGATGTTCACTACAAGCCACGTAATAGAACTTACATTGTAATGAGGTGTTTCGTATGCATTTACATGCTTTGCATCTCACTACTTTGTTCAATGGCATAACCTAAATAATGCTGCACTAGGACACCGCAACTTGTGTTAGAGTACTTTACCATGTGTCAAGGGGAAAATATCATGGGTTAGTGCCCTAACACAGCGTGATAACTACCCCCCAAAGTGAGCTATTTTAATACAGTGAAATTTACCAAGTGAATCAATGACCTGCAGTAGGAAAGCAATGCTGAAGCAGACAAAACTAGGAACAAGAGCTGCTAGGAATAAATTCACATCGAATGATCTAGCTTGTTTGATTCCTGGAATCCCATAGGTTGTTCTAACTCAACCAAGTTCTATTGAACTCAATGACCCCAATATTGACTGGATAAATGTTACATGAGGAAGCACTAGGGAGGTAAAATTCTTAGATGTAATAAATGACTGCTTCTTGGAGCAACTGGTCCAAGAACCGACAAGAGGAGGAGCTATTTTAGATCTAGTCTTTAGTGGAATGCAGGGCATGGTATGAGAGGTAACGGTGTTGGTTCCACTGGGAAACAGTGATCATAACTTGATCAAATTTGAGCTATCTAGAGTGAAGTCACTAAAGAAATCTACTGTAGCAGCATTTAATTTTCAAAAGGACGACCACAACAAAATGAGAGAAATGGTTAAAAAGAAGCCAAAAGGGTCACCCACAAAGGTTAGGACTTTAAAGCAGTATTGGACGTTGATTCTATTACATCTGGTCTTTGGCAATAAAGCTTTTATTCATCCATCTTTGGTGTCCTTCCTGGATTGGCTGTCCTACATCTGGGTTTAAAAAGGTTTGGACAAGTTCCTGGAGGAAAAGTCCATAGTCTGCTATTGAGACAGACATGGGGGAGGCCACTGCTTGCCCTGGGATTGGTAGCATGGAATGTTGCTACTATTTGGGTTTCTGCCAGGTACTTGTGACCTGGATTGACCACTGTTGGAAGCAGGATACTGGGCTAGATGGACCATTGGTCTGACCCAGTATGGTTATTCTTATGTCCTTATGGTTATTCTTATGTCCTTTGATGCAGAACATCCTCATCTTCTGAAATTAATGCTAAATTGATATGTAGGAGGCAGCACAGATTACTAGATTTCTTATCAAAATGTATCTATAGTATATTGTTTTCAGTTAGTGGCTGGACACTGTTTTGTGTTAGAAGGTGGTAAGCCAATGCTATGAGACATTTACAAAGTTTACTGGTCATAGAATTGCCTATTTGTTCAAATGTTGATATACATTTGCATATAATCTTCTACTGAACGCACTGTATGGTACTATAGTTAATCACATTCTATTTTAAAAGTCACCAAAACTTTCAGCCAAGTGACCTGGTTAAGCTCAGTGATAAATTATGATAGTACGCAGATAAAAGCTGTTTTCGACTACATGAGTTAGAAGTTTTGTGATGCATTTCTAAGTGAAACTACTTGGAGCCATGCAGATTCTATAACACACTTTTAAAAACACATTTTCTCTTTGAATCTCTCAGTGCTGCATTTACTAGTGAGTAGCCAAGGAAAAGCAAAGCATTTTGAGCTATTGACTTCTTACTAACAAGTCATTTCTTTAACACTTCAGGGTACTACTACTACTACTAGCACGCACAAAGAAAAGGAAGGAATAATTCTGCCCCCCCCAAAAAAAAAAAAAATTATTTAGATACCTTTGCTATAGAATTTCCCAATACACCCAATGGTTTTTACTTTGTGTGTGCCTCGTGAAGTGACTTTTAAATAAGCCCATTAATTCTGTTTTTTGCAACCCATTGTGAAAGTTTTCTGCAAAGTCCCTAGTTTCCCAGTTGGCTGCAGTTTCCTCCTGGACATGCATGAATAAATTAAAAACTGAATCCTAGATGGTTGTTTATCTAACCTTGCTTTGTATAAATATATATATATATATTTTTTCTTGAAGTTGTTTTCCCCTCACTTTATAATTCTATAGGTTAGGCTCTCATTTGTATTGTATGAATTTAAGGAAATATCTCCTTTGCTTATTTGTGTAGTTTGGTCTGTTTTCTCATTATAATGTACTAGGTTCTGTTGAACTGAAAATAAATTACTAAAAGTTTAAAACTGAATCCTTAGAAAAGGGAGATACATAGTAGATGATGACGGCAGAAAAAGACCTGCACGGTCCACCCAGTCTGCCCAACAAGATAAACTCACATGTGCCATTTTTTGTGTATACCTTACCTTGATTTGTACCTGTCTTTTTCAGGGCACAGACCGAATAAGTCTGCCCAGCACTATCCCCACCTCCCAACCACCCGTCCCGCCTCCCACCACCAAATCTGGCACAGACCGTATAAGTCTGCCCAGCACTATCCCCACCTCCCAACCACCAGCCCTGCCTCCCACCACTGGCTAAGCTTCTGGGGATCCCTTCCTTCTGAGGAGGATTCCTTTATGTTTATCCCACGCATGTTTGAATTCCGTTACCGTTTTCCTCTCCACCACCTCCCGCAGGAGGGCATTCCAAGCATCCACCACTCTCTCCGTGAAAAAATACTTCTTGACATTTTTCTTGAGTCTGCCCCCCTTCAATCTCATTTCATGTCCTCTAGTTCTACCGCCTTCCCCTCTCCGGAAAAGGTTCGTTTGCAGATTAATACCTTTCAAATATTTGAACGTCTGTATCATATCACCCCTGTTTCTCCTTTCCTCTAGGGTATACGTGTTCAGGTCAACAAGTCTCTCCTCATACGTCTTGTAATGCAAATCCCATACCATTCTCGTAGCTTTTCTTTGCACCGCTTCCATTTTTTTAACATCCTTCACAAGATACGGCCTCCAAAACTGAACACAATACTCCAGGTGGGGCCTCACCAACGTCTTATACAGGGGTATTAAAACCTCTTTTCTTCTGTTGGTCACACCTCTCTCTATACAGCCTAGCAATCTTCTAGCTACGGCCACCGCCTTGTCACACTGTTTCATCGCCTTCAGGTCCTCAGATACTATCACTCCAAGATCCCTCTCCCCGTCCGTACCTATCAGACTCTCACCGCCTAACACATACGTCTCCTGTGGATTTCTACGCCCTAAGTGCATCACTTTGCATTTCTCTGCATTGAATTTTAATTGTCAAACGTTAGACCATTCTTCTAGCTTCCGCAGATCTTTTTTCATGCTTTCCACTCCCTCCGGGGTGTTCACTCTGTTGCAAATCTTGGTGTCTTCCGCAAAAAGGCAAACTTTACCTTCTAACCCTTCGGCAATATCACTCATAAATATATTGAATAGAATTGGCCCCAGCACCGATCCCTGAGGCACTCCACTACTCACCTTTCTCTCCTCCGAGCGAACTCCATTTATCACCACCCTCTGGTGTCTGCCTGTCAACCAGTTCGTAATCCAGTTCACCACTTTTCTTAGTGTATCCTTACACAGGTCTTTCTCATGTGCTAAGGCCATTTTTCCCACTGGGGTAAAATGGCCGAATTTCCTATTTTTTTGTATTAATGATCACACTCTAATTTTGCCATTAGCACATGGCCATTAAAACAGATTGGTGTGTGACCCCCTTACCGCAACCCATTTCTTAGGTGGTAAGGGCTCGTGCGCTAACCACTTGCTAATTGGTTAGTGCACGGCAATGAAGCAGCACTAACCGATTAGCACAAAACACACTCACTCCACCCCAGACATGCATCCTGTGCCAAAAAATAAATGTTATTTTTTAGCACATTGGTAGCACGTGCACATTCTGACCCCGCAGTATGCCATTTTTTGCTGCACCTGTTACTGCTTACTGCATCTTTGTAAAAGGACCCCTATATCAGGGAAGGCTGATTTTGCTCTCTGCCTGGGATAGCAACTCTGACCTGTTGAAAATGGTCAGATAAATAAGGAGAAAACCACAACAACATTGACCTTCTTTGACCAAATGTTGCTAGTCTTTGTATAAGAATACTATGATCCATAATATCAAAAGCTGATGATGGGGCTCATTTTCAAAACAGAAAAACATCCAAAAAGCAGCACAAAGTGGCAGATGGTCTTTTTTTTTTTTTGCCAAAACATCCAAAATCGGATTTAGATATCATATCGAAAATGCCCCTACACGTGTTTAACATCATGAGAACATAAGAAGTCCAAAGCTCATCTGATAGTATCAAATCTGGACAAGAGCAGTATTTCTATGTTATATTTTGCATGCTTTTCTTCACTGAAGAAAAGGATTTAGGTGTTATTGTGGACAAAATGTTGAAATCTTCTGCTCAATGTGTGGTGGAAGCCAAAGGAGCAAACAGAATGTTAGGAATTATTAGGAAAGGAGTAGAGAATAAAACAGATAATATCATAATGCCTCTGTATTGTCCATGGTGAGACCAAGTCTTTAGTATCACATGCAATTCTGAATGCTACATCTGAAAAAAGACATAATAGAAGGAACGGTACACAGAAGGTGATCAAAGTGATTAATGGCACAGAACAACTCTCAGGCTAAATCGGTTAGGGCTCTTCAGCTTAGAGAAGATGCGGTGAAGGGGAGATGTTTGTTTGACCCAGCTCTCCTTCAGCCTTTCCATCGGACTGCTGCAGTCCACGATAGTCTACTGCGCTGCTTGTAGCTGGCTGTTGGGCATCGAGGCCTTCTTCGCGATGGGGAGATCTTTTGTGCATTGCTGCATCTTGTGGGGGACTTGCTTCCTTTTGAGATGCCAGATGTTGCGAGGGGCTGCTGCCTTTAATTCTAGTAGACTGCGACTCTTATACCTTGGCAGTGTTATTGCCGGACCCGTTGGACCTGCCGGCATTGTTCGCCTCCAGCTGCTCCGGTGACCACCTCCACTTTCCAGGCTGCATGCTGCTTCGTCTGCGCTTTGTATGCGCTCGCTGGGTCTCACTATTGTGCCTTGTTGGGAGCTGTTCCAGCCAGTCTGATACATCTCAATGTCTGGATTTCCTCAGTCCGTTTTAGACTCTTTTCCCTTCCCTTCTCTTCCCTTCTTCCTCTGTTCCTTCTACCATCTCTACTGTCATTGTATTGTTTCATCAGTTCATTGTAAGCCGCTTTGAGGCCGCTTTCAGTTGTATAAAGCGGGGTATAAATGTTCTGCATAAATAAAATAAATAAGATAGAAGTCTATAAAATTCTAAATGGAGTGGAATGGGTTAATGTGAATTGATTGTTCACTCTCAAAAAGTTACACAGTAGCCCATTTAAACACAAATGGAAGAAATACTTTTTTTTCACTCAACATATAGTTAATCTCTGGAACCCTTTGCTGGAGAAAGTGGTAAAAGCAATTGATGTAGCTGGATTTTAAAAATGTTTGCACAAACTCATGGAGGAAAAGTCCATAAACCATTATTACGACAGACCTGGAGAAAGCCACTGCTTATCCCTGGTATTAAGTAGCAAGAAAGCGAAGATACTTACCTGTAGCAGGTATTCTCCGAGGACAGCAGGCTGATTGTTCTCACATGTGGATCAACGTCAGCGTTGGCCCGGGTTCGGGAGCAGATACCGAGCTGCCAGGAGACCGACATATCAGCACCTCCTGTATAGAGGGGGAGCGATCCTCTCGGCGCTGACTCTTCCTGGATGCCGAGTCCTTCGATGCCCTGGAGCTCCAGGCACCGTGTGTCGAAAGAGATCGGTGACGGTGCTTCTTTACCTTCACTTGATGCCCATCACTGAGGCTCCTCAGTGCTGATGAGGATGACGTGGAATCCTCATGTCTCCTCGGGTCCGACGATGGTTGGTCCCGGGGGGCCTGCATAGCAGGAGGCCTTGAGACAGTTGGAGACCCACTTGAAGCCTCACTGCTCCCAGTGTGACTTAGTCTCTCAGCAGCCATTACCTCTGCTCCCGACATCGATGCCTCCCTTGATGACGCCAACGCCGATGACCTCGGTACTGATGTCGATGTCGACGTTGAAGGACCGGACCGAGCCCCAAAAGGTTTCTTTCGCTGGGCTTCTCGAGCCACTTGGGTCTGTTTCTTCATACAAAGACACAGACTACAAGCAGCTGCGCTGTGGTCGGGCCCAAGGCACTGGATACACCAGGAATGGGTGTTGGTACCTGAGATGGTCCGGTTGCACCGAGTACAATGTTTGAAGCCGCTGGGTGTCCTCGATCACATGGAAGGAAAAACGGCCTCGGCGAAATCAAAAGACGCAATTGTGTGAAAAAAGAAGGCACAAAAAAAGGGAAGAAACCCGACTGCGCAGCCTAAAGGCCGGCCTTATCAAAACACAAAGAGGGGCATAATGGAACAGAAACGCCTATCTCCATGGGCGTTTATCTCCGAGAACGGGTCCGTGAAGGGGTGGGGCGGATCGTATTTTTTAAAAGAAAAAGACGCCCATGTTTTATTCGTCAAGGTATGAGCTGGGCGTTTTTGCTTTTCAGCGATAATGGAAAATGAAATCGCCCAGCTCAAAAACGAATAAATCCAAGGCATTTGTTCGTGGGAGGGGCCAGGATTCATAGTGCACTGGTCCCCCTCACATGGCAGGACACCAACCGGGCACCCTAGGGGGCACTTTTACAAAAACCAAATAAAAGGTAAAAGAGCTCCCAGGTGCATAGCACCCTTCCCTTGTGTGTTGAGCCCCCCAAATCCCCCTCAAAACCCACTGCCCACAAGTCTACATCATTACTATAGCCCTAAGAGGTGAAGGGGGGCACCTACATGTGGGTACAGTGGGTTTGGGGGGGTTGGACGACTAATAGCATTAAGCAGCACAATTGTAACAGGTAGGGGGGGGGATGGGCCTGGGTCCACCTGCCTGACGTCCACTGCACCCCCTAACAACTGCTCCAGGGACCTGCATACTGCTGCTTGGGAGGAGGGTATGACATTTGAGGGTGAAAGTAAACAGTTGTGAAACATCATTTGTTGTGGTGGGAGGGGGTTAGTGACCACTGGGGGAGTCAGGGGAGGTCATCCCCGACTCCCTCTGGGGGTCATCTGGTAATTTAGGGCACTTTTGGGGGCCTTATTCGTCAAAAAACAGGGTCCAGGAAAAGTGTCCTAAATTCTAGCTCAAAACTGTTCCATTATCGGCGAAGGGCGCCCATCTCTGTTCGGCCGATAACCACGCCCCAGTTCCGCCTTCGACACGCCTTCGACACGCCCCCGTCCACTTTGTCCGCATCCGCGACGGAGTGCAGTTGAAAGCGACCCAAATTCGGCTTTTGATTATACCGCGTTATTCGTTTTTGTGAGATAAACGCCCATCTCCCGATTTAGGTCGGAACTTGGGCGTTATTCTCGTTCGATTATAAGCTGGAAAGTAAACTTTGAAAAACTGGCAGAAGAAAAACTAAGGGAAACTTCTTTTTTTTAAAAAATTATTTTAAAACAAATACGAAAAAGGCGAATAAACTCGCGAAAATCGCTGTACAGAAAACTCTTTTTTTCCCAGGCCTCAATGAGGAGCACAGGAGGAACCTGTCACACCTTGTCGCAGAGAAGAAAAAACTGAGGAGACGCTCTCGCGTGACGGGTGGGAAGTCCGCGCATGCACGGTGCGTGCTGCACACGCACCATAAGACTCTGGCAAAACCTTTTTTATTTTTGCTTTTGCAAAATGCTGATTCCCAGGCCGACGTGGACGTCGACCCACATGTGAAAACAAGCAGCCTGCTTGTCCTCAGAGAAATCTTCCTACATTTTCGGACTCTGCCAGGTACTTGTAACCTGGACTGGCCACTGTTGGAAACAGGATTCTGGGCTACATTAATCCTTGGACTGACCCAGTAGGATTCCTTTAGTTCTTAAGAACCCAAACTGATACATGTCCAAAACATAATCTGAATGTATGTAGTCTTGTAGCTAGTCTAAAACAGGCCCACCCAACAGCTCTCTTCCCCTCTGTTCCCCGCAGCGTCCTGGCATCTGCATTCCTGTCTCTGAACCTCGTCCCTCCCCGGTGTCAATATAGGCACCCTCGGCACCTGCAGTGATTTATTCTCGCTACTTGCACCAGTCCTGCAGGCTTCCATCTGCCACATTCTGCCAGACAGAAAACAGGCAATGATGTCAGTGAGGGCGGGATGTGGCAGATAGAAGCCTGTGGTTCCGATGCAAGCAGCAAGAATGAATCACTGCAGGCGCCAAGGATGCCTGTACAGTACACTGGGGAGGGACGGTGTTCAGAGACAGAAGCACAGATGCCACAATGCCGTGGAGGAGAGGGAGGAAATGTGGGGTAGGTGAAAAAAAATCTATGTTCTTAAAAAATATCTCTGGGAAGGTATTTGTGGTGTGGTGTGGTGTGGTGTGATGGGGGGGGGGGGGGGGGGGGGGCAGCATGTGTGTGTGGAAAGGCCCATCCAGTTTACCTCTGGGTCCATCCAAAATACTGAGTCTGGCTACACCCCTGCTAGAAACAATAAAGATCGTACACAGGTGTAAAGTTATTAATATCTAATGAGTCAGCATCTTTCTTTTTCAGGTTAGGACATATGCTAGCTCTTTGTTACAAGTTAGACATGGAACCATTAGATAACAATAATTGCTACTGAATCGGGCAGTCTCTGATTACAACCATTGAAACACTGAAGTAGAGCAACTGTTCAATATACTAGAAGAATTTAGTCGAGAAATCACCCCTGCTATTTGTTCTGGGATTATTGGAGAGCTGCCTTACTTTTCAAGATGCTACATTGCTGGAAACAAAAACATTGGAAGCAGAGATATGATCATGGATGTTTACAATCTTTTGTTAAAAAGCATCAACAAAATCTTGACTCAGTATCTAAACTGAATTGGTAGGAGCAACTCTATCAGAACTTAAATCTTGAACATTTTAAATAATGCTTTTGATGTGAGGTAGCTCCCTCAATCAATTTATCATAACGTAACAACCACTGTTCACTTAGATTATTTATTTAGAGACCTCATGCTTGCTTTATTATACAAATGCCCAAAGCAAGGAACAATTTAACAAACTGCCAAACATATTTCTATAAAGACATGAGTTGTAATATAACAAGAACCAAAATACATTATAATTTAAATCAGCAAACTGTATTTGGGTTTGTCAAAGAAACTGATAAGAAAGTTTCAAAATGCTTTGGATGAATTTCTTCAAAAAGGTAGTAAATAAATCTTAGTAAGTAAATAAGGGGGTCTTTTACAAAGGCGTGGCAGCATTTTTAGTGCGAGCTAAATGCTAGAGATGCCCTAAAAAAATAACTAAGGGTCCCTTTTACAGACTTTGGTGTGTGCTGTGTTACTTGGCCAATAGGATGCGTAGCATTTAACTCGCAGTAATATCCATTAGTGCACGCTAAGCTTTAGTTAAGTGGCCCCTAAATTAGTTCAAAATGTTGTGGTATGCCTGCGGACAAGGTGTAGGTTTAGATAGAATCCCCCCCCCCCCCCCCCCAATATTCAAAACTAACTGGCCAGGAACGGCTTAACAGTGGATATTCAGCTTAACATAACTGGTTATCTCCCACTGAACATCCTGGTAAGTGGCTAGCAACTAACTGGCTATATCGTGCAGCACAGTTGGTTAGACGCAGATATTCAGCTCCAAGCCAGCTATGTTTACAACTTACATAATACCAGAGTGGACTTGTGAGGCCACTGCTTGAAGTCTCGGCAGCCATTTTGAAGCAGCACCGGCAGTGAGTGGGAGCGGCTTCACTGGGCAGGTTAGAGTGGGTTCCTTTGCTGCTCTGAAGAGGCCACTAGACCACCAGGGCACAATTAGGTAAGGGAGAGGAGGACACCCTGAGGCCCGCCAGCGCTAGCCTCAGCCTGCCAGCCAGCCTGCTCACTTGCCTGCAAACCCAGAAAATAGGCTGGCTGGAAGAACCCGCTTGGATATCCCGCGATGTCCTCAAAAAGAGAACATATTTGGGAGAAACTGGACATATGGTAACCCTACACTGAGGCCACTAGACCACCAGGGCCCTTCAAGGTAGGACTGGGGGGGATTGTAGTGTGTGACAGCGATAGGAAATCAGGCAGAGCCTCTGGGCTCTCGGGCACTGCCCAGCTGTCCGAATGGTCAGTCCACCTCTGGTATTATGTAAGTTGTAAATGTAAATGGCAGTCCCATTCATGCCCCTCTCAAGCCCCTCCCATGCTCTGCTCCTTGCTCTTTTGCACTATGCCACTTTGCATGCCCTTACAGAAAAGAGCTCATCCGATTTGCAGCCACTTATGCGCAGAAGTGCTGGTTTTCTTTACATTTATGTGCGTGCATCTGTAAGCACCCTGTTATAGAATTGCCCTTAAAATACACTCATTTGAAAGTTTTCATGTATCTCATTATGAAATCTTGCTACATGTATAAGTGAAGAAATACTGTAAACATACCCCTTTTATGACATGGAAAAAGGAGAACTTGAGAGAAAGTACAGAACTGGACATGGAGCACAGGCTGACTGATTTTTCCTATATGCTGTAAAATGAAACACTTTTGTAATTTTACAATGTCAGAAATGTGTCTCCTTGGAAATAAAAGAAAAGGGAGTTTGATCACTTATTTAACTTGATTTAAGCCATTTGATTATAACTGTTTGTAATAACATCCTGTCAACCTCTCATTATCTGACTGATGCAGCTGAGTCATGAACTGACATTGTCTGAGGTGACCTATATATTGTATCTACAGTACTTGGCATGCATTTCCCACTGTCTGTTTGACATATTGACTAGATTCATCTATATTTTATTTCTTTAAATTTCACACTGCTCAAAAGAGAATAAGTGAAAAATCTGGAGCCCAATATTAAAAAAACAAACAAACAAACAAACAAACCAACCAACCAACCAACCCAAAAATCTGCTGAGCTCCTAAATTTAGGCTCCTAAGTTAGGCTCCATTTGTGCTCAATTTTCTACCAGACTAAGGAACATAAGGTGCTCATTTTCAAAGCAAATAGACACTCGAAAATGTCCCAATAGCAATTTTGGAAAGGCAGAAAAAAAAGTCCAACACTGCAGTTCATACAAATAGCAAGAAGGTTTGTTGGGGGTGGGTAGGAAGTGTGTTTTGGGTGGCACTAGGGAGGCCCCCAAAACAGGATGTCCAACAGCGACAGGAAGAAATGTTTTAGTCTTAGTTGAAATGATATTTGAACCAGGGCCCCTTGGTTTAAAGTCCACTAGTCCACTGCACTACTAGGTTACCCCTCTGCTCTGCCTGGACATCTGTGTGGTCATTTTTCTCACCATGATGACAGGTGTTACTATCCTTGATTTTTTGCACTTCATAACTTGGATGTTTCATTTTGGAAAATGGCTATTCATTTTCGACGTTCTCAGTACAAAAACATCCATCTCACGTCCTTTTTTGGACGTTATGAGCAAGACATCCCGATTCTGCCTTAGACAACTTTTCAGTTGAAAATTCACCTTAATTTAGGAGCTGAAAAGTTATGCTCATTTGCAGACATTTATGAGCCTAGTGCTGAAAATCAGTGCTAAGCACCTAAGTTTTTTCCCTGCTCTAAATTCACCCCTGTTGCCACCTACTTTTTATATTCCTAAATTTAAGAGTTTAGTGAAATTTATGGGCCCTTTTACTAAGTTGCTGTGACCGTTTTTGCTACACACTGAAGCCGTTTTTACCGCTGTGTGTAAAAAGCACAAAAAAGAATTGGCCATGTGATGTTTGCACTTACCATGAGGCCATTTCTAGGAAGCACTTACCGCCACACACTGAGATGGTGATAAGGGCTCTCGCGCTAATCCAGCAGTAACCGGGCAGCCCAAAGTGCTGCCCAACTACTGCCGGGTAACCCCATGTGGTAATATTTTTCTGGAATTTCCAGTAGCCCTGGAAATGCCACACACTGGGGGTGGAACTACCGCCAGAGGCTGCATTAGGCTTGTGGTAGTTCTGATTTGCTGTGCGGCAAGCCCATTACCGCATGGCAACCCTTTAGTAAAAAGTCGCCTTACATCATAAAGGATCCCTTTTACTAAGCTGCATAAGGCGCTAACACATGCCTAACACAGCAAAAATGGCCTAACACAGGTTGCACTAAAGCGTTCATTAAAGTATTTATATGTCTTATTATAGAATACGGGGGATATGCACCCAATTTAGCTGCGTACATTTACACCACATTTTAGCTGGTACAAATAGCCATGCCTAAAGTTGTGTGCTAGTCCTAAGCATAAGCACTGTTCTATAAACTGCGCCTAACTTTAACTTTAACTATAAAACTTTGTATTTGTTATCCATCGACTGGGCAAACGCCTTTGACGGTACTATGCAAGCCACATTAAGCCTGCAAATAGGTGGGAAAAAGTGGGGTTCAAATGCAACAAATAAATAAATAAAATAAATTGCAGCTTACAGAATAGCACTTTTTTCAGCGCCAATTTTCTAGGTGCAATATATAGAATCTAGCCCTAAGTGCACACTATTTATTTTTTTGCATTTTTTTGTTTTGAGGAGTACAGAGAATGAGAAAGCAACAAGACAAGCGATCCATCAAATCTAATATGGAAGACAGAACAAGAGTTCTTGTCTTGTCTTGTTGTTTTCTCATTCTCTGTACTCCTCAAAACAAAAAAATGCAAAAAAATAAATAGTGTGCACTTAGGGCTAGATTCTATATAAGAAAGTCTTTATTGCTATTCAAAGGCTCCCAGGGATTCAAACATCTGTGCCTGACATAGCCATGTTTGAACTGAAAAACAGCTGCATCAGGGGCAGAGTTATCAGCTGGAGTAAAACCATAACTTCACCATGACTGGTCCAACAGATAAAAAGATACCAGAGGAAGGCGGGACACGCTGAGAGGGAAGGGAAGCGATGAGGAGGCAAGCCTGCCTGCTGCTTTTACTGCCGGTTCACTGCGACTTCGGGTAAATTAAAGATTTTAAAGCCGGGAGCATGGGTGCACGAATGGAAGGAAGTGGTCAGGTGAGCCGGACCTCAAAAAAAGGTGCCGGTACACCGTACCGGTGCGAAAAAGCACTGCTTCTATCTCACTGAGTAAAATGGGTCCTGTGGTAAAATAACCCATCTTTACAGTAGCCCATCTTAAAAACGTCCCCCCTTAATGAAAATTTTTGTTTCACACAGTGGCCTTAGCCATGGGGGGCCTTAGGGACCTACCTCCCCCCAAGGTCTGCTGGTTTGGCTGGCAGGGGGACCCAAGCCCCACCAATAGAAGCTTACCTGTGGCGATATTTGCTACCGCACTGCCTGCCTTGCTGTCCCCCTCCCCAGTGCACAAACTTGGAAGCCCACACATGCTCAATTTCACTAAAACCGAACATGCACATGGGGGATGGGGAAAGCAGGGCAGGCAGTGTGGCAGTGACTATTGCTGCAGGAAAGCTTCTGCTGGTAGGGCTTGGAGCCATCACCCTGCCTTCCCTACTTTCTCTCTTTCCCTTGTGCATCCTTGGAAGCTCACACATGCTCAATTTCACTAAAACTGAGCATGTGGATGGGGGAGGGGGAAAGCAGGGCAGACAGAACAGCGGTGAATATTGCAACAGTTTCTGTTGGTGGGGCTTGGGGACATCTGCCTTAACAGGTAGATGGGGTTGCAGCGGGGGTCGAGAGCAGCGGGAGGAGGGGTAAAATGTGCCCCCCACACTTTGGGCTCATGGCTCCTCCCAAATCGAGGACTGACTATGCCACTGGTTTTAAAAATATTGAAAACAAAAATTCCATACTAGCCAATCTTATTTAGATTATATATATATATATATATATATATATATATATATACAGTGGTGGAAATAAGTATTTGATCCCTTGCTGATTTTGTAAGTTTGCCCACTGACAAAGACATGAGCAGCCCATAATTGAAGGGTAGGTTATTGGTAACAGTGAGAGATAGCACATCACAAATTAAATCCGGAAAATCACATTGTGGAAAGTATATGAATTTATTTGCATTCTGCAGAGGGAAATAAGTATTTGATCCCCCACCAACCAGTAAGAGATCTGGCCCCTACAGACCAGGTAGATGCTCCAAATCAACTCGTTACCTGCATGACAGACAGCTGTCGGCAATGGTCACCTGTATGAAAGACACCTGTCCACAGACTCAGTGAATCAGTCAGACTCTAACCTCTACAAAATGGCCAAGAGCAAGGAGCTGTCTAAGGATGTCAGGGACAAGATCATACACCTGCACAAGGCTGGAATGGGCTACAAAACCATCAGTAAGACGCTGGGCGAGAAGGAGACAACTGTTGGTGCCATAGTAAGAAAATGGAAGAAGTACAAAATGACTGTCAATCGACAAAGATCTGGGGCTCCACGCAAAATCTCACCTCGTGGGGTATCCTTGATCATGAGGAAGGTTAGAAATCAGCCTACAACTACAAGGGGGGAACTTGTCAATGATCTCAAGGCAGCTGGGACCACTGTCACCACGAAAACCATTGGTAACACATTACGACATAACGGATTGCAATCCTGCAGTGCCCGCAAGGTCCCCCTGCTCTGGAAGGCACATGTGACGGCCCGTCTGAAGTTTGCCAGTGAACACCTGGATGATGCCGAGAGTGATTGGGAGAAGGTGCTGTGGTCAGATGAGACAAAAATTGAGCTCTTTGGCATGAACTCAACTCGCCGTGTTTGGAGGAAGAGAAATGCTGCCTATGACCCAAAGAACACCGTCCCCACTGTCAAGCATGGAGGTGGAAATGTTATGTTTTGGGGGTGTTTCTCTGCTAAGGGCACAGGACTACTTCACCGCATCAATGGGAGAATGGATGGGGCCATGTACCGTACAATTCTGAGTGACAACCTCCTTCCCTCCGCCAGGGCCTTAAAAATGGGTCGTGGCTGGGTCTTCCAGCACGACAATGACCCAAAACATACAGCCAAGGCAACAAAGGAGTGGCTCAGGAAGAAGCACATTAGGGTCATGGAGTGGCCTAGCCAGTCACCAGACCTTAATCCCATTGAAAACTTATGGAGGGAGCTGAAGCTGCGAGTTGCCAAGCGACAGCCCAGAACTCTTAATGATTTAGAGATGATCTGCAAAGAGGAGTGGACCAAAATTCCTCCTGACATGTGTGCAAACCTCATCATCAACTACAGAAGACGTCTGACCGCTGTGCTTGCCAACAAGGGTTTTGCCACCAAGTATTAGGTCTTGTTTGCCAGAGGGATTAAATACTTATTTCCCTCTGCAGAATGCAAATAAATTCATATACTTTCCACAATGTGATTTTCCGGATTTAATTTGTGATGTGCTATCTCTCACTGTTACCAATAACCTACCCTTCAATTATGGGCTGCTCATGTCTTTGTCAGTGGGCAAACTTACAAAATCAGCAAGGGATCAAATACTTATTTCCACCACTGTATATATATATATACCAGTAAAAAAAAGCCCGTTTCTCATTGAAATGAAACAGGTGCTAGCAAGGTAATGACCGTCTGCCATTAATGTTTTTAAGGGAAGTGTTAGGAGAAATGTATTCTGATGGTAATCAATAATTTTCAGTGGTGTATTAAAAGTACTATCATGCTGCAGAATGAGATGTATATTGTTTTATGTACTTGTATTCTTTTGTTTCTGTCTGTTTGTTAACTGAAGTTTATTTATAGGATTTTCTAAAAGGTATAGAGTATGCACATTTTCAAAAACTTGTATTCTGAATATAATTCTTGTTTACATTTCTAAGATTTCTTTATAAACAATATGAGTCTGTAATCCCAGTCAATCTCTCTCAGGCTGAGTGTGTGTCAGAGAGTGGAAGACAGAGATACACAGTGTGTGTGTGTGTGTGTGTGTGTGTATGAGTGAGAGACAGATCCAATGGTGAGGGGGGTTTGTACTATATGTAAGACAGAGAGAGAGAGAGAGAATCAGAGTGTTTGACAGACTGAGTGTGTGTCAGAGAGTGGAAGACAGAGATATACAGTGTCTGTGTGTGTGTATCAGTCAGAGACAGATCCAATGGTGTGTGTGTGTGTGTGTGTGTGTGTGTCTGTCTGTCAGAGAGAAAGAAAGAGAGAGAGTGATTAAACCTTGTTCTCCCCTTCCATTCTGTCCACTTGCCTCCTCCTTTGATGTCTGTACCTTGGAGTTCAGTGTGTTTTTTGTGGAGCGTTTTTCTCTCCTTCCGTTCTCTGCAGTTTCCTCCTCCTTAGATGTCCGTACCTCGGAGTTCAACTTTCTTGAAAGTGAGAGTCCTGTCAGGCGGTTTGTGTGCTTCCTGCCACCGTGGTCCTCTGTTCTCTGGTCGTGGCGTTACTATGCAGCCTTCCCTTCCCTCCGAGAGTGGGGCAGTGAGAGGGAGTGTGATTGCCCGTGGTTGGTCCCTTCTCCTTCTGACGTCACATTACCATGCAGCCTTCCCTGCCCTGGGAGAGTGGAGCACTGACAGCGATTGCGATTGCCTGTGGTTGGTCCCTTCTCCTTCTGACATCGCGTTTCTTTCCCTGGCAACTATACAGAGTTCCCTCAAAGGTGGGGCAGTGATTGGGAGTGCGATTACGAACCCTATGAACACTACACGACTTCACTGTCACACTGCCACTGAGTCACGGAGTCAGTTTCAGAATGTTGGAGGTGCGAATTGTTTTATATATATATATACACACACATATGAAAAATGAAAATAATAAGAAGTATTAATACTGTAAATATAATTTTTTCATGAACCTTTGGTCTGACACAGTATAGCAATTCTTATGAACTAAGTGTAAACATGCTCTTCATCCTCAAAAATCCAACTGCCCCCCCCCCACCAGCAACAGGATTTCTCCTTGAAAGTTACCATACAAAAAAAAAAAATTCTCATGTCATCTGAGCAATCACAATATAAATCTCACCAGTACCAACACATAGCAAACCTGTCATACAATAGTAACACTAATTACTATGATTCAAACAACAAGGACCCTACCTAGGAATAGGCAGCACTACTGCACCCTAGAACAGCAGTACCCTTACTACTGGTCAATTAGAACAGAATACCACACCTGGGTCTCAGTCAAAACATAGCTACATAGGATGATAGGAGCCAGCTCTGTGGATCCAGTGGGTGCTGAGCACTCCCGATACTGAGGAAGCTCTTTCATTGTGTCCAGGGTGGGGCTATTTGTATTGTGTCTTGCACCCCCAATCATTTTGAAATGCTGGCACTTCTGCACTGATAGACCCTCAGCAAATACAGAATACAAAGTGGAAATAGAAATATGAAAACAAAAATTGAACCAGTAACCCTAAGAAGTCAAACTCTGCATGCACAATACTGGCGAATGAAAAACAAACTTGTTTACTCTCATTTTTAACACAATTCAAAAAAAGACATCCACAATGCACATTTCCCAAAACTAACATATTCCAGTTCATAAATTCAAAATAAAAACTTTTTTTTTTTACCTTTATTGTCTGGGTATTTTATTTTTCTAATCATGTTGGTCTCATTGAGTTTCTTTCTTCCACTATCCTGTCTGTCATCTTCTATACCCTCACATCTGTCTCTAAAATATTGACCTTTCCCCCTGTTAGCTCTTTCCTCCCTTTCTTTTCTGAGTTTGTCCACTCAAATTTCACCCTCTCACTCTCAAGTTCACCACCTCCTGTTTATTTTTCATCTACATCAACTTTCCATCTTCATTTCTCAGTCCCTAGCTCTCCGATCCTAATCTCCTTGACAACCCCTATGGCTTCTCCCACATAGTTCCATCATGGTTGGCATCTTCTCTTCTACCACTTTAGTAGCTCAGCATCTTTTCTCTCTTTACCCTTCTCTCCACTGTCCAGCATCTCGTTTCCCTATCTCCACCCCATCCTGTCCTTATAACCTAACATCTTCTCTCTCTCCCTCCACTCCCCACTTGTGTAGCTAAATACTTTCCCTCTCCCTCCCCACATTTCTAGCCTAGCATTCACCTTGTCTTCCCTTCCCAATAGTGCAGCTTCTCCCTTTTCACCCCCCCCCATAATCATCCTCCTCTCTAACCTTTTCTCCTCCCCTCCCAGTCAGAATTACCCTCTCCCATATTTCTCTTTCCCACCCTATTCAGCAACTCCTCACTCTTTCTCACTTCATATCTAGAATCCATTGTCTCTTTCCTTCCCTTGTCTCCCATTTCTCCTCTTCTCCATGTCCAGCACCCAGCATTTCTTTCTCTCCACTCCCTCAAATGGTCCAGCATGTCTCCTTCCCTCTCCTCCTCCCTCCCCCAAAGGTCCAGCATTTCTCCTTCTTCCCTCTGCCCTACATGGACTAGCATTTTTTTCTTCCCCCTCCTCCTCCTCCTTCTCAGACCAGCATTTTGTTCTTCTCCTTTTCCTCGCCGTCCCTCCTCCTCCATAGACCAGCAATTTTTCTTTACCACTCACCTGCCAGCAATCCAACATCTGCTCTTGCGTCTCAGCCCTCCCCTGCGTACCTTTTAAAAGGTTTGTGCCCAGCATAGAGCCTTCTCTCTGATACTTCCCGTCTGTGTGGAAACAGGAAGTGCATCAGAGAAAAGGCTCTGAGGTCGGCCTGAGCAGTATGTCTGAATCGCTGTTCACTGCAAGCTGCCTCAAGCAATGAAAGCCATTTTTTAAAAGGTATACCCGGGATGTTAAGACGCAAAGAAAGATGCCGAGTTGCCAGCTAAGAGGACAGGCGGGAAAAAAGTCAGACCATGGGGTGGACATAGAGAACAGGGTGATAATGTCATTTCCAGGTACAAAAAAACAATGGAATGCTGTTCCATCCCGTTCTGGCACAAATTAAGCCCTGGGTCTAAGGATAAATTAAGGACCTTTTAGCGGTCTGAATGAAAGTCTTGGTATATGCATCAGTGTTAATGGAATCATATATGTGTCATAGGTCGGGCACTTTGATGTGCACAGTGGTTGTTGTAATGCAGTGATGTTTATCTCATAAGATGGAAATATTTATTCATTTAATGAACTTCTATCCCACATTATCTATAAAAATAAGCGAGTTAAGCAAAACATTCATAAAATTCAGAACAGACTAAAACAAATAAGATCCATTATAAATCTTTTAAAAAATAAACATAAAACATAAGATCAGTTAATTCAGGGCTCCTTTTACTAAGCTCCAGTAAAAGTGGGCCTATGCTAGTGTCAGCGTGTGTTTTTTGTGCACACCGATGCCCCCTTTTACTACAGCAGGTAAAATGCTATCTTTTTTTTTTTTTTAAGAAATGACTGTACAGTAGGAGGGGCATAATCGAAAGCGAACGCCCATTTGTAAAAACGTCCATCTCCGAGAACGGGTCCGTGAAGGGGCGGGCCAAACTGTATTTTCGAAAAAAATGGACGTCCATCTTTTTTTTCGAAAATACATTGGATTAGGGCGTTTTTTGAGCTGGGCGTTTTTGTTTTTTAGCGATAATTGAAACCGAAGCGTCTCAGCTCAAAAACGACCAAATCCAAGGCATTTGGTCGTGGGAGGGGCCAGCATTCGTAGTGCACTGGTCCCCCTGAGATGCCTCTATGCCAGCCTCAAATATCATACCTAGCTCCATGACAGTAGTATGTAGGTCCCCAGAGCAATTTTACTTTAGTTGGTGCTGCGCGGGACCCATGCAGAGAGGAAAAATCGGAAGAAAAAAAAACAAGCAAGCAAGTGCAGTCAGGGACGTCCAAATTAAAAGATAGTAAAAGGGGGAATTGAACCAGCAACCTTTTGATTACAAGCTCAGTGCTCTAGCCAGTGCACCACTGATTAGACGTCCTTTCCTTTCCTTTCCATTATAAGTCTCTCCAAGTTTCTGTTAGCCAATCACAGCTCATTTAGCTGACATCTGTGTCAGCTAAACAGCGGTGATTGGCTGACAGAAACTTGGAGGGACTTAATGGAAAGGGAAGCATATCTAAGTACCTGAATAATGTGGCTCACTGGCTAGAGCAGTGAGCTTATAATCAGAAGATTGCTGGTTTGATTCCCCCTTTTACTATCCTGGTAATTTAGACGTCCCTGACTGCACTTGCTTGTTTGTTTGTTTTTTTTCTTCCGATTTTTCCTCTGTGCATGGGTCCCGCACAGCACTAACTAAACTAAAATTACTTCGGGGACCTGCATACTGCTGTCATGGAGCTGGGGATGACATTTGAGGCTGGCTTACAAGTTGGAAAAAAAGTGTTTAACATTCGTTTTTTTTTGGTGGGAGGGGGTTAGTGACCACTGGGGGAGTCAGGGGAGGTGATCCCCGGTTCCCTCCGGTGGTCATCTGGTCATTTAGGGCACTTTTTTGGGACCTGTTTGTGAAAAAAACGGGTCCAACAAAAGTGATCTAAATTCTCTCTGAAAACGCCTTTCTTTTTTCCATTATCGGCCGAGCACGCACATCTCTGCTCAGCCGATAACCACGCCTCAGTCCCGCCTTCACCATGCCTCCGACACGCCCCCGTCAACTTTATGCGTTCCCGCGACGGAGTGCAGTTGGAAACGCCCAAAATCGGCTTTCGATTATACCGATTTGGGCACCCACAAGAGAAAGACGTCCATCTCCCGATTTAGGTCGGAATTTGGGCGTTTTTCTCTTTTGAAAACAAGCCTCTAGGTGAACCACTTACCATGCAGCCATTTCGGGAGGGGGGGAGCACTTATCGCCACCCATTGAGGTGGAGGTAAGGGCTCTTGTGCTAACCCGGCAGTACCCCTGCCCAATTACTGCCGGGTAAACACTAACGCTACAAAAATAGAAAATATTTTTGTAGCACCGGAAATGGTGCATGCCAGGGGTGGGAACTACCGCTAGGTTCCTGCGGTAAGTAGTAGTTTCAGATTTGCATGTGGCAAGTCTGTTGCTGCATGCCAACCCTTTAGTAAATGGGGCCCCTCAGTGAAAGAAGCACTGAATTAATATAACAACAATCAAAAATACCAGGTCAAAAAGGGTGACAATCTTTATTCTTCTTGAATCCCAGATTGTGGAGTTCCACAGGGATCTCCTCTTTCCCCTACTGCATTTAATGTTCTGATGTTTCAGCTAGCTATTATTTTTTTTTAATGCTGGTTTTTGTTCTTATATTTATGCTGACAATGTCACAATGACAATCCCATTTTTAGATTCCATTTTTGAAATAATTCATAGAGTTGAATGTGGCTTCAGAATTTTGAATGGTTGGACATCAACATTTAGGTTAAAATTAAATAATGAAAAATAAAGTTTATAGTTCTGGATAACTCATTTAAATCTTTTGATGAGTCTACTCTTGTAGTGAATAACACAACATTTCAACTGGAGAATCAACTAAACATTTTGGAGGTAGTTTTTGATGAAAATGTATGTTTTGAACCTCTTATACATCAAGGGATAAAGAAAGGTTTGTATACTATGAAAAGAGTGAGGAGAATAAGACCTTATTTGAATTTCAACAATTTCAGACTTTTGGTACAATCATTATTATTATTATTTTTTTTTTTACCTCAGATTGATTATTGTAATGCAGCATTTGTAGGTTTATCAGAGGGGCTCACAAAGAAACTTCAAACATTTTAGAACATCACGGCAAGACTTATGTCGTTCAATAAAATATGAGTCAGCCTTACCATTGCTGTGGAAACTTCACTGGCCACCTGTTAGGTCATAAGTAGCATTCAAATTGTACACAATTATGTTTTCAACCTTTTTTTTTTTTTCCCTGTTTGTACCCTGTGCTTTCCCACTCATGGCAGGCTCAATGTGGCTTACATGGGGCAATGGAGGATTAAGTGACTTGCCCAGAGTCACAAGGAGCTGCCTGTGCCTGAAGTGGAAATTGAACTCAGTTCCTCAGGACCAAAGTCCACCACCCTAACCACTAGGCCACTGGCCCCTGAATATCTTACCAGCTCTTGTCCAGAGTAAGTATTTTGTTGAACAGACTCATATTATTATTGCAATATCCTAGCCTTAAGGGAGTCATTTATAGATCTGTTTTTAATGGCCTATTCTCATTTCAGTCCACCAAGTGGTGAAATGCTTTGACCTTAAACAATATTTTATTTTAGCTTTTTTTTATTTGAATTTTGCTCACACCTTTTTCAGTGGTAACTCAAGGTGAGTTACATTCAGGTACATGAAGTATTTTCGCTGTCCATGGAGGGCTCACAATCTAATCTTAACTGAGTTTTAAAAATTTAAGAAAGCTTTAAAATTTATTTTATTCACTTATTCGATAAGTAACAATATACATACCTAATTTGTAGCTCTCTGGGAATGCCTAGTGTTATAGTCTTATTGTAAAATGCATAGAGCTCCAAAGGGCTTTGTGGAGTATATGTGTCTCATGAAAATGGAAATGTAAATACCAAATATTTGTTTAAAAATCAGTCAGGAGTGCGCTATGCTGCATTAAATCAATAAATTCAAAATCTAAACCAATGAAACCTCTATGAAAAAGCCCCTAAGGCTTTAAAATCAATCCCATTTGGAGTCCAATTCTATCATAAGCTTCAATAAAAACTGGAAAAAGAGCAGTAGGAAAAAAATCTCCATAATCAATGATAATGGAGAAAAAAAACCCCAAACCGGTATCAATATCAATTTTACCAATCTACTAGCATTGCACTTACTCGATCTGAAAGATATACATAAACAAGTTCCTAAAACCACAGTGCACAGAAAAATGAAAACTATCTACTACTTATCTTTGAAAAACAGACAAAATATTGTTGCTGAAATTCAATGGCACAGTCCCAAAAACATCCCAGTCACTTGTGACCTTTTTCATGCCCTTGATTTGTTTATGGCCTATTTGAATGTAAATGTGTATGTACTTTGGTGATTTGTTGGTGGCGTTATATTGATAACATTTTTGGATGTGAAGATAGAATTTCATCAAGGAAGTTTCAGTACTACAGTATTTTCTAAACCAACCGATCACAACACCTTGTTGAATTTTGAGTATGCGTACTTTTCATACTAAAAATAGTCCTCCATTTTCTCAGTTTTTGCAATATAGATGGATTTGTGACTGCAATTCAATATAAAACCTCAGCTTGAATAAATTGTTATTGAGAGGTTATCCTGAAAAAAAATGTAAAAAATGCCTACAAACATGCTTTGTTTAATAATTGGGATTTACATTTCTAATTGGAACTGAGATCTTCTGAACCTGTGCACTGTGGTTTTGGGAATTTGTTTGTGTGTATCTTTCAGTTTGAATAACTGCTATACTGTTTTTTTGGAGCAGCTGTTTTTTTCGCCATTATTTTTGATTATGGAGTTTTTTTTCTGCTGCTCTTTTTTTCGTTTTTTTTATTGAAACCTATGATAGAATTGACCTCCGAATGGGATTGATTATAAAGCCTTAGGGGCTTTTCCATGGAGATTTGACGTTTCATTGGCTTAGATTTTGAATTCATTGATGTAAGTTCTGAGAGAAGAGGACATTTCTCTGGTAAGTGAACACTATTTTGCTTTGTGAACTTTAAAGACTGGGGTTTAAAGGAGGAATTGTAGGTTACTGATAGGCAGAATAAAAATATAAAACAGCAAACTTTATCAACTAATCTCCATACTCTTTCACCCTAGTTTTAAAACTTGAACTTTGTACCACAGCATTAACAGATAGCCTCTAGCAGGCACCGCAGGACCTAGTTTAGTATTAAGGGGGGGGGGGGGGGGAGAAAAAGAGAGAGAGATAGATAAAGAAAAGAGCAAGCATTATTAACTAGTTTCCACAGTGTAAAACCCTTTACCCATAGTTTTAAACTGAAATTTTCTCTAGAAGTTGACATTTTTCGCATAGTTTTAAACTGGAACCTTTTCTAGAGGTAGAAACTTAACATACAAAATACTTTAAAAGATAGAGGTAAGGCTCAAATCTTGTTCTAAAAAGACATTTAAAAATGAGATAGAGCAGCTTTTAAACTAGAAACTGGAGGAAGGCTGGCAGTCTCTCAAAACACATGGTTCAGAATAAGGTATCTTTCAAATATATCACCAAAACAGGGAACATAAGGTATCCCAATAGTGAAGTTGCAAAAGAGACCATAGTAGATCAGGTGTCCTTAAATAAAAATGAAAATCAGACAAAAGATTGCAAATTAATACTGTCAAGTACTGAGCATGATGTAAATAGGAACAAAAATAAACATAGTTTGAAATGTCTATATACGAATGCCAGGAGCCTAAGAAATAAGATAGGAGAGTTAGAATAAATTCCACTAAATTTTTTTTTTTATTATTTGTACCCCGCGCTTTCCCACACATGGCAGGCTCAATGCGGCTTACATGGGGCAATGGAGGGTTAAGTGACTTGCCCAGAGACACAAGGAGCTGCCTGTGCCTGAAGTGGGAATTGAACTCAGTTCCTCAGTTCCCCAGGACCAAAGTCCACCACCCTAAATGAAAATATTAGATATAATAGGCATCTCTGAAACCTGGTGGAAGGAGGATAACCAGTGGGACACTGTCATACTGGGGTCCAAATTATATTGTAGTGAAAGGGTGGATCAAATTGGTTGAGGGGTAGCATTGTATGTTAAGAAGGGCCTTGAATCAAATAGATTGAAAATTCTGCAGGAAACAAAACACATCTTGCAATCCCTATGGATTAAAATTCCATGTGTAAAGGGAAAAGGATAGTGATAGAAGTGTACTACCATCCGCCTGGTCAGGATGAACAGACGGATGTAGAAATGTTAAAGGAAATTAGGGACGCTAACAAACTGGGCAACACAGTAATAATGGGTGATTTCAATTACCCCAATATTGACTGGGTAAATGAAACATCAGGGCAAGCTAGGGAGGTAAAATTCCTTGATGAAATCAAGGACTGCTTTATGGATCAGCTGGTATAGGAGCCAACAAAAGAAGGAAAAATTCTAGTCCTAGTCCTTAGTGGAGCACATGATATGGTGCGGGAGACAGTGGTGATGGAGCTACTTGATAACAGTGATCATAATATGCTCAGATTTGATATTAGATTTGGAGTAAGTATACGCAGGAAATCCAATAAGTTGGTGTTTAACTTTCAAAAAGGAGACTATGATAAAATGAGAAGAACAGTAAAAAAAACAAACTTAAGGAGCAGCTGCAAGGGTCCAAAATTTACATCAGGCGTGGATGCTGTTCAAAAATACCATCCTGGAAGCCCAAGCCAAATATATTCTACATATTAAAAAAGGAGGAAGGAAGGAAGACTGGACGACAGCCGGCATGGTTAAAAAGTGATGTGAAGGAAGCTATTAGAGCTAAAAGAAAATCCTTCAGAAAATGGAAGAAGGAACAGACTGAAAATAATAAGAAATAGCATAAGAAATGTTACGTCAAATGCAAAGCGCTGATAAAGAAGGCAAAGAGGGACTTTGAAAAAAGATTGCATTGGAGGCAAAAAACACATAATAAAATTTTTTTAGGTCTATTAAAAGCAGGAAGCCAGCAAAGGAATCGGTTGGACCACTAGATGACTGAGGGGTAAAGGGGGCAATTAGGGAAGACAAAGCCATAGTGGAGAAATTAAATAAATTCTTTGCTTCGGTCTTCACTGAGGAAGATTTGGGAGAAATGCCAGTGCCAGAAATGATATTCAAAGCTGACGAGTTGGAGAAACTGAATGAAATCTCTATAAACCTGGAGGATGTAATGGGGCAATTTGATAAATTGAAATGTAGCAAATCTCCTGGACTGGATGGTATCCATCCCAGAGTACTGATAGAATTGAAAAATGAACTTGTGGAACTATTATTAGTAATATGTAATTTATCTGTAAAATCGAGCATGGTACCGGAAGATTGGAGGGTGGCCAATGTAATGCCGATTTTTAAAAAAGGTTCCAGAGGAGATCTGGGAAATTATAGACCGATGAGCCTGACATCAGTGCCGGGCAAAATAGTAGAGACTATTATAAAGAACAAAATTACAGAGCATATTCAAAAGCATGGATTAAAGAGGTTTGAACGGCATCCTAAAGGAAAAGTCCATAGACTATTATTAAAATGGACTTGGGGAAAATCCACTGCTTATTTCTGGGATAAGCAGCATAAAATGTTTTGTACTTTTTGGGGATCTTGCCAAGAATTTGTGACCTGGATTGACCACTTTTGGAAACAGGATGCTGGGCTTGATGGACCTTTGGTCTGTCCCAGTATGGCAATACTTATGTACTTAAGATGGAATGTATTCTCCTGACTGATTTTTAAGCAAATATTTAGTTTTTTTTGATTGATGTCTTTATCATAGCATTCTCTAGAAGAACACAAACACATACACACACACTATTAGAGATACGGTCTTACAAGGTCTGAAACATGAAAACTGTTAAAAATCCAGTTAACAAAGTAAAAGTTATTCACAGTTCTTAAATCCAGCTCTAAATTTTGAGAAAAGAGTTGTTTATGCATGATGTCTGTCCTCACTATAGATGTCAACTAAGATACAAATATTAAAATTATAGATGTCTGTTAATTCTTTTTAAGATGACATAAATTGTTAATCATACACTTAGGCACTGTTGTTTAGTACCAATTTTAATAACCAAAAAAAGCTTGCCTGAAGCATGATGACAGTTGTGATCCTGCCTAGGTAAGTTTGAAAGGCCAATCAACATTTTTCTAGCCTCAGGCTACCAAGTTCCCTTTAATATCATTCTCGCCTGATGGAATATATTCACATTTTAATCAATTTAAATAATTCAGGGACCTATGTTCTAATAGCCATTAGTGTTAATACATTAATTTGGGTGTTACCTACCACCCAGGTACCCAGCATGTTAATTTACACTATTTATAAGTTTAAGCATTAAACACAGGTTATCTTATACTATTTGGTATGTCTCCTGAATATATGCTAGACCTAATCAAACTATCCTCAAGAAATGCAAGCCCAGAAAGCAGAGGCTGCCTACTTCTCCACCTATCCAGCTGCAGAAACATAATCTAGAGAACAATCCATATGGCTGGGTTCAGCTACCTGGGCTCAAAATGGTGGAACTCAATATCCAAAGTCATAAGAAGTATCATTATCTTCAGTTCAGAACAGACCTGAAATGCCACCTTTTCAAAAAAATTCTATAAATAAACACAAACTACAGATGCTCCATAATACTTTGTAACTGAAAAACACTACTGTAACTTCATCCAAGTGTAAAATTGTGAGCCACTTTGAATCGAAACCAGTTTTTGGAAAATAGTGGGATACAAGAATACATAAATAAATCTGAATATCAATGTACTAAGCTGTGGATGGGGTCAATGGAATGATGCTGTTCCAAATAAATTTTTCACAGAACCAGTTCATTTATTTAATACTCACACAGTTTCACAGCAATTGTTTGCTCAAAATTGTGGACTTCATTACAAAAACATGTAACTAGACTAGCTCAGGTTATAGATACATTTCACAAAAAAGGATTTTATGAGCCCCATAATTAAATGTAATGACATTTAATTATGGGGCTCACATTTGAAACAGAAAAACTTCCAAAAGGTGGTTCTAAGTGGCATTTGGATGGTTTTTTTCCCCAAAACATCCAAATCGATATTTTTGAAACCCACTTTAAGAAGTTTTTCTATGCAGTAAATCTGAAAGGCATTCAAATCACAAGGGGGCATGTCAAGAGCATGTCAAGGGCGTATTGGGGGCAAGATTTAGGCATTCCTATCTCTTGGATGCTTTTCTGCCATAATGGACCAAAGCAAAAATGTCCAGGGCTAAAAGTTAGATGATTCATTCATGACTAAGTCACAAAAAAGGTGCCAGGCATAACCCCCCTTACTCCCTCAGTGGTCAATGACCCCATCCCACCCAAAAGATGTAAAAGAAACAGTACATACCAACATCTATGACAGCTTCAGATGTAATGGTCAGTCCTATTAGAGCAGCAAGCAGGTCCCTAGAGTACCCTAGTGGTTGGTGCAGTGCACTGTAGAGAAGTGTGAGAACATGCTGCTATCTCTTGTTCTCTTGTTTTGAAAAGAAACTGCTGGTTTTTTTTACCCGTTTTGTGTTTTTTTTTACCTGTTATGTTGCTTTAGCCATTGGACCATCAACTGTATATGGTTGAAACTAGTGTAAACACCATTGAACATTTTTGTGATAATGATTACAGAATAGCCCCTGACGCAGCCCCTTTGGGCAAAACTCGGCCTGTGTAACGCGTTTGATTGTGTTGATACTCTACAGTAAAGACTCATTTGTACTTACTACTGATTTCTGTTTTTTCCACATACCAGAATCTATGACAGCTTCATATGTAATGGTTAGTCCTATAAGAGAGTAAACAGGTCCCTGGAGTAGCCTAGTGGTCGGTGCAGTGCACTGTAGAGAAAGGGACCAGAGCCCATATCCCATTCTAACTGGAACACTTGTGGTGGAAAGTGTGAGCCCTCCAAAACCCAACAAAAACCTAATGAACTCACATATAGGTGACACCTGCAGTCATAAGGGCTATTGTAGTGGTATACAGTCAGGTACAGTAGGTTTTTAGTGGGTTTTGGAGGGCTCCCCATATAATATTAGGGGGTAATGGTATGATGTGTGCGTCTGGGACCTTTTATGTGAAGTCCAATGCACAGCCCAGACGCTCATGCAAGTGATCTGGCTCGCGCTTCAGAACAAAAGTCTTTTTTAAGACTACTACAATATAGACTGTATTTTACAACATTGTTAATTCTGGATCATCATTATTGGTCTCAACTCAAGTATTTAGACTCCTGATGTAGGCCCTTTGGCCGAAACACAATGTTGTGTCGAGTCAATATACTGATTAATAAAGTTTGGTTCATCTTCACTCTGGAACTCCTGGTTTTTTACCCACTGCTTTGTTGTATTGTGACTATCCGTGGGATTTCGTTGAGTTCTCCACGTTTGTGGATTCTCTATTGGAAGCAAAGCAGTTCCACATCAAGATACCTTCATCATCAAGTTTGACAGGCAAGATGAGATTCTTATTTTAGAGGGCAGTGTTTGATTTTGTGGCCAAAATGTTTTAACTCTTCTGTTAGTATTCAAGAAGTCTTATAGGTCAGGCAGTTGCTCTTTGCTGAACTTGAGGTGGGTAGCAATGTTCTTTTTAGAAAGAAGTGGTTTCTCACTTTCTGCCTTCCCATGTACATCATTGCTATTTAATTTTCTTTTTGATAGTTGAGGTGTGAACCTTCATATCACCTGTAGTGAGAGAGTCCTGGATTTAGATGTTAGTCTGCGGTTCTTTGGGGATGATTTTTCAAATTTGGATGATTTTGACAGATAGAGTAAAGTTTTTAACTTTTTTTTTCCATTTGTAGACAATCTGAAAGTAGTTGAATATAGCCTGAAATGTTTAGAAATGGCTTGTAACCCTATCCAGAGAGAGAGAGTCAAATCAACTATCCCATTTCATAGCTCCTCTGCAATTTCTTTTAATTGTCATTCTGAGTTGCCCAAAGTCAGGCATGCAGATTTATTCTGTAAGGTGGTGTCCTATTTACCCAATTATTTAACACCTGATTCCAATTAGCCAATTAGTTGTGGCGAGGAAGTGGGGATTCACACACTAATTTTGAAGAAGCATTATTGGGTCTGACATTCAGCTGGCACAGTGACCAGAATAAGTTAAACAGTGACTACATAAAAATCGTCTATCCATATATTGTCAAAATATTATATGGATAGTATGGGCTGAATATTTGCCTAACTGGTTCCACATTGTCCATATAACTAAGGAGTGGAGGAAGAATGGAACTAGCTAAAGCATAGGCTATCCATATACCCCCAGATTCTATATGTCGTGCCTAGTGTTCAGTGCTGAAATCCAAGTGTATTCTATAACAACATGTGTAACTTAATTGATTTAACAAGCTAATCAGTGTTGATAACAACACTTAACAAGCAATAATGAGCACTAATTGGCATTAATTAGAACTTACGTGCACAAATTTCTAAGTATATTCAGTAACGCAGAGTGCCTAAATTCTAATGCATGTAGCCAAAAGGGGATGTGGTTATGGGTGGAGAAATAGGAGTTTTGTGAGCATTCCATAATTTACGTGCACTGTTATAGAATATGGCCCTCTGCACTTAAATCTATGCACCAGTAGTTACGCCAAGTAAAATGAGGCCTAAATGAACTTGACCAAATTTTGTCATGTGCAGAGACGCTTGACATATTCTATATGTCACATGGAAATTTAAGCCCATTATAAAAAATATAGGTGTATTTTTTTACCACACAGATTTTTCAGGTGCTATATATATATAGAATCTGGCCCATAGTGGCTGAATATCATTGTTATATGAATAGTGACTGACAGTTAGCATTGAACATGCATGTTCACTGTCATTGACTAACCATACAGCAGTGCTAAATGCCATGGCCAGTGTTTGAAGAGACACACACGGACCACTGGCTTTGAAAATAGTCCTGTTAATTCTTTCTGAAATATACCTCCATAATTATTCTAATCCATCGGGAATAGTTAAGTCAGTACCATTCAACTGCTTGCCCCCCCCCCCCCCCCCGAAATGAGTTGATATTTGATTCATTCATTCAGTATGAATAAACATTATAAAACTGTCTATTTTTGTAGGGAAAAAAGGAAGAAAGTCCTCCATACCTATATTTACCATCCAATCTAATGGGAACATTTTGTATGGCAAAAATAAAAAATGGTAAAATTCTCCTTCCCTTCCATGCATTATTTCTTGCATGCATACATTTTGAAGTGCAATAAGAATACAACCAAGAAGATGTTCCACTCAATGTGGAAATTAAAAAGAATAAGATCTTTCTTCCCAAGGAGTGTTTTCCACAACCTGGTACAATCAATGGTGCTCAGTCATCTAGACTATTGCAACGCACTATATGCCGGCTGCAAAGAACAAATAATCAAGAAACTCCAAAACAGCCCAGAACACTGCTGCTAGACTTATATTTGGCAAACCAAAATTTGAAAGTGCCAAGCCCTTACGAGAAAAACTACACTGGCTCCCACTAAAAGGAACGTATCGCGTTCAAGGTATGCTCACTAGCTCACAAAATTATCCATGGAGACGCACCAGCTTACATGTCTGACCTGATTGACTTACCACCTAGGAATGCCAAAAGATCATCTCGAACATTCCTTGATCTGCACTTCCCCAGCTGCAAAGGAATGAAATACAAACTAATGCATGCGTCAAACTTCACCTACCTGAAGACCCATCTCTTTAATAAAGCTTACCACAAAGATCAACCAATGTGAATACGCACAACTCGCCCATCTATATTCAGAATTGTCTCTTAATATCTGCTTGTATACTATTACTTTGTTTTATTATCATCATGCTGACCAAAACCCTGCAATACTAAATGTGTATTTACTAACATTCTTCCACTACTCATGATGTATTGTAAGCCACTTTGAGCCTGCAAAGAGGTGGGATAAGGTGGGATACAAATGCAACAAATAAATAAATAAATAAATAAATTTGCAGTTACCATGAGTTAGATACAAAGCTCAATGTATGGTAACTGCACAGGCTGTGCAGTAACTCTTTGGGTCTGCCAGCATCTTCCCATGCTGTTACCACAGGGAAAGACACAACTTAAGTGCATTGCATCTAACGTGGTTGCACATAATGTCACCTATTGAAGTAGTGTTAAATGTCCTGCTTTATTTGTTGTGCTAACAGAACACAGTAAACTGCCATGTGCTAACTTCAAGATGCAGTCCATGCCAATTCTGCTCCCATTCCCTGGTCCTTCCATGCTACACTAAGGGCTAGATTCAATAAATGGCACACAAATTCATTACTAAATATCCTAGATTCCTAGTAGACTACTAGATGTCCTTCCACAAAATGTTGAAAACAGTCTTGATGAGTACTGCTTTTAATAATGGCAAAATATGACTCAACTGTTAACAATATTATCTGTCTTCAACACTTCTCTGATACTAATAATCTATGTCTTTTGCTGTGATTTAATAATCTATGCTTACTGTTAACTTTTTATTGTTAGTCAATGCTGTTTATTGTTTGTAAGCCACTTTGAACCCGAGCCAGTTTGGGATAATTTGGGGTATAAATATCATAAATAAATAAACGAGCAAATAAATAAATAAATAAATAAGGGGCACTCTAGGATTAATGCCCTTTATAGAATAGTGCATAGCACTAATTCCCATGACTAAAATAAGGCACCAGGACTTATGCCTGCTGAAACAGCATAAATCCTGACACACAAGTTGGGCATGCATCCCCCAATTCTGTAACATTGCATGTAACTTTTGGGAATGCCCATGCCACATCCATGGTTATGCCCCCCCTTTTGGGTTGCATGCAAGAGAATTTACATAAGTACATAAGTAATGCCACACTGGGAAAAGACCAAGGGTCCATCAAGCCCAGCATCCTGTCCACGACAGCAGCCAATCCAGGCCAAGGGAACCTGGCAAGCTTCTCAAACGTACAAACATTCTATACATGTTTTTCCTGGAATTTAGGAGTGTTGTTTTATAGGATCATGCCTAGGCAGTTGTGCACTCAAATCCTAATTGGTGACAATTAATAATTGATTTTTAGCATCTAATTATTGCTGTTAATTGGCACATGAACCAATTAAGTTGTGTCTGCATCTCATTTGGGCAAGCAAATTTGGGCATCCTTTATAGAATCCAGGGTGAAGGTGTGAATTAGTGTGTGCTAAGTATCAGGCCACTGCAGTAACTGTTTTCTGTGTCCATGCACAAACAGCATGCTCCTAAATAAAAAGCCCCATATTTTGCACAAATATAAGTACTAGAACATGAGAAACGTCATGCTGAGTCAGACTGAGGTCCATTGAGCCCAGTACCCTGTCTCCAATAGCAGCCAGTTCACATCTCAACAGATCCCCAAATCTGGATATTTTTGACTAGGAAAAAATCTAGAACAGTGTTTTTCAAACCTGTCCCGAGGGATCATCAGCCAGTTGGTTTTCAGGATATCTTTTTATAAATATGCAGGAGAGGTATAATGGAGGTAGTAGGCATACAAATCTCTCTTATGCATATTCATTAGGGATGTCCTGAAAATCTGACTGTCTGGTGGTCCCCCAGCTCAGGTTTGAGAACCACTGATGTAGAACATTTGTGTCCCTTTGATCTATTTGAAGCTATATGATTTATAAAACAGATTAGGATGTTTGCAATTGCATCACTAAGTAGAAATAGCATGATTTCCTCCTGCCCCAATTTGACATTTCAAAATGAATTAAACACGACACAAATTACAGCAGTGTATAATAAATGCAGTTGCAACAACCAAGTTCTGACTATTCCTATTACCAGAAATATTTTCCTAATGAGAGAAGTTGGGATTAGCTTTTTGTACCACAGCCCTCAGAGTCTATGGGCCGGATATAGTAAAAAGCGAGAGGATTAGTGCATAGGTGAGTGCTGCACATTTTTCTGTGTTTTTCGTTATGACCATCCTGTCCTCAAAGGATTTTAGAAAAAGAAAACTGAGTACAAATTATTGTGTAGACACTGGCACACTGTTCATTGAAATGCAGTGGTAATAAAGGCATTTTAATTTATTTATTTATTTATTTATTTATGCATTCTTGTCTCCACTGTTATCCAAAAACAAGTTTCGGTTTAAAGTTGCTTACAAATTACATTCTGGTTAATAGCAGTAGTATTGGTTTACAGTTTACATTTTGTTTGAGATTTATAGTGGTGGTTTACATTTTGGTTGGGTCTTATAGTCAATGGTTTATCAGAGTTAATTATTAGTTGTAGAACTTTTTAAAGAGGTATGTTTTCAGTTATTTTCTGAATTGAGTTTGTGATGTTTCTTGTGATCTTTGGTATTGAGATCTACCATTTGGTGCTCAGGTAGTTAAAACCAGCAATGAAGGTGGATTTGTAAGTTATGTTTCTGTAACTGAGTAGGTGTAGAAGCAGGTAGCTTCTGGTTTCTGGGCTTTCGTTTCTTGGGGATAGTTTTACCAAGTCTAGCATGTATTCTGGAGACAAACCAAATAATATTTTGTAGGTGATGGTGCTCGCTTTGAAGATCAGTCTTGCCTTAATTGGCAGCCAGTGTAGTGTTTCGAGTAGTGGGGCTGCTTTTCCATATTTTGACTTCTTGGAAATTAGCCTTGCTGCCATGTTTTGGACAGTTTGCAGCGATTTTAGTGCGCTTTTCCTTGCAGCCACTATATGCTGCATTGCAGTAATCTAGCTGTGATTGTATAGTCGATTGTACTATTATCCAGAATGATTGTTTAGGAAAATAGTCTCTAATCCTTCTCAGTTTCCATAGTTAATAAACCAGATGCAAAAAGCGTACACACAACTCAAAGGCTTAAATCTGGTTTTCTAATGGTGGAGATTTAGCACATGTCCTGAGGAGGAGTTAAAATTTAGCTCACATTGATGAAGGTTTTGTGGTAGTTTCTTTTCTTGTACCAGCATAAACTACCCACAACTTTTTTCTTGTTTTATTGAAGGGATGGATGTATAATCTAGCAAATAAATCAAAAAAAGGGGATGAGGAGCAGAGGTGACTGCATGACAAAATGTGAGGTTAAGGGGGATGTTCCACACAGCTAATGATAGCTAATGTGCTCAACTGTGAAAATGTATATATCATACCAATAATATTTATGTACAGAATATTGTATTTGGCATGTCAGACACACACATCTAATGTGCCTTACTAAATATTCGGTGTAAGCACATGCAACGCTCCTTCAGGTCCGAGTACTCTCTGTGCGCATAATACCAATGCTGTGGCTGACACATGCCTAACATGATAGAATGTACACATGTTGCCATGGTGACTGTGTGCTCGTCCTGCATTTGTTCACATATTTTGATTGCATATGATTGGTTTACTGCATTGGGTGTAAAAAAATTGTTTTTATACCTGCATTAAGAAATTGTGCACTGAACTTCAGTCCCCAGCTCTACTGCATGGCTTATAACATCAGTGCCTGTGTATCATGAAACATGTAGCTCGAGCTTCCACCAGGCAGGATGGTGAAAGAAAAAAGGAACGGAAGCTGGGAAGGCTAACATTTTCAGAGGAGCACCACTCTAATTGCTTGCATTTTGCCAGACTAGTTGTCAGGTGACTCTATGTTTGGATTAAATATAATAGCCATTTCCCAAGGGCTGCATTTCCTTGATGTGAGCACAGGGCTGCCTCTTAGAAGCATGCTAATTGTTAGATGGTTTAATATCTAGTGCTCCTCTTCCCTGCTGCTCTGAACTCCTTCTTTGTGATGTCATGGATATTAATGTGTGTTTCTTAATTAACAAGCAGCATGGTCCATTTTCATGGATTGAATAATTTCTACTACTAGCCTACATGAGCATTTCACCCTATGGAAGCAGCTGAGAAAAAAAAAGTATAAAGTACTTTTATTTATTTTTAAATTTTAAAGCATTTAATTGAGTAATGAATAGGATGACATACTTTATATTAAATGAGCACCCAGAGCATCGCATAAATGCAGAACAGAGCCTCTTGTTCATCATTGCTTAATTAATCAGTTGTGGAACTGTTTACACAAACAGTTTTCATTCTCTAAATACCATCTGTAATATCTAATTGTTTGCAGTGCATCAAGTTGATTCCACTTATGTTAAAATCATCTTAGTCCTTGATAGATCGCAACTCCTTGACCTAATCGGTCCAAACAGCAAAAAAAAAAAAAAAAAAAAGGGGGGGAATTGTTCAGGAATTCCTACTGAGACGGGTCTTGGTTGAAGTAGCCTACAATACTCTAGTCATTTGTCTAAGAGTCCTCTCTGTATTTTATGTATCTTACTGATAATAGTTTGGCGGCAACTAAAGTCATACAAATAACTCAGTGTGGAATTGTGCCCAAAACAGGAATCTGGAAGAAGCAGAACGATGCAGGAAAGAAACAGAAAGGAATAAAATGAACATAAAGCAACAAAAAACTCATAGTGAGTCTAGAATCCCCTTGAATTAATTCCCTTCCATCTGCACATCAGAAGCTAGTGTATTTGTTTTTAAGGGGCTGCATCCTGCCTGGTGTTCATGGAGGAAAAGGCTGCACAGATATGAAACATAAGGAACTGAGGGCCCCTTTTACAAAGTACCACAGCAGCCTGGCAGTACTTCCCATCTCCAGCGTGTCGTCATATTTGGCACTTCAAAAATGTATTTATTTTTGTAGCGCTAGTGTGCACTCGGCGGTAATCGGACAGTGCTGCATGCTGCCCGGTTACTGCCGGGTTAGCGCGGGAGCCCTTACCACCACCTCAATGGGTGGCAGTAAGGGCTTCCTACTGAAATGCCCACGCAGCAAGTGCTTCACTTGCAGCATGACCATTTCCTCAAAAAAGGGGGCCTCGGTGCGAGTTAAAAACACTTATTGATGCCAGCGCTGACCCCCTTTTGCTGCAGCTTGGTAAAAGGGGCCCTAAGAGGTCCTTTTACTAAGCTGCAGTAGAAATTGACCTTAGCATATGCTTACGTAGGTTTTTTCCATGCACTAAGGCCATTTTTCCGCAGTAGTAAAATTGCCGACTATTTTTTTCATTTCATGCCATGTACTAATGTCGCCATTAGAATGTAGCCGTTAAAAATGATTACCACATGAGCACTTACTGCCACCCATTCTGTAGGCGGTGAGGGCCCAAGTGCTAATCAGGTAGAGTGTGGTAATGTAGATGCGATGATTAGTACTAGATGCCCCCTCAAGCAAAAAATAAAAATTCTTGTCTAGTACACCGGTAACACATACCAGTTTGGAATTGCTGCAGGACGCTTGAGCATGTCCCTAGGAAGCCATTTCAAGTTGTAGTAATCAAGCGCTAGCGCTTACCACAGCTTAGTAAAAGGACCCCCAAGTATTTGCTAGACAATATAGACTATGGTTACAGGCACATAAACTTGCATAATTTAGTTATACAAAACAAATGCCTCTTCATGGCTTTCTTTTTAAGTTCTTATTTTTATATGACACGGGGAATTATTTATAAAGTCAGGTCTAAAGGTGGTGGAACATAGTGCTTATTTAGTCCTCATGTGCTCCAAAGTGCTAAATTTAGCACTAGACCAATTTCAGGCAGACACTGTAATAAATAATGCACAGCATTGCTGAGGCATGGAGTAGGAAGAAGTGGGCTGAAGGCCAGTATCGGCCTCAGGCCTGCTGCTAACTGGCTGATAGGGGAACAGAGGTTTTCCTGCCGATTTCTAAAAACACTTCAGTTGAGCAACCCCTGAAATTGGTCTTTGCTTTTCTGATGGAAAAAGAGAGCTCAGTAGGTGCAAATTTTGATTGTAAATGTGTTTGGTTGCAACGTGATTAATATCCACCTTTATCAGGGAAGCAATGGATCAGCATTCACATCAGGCTTCCTGTGAATAGTACTTGGACAGAAGACCCAAAGAGGGAATACAAGGAAATCAGAAAAGGAAACAAATAAGCCAACCCAGCAGAGCCAGGGAAGGGGAAAAGGAGGGAAAGAGAGAGAGAGAGAGAGAGAGAGAGAGAGAGAGAGAGAGAGAGAGATACAAAAAAGCAAACAAGGTGTTAGGAATTATAAGGAATGGGATGGTAAATAAGACCAAGAATGCTATAAAGCCTCTGTATTGCTCCATTGTGAGACTGTACCTTGAGTTTTGGGTTCAGTTCTGGTCGCCGTATCTCAAAAAAGATATAGCAAAATTAGAAAAGATTCAAAGAAGAGCGACCAAAATGATAAAGGGAATGGAACTCATATGAGAAAAGGCTATAGAAGTTAGGGCTCTTCAGCTTGGAAAAGAGACAGATGAGGGGAGATATGATTGAAGTCTACAAAAGTTTCTACTGCGTGGCACTTACCTGGCAGCAACTGGCAGTGTATGCGCACTGACGACTACCGCCCGGTTAACATGTGAGATCTTTCTGCTAAGTCAATGGGTGGCAGTAAGGTCTCAGGCCCAAAATGGATGCACACTGGTTTTAATTTTGCCGTACGTCTATTTTCGGCCACAAAAAAAGTGCCTTTTTTGCAGGCATGTTGAAAAATGGACCTGCACACGTCCAAAACATGTGCCTACACCAGCGCAGTCCATTTTTTGGTGCACCTTAGTAAAAGAGTACCTAAGTGAAACTAAAAGAGGGCATGCACTTTTCTATAACAGCTCTAATATAAAACATGCACCACCTGCTGGTCAAACTACAGAAATGCACTTCAAGCGTTAAAGGCAATTTTACAGGTTTTAAACACACTGTTCTGTCATTAAGGGGCACATAAGCACAGAAGCACCGCCATACTGGGAAAAGACCAAGGGTCCATCAAGCCCAGCATCCTGTCTCTGACAGCAGCCAATCCAGGCTTCCAGAACCTGGCAACCCCCCCCCCCCCCCCCAAAAAAAAATAAATTATAATGTTCAATGGACTTTTCCTTCAGGTCATTTTCAATATGACATCTAAGTCAGATTTTGGATGTTTTGCACTAAACGTCCCAAATCTGAATAGAAAACATGACCATATTTGAAAACTGCAAAATGCTTATCTTTTACAAAAATACAAGATTTTGTGCTCTGTGCATTTATTTTTTCAGGCCATTGAAAAAAAAAACAAAACAAAAAGACATACAAGTGCAAAATGTAGAAAATCAAGCCATTGAGATGTAGGAGGAGCCAGCATTGTTAGAAGACTGGCCCCCCCAGACATCCCAGGAAAGTAATGGAGCACCCTAAGGGGCACTCAGGCTATCATAGAGGTTGGTGAGTACTATTTCTATTCACATTTTTGGGGGTGGGAGGGTGACAGTAACCACTGGAGGAGTAAGGGAGGGCATCCCTGATTCCTTCCAGTGGTCATCTGGTCATTTAGGGCACATTTTTGTGCCTTATTCATTCTAAAAACAGGTCTAGACCAAAACACTGAAGTTTTCACTCTAGATGTTTTCATTTTGTTCCATTATGGCTGTTAAATGTCCAAGTGTTAGACCATCCTTAAACCCACCCTAATCCCATCTTCAAAATGCCCCAACATGCCCTCTTATGATTTGGATGCACAGCAGATGAAATGCATAGATAGACATCTGCAAAACAGGTTTCAAAAATACCAATTTAGAAGTTTTGAAAAGAAATCCATCCAAATGGTATAGATGTAGACTTTTTGTTATGGCACACTTAGACATGCCCATTTATGCCTGCTTTTTTTGTCCGGGGAAAAGTGTTGGAGGCCTATCAAACTGCACTCAAAGTCGCAAACAATCGCCAAACTAAGGAAACGTTGCAGATGATCTGGGCCAGCCTGCCACAAGGACTGATCACAAGGCTGTTAAGAAGTTCCTAATTTGACTGAAAGCCTGTGTTAAAGCTGGGGGTGGACACTTTGAGCATTCATAGTGACTGCGAAATTCTGAGACATTGTTATTTGTATTGTTTGAATGACATTATTTTACTGTGTTTTAGCACAAACATTTTTTAACGTGTAAAAACTATTAGGTAGTAGCACTAAAATGTCACTAATATCAACATAGCTCAAGGTAATTAAATGTAATATGTAAGAATGATGACTAAATAAGTACATACAATTTCTCACTGAAATTCAAAGCAATTGCTGAGAAAGTGGCAAAAAACTCTATGGCTACTTTTTTGTTGCCTCATCCTGTATATCTGGGTCTAAATTAGTTGGTAGTGGCCAGTGTTTAAAGAAATGCTGCCCAGTGGTGGATGACTATTGACTTGTTTTATATTTTTTTATATATTTAAAAGAATTGTTATATATATCTTTAGCATATTGTATTCATTTGTGATTAAGGGGTATAATTATCAATATGGTTATCAATCAGATGTGCTATTTTACCACTAAGGGGAAAGTTATCAATGTGGGCCACTATTAAGTCGGGTTATTTTACCACAAGGATTATTTTAGCACAGAGTACTATGAACTGGGGTTAACACTAAAATAACACATTTTAATGGTAGCCCACATGGATAAAACTCCCCCATGAGAACGCTATTTATTTTGCATAGTAGGAAAAAGTTTGGTCAGCTATATCTATCTATCTATCTATCTATCTATCTATCTATCTATCTATCTATCTATCTATCTATCTATCTATCTATCTATCTATCTATCTATCTATCTATCTATCTATCTATCTACTAGTGAATGTATGAGTATATTGTAAAGAATGGCAACCCTATTATCACATTGTGGGGGGCCACTTACAAGATGAAGGCTGGATGTAGAAAATGGCCTTGGTGTTAAAATTTTCACCCCAGATATTTACAAATGAGTACAAATTAATATGTATTATTATCGCGGTGCTAAATAAAAGAAGTGACCCGAATTCAAACATGCGTGGGATAAACATAAAGGAATCCTGTTCAGAAGGAATGGATCCTCAGAAGCTTAGCCGAGATTGGGTGGTGGAGCCAGTGGTGGGAGGCGGGGCTGGTGGTTGGGAGGCAGGGCTAGTGCTGGGCAGACTTCTACGGTCTGTGCCCTGAAAATGACAGATACAAATCAAGGTAAGGTATACACAAAAAGTAGCACATAGAGGAAGTGATGTCAGCAATACCAGATGGCTGCCTAAGAAAAGAGCTCTGCTAAAGCCAGGGTAAAAAAGTCGATTTACCAACCCAAAATCGCGGTGAATACCCTCCCAGAAAGCGCACTAAGTACCAGACCTCATGGCGGCATGGAAAAAGCTAGCAAAGTTTAAATACAAGGCTGAGGTGCCCGGAGCAGGGAAAAGTGCGGGTGCGAGAGTGGCATTGCGAGGTTCCAAGATGGCGGGCGGAAATTTAGATTCGGACCCAGACCCCGAGGAACCAATTGAAGAGAGCTTAGAGATGAGCAAAACTGATATAATCCGCTGGTTTAAAGACCTCAAAGATGAAATGATCACCACCAGGAAAGGGATACAAACTGCAGTGGGAGAGTTACGTGATGAAATGAAAGAAATCGGGAAGCGAGTTGCAGACGGAGGAGAGAGTGGACAGTATGGAGGAGAAGGTGAGAGAATTACAGCAAGCCTTACAAAGGGAAAACCAATGTCGAGGGGAATTGGAATTACAGCTAGAAGACCTGGAAAACAGGTCTAGAAGATGCAACTTGCGCTTCAAAGGGATACCAGAAGAGGACTCATACAAGGATGCACTGACAGTAGTACAGGAAGTGAGTGCTTTTATTCTGGGACCTGGAAGCAATGGTGGAGAAATGCAGAACCCAGAAAAATACAAAATTGACAGAGCGCACTGGAGCCTAGGACAACAGAGAGGAGAGGAGCCACGAGATATAGTGGCCTGCTTCCATGAGTATAACATCAAAGAGGCGGTGTGGCGAAAAGCCCGGGCCCTGGGAGAGATAACATGGAAAAACTGGAAAATTAAAATATTCCAGGATCTGGCTAAAAAGACATTGCAAAGAAGGTGAGAATTTAAGGAAGTTACATTATATCTGCAAAAAACTGGACTGAGATTTAGATGGTTGTACCCAAGAGGAATGCTGGCCACGGTAGCAGCTAAATCCCAGAGAATCCAGTCTGCAGAAGGAGCCTGGAAGATTCTGAGAGAATTAGGCTGCACGGATATCCCGAGGGATAAGGAAGGAGAGCAACGGAAACAGCAACGGAATCGGACCCCGGAAAAGCAAGGCTGGAAGAGAATTGGTGGAGAGAGGAGAAAAGGGTCGCCGAAAACAAAACGCCAGGACCAAGAAACGAGTGCAGTTGACTGAAAAGAGGACTAGATGAAAGTATAAAGACAATTTGGTAAAATACTGCACAGCGGACATACTGTTGGTAATGGGAAATGGGGAGTCGGGAGGGGTACTATGGATGTACAAAAGGGAGGAGGGGGTGGTAAGGAGGATGAAATATTGAAGAGGCAGATTTCTGGCGCAGATGCACTACCTCAAGGGTAGAACTGGCCAGGAACGACCAGAGCCAGATTCAGGGGCCCACTGGGGGTCAGGGGGGGAGGGGGGATTATGTGTAGGGACGTGGAATGTTAATGGTCTGAATAGCCACGGGAAGAGAAGTATTGTTCTCAAAGAATTAAAGAGATTGAAATGGGATGTAATAATGCTGCAAGAAACCCATATTCAAAGAAGGGAAGAGCATTTGATTGGTTACAGGGAATTGGGACAGAGCACCATGCTGGCAAACCCCAAGGGGGGAAAGACGGGGGGGGGGGGGGGGCGGTTGGCGATCTATATCAGAAATCGCTTAAGATTTGTACCAGAGGAAATATACAAGGGTGAGGACGGTAGATGCCTAGCAGTCAAAGGGATGATTGAGAATCAACTACTTACCTTTATTAATATCTACACACCAAATGAGGGGCAAGGAGTTTTCTTTGAAAAGCCAATTTGTGAAGGGACAGATAATCATGGGGGAAGACTTTAATTTGACCGCCTCCAAAATGGATCACTCCCTGGGGAGAGAGGGGGGAGCAAGAATCCACAGGGGGAAATTTCTTAAAACTAATGAAGGAGTTAGATTTGGTGGATGTATGGAGACTACAGCACCCAGGCCAAAAAGCGTTCTCATTCTATTCACATGCACAAAAGACATACATGAGGGTAGATGCGATTTGGGGGAGTCGCTCATTGTGGGGAGAAATGAAAGACTCAGACATTGGCAATATACATGTCTCCGACCATGCACCAGTCTGGGTATTAGTGGGACAAATAGAGATAAAAAGGCGGGAGACGGTATGGAGGCTTAATGAATCACTGATAGCAGAAGAGAAAGATTGTCAAGAATTGTGCAATACAATAAAAGAATATTTGCAATTTAATGATAACGGGAAGGTCGCAGAGGGCATACTGTGGGACACACTAAAAGCAGTGATTAGAGGACACCTGATAGCAAAAGGAGCACGTAGGAAAAGGAACCGAGAGGAGTCAGAACTGCTAGTAAGATACCGACTGACCCAATTAGAAGCTCAACATCAAGCGGATAGGGATGCTAAAACCGTCAGGGAATTGCTACAATGTAGAGGGGAACTCCAAAAACTACAGTTGAGAAAGATGGAGTTCCACAGGTCGCTGATGCAGCAAAAATTCTTTGATTTTAGTAATAAAGCGGGGACCATGCTAGCACGAAGTTTAAGACAAAAACAAATTAAGAATACGATTACAAAAATAAAGACACAGGGAGATAATATGGTGTACCACAATAAGGACATCAAGAGACAATTTGTGCAGTACTACACAAAACTATATACGGCAGGGGGAGGGGCGCCCCGAGAGGAAATACAAAGAAACTTGCAGGACTAGGCCTCGATAAGATAACAGGAGCCCAGAGATTAGAATTGGAGGAAGTAATAACACTTCAGGAAGTACTCCGGGTGATTAAGGGGTTAAAAGGAGGAAAGGCACCGGGACTTGATGGATACACCAGGAAATTTTACAAAGTACTTGGAGGGGAACTAGCACCGTTACTGGTAAGGGTCGGAAATGCAAACTTTGGAGGGAATGGCTTACCCAACAGCATGAAAGTAGAAGGAATTTCAGTAATACCAAAACCAGGGAGAGACCCAGCAGTGTGTGGTTCGTATAGGCCAATATCATTATTGAACATTGATGTTAAGATCTTAGCAAAGGTTATGGCAGACCGCCTGGCCTATACTATGCCACACCTCATACACACAGATCAATTAGGGTTTATACTCAATAGAAAGGTAGCAGATAATATTTGGCGCACACTGAATATTGTATGGGGAGCACAGAGGAGAGGAGACTCACTGATGCTACTTGCAATAGATGCAGAGAAAGCATTCGACGGGGTGGAATGGGAATATTTATGGGAAGTAATGGGAGCAATGGGCTTGGGAACATCTTTTATAGAGTGGGTGCGGGGATTATATGCGTCCCCGACTGCGAGGTTAAAGGCCAACGGGGGCTACTCCGAATACTTCCCAACTTCCGGAACAGTCCTATGGGAAATTGACACTGAACCCATTTGTATCGTACTTACTGACACTCTGGGGAACCTTAAAAGCTAAACTGCGGGGTACTCAGAACAGGTCCTCCTATGCCTGGATAATGCAAGAGTTGGGATTCCCAGCAGGAAAGGAATCAGGGGTTTTCTTAACATGGTTTCAGAAGGGACTGATTAGATTTCGAGACTTCCTGGAGGGAGGGCGCATTAAAACATTTGGAGAACTGCAAGAAAGATATGGACTACAAGGGACTGATATATATGCCTACCTGCAAGTTAAACACTTTATTACAACTGAGAAATGGGCAAGGAACCCACCCAAAGAACATGAAAAACTTGAAAATTTGTGGGGGGAGATAGATGTGAGGGATGAGGGAATTTCTAAAGTGTATGGTTACCTTCGGAGCCAGGAATTCCAGAAACTCCCATATATGGAGGCGTGGGAAAAAGATATGACACAGAATATGAGTGAGGCTGAATGGAGGAGGGTGTGTATAGAGGTTAAGAAAGCCTCAATATGTGTATTAATAAAAGAGAACGCTTACAAAGTATTGAGCAGGTGGTACTACACACCAGATAAAGTGAAGAAAATGTACCCAGGGAGTTTGGCGGTCTGTTGGAGATGTGGACAAGCAACAGGAACATTTTACCATATATGGTGGGAATGTAAGATGCTGCAAGGGTATTGGAGAGAGATTGTGGCTGGGCTATCAGTAGTTCTAGAGACTCCCTTCCCGTGTGAACCTAAATGATACTTATTAGGATGGGGTAATCAGAGAAGGCAAAAATGGAAACTAAGAGTTAAACGCATAGGCCTTGCTGCAGCGAAAACAGTTATAGCACTGCATTGGAAACGTAGCACGGGGCCCACAATACATAACTGGAGGGTGAAGCTTAGAGGCATAATAGAACTTGAAAAATTAACAGATAAAAGGAAGGGGAGATACAACCCTGAGGCACAAGAATGGGTGCGGCTGAACGAATGATAGTAGGTCAGAAGAGAACAACTTGACATCCTGAGGGACAAGGAAGGGGGGAGGGAGGGGGAGGGGCTGGGAGGGAAAATGGGGGAGGAAGAGGGGATAAGAGATGGAGGAGGGGGGGGGGAGAAAATGTTTAAAATGACTTAGAGACATGTTATGTTATAAATTGAAATGTACTGGAATGACATGGTAAAACGCAGTTGTGATACATTGTTCTTTAATAAAATGTATAAATTGAAAAAAAAGTAGCACATATGAGTTTATCTTGTTGGGCAGACTGGATAAACCGTGCAGGTCTTTTTCTGCCGTCATCTACTATGTTATGTGAGGGGTCTCATCATTGCCTACCTTCTTCAGACTGGGTATCAGTGGGGAATACATAATTTTACCATCAATCTATAAAGAGAATGTCCTTTTAGCAGCAGTAAATGTGGTATGAAAAGAAGACTAGGCAGGGTGCAACTGTTAGTCATAATGGGGCTTAAATTAATGACTCAATTATAGAAAAAAAAGAGTGAATGAGTAGGCAAATGTCAGAAAATAAAAAGAAAACACAACTATTCAGATCAAATGCTAAGAGTTCTTCAAAAATAACACAGGTGTCAATATTCAAAACAATTTAAGGGGCTCTTTTACTAAACGGCGGTAAAAGGTGGCCCATGGTGGTGTCACAATGTAGGACTGCTGCATGACGAGGCCACCTTTTACTGCCACAGTGAAAAGTGGCTTTTTCTTAAAAGGCCAGAAAATGGCCATGTGGTAATTAAAAAAATGCTGCATGGTCATTTACTGCTGCAGCCTTTACTGCCTCCTATTTAGGAAGCGGTGAGGGCTCTGGCAGCAAACCAGTGGTAATCGGGTAGCACTTGTGCCTGCCTAGCCACCGATATTCAGTGGCACTTAACCGGACAGTGCTGCTGAATATCAGCACCCACTAACCATGAACTGAGTGGGCAGGTCACGGGCTTTACAGAGGGTGGGAAGCCAGCCAGGAGCTGGCCACACCAAGGGCATCCAAGGACTATCTAAGCATGAACTTCCCAATTGCTCCCCTAAAATCTCAGGGAAAAAGCAATGTTTCAAGTTGCTTCCAAAATGGTAGAATATTCATTTTCACATACATATCTCTTGGCAACTTATTCCAGCAGTCTGGATCCAAAACTGAAAATGCCCTAGACCTCCATTTCACTCAGAGTCCAGCAGGTCAGTATTGAGACAAAGACATTAAGAAAAAACTCAAATCAAAAGACCCCACAATTGTCTGTAATGGCAAGCACATATCTAAGTTGGAGATAGAAGACACATGAAGACAAGAAACAATTGCAAAATTGGACCAAAAGATCATGAATGCCTTTACTACTATCAGCAGACGAATCAAATCACCTTAAAATAGCTGGCAGCCTATTTTTAAACCCACCCATTGTTAAATGTGATGTTATTAAATTCTTATTATGAAAACCTCTTCCTAGATAAACAAGGGCTCCTGCCAGCACCAGAATTTCTGATGAACTGAGAATAAGATTCCAAGTGGGCTCAGTGATGGCTCAACCTACTGATCAAATTTAAGGGAATATGGGAAAGGGAAAGGGAAATGGGACTTGATATACTGCCTTTCTGAGGTTTTTGCAACTATATTCAAAGTGGTTTACATATATTCAGGTACTTATTTTGTACCAGGGGCAATGGAGGGTTAAGTGACTTGCCCAGAGTCACAAGGAGCTGCAGTGGGAATTGAACTCAGTTCCCCAGGATCAAGGTCCACTGCACTAACCACTAGACTACTCCTCCACTCCATATGGCAGAGGAGAACCTCTGGAAGCCAATAAGGAATGCACTTTCTAAAACAAAGATATTTTTCATCAAACATATCCCTGGAGACCAGACCCCTGGCTGTAGGAGAGTCCCGTAGAAAAAGGAAGGTAGGTTGAAGGGGGCTTGAACTGCTGCTGATCCTGAGGATCGTAGTAGGTGACCCAGTTGAAGAGTCACAATCTCTTACGGAGTTCTTGGATCAGGTCTCACCTAGATTACTTAGCACTTAAGATATGTGCAAGCAAAAACATATGGTGGAACAAGGGAAATGCCTGGATTGACTGAAGTTCAGTCCAAATGCAGATCTTTATACTAGTTTGTCTGTGTGCTCTGTTGCATGCTCCACTTTCTGCCTTTGCTCTGAATTCAGGCCTGCACTCTTGTTCATAGGAACATAAAAATAACCATACTGAGTCAGACCAATGGTTTATCTAGCTCAGTATCCTGCTTCCAACAGTGGCCAATCCAGGTCACAAGTACTTGGCAGAAACCCAAATAGTAACAACATTCCATGCTACCAATCCCAGGGCAAGCGGTGACTTCCCCTATGTCTATCTCAATAGCAGACTATGGACTTTTCCTCCAGGAACTTGTCCAAACCTTTTTTTAAGACCAGATATGCTAACCGCAGTTTCCAAATCCTCTGGCAATGCATTCCAGAGCTTAACTATTCTTTGAGTGAAAAAAATATTTCCTCCTATTTGCTTTAAAAATATTTCCATTTAGTTTCATTGAGTATCCCTGGTCTTTATATTTTTTGAAAGAGTGAAAAATCGATTCACGTTTAACTGTTCTACACAGCAGCTGCACTCTTCCTGCCTGTAGACGATCTTGAAGGAAAAGAGGGAGCAGTGTATGGTGAGCAGCTGGGGGAGGAGGTCCAGTGAATCTCTTCCTCATCACAGTAAGTGAAATGAAAGGTGAGTTTTCCTATGATCCTGAGGAAAGGTAGCAACATGGGATCTGGGGAATCCCTTACCTGTAGCCTGGAGGAGGAGTAGCAGTAACTGAATGACCTGATCTCTTACACACCTTCAGTGCCTGGCTGTGAGATAGATAACTTTGGGCTAAAGAGGGGCATACTGTAGAGGGACAGAGAAGAGGGCTGGGGATGGAAGTGCTACAGACTCAGAGGGCCAATAGAAAAGGGTGAGGGCCTTTGATACCAGGAGGCAGAAGCACAGACACAGAGGCTGAAATGTATTGTCTTTTTTAACCTTGACTGTACAGGAGCACTGGAAGAGCTTCAGTGAAGAAGCAATTAATAGTGTTACATGCTGCTGTACGGATTGGAAGTGCATTGGTGCAGAGAGTCTGCCCTCCTAAGCAGGGAATAAAGTGAGAGGAACAGGATGTTATTTGATGTTATTCAAGTATGTGGAAAGAGAATATGAGTCAAAGCTGTTGGATTTACACTAGATGACTACAGGCTGTTCTTGCAACTATTGCTACTTCAGTTTTGAAGGAATAGTTATTGGGGGTGGCCATCACCATATAAGCAGTTTTTTGAACACCAGACAAGGAATGTGAAGTACCTTCCCTACTGCTGACCCCCAAACTCACACTGCATTGAAGTTAAAGTTTATGTAGACATGGAGACACTCAGTCACTGAAGCTAGGGCTACATTAACATGATCAAAAACAAGCAATACCATCTAGTTACACTGTTTTCTACTTTATTAAGAGCAGAAAAAAAATAGTCATGCTGCACTAAAATATTTAATCTTTGGTGTTTTCACCTAAATTATTTCAATATGTTAGTACAGTTAAAAAATGAAAAGAAAAATACCTACATAATTAAAGCAAAATCTTGATTGTAAATGTACTGTCAGATATGCTGAAGGGATTTTCCCATTTTCTGTTTATGGAAAAAAATGGCTTATATATCTGATCTTAAATAACCCTTTCTTTTCCTGCTGGGGAAATCAAAGATGATCTAGGCTCTTCTTCTCCTATTATAGCCAGACTCTTTTCTTAGCACATTATTCCATCTTGCACAAAAGATGGCCAAAATAAGCCCCTGGTGTACAGGGTAATAACTTTTGGCATTACAGCTGGCATGTAGAGGCCTGAAAGCATTATTTCCTTTTAGAGATCATGTTTGGTTGCTAGTGGAATGAAACAGTAATGTGTGAAGAGAGACAGAGAGGGTAATTTTTATAAAAGGATGCCTAGGCTGTCAGGTCAGGGCACAGATGCACATATGTTGTGTGTGTGTGTGTCCTATGCCCCTCTCTCCCAGTTCTGCAGTGCAGATCATCTCCTTCCTTGGTCTCTTCACACCTTCAGTTTTCCTTTGTTTTCCCATGCTGCCCTACAGAGTAGCAGGGAACTCAAGTAACAATTCAGCATGGGGCCTGCCTACCTGTTTTCTCACTCTGATAGGCCCTGCAGCACCCTGTCTTTAGCTCCAGTTTCCATTGTAGAATTAGGAAAATAGACGCTTTTCTTAGACATTCCACAAGGGTGCACTATATTGTGAATCAATGCTATTGTTCACACTTGTTATCAGTGGCATTGTACAGCACCCAAGGCCTCCAGTTTTCTTTTTGCTTTTGGTTTATTTCCTCCAGCTGTTTTGGCCCAGTAGTTCATTTAGAACTGGCTGATACTGGTGGGGGAGGGGGGCAAGACACACAGAAGTGAAGGCTGTGGGGTAAGCTATGAATGAATATCCTGGAGGCGGGGGGGGGGAGCAGGGGTAGAAGTAAGGAGTGATTAAAACGCTACTACGGCTTCCAAAGAGAGCTTGATTATCCTAGAAAGTCAGTGATACCCCATAGTGTGAAGGCAAAGGTATCGTTTCAACCAATAGTACTATGAAAATCACTTCTAGGTAATTTCACCAGCACTTTGCCTAAAAAAGGTTACTATGATTCCCCCTTTTATGTTTCATTTCCACATTACACATTTTTTTAGTTAAATATCTATAATGCATTTAGAAGTCTTCTTAGCTTTACATTGGGTCTCCTGTGCCAAGCAAGAGCCCTTTTGCCAACTTATTATCTACTGAATGCCTGTCATAGAATTAGCAGACAAGTGACCCCCAAGAAAAGATTTGCTGAAAACCAAAGGCCTCTACCATTCTGAAATTCTAAAAAGGTCAAAACACTGCATCTGCTCTCATGCAGACAAGTTTATAGCCATTGAAAACTAGAAATGGGAATAAGAACAAGAGATGGAGAACTAGTGTAAAGAAACAGGCATGCTGATAGTTGAATAGCTGCTTGAATACCTAATCAACATGCCAGCATTACACCGAACTTCTTGGATGTGGGTGGATCAAAACCCTACTTCTCAGCTCTGGAGAGGAGGCATTAAGGAAAAGGAATGAACGCTGTAGGTAACTTCAGTGCTGTCACAGAGCAGTGTGTAATGAAGAGCCTTGGTAGCAGTTTAATAGGTCGCCTTGAGTGAATCTCTTCATAAAGACGGTTAATAAATCCCAATACATAAAATTTGCTGTGCTTTCCCTGTTCATATGTGTGGGACACAAGAGCTAGCACGCCAAAGGGGCCCTTTTACTTTGCTGTGTGCTTAGTGGAGCAAATAGTGGCTTTCTGTTGAGTGTGATGAGGTGTCCCACAATAATTTTTGGATGTGTGCACGCTACCCATGCAGATCTGGGGGTGGAAAGAGGATGCACTCTTTGCTAATTAGTGCAGCTACGTTGCCTAATGCTAACCAATTAGCACATGCTTAGTACGTGAGGCCCTCACCGTCTACATAGAAGTGAATTCTATATAAGGTGCCCAAGTGACTATTGTATAAGCCGTGCTTAAAGTTAGTGCAGTTTATAGAATAACACTTGCGCCTGGGAATCGCACCTAACTTTAGGTGCAGCCATTTGCATCAACTGAAGTGCGCATAAATGCTAGGAACGCACACATTCTGCCTATGACCTTCCCATTTCTGTGCCCTTTTTTGTTACAGTGTATAAAATTTAGGTGCGGATCCCGCATCTAAATTTACGCAAATAAATTCCAATTAAATCTATGTCAATAATTGCTTGTTAAAAGCCGATTATTGGCACTAGTTAGCTCATTATTCAATTACATTGCGCGTGCAAATTGGGCACGTTTATAGAATTAGGGGATAATGGGTGATGGTAGCTGCTCATGCGTTAATGGCCATTAATAGGGAAAATAAAAATCAGCCTGGTGTAAAAATGGCCTTAGAGTGAGAGAATGATCTACGTAAGGACACACTAAGGCCACTTTTAACTGCAGTGTGGTAAGAGAGTCCCAAAATGTAGTCTCTATAGCTCCAGAAAGAAACAAATGTAACATTTTTACAGTCATTTCCACACTTGGGAGTTAGATTTACTAATTGGTACTACTGTTACCAGATGCTAACATACATTAAAGTGTAATTTCCAGAGAGCTCCATTTTATTCAATGGGCTGTTTACTAACAACACACGTTAACACACAGCAGTGCACTTCAGTACCTTCAGCCCTTATTTTTTAGCCTAACTATACAGCCTGGCCAATCGCTCAAGCCTTTGCTTTGTTTACATTAGAAAGCAGCACCCTCTCCTGGCAGTATCTCTCTCCCCCTACAAACACTTCATACATTTTCAGGAAAACCTTAACCAGCACGGTGTCTTGAGTCCTACCAGAAGCTCGACAGTCAGTAAACTCTCTTCATTGGTTTCAGGTTCCATTATTGCTTTTTTTAAAAACACAGTACTTCTCTTATTAATAATTATCTCAGTCCTTTACATTCATTCTGTGCTTTGTAATTGAGGATATAAAATTGTCACTTTGTGAGCTTTTTTCCCATAATCCTTTTTTGAGAGGCAAAAAATTCCTATTAAACTTGAGGCTACATTTGAGATTGTGATGCCAACAGGCAGAAAACTAAAGGGGAAGAGGGGTACCCCAGAGATTGGAGAGCGAGAGGTCTCAAGTGCCTGTTTATGGATGTCTTCAAAATCTGGTGACCTAGGCACATGCCTAAAGCAGGCCCTGCTTAAACTTAAGCAAAACACTGCTATCTGTGTGCCTGCTTTTTCCATCTTTAAATCCCTAGCAGGCTCCCCCTTCCTCCTTCATGACTAAGCAACTAGGCAATCAACCAGTTTATTTTAGATTTTCATATTTTTTTTTATTATACATTAGCTGAAACACATTTCAGACTTTGCAATTACTGCTTAGTAGCAGGTGAAATCCTGCACTTCATGCTCAGCAATATCATATTGATTCACCGGACAGATCTTCCCAGCTCATCATCATTCCAGGCTGTGTTTTGAAAGGGTACTGTAAGTTCTGCAGGGAGTAGCTCTGAAACCAAGCTAACCGCACTGTGGGGAACCATTTGGCTGGGTACCTCAGAGTTAACCAGCCAACCTCTAATCAGCTGAAACATGCAGTGAACACCAACATGCTTTCACTGCTTGATCAAGCTAGTCTTTAAGGAGTTAACAGAGCAATCAACCTGCCTTCCTTTCTGGGAGCTACTGTTTTTTCCAAACCAGTAAAGATTTCAAGGCCTTTGCAAACTAATTTTTTTCTTTTAGAATCACACACCCTGGATTCTATATATTGCGTCGAGATTTCCACGTAGCAATGTGCATAACTTAATTAGTTAACAAGCGAATCAGCACTGATAATTAGATGTTAACAAGCAATTATCAGCACGAATTGGCATTAATTACAATTTACGTGCACTACTTGCTAAGCATATTCTGTAACGTGGTGCATGCAAATTCTAAGTCACATAATTGAACAATGGGCGTGATTATGGCCATGGAATGGTCATGGGCATTTCTAAAATCTATGCGTGTTGTTATAGAATACACCCGGTCCATGCCCAATTTAGGCTTTGGGATCTGCATTAGCTTTTAGTTGGTGTAATTGACCTCGTGTAATTAAACCCTGGAATTTGTTGGCAGAGAATGTAGTAAAAGCAGTTAGCTTAGCGGGGTTTAAAAAAGGTTTGGATGGGTTCCAAAAGGAAAAGTCCATAGACCATTATTAAAATGGACTTGGTGAAAATCCACTGCTTATTTCTAGGATAAGCAGCATAAAATGTATTGTACTGTTTTGGGATCTTGCCAGGTACTTGTGGCCTGGATTCGCCACAGGATGCTGGGCTTGATGGATTTTGGGTCTGTCCCAGTATGGCATATACATGTGGAAATTTAAGCCTATTCTATAAAATTTAGGCATACTTTAGAGAATACGCCTAGGCGTATTTTTTTTTCTGCACAGAATTTTCAGGTGCCATATATAGAATCTAGTCCTATGTGACCTAAATAAGGCACAGTAATGACATCATACTAAATTCAATAAAGATTAGTATGTAATAATGATTAACACAGCTTAATGAAACCAAAGAAATGCAAGGGGACAGCCTAAGTTTTCCTTGTTTTATTGTGTCCCTCGGATATTATTCAGCGTTACCAGTTCTTTCCTGTGATAGCAATGTTATGGATGTGTTGGGATATTGTGCAGTGCTTGGAAAAGGGCTCCAGCATCTGCTGTCTAGAAGCCAGGCTTTTTTCAGCAACTTCTTGCACACTGAGACAGTGAGATGCAGTGCTCTCATTTGGTTGCCTAATCGAAGCAATTCAGAACTAAAGTCCGCAAAATAAATTAGAACAGAATTACCAATACCAAAGTGATGGACTGCTGATTGTAGATTGGCCAGTGAGCAGATGGTCATATTTTGTTCTTTGTAATTGAATTTTCATGAAAAGAAGCCACATGAGCATTAGCTTGATACCCTCAAGGGGCCATATGGGAGGACAGGAGTCAATATAGCAGAGTGTACAAAGTCAGAATTACAGTCAAGTAAGGGCAAAGTAGAAGAAAGCCTAACTGAAAAAAAAAATCTTTCCTTTTTGATCACTTTTGGCTGCAGTTTTAATGAAGTTTTAAAAACCGAAATGCCATCTCGTGAAACAATTGGATAACTGGGGTCACTGCTTAGCAAAGATCCACAAGTTTGCAAAGGATAAACCAGGGAGGCTGGGGGGAGCTCCGAGCAGACACTTGCCTTAAAAAGTGCAGAGGCTAAGGACAGAGCACTGTATAACCCACGATCACTCATAAAACTGCTGCTCAGCTTGCTTTGAGCAGAGCAACGGCTGCAGGTAGTCACATCCCAGTGGACTTGCGTGTGTGGATGTATTTATGTACGTGCGTGTGGAGAGAAGAGCTGGAGAAGGATTCTCAGTCGTGTATGGATTACGACAAGAAGGGGAACTATTTCAGCGGGTAAGGGCATGCGCTCAACCCTAACAAAAATTCACTTATATGCATAGACCACCCACTGACTTGTGCCAGTCTCTACAAAAAGAGCATCCACTGTATAGCTAGCTGTGCTCTGTCCTCCTGAAGCACGTGCTCCACCAATTAACAACATTTTTCCACATCAAAGCAGGTGCCGCAAAATGGCAAGAATTTTGAAAGAAAACCCTCCATTCATTGTTCATCACACTCTCAAAGCAGATGTGTAATAGGATTGGATTGGTACTGCTTAGTCGGATTAGTGCTGGATAATAAGAGGGGACTCTAGTGACCAAGTATCATCGCTTTGCACATTTCCTGTAGTTGAGCGAATCCTAAGGGCCATCGACTTTAACAAATCTAGATTTTATTGAATGAGAGCCTATATATGCAAATCTATATACATACATATACATCCTAACTTCCATTTTTGCATATTTTCCCTCTATTGATAAGAAGCACAAAATAGGATGTTATCACGGCAATCAGGTACTGCTTCGGACTGCAATATTTTATATCCAAAATGTCAAAAATCAAACAACTCTATCTCTGCAGACAGAAGACTCTGCTGTCACTCTAAGCATATTTTAGATGTTGAAACTTCTTGATCCCAGGAAGCCCTTAGAAGTTTCTTAGTAGACCATCCGCTTGCATGTCCAAAGTACTGCATTTAACTTCCCATAAAATATGGATTTTATTGCAGTAGTGACACGACTTCTTTCTACAGTCACTGACCTCCATACCAGTTTCTTATCCCTGACTCAGATTTTATAGCATGTTTAAAGTTAAAAAAAAAAACATACTGAAAATTGACCGTGACCCCAAAGAAAAGTGGAAACACTTTTCATCCATTCAACACGGGATTAATTCCACTTTTCTTCTGCAAGATTTATACTATCCCACTCCCACTCATATGCATATGACTATGTTACAGACAGACGCCTGTACATATGTACACATGTGTCATTAGTATCACAGAATAGACTTCATGATTGATAATTTCAAGCACTGCAAAACAATAGTTTTTAATGCAGCTGTGATGATCTACCAGCTAATATCTGAAGGGGGGGGGGGGGGGGGAGAACTTCTCTCCAAATCCCAAACTGCTGCCATCCTGCATAAAGTGTAAAGATCTTGAATTACAAAAAAAAAAGGGAAAAAAACCCAAGGAGAACCTATGTAGGTCTTTCCCTCAAATGCTCGGCTGCTTTTCCTTAAAGTTTACGGATGTGTATTTGACTACAATCTTTGGGTAATTGAAAATACACTCTCCCTGTCACCTACAGAAACTCAGCTCATCTCCAGAGACCTGTGCCCACATCATAACACAGCAGCTTAGGCAACGCCGAGTACTGGCAGCTCACTGAGGCAGATCGGTTAGAGCCAAGGGTAAGTGCACAGCAGGGTCACCTTCAGCAAAGCCAACTTTCTAAATAAAAGCAGCTTCAGTTAGCGTTCGGACACTGCATCCCTGCAGAAGTAGAGAGAAAGCCCGATCTCCTTACCGGTAACGAGAGGTGACAGGGGACCAGAGCTCCGAGTCCCGCTCAGTGATGCTGCACACTAGCCACTGCCGTGCTCCCTCTGCCTTCCTGCTCCCTCATCCCCTCTCGGCTGCTGAAGCTTCTAACTGAGGCTGCCTCACCCAGCATCAGGCAGGAAGCTGAAAACGATGGGGGGCTGTAGGGGAAGACACAAGCCAACTGCTTTCCATTCAACTGTTAAAAAGAGAGAGAAAAAAAAAAAAGGAAAAAAGAATAAGACCCCCCTGGTCCCTGGCAGGCTGAGGCACTGCTGCTGCTGCTAGAGCTGCAGCACTCTCTCTGTGTATGTATGGGAAGGTTAAGGGCTGAGGAAGGGAAGCTCCATCCAGACACTGTGATTTGCAAGTGAATTCAGTGGGAGGGCAGAGAGAGGAGGTCTTTGTTAGAGAGCCCCCTCCCCCTCCTCCCCAATGATAGAATGACTCTGTGTCTCCGTGTTTGAAGTCTAGAGCAATCACTCCAATGTGGTCTACTCTCAAAGACAGTTTGGAAAAAAAAAAAAAAAAGAATTTCAAAAGAGGTGACAGAGCATACCCAAGACTTGAAATTGTTACATGCCCTTGTATGTGTTCTTTTTTTTTTTTTTTTAAGTAATTGTATGTCTTCCTCTGAGAAATTATTGATCAATAGCTCTTTGCCAAGTCATGCGTTTCCTGCACATCCACAGCACCCAATGTCTGCTGTAATTATTGTAGTGAAATTGTAATTAAATAATTTTATACCAAATAGAGTGCATTTATTTATTTATAAATAACTTTAATTTATTTTCCACTCTTCTAAATTAAGTTCAGCGTGGATTACAAAACTTAAAATAATGACAGCAGAATCAAGCTAGTTCAAGAACAAGCCTGAGAGCCTGTCTCGACGAGCCCAGTTAAACGAGGGCTGGGCCTAAGCAAGCGGGTTTTAGTGGAACAGCATCAGCGGGGGGGGGGGGGGGGGGGGGGGCAGAAGGTGCGTATGTCAGGCGGATTCGAGGCAGAGTATAGGAGGGATTTAAAGAATGCCTCTCTGCTTGGGAACTCAGCTAGCAGGGGATTGGTTGAGAGAGTGGCTGGAGGCGGGACATCAGGTCCCTTTAAGGATGGCCCCTTCTGAGGCTCAGGGCATTCCTGATCCTCAGAGGCAGATTTATGTCGGCATAGTGTCAGGCACAGGAGCTGCAGGGGAAGAAATGCCGGTGGATCTTTCTCTCTGTGCCAGTGACTCTTTAGACAATGGGGAGTGCTCAGAGCAGGTGGGTGTGCTGGAGCCAGTTCCTCCTGCTGCCCGTTGGTCTAGGGAGTTTGCGAAGTCCGCCATTGCAGCTGCTGCTGCACTGGGCTCGGGGAGAAAGTGTAGAGCGAAGGCTTCTCCTTCCAGGCCCGGTAAACAGAGGGTGGGGGCAGGGTTGATGGGGTTAGGAGGATCTTCCACTGGGTTCCCTGTTCCTTCTGAGGCAGCTAGGTCAGGCTCTGGGCAGGAGCAGATGGGGGGGAGCTTGGGGGGGGGGGGTCTAATTTGGTAACCTCTATCCCTACAGCCTCTGCTGAGTCTCTCCTGGTGCAGCAGGCTGCTGGCACTTTAGCAGAGGTCTCTGTAGTACAAGCAGGTTTGCTTTCCAGGCTCTCTTTTTCCGCTGGAGTACGGGGGGTGGTGAGAGTTCTCCGGTGCCCCCTAGCATCAATACTATGCCTGTTGGTGGCAGGCTGGAGGGTGCGTTGGGTGGCTGCCCCCCTAGTGTGAGTGGGTCCACTGCCGGTTGGGGTCCGTGTTCTTGGGGTCCATGGCAGTCTTACTGTTGGCCCCCATGGGGGGCGCCTGCCTCTTTTCCCCTGGCAGGTCCTTGGGCAGGTTGGACCCCTACGCATGGTGGGGGTTTGTCTTTCCCTGGGTCCCTTGTGGGTGGGGTGGGGGCGGGAATCAGTGGGGCTGGACCTGCTGCTGTCCGCTTTTTGTCTTTGCAGAGTCAGAATGTCGGGGAGTGAGTGGAGACAGCACAGAGCATGATCAGTCGAGAGGAACCCCGGTTAGCAGGACTTGATCGTGAAAGAGCAAAGGCCCGGACAAGCGGCTCTGCAGGGACGGGTATGACGCGGACTCCGGCCCCTTCGAGAACAGCGGCGGAGGCACGTCTGGAAAGGTAATTAGGAGATGGTCCTGCTGCGGTCCCAGGGACTTCCACGGCAGGTGCTGGAGCTTCAGGATTGGGTAAAATATCTTCTCATTGGGCATGGGAACAGGGCACTTGATGTAGAAAGGGAGAAAAGAAAGCGGTGTAGGGCTTCTTCCTCCTCTTCTGACTCTTCTTCTTCTTCTACATCATCTTCTTCTGCTTCTCCTTCGGTGGGCGCCTTCATGCCTTTGGGGCCACCAGTGGTTGATAGGGAGGCAGCACGGAGCCCACCTGCATTGGTGGCCCTTTCTGAATTATGGGAGTAGGTCCCACGCTCGTTGCATAGAAAGATTAGGAGACGTAAATGTATTGATTTATTTCAGTTGCTGGAAAGGAGGGAGTGCAGAAAAGCTAAAAAGAAGAGTAAGAAGCAAGCTGAAAGCAGGAAGGAGAGAAAGGTGGCAAAACTGTAGTTAACTGGATGCAATTGTTTCTATGCATGGTTAGCATCTGGGGACCTAGGGACCCGGGACATTATGGCCTTCTATTAGCCTATGTGGACACAGTATTGGATGTGTTTCAGTGGTAAGGGGAGTGGTCCTGGTTAAATTGAGATGGAGGAGAACCAGCCTACATGTCAGACCTGATAGACTTACCACCCAGGAATGCTAAAAAAACATCCCGCACATTCCTTAATCTTCACTTCCCCAACTGCAAAGGTCTAAAATACAAACTAACGCATGCATCAACCTTTTCCTACTTGAGCACACAATTCTGGAACGTGCTGCAGCGCAACTTAAAAATGATCTATGAACTAACTAACTTCTGCAAACTACTGAAGACCCATCTCTTTGACAAGGCATACCACAAAGATCAACAAATGTGAACTCCTACACATATATCCAGAACTGCCTTACGATTTTTGCTTGTTATATTACAATCATGCTTTATCATTATCATGTCACCCAAGATCTTTTTGCAATACTAAATGTCTATTTTCTTATATATTTCCACTATTCATGATGTATTGTAAACCACATTGAGCCTCCAAAGAGATGGGAAAATGTGGCATACAAATGCAATAAATAATGCAGGGACATGCAGTGGTTAAATGTCCAAAGAAAGGGGCTGGGGGACCATCCACTGGAAAGCCATAATTGGTTTCTCCGGGCCCCTATACCAGTGAGGGTGGAAGCTATGCATACCTGGCTGGATCATTATTTGGTTAGGGATACTGCTGAGATGTTGGTGAGGGGATTCTCTGAATGTTTTGTTATTCCATTCCAGGGGCGATTGGTCAATAACTGGGTGTGCAACTCAATGTCTACCACTGGGCTGCGGGCGGTGGTGTGGCGGAAGCTGGAGGGGGAAATTGGGCTGGGCCGGATTGCGGGCCCCTTCACGTCTCGACTGATTCTAGCCCTTATCCTCTCTCCGTTGGTAATCACAAAAAAGTGCCAGGGAAATTCCACCTCATTCACAACATCTCATACCCGGAGGGTCAGTCCTTGAATGCGGGCATTCCCAAAGAATTTTGTTCCACACAATATGCCTCCTTCAACAGTATGGTGCATATGATATGCCAATGTGGGGTAGGAGTGCAACTAGCGATATAGATATTGAGGCCAAATTTCGACTCGTTTCCATTGTTGGGGTTTCATTTTGAGGGGTCTTTCTACTTTGATATGTATATGCCAATGGGCTGTTCGATCTCTTGTGCCTATTTTGAGTGCTTCAGCTCTTTTGTACATTGGGTGATAGCACAGAAGTCCAGTCTTGAGAGTCTTGTGCACTATCTGGATGATTTTCTCTTCATTGGGGCGTTGGACGGCGTGGATTGTGGCCATCTATTGTGGGTTTTCATGTCTGTTGCAGGTGATTTTGGCATCCCTTTGGCCTCCAATAAAACAGAGGGCCCGGTCTCTGTTTTAACCTTCTTGGTCATTGAGATTGATAGTTAGCAGATGGTTACTCACCTGCCTAGGGAAAAGGTTGTGCAGTTGGAGGCTCAGATTCTGGCGATGTTACTGGCCCGCAAGGTTTCCTTGCGTTCGGTGCAGTCACTTGTAGGGAGCCTTAATTTCTCATCTCGGGTCATACCGATGGGCCGTGCTTTTGCTAGATGCCTGGCTTTTGCAATGTCGGGTGTGAAAAAAACGCATCATTATGTTCATTTGCGAGCGTTCGGCTCGACTTGCAGATGTGGCTGGAGTTTATCTCGTCTTTTAACTGTACATTGACGCTCCAGAGTGTGGAGTTCGCCAACGTGGACCTCAACTTGTTTACAGATGCAGCGGGGAGGGGGGGGGGTTCGGGTTTTGGAGTTTACTGTGCCAGCTCTTGGTGTGATGCCCCCCAGCCAGACAACTGGAATGTATCCGGAGTTATGAAGAATGTTACTTTCTTGGAGCTCTTTCTGTTCGTGGTTGCTTCTGAGCTTTGTCCTGAGAGACTGCAGAATAAAAATATTTTGATGTGGTATGACAATAGTGGGGTGGTGGAGGTGGTGAACAAACAGGTTTTGCGTTGCTTGTTGGTGAACTCCTTGATGAGAGAGCTGGTTCTGCACCTAAGGGCTAGGCATGTTCAGGGGGTTACCAATCGGATTGCTGATTCCCTTTCTCATTTCCAATTTCATACCTTTCGGGCTCTCGCCCCAGAAGCAGACGTGGATGGCTAGCTGATGCCGGTTCATCTTCGGCGGTTAGGAGACCGGAGATGTGGGAGATGTTGAGAGTCTCGGTTGTGCCTTCCACTTAGTCAACATATACGTTTAGTTATGAGAGTGGCCAGCTTTCTCAGGAGTGAAGGTTGGATGTCAGGGTGGGCATCTGATGATCTGTTAGCTGTGTACATTGCACACGCCAAAGCGAGGAGAAATTCTAGGAGTACTGTGTTGTGGCATTTGACTGTTTTTGCCTTTTTCAACAAGGCCTTCGGCTGGGGTCAATCGTGCTCTGGTTTCTTAGTGCGCAGCTCCTTGAGGGGTTGTTGTAGATCGTCCCCACCGGTGCCTGATGCCCGTCGGCCAATTACTCATGATTTGCTTGTGCACCTTTTGCAGGCAGTACCAGGTGTTACTTTTTCTGCCTATGATGCAAGTCTATTCTGGGCGGCCTTCGCGTAGGCCTTTAATGGGGCCTTCCAGGTAGGTGAGCTCGTGGATAGCTCTAGGACTGTGGCTGTGTCTACAGGACTGTTGAGGGAGAATGTGTGTCTACAAGGTGGTGCTTTGCGCATTTGGCTATTGCGTTCTAAAACTGACCAGAGGGGTGCGGGGAGCACCACTGTGTTAAAGCAGGTCCCGGACGTTATCTCTTGTCTGGTGTCCTTGCTAGGGGTGTATTTGGAGTTATGCCCTTTGGGTCCTCGCTCTTTGTTAGTGCATGCTGATGGTTCAGTTTTAACGAAGTACCAATTTGCGGCAGTTCTGTGCAAATGTCTCGTCAGTGCAGGTGAAGATCCATGCATGTTTGGCATTCATTCTTTCCGAATTGGGGTGGCGACCAGTGCGTGCCAGGCTGGCTTTGGGGTGGCGGCCATCCAGAGTATTGGCCGGTTGTCATACAAGGCCTTCAGGGGTTATATTAGGCTCTCCTAAAAAGGGAGGTTGTAGTGATGACTTGCATTACTGGCTTAGGGTGCAGTTGGGGTCCAGGCTCGCTCTCCTATACTATTGCCTTTCCCCTGTCCTCTGGGCTGTCTACTGTCTTGGGGGGAGGTTTGTTGTGTCTCCTTCCTCTCCCACTTGCTGGTTGCTTTTAGATGCTGTCTGCTCGATGCAATCGATCTGGATTCTCGGACACTCTTTTGTCCAGTGGGCTGAATGCAGAGCGATGTGGTGTACATAAGTACATAATTATTGCCATACTGGGAAAGACCAAAGGTCCATCAAGCCCAGCATCCTGTTTCCAACAGTGGCCAATCCAAGATCCCAAAAAAGTACAAAACATTATATAATGCTTATCCCAGAAATAGTGGATTTTCTCCAATTCCATGTAAAAATGGTCTATGGACTTTTCCTTTAGGAAGCCAGCCAAACCTTTTTTAAACTCTGCTAAGCTAACCGCCTTTACCACATTCTCTGGTAACGAATTCCAGAGTTTAATTACACGATGAGTGAAAAAAAATTTTCTCCGATTCGTTTTAAATTTACTACATTTTAGCTTCATCACATGCCCCCTAGTCCTAGTATTTTTGGAAAGCGTAAACAGACGCTTCACATCTACCCGTTCAACTCCACTCATTATTTTATAGACCTCTATCATATCTCCTCTCAGCCGCCTTTTCTCCAAGCTGAAGAGCCCTAGCCGCTTTAGCCTTTCCTCATAAGGAAGTCATCCCATCCCCTTTATCATTTTCGTCGCCCTTCTCTGCACCTTTTCTAATTCCACTATATCTTTTTTGAGATGAGGCGACCAGAATTGAACGCAATATTCAAGGTGCGGTCGCACCATGGAGCGATACAAAGGCATTATAACATCCTTATTTTTGTTTTCCATTCCTTTCCTAATAATACCTAACATTCTATTTGCTTTCTTAGCCACAGCAGCAGCACCAGGTTTCAACGTATCATCAACGACGACACCTAGATCCCTTTCATGGTCTGTGACTCCTAACGTGGAACCTTGCATTACGTAGCTGTAATTCGGGTTCCTCTTTCCCACATGCATCACTTTGCACTTGCTCACATTAAACGTCATCTGCCATTTAGACGCCCAGTCTCCCAGTCTCGTAAGGTCCTCTTGTAATTTTTCACAATCCTCCCACGATTTAACGACTTTGAATAACTTTGTCATCAGCAAATTTAATTAACTCACTAGTTACGCTCATCTTTAGGTCATTTATAATATGTTAAAAAGCAGTGGTCTCAGCACAGAGCCCTGGGGAACCCCACTAACTACCCTTCTCCATTGAGAATACTGACCATTTAATAGCTAGCACCTCCATTTTAATAGCTGCCCTCTGGACTGACTCCATCCTTTATGTAGCTTTTTGACGGTGAGGTCTACAGAACTGTACACGGTACTGTAAATGAGGTCTCACCAGAGAGGCATTGTCACCTCCTTTACCTACTGGTCATTCCTCTCCCTATGCATCCAAGCATTCTTCTGGTTTTTGCCGTCGCCTTTTCTACCTTGCCACCTTAAGATCATCACATATAATCATACCCAAGTACTGTTCTTCTTTTGTACACAAAAGTACTTCATCCCCAAAACTGTACTGCTCACTCAGATTATTGTAGCCCAAATGCACGGCCTGCATTTTTAGCATTAAATCTTAGCTGTCAAATTCTGGACCATTTTTCAAGTTTTGCTAGGTCCCTTCTCATGTTATCCACACAATCAATGATGTATATATTGCAGATTTTGGTATCATCCGCAAAGAGGCAAAATGTTAAAAAGAACTAGACCCAAAAACTGAATCTTGTGGCACACCACTGGTAACATCCCTTTCCACAGAAAGAGCTCCATTTACCAGTACCCTCTGTCGCCTTCCACTTAGTTCCTAATCCAGTCAGTCACTTACCGAAGGCACTTAGTTTATTTATTAGTCATCTAAGCAGAACTGGCCCAAAGACTTTGCTAAAATCTAAATACACCACACCTAGAATTCTCCCTCGATCCAACTCTCTGGTTATTCAGTCAAAGAAATCAATCAGATTTGTCTAACAAGACTTGCCTCTAGTGAAACCATGCTGCCTCAGGTCCTCAAGTCCATTGGCTTCCAAAACCCTCACTATTCTCTGCTTTAGAAGTATTTCCATTAACTTCCTACAGAGGTCAGGCTTTCATGGAAGAGGGACCACATCCACCCTTCTCAATTCCTCTAGGACCACTCCCAACACTAGAGAATGTTACGTCCTCTCATGTGGGTGTCAAAATATATCATCATCTTAACGTCAAAGGTCTTACCTTCCTGGATTGTTTTAAAGTTAGCTCTTAGTATTCTCATCATAAGGTCACTGATGTGTACAGGTCCAGAAAAATGCTCACCCACAGAAGTGTCACCTTTATCTGTTTTGTGGTGTTTGATGTGGTACCAGTATGAGCTGATTCTTCTGTTTAGCATTTATCCTATCTCCCCAATATGGCACCCTTCTTCACATAGTCTGCACTAAATAATATATGTACATTTGAGGATGAGTAGGATCTCTTTATGTTGAATGTTTTTCCCATGTGGATAACTATGGTGTCCTGTGATATGTGCTAGCATAATTTTCAGTTTGTCTAACAAAAAGGTTTCACCTTATTTTCCTTTCTTTTGTTTTGCTTTATTTCTATTTTATTTCTATTTATTACACCTAAATCAAGAAAGGAGGGTAAGGTGAGATCATGCTGTCTAATTTTGCTTAATTTTGTGTGTGTGTATGTATGTGTGTGTGTGCCACTCACTGGTTTATCTGTACAATCTAATGTCCCTATAAAACATATCTTCTTAGTATAAACCAAAGAGACAAGTTGTGTAAGCCTGCAGCTCAGGAGTGAATTTATTTTCGGAGGAAAAAGCCTCAAGAAGCACCTTTTCCGCTCTATAGGCAGAGAAAGGGCTAGGATTGCTTCATCACTGGCAAAAAACCTCCTGATATTGAAGCACTTGTCTTATAGTAATAATGAAGATGAACAACAAAAGCAGGAACTTAAACCTCAAACCTCCTACTGGATAATTCAGTACATTTCCACAAAAGTACTTATCTTAAGTACTTATCACATGCAGAAAGATTTTCTTGACCAGGATCCTGTTTCGCTTGATAACTGCATTAGGGGAAATTTCTTTCATAATTTCCTGCAAAAATATAACACATAATCATATAGAGGGCCTTTTACAAAGCTGCAGCAAAACGTGGCCTTAATGGACCCTTATGCAGGCCTTTCCTGCATGCTAAAGCCTCAGCTGGTAAATGGTGGGTACTTCCACATCAATCAAACAAGCAATCCAAAGAGTGGAAGAGATAGTTCCAAGAACACCCAGAAGTCCAATATCTTCAACATATTTATTTATTTGGATTTTGCTTACACCTTTTTCATTAGCAGCTCAAGGTGAGTTACATTGGATATTGTTCTGTCCCAGGAGGGCTCACAATGATCTAAGTCGTAACCACTTGCCTCCACCTACCCTCCTCTCTTCCTTCCCGTTCACATTAATTGATTTGATTTGCTTACTTTATTTATTTTTTTGTCTATTAGATTGTAAGCTCTTTGAGCAGGGACTGTCTTTCTTCTATGTTTGTGCAGCGCTGCGTATGCCTTGTAGGCGCTATAGAAATGCTAAATAGTAGTAGTAGTACCTGAGGCAATGGAGGAATAAGTGACTTGCCCAAGATCACAAAGACCATTAGTAGGATTTGAACCAGCCACCTCTGGATTGCAAGACTGGTGCTCTAACCACTAGGCCACTTCTCCACTCCAATAAGCATAGACGTTTATTCTCCAGTAAAGGTAACATATACCGTCCAGACCCAACACAGGCTGTGTTTTGGCAGTGTGCCTTCTTCAGGGGTCACAACTTAATGGAATACAAAAGACAACATGGAGAATAACCACATTGTCAGCAGACATGCTGTGCTGCAATTGCTAACTATTGTGTTCATCTGCTGACATTGTGGTTGTTCTCCATATTGTCTTTCGTATTCCGTTAAGTTGTGACTCCTGAAGAAGGCAGTCTGCAGAAACACAGCCCATGTTGGGTCTGGACAATGTATGTTACTTTTATAGGAGATTAAACTTTTATGTTCAATATGTTGGACTTCTGGCTGTTCTTGGAACTAACTCTTCCATGCACAAATGTTGCCATTAGTGAACGGCCATTAACAAAAATTAGTGCATGAGCCCTTAGCACCACCTATTTTGTAAGCGGTAAGGGCTCACGCACTAATCACGCACTAATCAGTTAGCATGCGGCAATCTGGCTGCTGTAACTGATTAGCACAGACACAATCACTCTCTACCCCCAGACACGCTCTCTTGGTGGCATGCACACATGACATAAGTACCACGGGACACCTCAGCGTGCCCCGCAGTACACCATTTTAAGCTCAGTAAGCATGCATTAGTGCTTACAGCAGCTTGGTAAAAGAGCCCCTTAGCAAACTAAAGAGAAAAAAAAATAGTGGCTGACACTGAAAATATAGCAAGGAACTTTGAGGCTCATGTACTAAGCAGCGGTGAGCATTAGAGCACTTGCCACAGTTTAAAAATGGCATACAGCAGTGTGTGCTCTGGTATCTTGCAGTAAGTTCCAACTCTATGTATGCTAATTGGGGTGCTAATAATTATTTAAAAACATTTTTGGTTACAGCGGGCATGTCAGGGGGAGGAGAGTGGGCACCCCTGGGCTAATCATTACTGCATGCTAACTGGTTAGTGCAAAATTACCATGTAATCTCTTACCACCTGTGAAATAGGCATTAGTAAGGGATCACTTGGTAATTATTTTTAATGTCTGTGAAATAATCACAACATTAGCTTATTGTTATGCTGTACAGTGGTGTGCTGGAGCAGGCTCTCACAGGCTCTCGAGAGTCATTTGTTAAGTTTTTAAGAATTTTGGAGCCGGTTCTCCATGGCTACTTTAACAAATGGATCCCAAAATGTGGGCTTGGGCCCCTCCTGAATTCTCATTTACTTTGCTGGCAAGAGAGAGCCCCCTGTTAACAATTTACCAGCACACCCCTGTGTCAAACTGATGTCAAACTATTGTACACAGCCTTGGGTGAATTTCTTCATTAAGGTGGTTAATAAATACTCCCAAAATAAAATAAATAAATGGCCATTAATAGGAAAAAAAAAAGAAAATCTGCCATTTTCCAGCTGGAGTAAAAATGGCCTTGGACAGTGCATGGGTGAATCCTGTGTAAGGGCATGGTAAAGGCCACTTTTTACCACAGCTTAGTAAAAGGAGCCCTTTGTGCTGACAAGCCACCCCCAATAAACGCATTTGCAAAAAGATCTCAAACCCAACTGCCTTTCAAAAGACCAGAGCTGGAGCAAGGGTGGTGAGTACTGTATGCAAATCTACAGCCTCTCCAACCCCCCAAAAAACTTTCATGCTCCTAGTGTGCAGCATCTCTAAGAATTAGGGGCCCTGCTTCTAAACTGTATTAGGCTCTTAATTGCTATTTAGAGCAAGAAAATGGGCTACTGTAAAAAGCATTAAAATGTTTTGTGATATTTTCTATTTTTCCGTGCACTAACCATGCGCTAAGTATTTTTTAAAGCTTTTTTTGAGGGGGTGTGTCATGGGCAGAGAAAGGGTGCGGAAGTGTTAACCAGCTAGCTCGTTTGGATTACCTCACACTAACTGGCTAATGTAGAGTTAATGCAGGAGCACTTCACCCTTCCTAAATAGGAGGCAGTAAGTGCTCCCATGTTAACTATTTCAAGGTACCACATGCTAATGCAAACTTTAACAAACGATCTGAAAATCAGAAAATAGAAAATGCCCTAAAAAGTGCCTCAATAGAACTGGGCTCAGTTCACAGGAAAGTGCTGCTTTAGCATGATGCGATACTGTGAGCGAGGGTTGAGGGTAGGCTTTCAAATAACACAGATGGTCAAGGTTGTGGAAATAAGGTAAGTACTTTATTCACTAAACCTGAAGCCTGTTAATTCAGAGGGTCAGAAACAAAAAGGTAAAGTCTATTTAATTCAGAGGGAAAAGTCTTGACATGGGCTTGTGGCTGACAAGGCCTAAACACAGTCCATGCCCTGTGACTGCCATGCCCCAAACACAGTTTGTAAAGTCTCTCTCTCACTCTCTCTGGGTCAGCCAGGCCTCAGAACTGGGTTTACAAGTGTCCAAAAGAAAAAGTTGGCTTAATTCAGCAAGGTCATGGATGGATGTAGTGAAGGCTTATGCTCTCTTCTTCTACCCCTGGGCTCTCATAACCCCACTCTGGTCTGCCTTTTATAGTTCCTGGCTCCTGTCCTTCCAGCTCTGCCCCTCCCACCTCACTTCCTCTCTGGGCGGGACTAAGGGTTTTAAGGTGATTCGAGCTACCTGAGGGACTATTCTTAAAGGTGAGAGTCAGTGATCTATATACTCCCTCACATATGCGCTAAGCCCAGATTTCAGTGTACTTTTGTAGAATGGCCCTTTAGGTATCTAAACTGAACAATCATGATCATTAAAAAAAAGTATCCTGGGATTTACAGATAATAACATTCCTCCTATAGAGCAAGTTTATTACTTACCAATAAAAATTTCTGAAACCTCAGTACAACAAACTGATCAACCTTTGGACGTCTCTGCTATATTAGAAGCTTCAACAACAGACTTAACAACATCAGCAACTCTGTTAGTAACATTGGCATTATCGTTAGATAAAGCCTTGATTATGAAAAAGTTTTTTAGAAATAGAGAGAAAACTTTCTTGGGTTTCAATGTCCGTATATTTCCTGATGTGTCTAGAGACACTCAAAAAAACCGAAGACAATTTCTCTTGTTAAAGCCAGGTGTTCTCCAGTTAGGAGCTACATTTCTTTTACGTTATCCTTGTAAGTGTATAATTTGTTATCAGTCGGTTAAGTATGTTTTTTTTGAATCTATACAGGTTTCTGAATTTATCTCAGCTAGAAGGTCTTAGAGGTTAAGCATTGAATTTGTAAATGGATACCAAAGCGACCTGTCTTAATTTCTTATTATAATAATTGGTAAAATCTCCGCATTGTTAATCTTGGATCTATATGGTGGACTAGAGTGTACTTTGTTAAATATTTTGCTTTCTTTATTCTAAAAATGTTTTATTTCAGACAAATGTACCTTTACTGTATCAAGTGTAATACTTGTTTAAAAGTTGAAACTAATAAATATTAAAAAAAAAAAAAAGTATCCTATAAAAATGCAGGTTAAAGCATGCGCTGATGGTTCTTTGAGTATATGTACAGTGGGGGAAATAAGTATTTGATCCCTTGCTGATTTTGTAAGTTTGCCCACTGACAAAGACATGAGCAGCCCATAATTGAAGGGTAGGTTATTGGTAACAGTGAGAGATAGCACATCACAAATTAAATCCGGAAAATCACATTGTGGAAAGTATATGAATTTATTTGCATTCTGCAGAGGGAAATAAGTATTTGATCCCCCACCAACCAGTAAGAGATCTGGCCCCTACAGACCAGGTAGATGCTCCAAATCAACTCGTTACCTGCATGACAGACAGCTGTCGGCAATGGTCACCTGTATGAAAGACACCTGTCCACAGACTCAGTGAATCAGTCAGACTCTAACCTCTACAAAATGGCCAAGAGCAAGGAGCTGTCTAAGGATGTCAGGGACAAGATCATACACCTGCACAAGGCTGGAATGGGCTACAAAACCATCAGTAAGACGCTGGGCGAGAAGGAGACAACTGTTGGTGCCATAGTAAGAAAATGGAAGAAGTACAAAATGACTGTCAATCGACAAAGATCTGGGGCTCCACGCAAAATCTCACCTCGTGGGGTATCCTTGATCATGAGGAAGGTTAGAAATCAGCCTACAACTACAAGGGGGGAACTTGTCAATGATCTCAAGGCAGCTGGGACCACTGTCACCACGAAAACCATTGGTAACACATTACGACATAACGGATTGCAATCCTGCAGTGCCCGCAAGGTCCCCCTGCTCCGGAAGGCACATGTGACGGCCCGTCTGAAGTTTGCCAGTGAACACCTGGATGATGCCGAGAGTGATTGGGAGAAGGTGCTGTGGTCAGATGAGACAAAAATTGAGCTCTTTGGCATGAACTCAACTCGCCGTGTTTGGAGGAAGAGAAATGCTGCCTATGACCCAAAGAACACCGTCCCCACTGTCAAGTATGGAGGTGGAAATGTTATGTTTTGGGGGTGTTTCTCTGCTAAGGGCACAGGACTACTTCACCGCATCAATGGGAGAATGGATGGGGCCATGTACCGTACAATTCTGAGTGACAACCTCCTTCCCTCCGCCAGGGCCTTAAAAATGGGTCGTGGCTGGGTCTTCCAGCACGACAATGACCCAAAACATACAGCCAAGGCAACAAAGGAGTGGCTCAGGAAGAAGCACATTAGGGTCATGGAGTGGCCTAGCCAGTCACTAGACCTTAATCCCATTGAAAACTTATGGAGGGAGCTGAAGCTGCGAGTTGCCAAGCGACAGCCCAGAACTCTTAATGATTTAGAGATGATCTGCAAAGAGGAGTGGACCAAAATTCCTCCTGACATGTGTGCAAACCTCATCATCAACTACAGAAGACGTCTGACCGCTGTGCTTGCCAACAAGGGTTTTGCCACCAAGTATTAGGTCTTGTTTGCCAGAGGGATTAAATACTTATTTCCCTCTGCAGAATGCAAATAAATTCATATACTTTCCACAATGTGATTTTCCGGATTTAATTTGTGATGTGCTATCTCTCACTGTTACCAATAACCTACCCTTCAATTATGGGCTGCTCATGTCTTTGTCAGTGGGCAAACTTACAAAATCAGCAAGGGATCAAATACTTATTTCCACCACTGTATATAGCTGCCCAATTTCCGCCAGGTAAGCCCTGGCACTACAAAAATAAAAAATATTCTCATCACGCTGGGGGTGGGAACTACCGCCAGGCTCCTGCAGTAGCCTGCTGGTAGTCTCAATTTGGTGCATGACAATGCTGCGGTAGCTATACCGCAATGTTGTAAGAGGGCCCTTATATGGCCAAAACATAGATTTTGTTATTGTCTAGCTTTTCAATTGAAGATGTTACTTCAGACTTTTTGCATCAATGATTTGTCTATCCCCATTGTCAGCAGTTTCCATAACCTCTGCTCTTTCAATGAAATCCCAGGTTATGAAAATAATTGGATAGGTGTTTTCTAATTTGAAATTGATTAGAAGTCTGTGGGGCTCATTTTTGAAAGAGGAAAACGTCCAAAAAGTGTCATTAAGCACTATTTGGACGTTTTTATTCTCAAAACATTCAGATTGGTATTGTCAAAACCTATTTTGCAGACATTTATCTATGCAACTCATTTGCAGTGTGTCCAAATCACAAAGGGGCATGTCGGGGGCATTTCAAAGGCAGGATTAGGGTGTGCCTAACACTTGGACATAATGGAACAAAGCAAAAATGTCCAAGAATAAAACTATGATGTTTTGGTCTAGACCTGTTTTTAGAACGAATAAGGCATAAAAAGGTGCCCTAAATGACCAGATCACCACTGGAGGGTATCAGAGTTCCAATGTCTGCCCAGTGATCACTGACTCCCTCCAACCCCGCAAAAATGTGAATAAAAATATGATTTACCAGCTTCAATGACAGGTCTGTTATAGCCAGGTCTATTACAGCAGCATGCAGGTCACTGGAATAGTGTAGTGGTTGGTGCACTACACTATGGAGTGGGGGACTCAGGTTCCTATCTCCCTCTACCTATCACACTTATGGTAGAAACTGTGACCCCCCCCCCTCCCAAAGTCACCAAAACCCATAAGGGCTATTGTAGTGGTGTACAATGGAAGACAGTGGTTTTGGGTGGGTTTTGGAGGGTTCAGGGGACAAAATAATGAAGCAAAGGTGAGATGTGTACCTGGGAGCATTTTCATGAAGTGCACAGAAGTGCCCTCTAGGGTGCCCCATTGCTCTCCTGGGATGTCTTGGGGACCAGTCTACAAAAAATGCTGGCTCCTCCTACATCCCAATGGCATGAATCTCTACATTTTGTACTTATTCTTTTTTTTTTTTTTTTTTCGAAAATGGACCAAAAAACAAAACGTCCAAAACATCAAAACAGTATTTTCGAAAATTACCTTCTTTCCTAGTTGGATTTTGGATGTTTGTGCAATATGGCCAAAGTTGGACTTAGACATCATATCGAAATTGCCCCTCTATGTGACCTTCTTAATTTTTCCCATTTTAAAGATTAGTTATGTGATAATGCCATGTTTTGATTACTGTAATGTTTTCTTGATAGGATTGCATAAAGGGTCTCTGAATGCTCTCCAGGTTGTGCAGAATGCTACTGCCTGAGTTCTCTTTGGGGCTTCATAGTACTGCCATATTACTCTTGCTTTGAATAAGCTTCATTGGCTTCCTATTAAATGAAGAATCACTTTTAAAATCCTGCTTTTGGTATTCAAAGTATTGAATAATTTGGTGTCACCAATTATTGCATCAACTTTGTGCATTTATCAACCTGCAAGTTTTGAGATCCTCTGATGCACATTTATTAGAGATTCCTTCCTTAAAGGTCATTAGATTGGAAGAATATCACTCTACAATTTTAAAGTAATTGGATCTAAATTGTGGAATAGCTTACCATTGAATTTAGGAACAATGAAGGATATAGAATCTTTTAAGAGAGAACTGAAAACAATATTATTTTGATAAGCTCCATGGTGCGACTGCACCTCGAATATTGCGTTCAATTTTGGTCACTGCATCTCAAAAAAGATATAGTGGAATTAGAAAAGGTGCAGAGAAGGTTGACGAAAATGATAAAGGGGATGGGACGACTTTCCTATGAGGAAAGGCTAAATCGGCTAGGGCTCTTCAGCTTGGAGAAAATATGGCTGAGAGGAGATATGATAGAGGTCTAGAAAATAATGAGTGGAGTTGAACGGGTAGATGTGAAGCGTCTGTTTACTCTTTCCAAAAATACTAGGACTAGGGGGCATGCGATGAAGCTACAAAGTAGTAAATTTAAAACGAATAGGAGAAAATATTTCTTCACTCAACTTGTAATTAAATTTTGGAATTCATTACCAGAGAATGTGGTAATGGCAGTTAGCATAGCGGGGTTTAAAAAAAGGTTTGGATGGCTTCCTAAAGAAAAATTCCATAGACTATTATTAAAATGGACTTGGGGAAAATCCACTGCTTATTTCTGGGATAAGCAGCATAAAATGTTTTGTACTTTTGGGGGATCTTGCCAGGTATTTGTGACCTTGATTGGTCACTGTTGGAAATGGGATGTTGGGCTTGATGGACTTTTGGTCTGTCCCAGTGTGGCAGTACTTATGTACTTAACTAATGTGTTTTGATTTTTCTTGTAAGGAGCATTCTAATCTTATAAACAGTCAACTTGAGAGAATCAAAAATGGGAACTACTAATTTATATCAGTTATTGATAGATATTTCATGTTATGTATGCTTTTAAATATTGCATCTTTATTGTGAATGTTTTGTTAGTCACCAAGCATATTAGGGAAAGGGAAATGGGACTTGATATACTGCCTTTCTGAGGTTTTTGCAACTACATTCAAAGTGGTTTACATATATTCAGGTACTTATTTTTGTACCAGGGGCAACAGAGGGTTAAGTGATTTGCCCAGAGTCACAAGGAGCTGCAGTGGGAATTGAACTCAGCTACCCAGGATCAAAGTCCACTGCACTAACCACTAGGCTACTCCTCAACTAGGTGTTAGGATTATGCAGGTTATAAATATTTTAAATAAATAAATAAATAAAATATCATTGGTTCATCTGACTTAAAATAAACCCTTCCTTTGACCTCTGCCAAAACTCGTTCATATTTAGATGATAAAAAAGTAAATTATTATTTATTTGGATTTTGCTTGCACCTTTTCCAGTAGTAGCTCAAGGTGAGTTACAGTCAGGTACACTAGGTAGTTCCCTATTCCAGGAATGCTGACAATCTAAGGGCCCTGTTTATCAAGTAGTGCTGTAGGTGTGCTAAAAAGTAGCAGATGCTAATTCTAGACACCCATATATTCCTATGGGTTTACTCTAGTGTTAGTGTTCCTAAAGTGTGGCTTAGTAAACAGGGATCTCAGTTTGTATCTGAGGCAATGAAGAATTAGGTGACTTGCCCAAGCTCACAAGAAGCAGCAGTGGGATTTGAACTTGCCATTGCTGGATATCAAGATGTGTGCTCTAACCACTCCTCCACAAATGCCAGCTTTTCTTTTGGCAACTGCAGAGTAGAAAAACTATCTGCAGTGTCTAAACATAGATTCTGGGATGGGGGCAGCTATTTGATTTAATTTGATATATTAATCTGCTGTACCGCTTAGTACAGCAAGGTTTTAAAGTGGTTTACAAAAAAACAACAAAAAAAAACCCCAGCATACATAGCCATGACAAAATATTAGCAATACATCAATACAATTAGAAAGGAATTATGAGCAACCAAAGGTATCCTCAAAAAGCCAGACCTCTGATAGTCAAAGAGATTTAAGCCTACCTTATAGCCCTGACAGTAAACAATCCAAGGAAAGTCAATTTATCATTGGTTACTTCAAATTTGTTTACTTCTCATTTCTCACTTCAGGACCTTCAATTGGTCCAATTCATCAATCTCATTCGCTTATTTTAGGACACTCTGGACTGAATATCCTTCTCAAGGATTTAGGTCAGCCTGGCCTAAAACTTCTGCAAACATTGCTTACCGAAATACAAACATTGCCCTGGTTATTCTTGAACAGGTGGGCCTTTTCTGGGTCCAATTCAAATAACATGACTTAAAAGTAACAGCCAAAAGTGGATTACAGAGAACCAGCAAAGCCCTGTATCAAGGGCATAGCCAGACCTTGTGGTTGGAGGGGGCCAGAGCCCGAGGTGGGGGGCACATTTTAGTCTGCTGCCCTGCTGCCTCTCCCACCCCACTGCCTCACTGCTCCCCCTTACCTCCTCACCTCCTCGTCGCTCCCCCCGCCACACCCCGCAGTAGCAAATACCTTTGCTGGCGGGGGTCCCCAACCTCTGCCAGCTGAAGTCTTCTTCAGCGCTGGTCTCCAGCATAGCCGCATTCGCTGCCCTGCTCTTTCTTCTTGCTGACGTCCTGTGCAGGACGTCAGTAGGAAGAAAGAGCACAGGACAGGGAACGCGGTGCACCAGAGACCAGCACTTAAGAAGGCTTCGGCTAGTGGGGGCTGGGGACCCCCGCCAGCAAAACCAGGGGCCCAAGCAAAATTTGGGGGGGGGGGGCCCAGGCTCCCGTGGCCCACCTGGCTGTCCTGTATCATGTGACCTATCCCTGTACAATTGTCCCAGAGAAATATGGCTTTCCTGTCTTCCATTTTAAAAATCCTACCTTAGCCTAAGTAGCCCCTGTAAGCTTAGACATTTGTAATAAATTTCTTTCCTTACATTCTCCCTCTATATAAGTTTGTACAGAAGTAACACGGCCGCTGAGGAACTAATGTTTCTTTTAACAACTACATATGAATATAACATTTATAATGAATAAATGTTTGAATACATGTATATAAGTAAATTCTAAGTAACTAATTCCCCCTTTTACAAAGCTGCACTAGCGGCTGCCAGTGGGGTAATGCTGGTACAGCCCACGGCAGACACTAGTGCGGCTTTGTAAAAGAGGGGGTAAGACTTATAATGATAATCTTATATGTTTTAACTAATATCTTGCTAAGATAGTACACTAATATAAAACTATATATGTGATAAACATGTGTTCATTAAACCTTATATATATATTTTTTAATGTGTTAACTATATTATTTATATATATACTGTATATCAGCAGTATGAGAATAATTATGAAAAATACTACTTGTAAAATACATAAGGTGATTACCTTATGTACTTCACAAGTAGGGGGACCTTTTACTAAGCTGCGTAAGCATCTACGCGCACCCAACGCGTGCCAAAATGGAGTTACCGCCCAGCTACCGTGTGGCTCTTGTGGTAATTTCATTTCTGGTGCGCGTCAGATAAATAATTTGTATTTTTGGACTCATGTATCGGATGTGTGCCAAGTGGCATTTGACGCATGTAGGTCATTACCGTCCGGTTACCGCGTGAGACTTTACTGTTAGGTCAATGGCTGGCGGTAAGGTCTGAGACCCAACATGGACGCATACCAATTTTGATTTTGCCGCAAAAATTTTAAAAAGACATTTTTTACAGGCACTCTGAAAAATGGATCTGCACGCACCCAGAACACGTGCCTACACTACCGCAGGCCATTTTTCAGTGCACCTTAGTAAAAGGACACCAGCTGTCTAAGGGGTTCTTTTACTAAGGCGCACCAAAAAGTGGCCTGCACTGGTGTAGGCACGTCTATTGAATGCCGGCATGTCCATTTGTGTTGGAAGATGGCCGGCAATCTCCTTCGAAAATAAGCTGAATAGGCACCTACTCAGCATTGATGTGCTGCTGGTGAGTGATTCCCACCAAGACAACTGCACTGCTTTTTTAGTATGACCTATGATTTCATGTATTGCATCTTCCATAATGTGCATTGTGATGTTAAATTGTGCTTTGGATCAGTGGCGTAGCCAGACAACCAATTTTGGGTGGGCCTGAGCACAAAGTGGGTGGGCACAAAATTATCTCTCTCCCCCAACACTTCCCAACTCAAAATATAAATACTTTAGCTGATGAGGGTCCCCAATCTCTGTCAGCTGGGGACCTCCACTAGAGATGGTCAGAATTCCTCTCCGCCAAGCCCAGCGGGCAGCAGCAAGTCCTTGAGCCACTGATGCCAGCACCCCATACACACTTAGTTGTCAGTGGCTCCAGGATGCTGCCCCCATCTGCCAAGCTCGGTGGAAGGCAGCTCTGGCCAGCTTAGGAAAAGATCCCCAGCTGGTAGGGCTTGGGGATCCCCACTAGCTACAGCAAGGGTCAGGGCTGCTGTTAACCATGCTGGTGACCAGGGCAGAAAATAAAGAAGCCCCTCCCCCAATTCCCTCTCCTCTCCAATCTCTTCATCTGCCGTTACAGTCACACTGACAGACCCTCACAAATTACAGAACAAGGGATCACAAATTAGAAATAAAAATATGTAGACACAATTGTATTGGGAACCTCAGCATGCACTGCAACACTGCAGAAAAAAAACAAAAGCGCATTTCCTTTTCTACTTAACACAATAAAAAGACATCCACCATGCACATTTCCCAAAGCTAACATATTCCATTTAAAACATTCAAAATAAAATGATTTTTCTACCTTTGTTGTCTGGACATTTTATTTTTCCATCATGTTGGCTCCAATTTCTCTTTCCCGCTTTCTTGTCTGTCTTCTGCTAATTCTTCAAGCGGCTGTCCATTTGTCTTTTTTCTCCTGTCATTTCATTTCCTCACTACACCTGCCTCTGAAATATTGATCTTTCCATTTTAGCTCTTTTCTTTCTTTCTTTTTTCTTTTCTGCTTCTGTACACTGAAATTTCATCCTCTTTCTAAATCTTTTCCTTTTTTTTACTTTTCAGATATCTATCACATTTCCATTTCCTTTCACCCACTAGCTCTCCCATTCCCCATCTCTCTCCTTCCCAGCCTATCATTCCTTTCCATCTTCAATTTACATACCATTACCATATTTCTACCCCTGTAATCACTGTTCTCTCATTTATTTCCTTGCCATCTCCACTCCCTGGGCCTCTCCCCCATACATTCCCAGTGTCTCCCTCCCTCCACCCTTCCAGCCCAGCATCTGTTCCCTCTTTCTCCCATCCTCACCCTCGTAGCCTGATATCTCCTTATCCATTTTACCTCCCACCACCAGCATCTTCCTGTCCCATCTCTCTCCTCCCCCATTGTTCAGCATTTTTCCTCTCTCTCTTCCCTACCATCCATTGTCCATCTTCTCTCCCTGGAGCCATCGTACCTCTCTCACCTCCCCCGCTTGTGCATCTCTCCTTTCCTCTCCTCCACCTTCATGTCCAACTTTTCTCCCACTCCCTGCCTTGAGCCCCTGGTCTAACATCTCACTCTCCCCCCCCAAAAAAAAAACAGCATCTCTCCACCCTTCCTTCCCCTCACCTCAATGCCATGTTCAACATTTCCCCTCTCAGCTTTCCCTCCTTTTCTTCCACTTCCATGTCCAACACTTTTTTTCTTTCTGGTCCTTTGCCACTCCTATGCAGCCTTTCCTTCCCTCTCCCCATCCCATCCCATATCCAACAATTCTCCCTCTCTTTCCCCTTGCAGCATCTCTCCATCTCTCCCCCCACATCCAACAATTATTCCTCCACCCCACCTAGCAGTACCCTGTCTCACTCCCTCATCCCAACAGTGCTCCTGTCTCTCCCTCTCTCCTTGACCCCTCAAGCCACCTGCCAGCATGCTGTAGGTTTTTCTCTCCCTTCCCCCTCCCCCCAGCCACCCGCTGACATGCTGTACATTCCCCCATGCCAGCCAGCCACCTGCACATTTTCCCCTCTCTCCCCCCCCTCCACCAGCCACCCGCTGCAGTTTGCTCTCTCCCACCCGCCGGGGTGCTGCAGGCCTTCTTTCCCCTCCCACCTCCATTGGGCAGCGCCGCGGTCTAGCTCTGCATCTGCACGTCTGCAGTGGAGCCGCTACGTGACTGCTTCCTGTTCCAGCCGGCTTCACATTCTGATACTTACTCTCTGAAGAGGAGGCGGGGCCAGCGCAGAGGAAGCATTCCTAGCGTGCGGAGGCCCTGGTGCTGCGCGGCTCTGCTGAAGCAGCGGAGCTAACACAACTGGCGGTCCGGACGGGGATGATGGCAGGGGAGGGAGCAGGGAGGTAACAAATGCCTGCGGCATTCTGTCGGGTGGCTGGGAGGAGGGAAAACTGAAGTGAGTAGCAGCTGAGCAGCAAGGGAAAAGTCACGGTTTGGGCTTCTTTAAAGTGCACCGTTGCTGGGCGGGCCTGAGCCCAAAGTGGGTGGGCCCAGGCCCATCTAGGCCCACCCGTGGCTACGCCCCTGCTTTGGATAGTTGTAGTCATGTTAGTGCATCTTTAATATTATGAGATTTGAAGTGTATGTTAGCAGCAAAAAATGTAAATCTGGTATTTGAGTACTAATTTCAAATGATCAGATGGGATACGCTGTTATTGGGCAAGTTACATTCTGAATTCCTTCTATATCAAATATTCCATTAATGTGCAAAAGACACTGAGACATGCAAATAATTTCATTGTTTATTCAGACTATATTTACTGGTTCCAAAGTTTGCACTATATAAGAACAGTTACCTAAATAATATATCTGGAATTGAGCATTTGTGACTGCACATTAAATGCTCATGCAAGTGATAAATGTTCCATATCAAATACCATTAAAGCTGATTGCATACTAGTATGTGTGAATGTATATAGGGAATTATTACACAAGTATAACTCCTGAGGTAAAATTGGATGTCAGAACCTCACCTAGAACATAACCATGATTTAAAATGGGATAACAATGAAACTCTTCAGCTTCCTTGGGTCCTGTAGCTAATACAAACATGTGTGTACTATAATTTCTACTTTCCATAAGTCACTAAACATAGATGGTGGAAAAGTTATATTTTCTAAATATGAATTTAACAAATATGGCCATTTTCCTATTGAATGATTTTTATATGGAGGAATAATATGTGGCATACATTACCTGTGGCAAAGTGCACTGCAATGCAAGCAACGCATTCCCCCAGATTCTATGTAGTGCCCCTAGAATTCTGTGCTGAAATCTAAGTGTATTCCATAATAACTCACGTAACTTAATTGGCTTAACAAGCTAATCAGCATTCATAAAAGCACCTAACAAGCAATAGTGAGCAGTAATTGGCAAGAATTAGAATTTATGTGCTCAACTCGCTAAGCGTATTCTGTAATAAACTGTGCCTAAATTCTAACTTGCGCAGTTCAAAAAGGGCATGGCTATGGGTGAGGAAATGGGCATTTCGTGGGCGTTCCAAAATTTACATGCGTAGTTATAGAATATGGCCCAGTGTGCGTAAATCTATGTGCAGGGATTTATGTCACGTTTCCGTTGATGTAAATGGAGATGCATAGTTTTAGGTGCTAGGATATCAACTAAACATATTCTATATACTGTGCCTAAATCTAGGTGCCGCTTATAGAATACGCTTATCCGGAAATGTTTACTGCACAGATTTTTTAGATGCTTTATATAGAATCTGGCCCATTGGCCTATTATATTACACACATTGTTATAGAATACACTTAGATTTGAGTATGGAATGCTAGGTGCGCTATATGGAATCTGGGGGAATGTGTGTAAGGAAATCTGTGTAACCAGGTAACTTTTGGTATCTTTTTCAATATAATTGAATACATCTGCTGTTATATCTACTTCTATTTGGGTTATATTTGCTAATATTTCTGAATGTTTAGCCAAAACAGTTGTTTTGTTAATTAACGCTTCTGTCTGCATGGAATTCAATCCTCTCATGACTGTACCTGTTGCTCCAAGTGTGCTTCCTATGAAATTTGAAAGATCATGGATCTTTCTTTCCCTTCCTTTTGAATATGGTACTAATCCTTTCGCTAAAGCTATCATCATATCTTCTAAATGTTTGGTAAAAGTCTGACATTTCAAATTCTGTTTAGACATAAACAGATTGTTAAAATTTAATCTAATTAACATAGCATGTGTTGAGGTGGTGGATAAAACTGTAAGAAGATGTAATGTAAGTGGCGAAATGTATGCGGTATAATTCCATAGTGCTCCATGAGTATGTTCAGATGTACTTTCTTTTGCTTCAGTCCAAAGCAACTGAATCCAGCAGTCACCAGAAGGTATTCTAGGGAATGTTGGGCTCTGAAAATCTTTGTCCTCATCTCTAAGATATGTTACGGTTATCAATTAGTAAAGTGAAGTCACAAGTGTTGGTCATAATTATATGTGCAGGAGAACACCGATGATAAGTATCACTAACCAAAATGTAGACCAGCTAAAAGTGATGTCTAAAGTATCATAATATACAGATTTTGGCAACTTAAGAATATGTGGATGCAGTTTCTTTTAATCATCTTTAGAGCTTACAATCTAATAGACAAAAAATAAATAAAGTAAGCAAATCAAATCAATTAATGTGGACGGGAAGGAAGAGAGGAGGGTAGGTGGAGGCGAGTGGTTACAAGTGGTTACGAGTCAAAAGCAATGTTAAAGAGGTGGGCTTTCAGTCTAGATTTAAAGGTGGCCAAGGATGGGGCAAGACGTAGGGGCTCAGGAAGTTTATTCCAGGCGTAGGGTGCAGCGAGACAGAAGGCGCAAAGTCTGGAGTTGGCAGTAGTGGAGAAGGGAACAGATAAGAAGGATTTATCCATGGAGCGGAGTGCACGGAAAGGGGTGTAGGGAAGGATGAGTGTGGAGAGATACTGGACATCTCAAGACCATGTGAGGAAAGTGGGAGCTCTCACGCTGGGTGGTGGAATGGAGGGGATTTTGTTGCTGTTATTGAGTGACACCACAGACTAAATAGTTTACATTTTTACATGTGATGCATAATAATTTGTTTTTTCTTTGATAAGAGAGGTTTTTTTGGAGGGGGGGGGGGGGGGGGGGGAGGATGTGATCTGTAGGAATAACCCAATGTCTAGCACAGTGCGCTGAGAACCAGAATTGAGTTTAGCTCCCACCACAGCCCCCCCCCCCAAACCCAGGCAGAAAAACTTAGGCTGTGAGTCCACTAGGGACAGAGAAATTACTTGTATGTAATATGTAAACTATTTTGTTTGTACCACAGAAAAACAGCAAGGGCCCTGTTTACTAAGATGCACTAGTGTTTTTAGTGCATACTAAAGATTAGCACATGCTAACACTAGAGACACCCATAGGAATATAAGGGTAAAAGCTAACATGCCTATAGTGCAGCTTAGTAAACAGAGCCCTATATCAGGAATCTAATAATAAACCAATACAAAAAAGTCTAGAAACAACATAGTAAAATTCACAATACAGTAAACATAACAAGATAATTTCTCTTTTAGAAAAACATCTAAAAAGTGGCATAAAGCAGCATTTGGACGTTTTTCTCACAAAAACGTCCAAATCTGTATTTTCAAAACCTATTTTTCAGATGTTTTTCTACGTTGTTCTTCTGCAGTGCATCCAAATCTCAAGGGGGTGTATTGGGGACATGTTCGGGGTGGGGGTGGGGGGTTAAAGGCGAGATGTGGGTGTTCCTAAGACTTTAGTTTTTCAGCCATAATGGAACAAAACCAAAACATCTAGGGCTGAAATGTCAACGTTTTGGTCTACAACTGTTTTTATAATGAATAAGGCACAAAAAGGTGCCCTAAATGACCAAATGACCACTGGAGGAAATCAGGGTTGACTGCCCCAATACCCCCTAGTGGTCACTGACCCCCTCCAACCTCCAAAAAATGTGAATAAAAATATGACTTACCAGCCTCTATGACAACCTCAGATGTTATAGACAGTCTATTAGAGCAGCATGCAGGTCCCTGGAGTAGTGTAGTGGTTGGTGCAGTGCACTATGGAGTGGGGACTCAGGTCCCTATCTCCCTATACCTGTCACACGTAGTGGAACCTGTGACTCCTCCCAAAGTCACCAAAACCCTACTGTACTCACATGTAGGTGCACCCTTCACCCATAACTGCTATTGTAGTGGTGTACAGTGGGAGGTAGTAGGTTTTGGAGGGCTCAAGGGACAAGATAAAGGAGCAATGGTGAGATGTGTACCTGGGAGCATTTATTTGATGTCCACTGCAGTGCCCCTAGGGTGCCCCATTGTTGTCCTGGGATGTCTGGGGGAGGAGTCTACTAAAAATTGATCAAACAAAGGAAACGTTCAAAGCACAAAACCTTGTTCGAAACAGTATTTTCAAATAATTTAAAAAAATATAAATTTTTCTTTTTTGAAAATTAGTTTCTTTCCTATTTGAATTTTGGATGTTTTGTGCAAAATATCAAAAGTTGTACTAAGACATCATATCGAAAATGCCCTTCTATGGCTTTTGTGGCTGGTATCATGTTTGTTGCCGTGTTCTGGGTCTTGCTATGTCTGACTAAGTGGAACTGAGGTTTCAAAAAACATAAAAAAAAAATTAGAAAACTAAACAAATGTAAAATAAAAACAGAATAATATAATTTAAAATATGACTTAAGGTTACAAACTCAAAATGTATCAATGCTCGAGTAGATAAGTCTTCAAATTTTTGCTGCATAGAAAATTAGCTGCAGAGTTCAAAAACAGAGGAACTTTGCAGCTAATTTTCTAGAGCCCTGAAAATGTGAATTTGGATGGACTTTTGTCACAATTCTTTAACATTTGGCAATGTTAACGTAATTAAATTTAATTACCAAGATCTTTGGAGGGGAGGGGGTTGTACTTAGGGGTCTTTTTAGCAATCTGTACTAGAAAGTAGCTGGTACTACGATTATCATATGGGTTCCGGCTACTTTCTAGTGCAGTGGAAAAATGCTGGAATTCTTGTTTCAGTAATGGCTGTGCACTAATTTCACAATTGGTGTGTGGCCCTTATTGCCACCTATTTAGTTTGTGGAAGGGCTCACATGCTAATCCTGTGGTAATTGGGCAGCACGCGGCAATAGCCTTGCACTGCCCAGTTACCACAGGGCACACCTACTCCCCATCCCCCACACTAGAAAAAATGTCTATTTTCTAGTGTGAGAATCAGCGCACACTGATCATAGCAATACCGTGGGATGCATCAGCACACTCCGTGGTGGTGCTCTTTAGTAAAAGGGTCCCTTAGGGGGGACATGGAGGGCTTATGGGCCTAGGCCCAAGCCCAAGCTATGCTCCTGCTAATAATGTTTTTGGTTTTGATGGTGGTCTGGTTTTGTAGGTGGTCTCCTCATCTGCAAGCATTAAATTATTCCAGATTTCTTGCTCTTTTCCATGCCAGAAGAACCACTACAGAGAAATGGTTAAATTCACATAAGTTCAAAACTTGTGAGCTGCAGTGCCAATGATCAGAGCTTCAAGCTTAACAATTTGCCAAGTGTGCATCTTTCTTAAACATTTATCACTCATTTACCTTCTGTGGAACCACTGAAATTCTGTGTTTTGCAGTGTACTGTGTTGGGTCACTTTTTCTTCTAGTGATCAGTTACATTAAGAGCAATATATTAGGGGGCAGGAATCTGTTTCCCATTTCTTCATAACTTAGTCCTTAATTCATCACAGAAACTCTTGTAGAAACCTGCTTAAAGATGTTCATAGGATTTGGAGAATGTCTCCAGGGACGCCGCAGCCTGTCACAGTGCCGGCGGTGTAGACTAATGATTGTTCTGAAATTGCACAAAGCAGATGGCTGCTAACTACAAATATGAATATAGTTTTTGTATCTGCAGGAGAGAAAAATAGTGGTCTTTTAGAACAAGGATTGCAAAGTGAAAACCCCCTTTTTTTTCCATGAGCAACAGCAACAAAAAAAAAAAAAAAAAAAGGCGCTGCAGCCTGCACATAAATAAGACGTGTTCAATGCTCCTTTATTTGCTCTCACAATTACTGGAAAAGTGGGATAGCTCTTCTCTTGGGGACTAGTTCTTTCTAGTTTCTACTATTTCTTTCTCTCCTACAGTCACTTTAAGAATGGAAAGCTTGTGAAATTTACCTGCTTCGTATTAACAGCAGGGTGCTACCTAACAGGAGCAGCAGATTCTTTTTAGAAGAAGGTTCTTTGCTCAGCCCCCCACCCCAGTAAAGCATTATCATTAGTAATACCACATCCTACTGGAAATGGGGGGGGGGGGGGGGGGGAGGGAGGGTAAAACCTCGGCTACAGAGCCCTTTTACCAAATAGCGGTAAAAAGTGGTCTTAGTGATGGTCTTTCCCACTTGCTAAGGCCATTTTATCTGCTAAGGTAAAATGGCCGAATTTCCTATCTTTTGTATTAATGGCCATGCACTAATTTTGCAATTAGCATGTAGCCATTAAAACAGATTAGTGCATGAGCCCTTACAGCCACTCATTATGTAGGCAGTAAGAGCTCATGCATTAAACACATGCTGATTGGTTAGCGCACAGCAATGTAGCTGCGCTAACAGATCAGCACAGAACATGCCCACTCTCTGCCTCAAACTTGTCACCTGCAACAAAAAAATACATTTTATTTTTTAGCACATGAGTAGTGTGTGCACATCTCAATATTACTGCGGATGCCTCTGCGTGTCCCATGATGTGCCATTTTTTGCTGCAATAAGCACGCGTTAGTGCTTTACTGTTGTGCACTATCTCATTTTAGTGACTAAGATTTGGACTGAAAAAATATTTAGTACAACTAAAGTATTTTTCTCCTATACATCTGGTTGTGGTTAATATTTAATTGGTGTGAATGATATTTCAGTTCTGTTTTAAATCAGCCTTTTCTAGACTGGTGAACTATATGCAGACACAGGTGTCTCATTTATGACATCTCTAAAGTGTGTTACCCAGGAGTCACATTTATGGGTATTGCAACTGTTGATAAGCCAAAAAAGTGAGTTTTTAAAATATATGTCCTTGTAGAATCAAAATTAGCATTTAAAATTACATGTGTAAGCCTAAAATCTTTTGGTGGCCCCAGAGCTTTCTCGGGCCCACTTTGCATCCCTTTACATGAAAAAGGATGGAGACCCCTGTCCCACAGCATACCATTCACTTTATTTTGTGCCCCCCCCCCATGGCATTTACCTCATCTTACTCTGTATATTATCCTTCCACATTGATCAGCAGCAAGAGGAGGAGGCAGGGCCGGCATTAGTGTGTGTGTGTGTTTGGGGGGGGGGGGGGGGCAAACAGGGCAGCTGCCCTGGGCCCCACAGCTCCAGGGGGCCTTCTGTGGGCTGGTATGTGTTTCCCTTCTCTCCACCCCTATCCAGTATCTTTCTCACCTTCTCAGAAAATACATTTTTCTTTGCAGAGGGTTGCTGGCACAGCAGTGATTCAGACGATGCTTTTGGCCTCCTCAGTGCTCTCCCTCTTCTGTGGTCCACACATGCAGAAACAGGAAGTTGCATCAGAGGTGGGGCAGAACGCAGCAGAGGGAGAGCACCAAGGAGACCAAAAGCAGCATGCTTGAATCACTGCCATGACAGCAACGCTTTACAAAGAAAAATGCCAGACCGGGGAGGGGGATGCTGGATTGGGGGGGGGGGGGATAGGTCCTGGAAACAGAGGAAATAGAGAGAGATGGTGTACAATAGGATGGAGGGAGGGAAGAGAAAGGGAGAGAAGGGGGGTTGGGGTTGGTGCAGAGGGAGGAAGAGAGAGATATTGGATGGGGGGCAGTTGCAAAGAGAAAGGGGGAGATGGTGTCCTTGAGGGTAGTGGGGAGGGAGGGAGAGAAGTTGGGAAGAGAAAGGGAGAGATGGTGGACCCGGGGGTAGTGGGGAAGGAGGGAGAGACACTGGAAAGAGAAAGGGATATATGGTGGACCTGGGGGTAGTGGGTAGGGATGGAGAGATGCTGGATGGGAGGACAGTCTGAAAGAAAGAAAGAAAGAAAGAAAGAAAGAAAGAAAGAAAGAAAGAAAGAAAGAAAGAAAGAAAGAAAGAAAGAAAGAAAGAATCTGGACCTGGGGAAGGGAGGGAGAGAAGGAAGAGAGAGGGAGAATTGTTAGGTCTTTGGGTGGAAGGGAGGGAGAGATGCTGAGCAATAGGATGGAGGGAGGAAAGCGATCCTGCATAAAGGGGTGGGAAGGAATGAACAGAAAAAAGAAGGAGTAATGTTTGAAGGAGTAGTGATGGACTCATGGTGGGGCAGGAGGGAAGAGAGGTGGAACAGAAAGATGCTAAGGGGTGGAGTGAAAAGGACAGGGAGATATCAGGCAGTGAGACTGGGGTGAGCCACAGGAGTGGGGAGGAGATTCCAGAAATGGTGGAACAATGTGGGAGAGGTCAAAAGGGGGGGGGCAAGAAGATGCGTGAGATGTGAATAGTGAGTACACGGTAATGGGGAGTAAATGGAAGAAGATAGGAGGTTGGGTAAGGAGTGAGATGGGGAGTGGGAGAACTAGAGACTGAAAAGAGATGGAAAATTGACAGGTAGCTGAAAATGAAAAAGGAGAAGGGTGTGAGAGAATGAATTTGAGTGGACAGAGGAAGAAAAGAGGAAAAAAAGGAGGAAATAGCTGAAAAGGAAAAATCAATATGTTAGAGACAGGTGTAGTGAGGAAATGGAGAGAAGAGAGGAGAAAAGAAAAATGGACAGCAGACACTGGAAACAGAATTAGCAGAAGACAGATAAGAAAGCAGGAAAATAAAAAACTGGGACCAAGATGATGGGAAAAGCAAAATGTCCAGATAACAAAGGTAGAAAAAAGTGTTTTATTTTGAATTTATTAACTGGGATATGTTAGCTTTTGTTTTTTTGTTACATTTTGTACTCCATGCTTTCCCACTCATGGCAGGCTCAATGCAGCTTACATGGGGCAATGGAAGGTTAAGTGACTTTCCCAGGGTCATAAGGAGCTGCCTGTGCCTGAAGTGGGAATTGAACTCAGTTCCTCAGGACCAAAGTCCACCACCCTAACCACTAGGCCACTCCTCCTCTGTGGGAGATGTGCCTCAGAGATGGTTTTTGTATTGTATTCAGTGGCATAGCCAGCTGGCTGATTTGGCTGGGGGGGGGGGGGGGGGGGGGGGGCTCAGCCTAAAATGAATGGGCACCATATTTTCTCCCCACTCAAATACAAAATATAATTACTTGAGCTGGTGAGTATCCCCAAGCTCCGCTAACTGAAAGCCTCCTTCTCCAATCCAGCAGTCAGAAATCTCTAAACTCTGCAGCTGTTGGCAATATCCCTGAGTTGCGACTGCCGTCCCCACCCCATCACACATGCTTGGTTTTCATGCATGAGTGAAAGCTGAGCATGTGTGTGTGTGTGTGTGTGGGGGGGGGGGGGGGCAACAGCAGCAGCTCTAAAATACTATTGCTGGCAGCAGAGCTTGGAAAGTTCTGGTCACTGGATGAGAGGAGGGGAGGAGGTGGTCATCAGCTGGTAAGGCTTGGGGAGCCCCACCAGCCACAGCAAGGGAGATATTAATTTTGGGGGGGACCTAGGCCCCTCCTTTGTAGTTATGCCGCCAAGTGTGTTCAGTACAAAATGAATTGCTTTTCTAGTTCTATTTCTCCAGTGTTGCAGTACTTGCCGAGTTTAACGTTTTGGGGTTCCCGATTCTATTTTGGTGTTCATATTTTTAATTTGTGATCCCTTCTTCTGTATATGGTGAAAGTCTGTCTGTGTTTTGGTTGTGAAGAAGTAATTTAAAGTTCTTGTAAGTGTGGTAGTAATGGTGGACAGGGAAATCAAGGGAGGGGTAAGGGAGGAGAGGTGTTTGGGGGCCCCCTCCTTAATTTCTGCCTTGGGCCTCAGCATGTCTAAAACTAGCCTTAGAGAAAGTAAATGACTGCACATCAGAACACTTCCCCCTCCTCTTCTGCCATCTGGCTTCTGATTATGATTTGAACAGTGCAGCTGTACGATGTCCTTTCTAGTTCAAATCAGCACTAGAGCACAGGATAAGAGAGGATGAGCACACAACCTGACATGCAGAAAATATCATCCTGTTGCTGTGATCAGTTTGGGAAGGGGGAGGAGAAGGGATCCTTGCAAGTTGCTGTTTCTGCTGCTTTTGCCTCCTGCTCAGATGAGAATTCTGCGCAAATTTTGCATTTTATCAGTTTTGTAGAATTCTCCCAGGAGTAGGACATGCACGGCCTTGCACCTGGTACTGCACTATGGGAAGCACTGGCCCTTGTACTCTGAGGGTCTCTAGTCTGGACCCTTAAGAAGAACATGACCCATACCAGACCAGACCAAACATTCATCAAGCCCAGCATCCTATCTCTGACATTGGCCAATGCAGGTCACAAATACCCAGGATCCCAAAGATTAGAACCATTGCTTGCTGCCCATTGTTAGAATGCACCAGAAGGATACCGTGATTCAGTGATCAGGAGAGATTCTAGAGCTGGAGGCACAGTTCCTTAGCTTTGGTTAACAAACTACCTTCTTCTGCTATGCCCGATGAAAAAAATGGGACCCAGTTTCAAGCACAGAAATGAATCTTTACAACTTGTCCCTTGATCTCACAATATATTGAAAAGTGTTTTACATAACGACTTTTGCAAGATGTGCACCTTGGGACTGATATTCAGACTGTGAGTTAGATCGGTTAGCTCCCGTAGTTGGCGCTAAGCCCGGATATTCCATGTCGGGCTGTTTACGGGATCGCCAGTGAATATCCGGTTTATTTTTGGCCAGTTTAAAGATAACCGGCTAAGCTGATATTCAGCGCTAGCCAGTTATCTTTAAACCGGCCAAAGATATCCCACGTTTTCACATGGTCAAATGTGGCCACTAAACCAGCCTTAAAAATCGGCAGATAGCCGGTTATATCGGCCGATATAACTGGCTAGCTGCAAACCACTAACTGGCAATATTCAGCAGGAGATAGCTGGTTATCTCTCGCTGAATATCGCTGGATAGCCAGCTATGTACCATTTAACCAGCCTGGCTGGTTAAATGGTTTTGAATATCAGGGGTCTTGTATTTTTCAGCAAAATATTTAGCAAGGACACAATTCAAGCCAGTGTGCTTTTGGCCAATAGAAATCAATATGAACTCAAAAACAGTAGATCACCAGATCCCACTGCTGACTGAGCAGCCATCTAAGTGCTGCATAAATGACATTTCTTAAGTAGTAACATATTCTACATAGTAACATAGTAGATGACGGCAGAAAAGACCTGCACGGTCCATCCAGTCTGCCCAACAAGACAAACATATGTGTATACCTTACTTTGATTTGTACCTGCCTTAATTCAGGGCACAGACCGTACAAGTCTGACCAGCAGTACTTCCCGCCTCCCAACCACCAGTCCCGCCTCCCATCACCGGCTCTGGCACAGACCGTATAAGTCTGCCCTCCACTATCCTCGCATTCCAACCACCAACCCCTCTTCCCCCCACCTGCTCCGCCACCCAATTTCAGCTAAGCTTCTGAGGATCCATTCCTTCTGCACAGGATTCCTTTATGCATATCCCACGCATGTTTGAATTCCATTACCGTTTTCACCTCCACCACCTCCCGCGGGAGGGCATTCCAAGCATCCACCACCCTCTCTGTGAAAAAATACTTCCTGACATGTTTCCTGAGGCTGCCCCCCTTCAACCTCATTTCATGTCCTCTCGTTCTATCGCCTTCCCATCTCCGGAAAAGATTTGTTTGCGGATTAATACCTTTCAAATATTTGAACATCTGTATCATATCACCCCTGTTCCTCCTTTCCTCCAGGGTATACATGTTCAGGTCAGCAAGTCTCTCTTCATACGTCTTGGAACGCAAATACCGTACCATTCTCGTAGCTTTTCTTTGCACCGCAAGATACGGCCTCCAAAACTGAACACAATACTCCAGGTGGGGCCTCATCAACGACTTGTACAGGGGCATCAACACTTCCTTTGTTCTGCTGATCACACCTCTCTATATACAGCCTAATACAGCCTAGCAACCTTCTCGCTACAGCCACCGCCTTGTCACACTGTTTTGTCACCTTCAGATCCTCGGATACTATCACCCCAAGATTCCTCTCCCCCTCAGTACCTATCAGACTCTCCCCGCCTAACACATAAGTCTCTCTTGGGTTTCTACTCCCTAAGTGCATCACTTTGCATTTCTCTGCATTGAATTTTAATTGCCAAACCTTAGACCATTCTTCTAGCTTCCTCAGATCCTTTTTCATGCTTTCCACTCCCTCCTGGGTGTCCACTCTGTTGCAAATCTTAGTATCATCCGCAAATAGGCAAACTTTACCTTCTAACCCTACAGCAATGTCACTCACAAATATATTGGACAGAATCGGCCCCAGCACCGATCCCTGAGGCACTCCACTACTCACCTTTCCCTCCTCTGAGCGAACTCCATTAACCACCACCCTCTGTCGTCTGTCTGTCAACCAGTTCCTAATCCAGTTCACCACTTCGGGACCTATCTTCAGCCCATCGAGTTTATTTAAGAGCCTCCTGTGGGGAACTGTGTCAAAAGCTTTGCTAAAATCTAAGTAGATTACGTCTATAGCATGTTGATGGTTCAATTCTCCAGTTACCCAATCAAAGAATTCAATGAGATTCATTTGGCACGATTTCCCTCTGGTAAAACCATGTTGTCTCGGATCTTGCAACTTATTGGCTTCCAGGAAATTCACTATCCTTTCCTTCAGCATCGCTTCCATTACTTTTCCAATAACCGAAGTGAGGCTTACTGGCCTGTAGTTTCCAGCTTCTTCCCTATCACCACTTTTGTGAAGAGGGACCACATCCGACGTTCTCCAATCCCTCGGAACCTCTCCCGTCTCCAAGGATTTATTAAACAAATCTTTAAGAGGACCCGCCAGAACCTCTCTGAGCTCCCTCAATATTCTGGGGTGGATCCCGTCAGGTCCCATGGCTTTGTCCACCTTTAGCTTTTCAAGTTGTTCATACACACTCTCTTCCGTGAATGGTGCTCTATCCACTCCATTCTCAGGTGTACTTTTGCCAGTCCCTCGTGGTCCTTCTCCAGGATTTTCTTCAGTGAAAACAGAACAAAAGTATCTATTTAGCAAATTGGCTTTTTCTTCATCATTATCTACATAGCGTTTCGCTGTATCTTTTAGTCTCACAATTCCCTTTTTAGTCATTCTCCTTTCACTAATATACCTGAAGAAATTTTTGTCTCCCCTCCTTACATTTCTAGCCATTTGTTCTTCCATTTGCACCTTCGCCAGACGTACCTCTCTCTTGGCTTCTTTCAGTTTCATCCGGTATTCCTCCCTGTGTACAAGGCTTCCCAAACTGTGGGTTGTGACCCTGAATAGGGTCATGCACACTGCAGTCAGAAGTACATAGGACGTCCTTTGGATGTGCCTTGAAAGGGTCACAGGGAATGTTGTTCTCAGCAATCCTATAGAGTTGTGGCCAAAAAATTATTGGTGGACTCTGCTGTAGTAATGAATGGCAGATAAAGACCAGCATGGTCCATCTAGTCTGTCCAGTAAAGTGGTTAGAATTGCACCTTCTGCTCTTTGCAGAACATTCAGGTTACCTCTTTTATGCCTTTGTTCAGGGTAGTGGTGTGCTGGAAAATTTTTAACAACAGGCTCTCTCTCTGGGCATAGCCAGCTGTACAATTGGGGAGGGGACTGAGGTGGATGGGGGGGGGGGAACACATTCCTCACTCTCTCCTCCCCCTCCCCCATGCGGGCATGGTAGGCATACCTTTGCTGGCAGGAATGCCAACTATCTCTTTTGATCTAGGCACAGGGAAAAAAGACAAGATTTTAAATGCTCCCAGGTTTCAACCTAATTCATGTTTAATGTGGGATAATATAAATGTCATAAATAACTTAAAATGGGTAAATAAATAGATAGAAACTCTGGATTTTGAGCACCTGATTTTCATAACATGATGCCTGTTTTAGTGACCCTTTACCAGGAGAAAAAAAAATCTCTGCATGAATACAACACATGCTAGAGTGTCCCTATAACCAGCCCCTCCTCCAAATGACAAGCTAGTTACGATTTATAACAAATTATTACTCTACATATGAAAGGTTATTCCACTATTATACCTCCTCTGTGTACATCTGTATGCTGCACAAGTTGGCATGTTTGAACGTATAAGTGAGATTAAATAAAAATGCTACCAACATTAAAGAACGATAACAGAGATGCAGCAGCTCAAAGGACTGTTTGTTTTGAATGTACAGGCATGACGGCTGCGCTGGGTAGGGGAAAGAGACAAACCTCTGTGGAATGAAGATACTTGACTTCATGCGCCTCCTGTTCTCAATCTAATCTTGAGCCACTGTCCTGCACCCGCTGCTGCCGGCTTCCTTACTGCGGCGGCCTGAATGGAACCACGAGCTGTGATCGTCACGCTGGCGGTGAGCAAAACAAAAAAATAGAATGAAAATGTGCGTGGGGCCTTAACCCTGCGCGCGCCGCTGCCAGCTTTCTTCCTCCTCCCTCACCTCAGGCTGTAACTTCCAGTTTTGGAGAGGGAGGAGGAAGGGAGCTGGCAGAGGCACAAGCAGGGCTGCGGCCCCACGCTAGATTTATATCAGCTGTTTTTTTTTGTTTTGCCGCTGCGGAAAGGAGGAGAACAACTAAGAAGTGAGACTTCCAAGCCACAGGCAGCTGGAGCTGACACTGCCAGGAAGGGAACCGAGCCACCCCAGCCCAAATTTTAGGAGCCAGTTGTTAAAGTTTAACAACCAGCTCCCAAAATTCTTTAAAAAATAACAAACGACTCTGGCGAGCCAGTGTGAGCTGGCTCCAGCACATCACTGGTTGTACCAACTAGTTTGTGCAGGTTATATTCTTCTATGCCATTTTTGAAGTGTGAAAGTCATCTCTTATGGAAGGGCAGCTGTCAACAACACTAAAAAGAGGTGTGGTGTGCCCCCTACTGAAAAAGCACTCACTGGACCAGGGCAAGTTCGGAACTACCAACCAGTCTCTAACATTCCTTTCCCGGCAAAACTTATACAAAGGACAATCTGCAGTCAACAACTGGCTAATTGAAAGTAATTGACTAGACCCATGTCAATCTGGTTTCAGTCCTGGGTATGGAGCAGGGAATTCTTGTATCCCTTCTTGATGATCGGCACAGAAACCATGACAGGGGATCTGCATTGATACTAGTGTTTATCCCATGACTTTTTGAATTCTGTCACTGTTTTTGTCCTCACCACCAGAAGGGCAATCCTGGCATCTGCAACTCTTGAAAAAGTATTCCATGATGTTGCTTTTAAGTTTATCTCCTTGCATCTTCATTTCATTTCCTCTGGTTCTATAGCTTATCTGTCTTTGAAAAAGTTTTGTTTGTTCAATAATACCTTTCAAATATTTGACCATCCATATCACATCTCCCTTGTCTCTCCTTTGCTGTAGGGTCTTTGAGTCAGTGGCGTTCCTACGGGACCTGACACCCGGGGCGGATCGCCGATGCGGCCTGCCCCCTCGGGTGCAGCGCCCCCCCCTGGAACAGCACCCCCCCCCCGGAACAGCGCGATGCCCTCCCAGCGAAAAAAACCCCGATCCCCCGTCGATACCCCCCCCGGGTGCACGCCGCTGGGGGGGGGGGTGCCGCGCTTGCCGGCTCTTTGTTTTCATGCATGAAAACGAAGAGCCGGCAGGCGCGCAGCACCCCCCCAGCGGCGTGCACCTGGGGCGGACCGCCCCCACCACCCCCCTTGGTATGCCACTGCTTTGAGTGTCTCTTATACGTATTCTGGCACAGACTCCATACAATGTTGATTGCCTTCCTCTGAACTGCTTTAAGTCTTTTGATATCCTTAGCAAAAAACAGCCTCCAAAACTGAACACAGTACTAAAAGTGGGCCCTCACCAATGACTTGTTCAAGGGCATTATCACCTCTTACCTTCTGCTGTTCATGCCTCTATCCATCCTAGCGTCCTTCTGAATTTGGTCACCCCCTTGTCACATTGGTTCACCACCTTGAGATCCTCAAACATTATCAGACTGAGGTCCTTCTCCTGGTCCATGCACATACAGCTTCTTTGGATTTCTGCATCCAAAATGCATCTCTCTGCATTTCTTTGCATTAAAAAGTAACTGTGTCATTCCATATTCTCAAAAGGCTGCTGGTATTAGTGCCATTATACACAAGTACTGGCATGTTCTAATGGTTCACCCCGAGTTCAGTGAGCACCCCAAAGTGGCATATAGACGACAAGCAAACATAGGGGAGTTACTAAAGAGACCTAATAGAGATACTGGCAGGGGCAGGCATTCCCCTTGCGGGGGGTGCGTGTACTGCCAGTATTCTTGTGACACTAGCGAGGTCACCGTCCCCCATACTAATAATAAAAAAAAAATTCTGCGACAAATCACTACATGTACCAGTGAATGAGTGATTTATTGCATCATATGCCTGTGCGATCTGTATTACATTGGCCATTCAAAAAGGCAATTGAAAAGCAGATTAGCTGAACATATCAGCAATTTGCATCATAACAAACAGGAAAATCCAATAGTGGCTCATTGGCAACAATATAACCATTCGATTGATCAGCTTCGTTGTGTCATATCAGTGCAAGTGCCTCCTCTTACACATGGAGGCAACATTAGTGTTCGTTTGCTGGTACTTGAACAGCGCTATATTTTTACTTGGGGTACGGTGGCTTCCCTCAGCCTCAACTGTGAGGTTGAGTGGGTTTGAAGTGGTGGCCCTTTAATGTTGTGGGCATGGCTTTACCCGCCGGATGTTGAAAACGGAAAATTTCTGCCCTAGCAGTGCAGCTTAGTGATGCGATCCCTGACCCCCGCTGGGGCGAGTATCCCTCAGGCAGGTAGTCGCATATGAGTATAACAGTAAGTGATGAGGTAGTTGATTAACACTGTGCTGATAAGGTATGTATGGTATTTATATTAATAGCGATATTATCATTGTAATATTATAGATGAAACGCTGGTTCCTCCTGAGGAAGTGTTGAAATGCGGTCCAGCATCGTGGAACCGCTTTTGAATATAAACAGTAGAGTGTGTCTGCCGTGATGGTAGCTTCTTCAGCAGCCTCTCACCCAGGCCTTATTCCAACTGTGATAGAGGAGAGTTGGCAGTGTGCAGGCGAGACATATACTGGCTTCCAGCTTAAGTGCAAAGGACTTTTTCACATATATAAACTGTGAGGACTTTGTAATGGTTCAAACAATACAAAACAAGTGCTAAATCACTGGCTGTGTGAGTGGAGGCGCAGCTGAAGTGAATAGCTTGTTTGATCCCAGCAACGCTTGCAAAGATATTAGTTACTGCTTTTAAGCCAATATTGGTGATTTGTGACATGTATATTATGTGATATACTATGCCCACACAATATGTGTGTATGTTTATATTGTTTACCGATATTTGAAATTGATAAGGCAGTAAGGGTGAGTGGTGAATGAATGTTGATGCATGTGAGTGTAGTCAGATGATTTATGTCAACTGATTTGTAAAAAACATAGTGTTGTAATAATAAAAAGCAAGGTTTTTGGTACACTACTGGAGTTTTTAGTGTGTTAAGGTATTGGTATAACTCCGGTATAGATTTATTATCCCCTATTAGTAGGATTGGTATCATTAAAAAGTAACTGCCAACTTGTCATGTTGCCTACTCCCTCTGGGGTGTCCACTATGTTGCAGATCTTTATGTCATCTGCAAAAAGGCAAAATTTTCCTTCTAACCCTTCAACAATTTCACTCACAAAGGATTGAACAAAATCAGACCCAGAACCACAAGGGCTACCAGACTGGAGGTGGGACTTCTATACAACATCCCTGTAGGTCTCCTCTATGTACCTCTCTGTCTCCCTCAGCTCCACCAAGTCTGCTACTCTGGCCTTGAGAGAACGGATACGTTCTCTAAGAGCTAGGAGCTCTTTGCATCGGGCACACACATATGACATCTCACTAACTGGGACCAACAATAAAGAACGACAACATGAATACACAGCTGCTCATACGTTTGGCTTGCTTTGTTTCACATGAAAGGCAATGACGGCTGCGCAGGGGAATGGAAACAAATCAACCAAACTGACTTCCATGCTTACAGTGGACTAGATGGCTCACTTCCATTTGGTCTATTAAGCTTTTTCTCCCTTCTCCACCCCCTACCCACCGACCGACTGACCGACTTCCTTGGCCAGCTTTTTCTCCCTTCTCCACCCCCCACCTTCCTCTCTTCAGCCCGCTTTCTCCCGTCTGCATAGTTATTTTTGCTTCCCTGAAGCCTTTTCCATCCTGCTGCACCGGCGATTCACAGTCAGCTGTTTGCCAGCGTCGGGGCCTCTCCTCAGGCACGTCTCGCCCACTCTAAGCAACTTCCTTTTTTCCGGAGAGGTGGGACGTGCCTGAGGAGAGGCCCTGATGCTGGCAAACAGCTGACTGTGCCAATTGCCAGTGCTGGAGGGAGAAGACTTCAGGGCAGTAAGAACGACCACACGCTGCGGACGGGAGAGAGAGCGGACAGGAGAACAACAGATGCAAAACTCGCGTGGGGGGGGGGGGGGGGGGGGAGAGATAAAGATTTTGCATGTGGCGCATAGGCACCATTTTTTCAAAATATCTGTGCGGCCCACCTAGCAACGCCTCTGATTTTCAACAGGTACTCCTTACAGCCAGCATATATGGTTTTACAATAATCAAATTGGGATAATGTTAATGATTGTACCAATAGTCTGAATGTTTCTGATGAGAAATAGGGTCTGATCCTTTTAAGTTTCCAAAGAGACCATGAAACATTTTGTGATTACTGAGGAAACTTGAGTATCAAATGCAAAATGTTTGTCTATAATTATACCTAGAATTTTCAGATTATTGTCAATAAGGAATGAAGTGTTGTCAATTGTGAAACAGTTGTAGTCGTTTTGGTAAAATAGGTAGGTTATTTAGCTTTAGTTTGGATTCTGAGGCCCAGGTTTCCATCAAATTTAAGACAAGTTTTGCCTTAAGATGTCTTCAATGTTCTTTTTGAAGATTATATATATGGTACATCGTCAGCATATATAATGTTTTGAATCCTGCTGTTTCTATGTGTAACTGTGTACCCTTTATGTCACTTGATTCCACATTAGAACTTTTTGTGGTGTACATATAAAGTAATAAATTAGAGTTTTAGTTTTTCTTATTCAGAAGTAATAATAAAAACCTTGGTATTTTCTGACAGTTATTTATGTATTCAATATTGGTGGTAAAATGGCAAAGTTATGTTATTTTTTGCTTTGGTCCATGTTTGAGATTGTATTGATCACATTTCTTATTGACATATATTATTATATATTTTTGTGCCCATATTTACAGATTAGTGCTTATTCAATTACATCTTTTATACTGGATCAATAACATTTTTTCACTGACATATACTTGTTTATGTATGCTTTTTCTACCCATATCTACAGATCAGTACACATATATTTATATATTATTTTATTCATTTTTTAATATTCCATTCGTATTTTCTTTCATTATTATTTATTATCACTGTCTGTTCTTATTTTTAGTGTAGTTATTTATATTCTTTAGAAAGAGCATTTAAAACCTGTGAAACATTTGGTATTCATATGTATGCATTTTCATCAGTCATCATTTTAATCACGTGTATCAACTTTCTTTTATTTGTTTGATTTTTTTTGATTACTTGTTTTGTTTGATGTCACTGATGTTGTCCAAGATCTTTATTTAAATTCTGTGGATTATTTTACAATGCTATTTTATTCAAATGATCTAAGTTTATTTAAATGCTGTCAAAGCTTTATTATTTATTTATTGAATATTTATTTATTCATTATGACTTTGGACATTCTATTTATTTATATATATATTTAAAAAAATTCCTTTATATATTTGTATCATGTTTATTTTTAACGTAGACTGTTGAGGCAGGCCATGCGGCCAAAACACAGCTCGTGTTGAGTGATTGATACCTACGTGAATCATTGATATCTACAATAAATTATTGCATCACACCATTTGCTTTGGGACTTTTTTGTCACCTTTGCTGTTTGTGTTTTTGTTTGTGAGCATGCAAAGGTTAGTTTCTTTTGTTTGTTTGTAAATGTGTACCCTGTCCATGTTCTGCCCATTTGTGTGCTCCCCATAAAACTACATGCCTTCACATTTAGGTGCCACCTTACAAAATAACTTGCCCTTTACATGCATTCTTGGTACTTAAATGTTGGCACCCTCTTGACAGAATTACCTCCTAAAAGACCAATGTTTCACCCCAAGCCTACATCAGAAACATACAAAGCTATAAAATAAATAATATACAGAAGAGTTTAAAGCAAATTTAAAACCTTAATTGGACAACAATTTGCTACATAAAAAAGACTTAAACCACATACCAATATCCCATAGGGTGAATATGAAACAAATCCTTCTATGCATCTCAAAAACTTAATTTTAAGACAAAAATAAAACATACTTATTTAGAATTCATCCCCCTGATTCTATAAAAGTTGCCAAAAATTGTATGCACAAATTTAGGGGGGTGCTCCTTTTGTGTGCGCAATTTAATAGAATAATGAGCCAATTAATGCCAATAATTGGCATTTTAACAAGCAATTATTGGCAATAATTAGATTTAATTAGAACTTATGCACATACATTTAGGCACGGAATCCATGCCTACAATTTATGAGTGGCCAGAAAAAAGGGGCATGGAAATAGGAGGGTTATGGGCATTTCGGGGTAGATTGGAGCGTGGTTTTAAAAAATATGGTTCTCTATGCATAAATTTAGGCATGGACATTTGCACTACATTTTCGTTGGTGCAAATGTCATCATCTATATTTACATGTGACCTCTCCGCTTAAGCATTATTCTATAAACCATGTTGAACTTCAGGCATGGCTTATAGAATACTGCTTAAGCATTTTTTTTTGGCACTGATTTTTTAGGCGTCATTTATAGAATTCACCCCCATATGTGCAAAACAAACATTTTTATAAAAGATGCATGGTAAAAAGTTACTAATATGTGCTAATTGCCACATGACCCATAGGTATTTAAACAGGTCATGCAGCATTTAGCATGTGCTAATTTCATTATTGCATGCTAAGTTTTAGTAAAAGGGCCCCTTTATGAGATACTCACATTTTTTTTGTTTTATGTTGTTATAAAAAATATTTGCTATATTGCTATAATAAAAATTGTTATTTTGCACATGAATTCTAATCATATGTGGGCTATTTTGAGCAATTGGTAGGTGGTTTGTTAAAGGTTTTTTAAATTTATGTAACTATCATTGAATTAAGTATTTTAAATTTGATTTTAACTGCCTTGTATTTATTTATTTGTGACATTTATATCCCACATTATCCCAAACAAGTTTGAGTTCAATGTGGCTCACAATAAATAGTATAGGATACATAACAAAGAATAATGCATAAGAAAGTAATTTGTTGTAAGAATTCACTTTTACAATACAGTCTCATAAACATATTGGGATAACTATGGATATTAACATTTAGAAAATATATTTTGAATGAGAAATTGTACATGAAGCAAAGGGAAAGTTAATGGTAAATAGAGTAATAACCAATTCAGGTAAAAATTAGAATTGTACATTATATATTGTATATTAATTGTATATTAATTCGTAGTCTTAGGGGCAACTTCTCCAAGTAGGTTGGTTTTGCACATGCTGTGACAGGAATGAACCTTACTCCTAAGCCAGAATATATGGAGTATGATCTCAGTCTCTCAAATTTACTGCTAACACTTACTGTAGTATCAAAGAGAGCTTCTTTCTGGAGTTCATAATATGTAACATGTATAGGCAACTTATCCAGGTATGCTTGGATGTTCTTTATAATCAAGTCTATGACACCCATAATGATGGGAAATATTTCTGTATCTTTCTGCAACATTTTCTTAGTTGCAGAGCATTTCTTGGTACTTGAGGAGCTTCCCTCTCTTCACGCAATTCACTGAGTAATTGCTTGGGACCAAAACTTCTATAAAATGAATGCCATTCTGGTGTTTTTCTCTTTTAACACTATATCTGTTTTTCTGGCATCCAGATGGAAATGTCCCAGGAGATCATAACCTCTTTGTTTTCCACAGTTCTCTTTGGATCATGGTCCCAATGCTTTACTGGTACACTGATGTTGTAATGCTTAGAGAGTTTCCAATGGGCTTCTAATGTTTATGTATATTTTTATTGTATGCAATAAATGCATATCTTTGGTTCACAATTGGAAGTATAGTAAACATAAATAAAGTTATAGTTTTGGTTTGTCATGAGAAGCTGACAGGTAATCACCAAAGCGAAAGTAAAATCTTAACAGATCCTGAATGGAGCCTATGTTTTCAGCGTTGTACTGAAACCTGCTGCTCATGTGCTCACTCACCCCCCAGATTCTGTATAGTTCGTTGGGCACCTGAATTTGGGCATGGATCCCAGATCCTTGAATAACTAATTAGTCAATTAGATGCTGATAACCAATTATTGGACTTAACAAGTGCTTAATTGGCAGTAATTAGGAGTTAAATGCAGAACTGCCGTATGCCCTATTCTATAACATGCACACCTAAATTTCATAATGTGCAGCTCAAAAGGGGGTGTGGCCATGGGAGAAGCATGCGCGGGTGAGAGATATTCCCAGAAATTAGGAGCAATGCAATAGATTACATGCATTTGTTCACCTAACTGCCATCAGTTTTTGGCATGTGTAAGTGCTCACGTACAAAGTTAGGCATGAGACGCACACTAAGATACTATTCTGTAAAGGCAGTTTCATGAAGAGCACCCTTTACTGAGTGCTTTCTTAACATGAATCAAAATGGCACCTAAATTTGGATGCTATTTCCTGAATTTGGCCCTCAGTGACTGCTCCGCAAACCAGCTCTGCCTATCCTCACCTGAAGCTCTTGCAGTTGCTATCAGCTCTTTTCTCAGCCTGCTGAAATAATTTCTTGTCTTCATCCTCACTTTCCAACCATTTGCCTGTCAAAAATACTACACATGAGTACAGAAGAAGCTGGGAGAGTAGGCATGAAGTCCAAATACTGAGGGTATAAGATATTTATATATGTAGGAGAAATGGGTCTGTCTCCCAGCCATGTATCCTATGGGAGCCCACTGCATTAAGAAAGTAATTGAAGTATCTTTATAGATTCACCTTGGATCTGAAGAGGTGAGATACTACTGAGAATCCGAACCTCTGAAGAGTAAGAGGAGCAACTGAAGAAGAGAATGTGAAAGAATAGGAAAGGAAAGTAGAGAAGAAGACCAAAGTGCAGGAATGCCATTCCAGTATAAATTAAGCCCTGGGCAGGATCCACGCTAAATGCTATTCCATATTTATTTATTTAGATTTTACTCATACCTTTTCTGTAGTAGCTCAAGGTGAGTTACATTCAGGTACACTGAATATTTCTCTGTCCCTGGAGGGCTCACAATCTAAGTTTGTGCCTGAGGCAATGGAGGGTTAAGTGACTAGGCCAAGATCACAAGGGGAAGCAACAGGATTTGAACTGGCCACCGCTGGATGGATGTCAAGATGGAAGCTCTAACCACAACTCCACTATTTGAGGCACATGTGCCTTTTATAGAATAGCGCTTAGGGGGAGATTCTATATATGGTGCCTATAAATATTGGCACCTAGAGTTAGGCTCTGATTATAGAACACACTTAGTTGATATTTCAACGCCTAAATCTACGTGCATCTATTTACATCATGTCACGTAAATCCCAGGACTTAGATTTAGGCACACTGTGCCATATTCTATAACTAGGCACATAAATTTCAGAACACCCATAAAATGCCCATTTTCCCACCCATAACCTCGCTCCTTTTGCCTGCTCGTGTTAGAAGTTGAACGCACATCATTACAGAATATGCTTACAACTTGTGCACCTAAATTCTAATCAGTGCTCATTAGCTAGTTAAGTTATGAGCATTGATATAGAATCAGTGTGTGCCTAAGTTTCAGTATCATTTATTGAATCTGGCCCATAATTTCAGTCCTCTTCATTTTAAAAAGGTTTGAATAAAACAAATCTATATCTAAATCAGCTAAAGATTACTGATTTATTTTCCTAGAAAATAATCTTATAGTGATTACTCTCCAGTCACATACCCCAAATATCCCTGCACGCCTCTCTTCTTTCTTTGTTAATCCTTCCCTATTTGTTTTTTCTCCATTCACTTTTTAATCTCCTGCAATAATGACAGCTCCATTTGAATGCAAAATAAGTCTGCTGCTTTATTAAAAGACATTACAATATAACAACTGATAATTCAAAAGCCTCAGCACTATAAGTATAACATGATAGTTGACTCCTGAATTATTCAAGGAAAGTCTCCTGGTTATCAGTGGTACAACACACTGTCCATTTTCAAAGATTCTGCTGAACTGCACAGAAACAAGAAGGCACAAAGACTGTCCCCCTTCTCTGTGCCCATCAACCTGCTACTTCCTCTCTTCTGTCATGTTGCGTTTATAGATTGCATTCTCCAATCCAAAGTTCAGCCCAAAGTGGTTTACACATAGTTCTGTAGATCAGGGAGGGCAACCTTTATACACGGAGAGCCACATGGATATCAGTACTATCCCTAGTGGGCCTCACACAAAAAATAAATTCACTGCCAAAAATACTCAATAAAGATGATTGAATGAACATAAATTATTACCAGGATAGTCTGTTATCATAAACATCTGTCTTTCCAAACTGTTGCTAACACTGCAAACAAGTCATGTCCCATTGTATCCATCAATGGTTCCACTGACAATAAAATTCTGGTTAATGACATTTGTTTGGGTCATTTTCTGTGTATATTTCCCACGGTCTCTTGTGCCATGTATAATTCAGTAGCGGACCGTAGGTTGCTTAACCCTGATGCAGATATTGATCCTTTCCCCTCCACAGTCTTCAGGTCCCATTACATAAATGACATTTGTGTTTTCTGAATAACAACAATAGCAATATGATCTGTTCTCGAGCACTCTGGCACTGAGGAAAACCTATTTGTTGCAAGATGAAGAAAGATATTCAGAAAGGACAGACGGTGCAGCAACCAGTGATATTCCATTTTTGCTGTTCATGTTGTCCTTGACCCAGTCTATAAGAACATAAGCGTTGCCATACTGGGACAGACTGAAGGTCCATCAAGTTTAGTATCCTGTTTCCAACAGTGGCCAATCCAGGTCACAAGTATCTGGCAAGGACCCAGAACAGTAAAACAGATTTTATGCTGCATATCCTAGAAAAAAAAGGTGGACTTTCCCAAGTCCATCTTAATAATGGCTTATGGACTTTTCTTTTAGGAAAATATCCAAACCTTTTTTAAACCCTGTAAAGCTAACTGCTTTTAACACATTCTCTGGCAACAAATTCCAGAGTTTAATTACACATTGAGTGAAGAAATATTTTCTCCAATTTGCTTTAAATTTACTACTTAATAGCTTCATTGCTTGCCCCCTAGTATTTTTGGAAAGAGTAAACAAGCAATTCAAATCTACCCATTCCACTCCACTCAGTATTTTATAGACCTCTATCGTGTCTCCCCTCAGCCATCTCATCTCAAAGCTGAAGAGCCTTAGCCACTTTAGCCTTTCCTCATAGGGAAGTCGTCCCACCCCCTTTATCATTTTCATCGCCCTTCTCTGTACCTTTTCTAATTCTATCTTTTTTTGAGATGCGATGACCAGAATTGCATACAATATTTGAGGTGCGGTCGCATCATGGAGAGATACAATGGTATTATAACATTTTCATGTTTATTTCCATTGCTTTCTTAATAATTCCTAATATTCTATTTGCTTTCTTAACTGATACTGCACACTGAGTAGAGGGTTTCAATGTATCATCAATGATGACACCTAGATCCTTTTCCTGGGTGGCAACTTCAAATGTGGCACCTTGCATCTAGTAGCTATAGTTTGGGTTCCTCTTTCCCACATGCATCACTTTGCACTTGATCACATTAAATGTAATTTGCCATTTGGATGCTAAGTCCACAAGGAGCTATTCACCCATATGTTTCTGATCTGTATCCCAAATATATTTATTACTGGTGGAAATACCTATCACAGATCACAGATCTCCTTGACATTTTGCTCCCCATCCTGGTTTCCAGTCAGATTCCAGCAGACCCATCACCATCGCTCCACCTTTCTTCCATGGTTTTGTCTTTACTCACAACATCTCTTCCTTCTGTATCTTAGCAATTTAATAATATTTTAACTTATTTTGTTTTATTTTATTGACATTATGTTGTAACCTAGGCCACCACTTATGGTTCCCTCTGTTACTTTTCCCTGCTTTCAACTTTTTTATTGTTAACTTCTTAGATATTTATTTGATGGGTGGTATATCAATGAAGATGGCTATGAACCTCATTCCCTGACAGCAGGAAAAAAGTCCCCTCAGTTGTGCACATGCTTTCACATCATTTGCCTATCAGACACAGAGAAGGTACTTTTATAATAAGCACTTAGGTTAATAAGGCAGGAAGGTGCTTCTTTTTAGCCTAGTCTATAAAGACACTGAGGGGCCCTTTTACTAAGCGGAAGTAGGGCTACTGCGCACCAAATCGACACGTGTACCGACCCAGCGGTAATTTCAGAGTTGATGTGTGCTGTTTCCTGTGGTAATCGGCAGCATGGCCACATTGATACATGCTGCATGATTGCCGTGCTTGTAGTGCATGAGCCCTTAACGCTAGGTCAGTGGGTGGCAGTAAGGGCTCAGGAACTAAATAGCCACACACTACTTTTAATTTTACCACGCGGGCATTTATTGCCCCCATTAAAAAAGCCTTTTTCCCCAGCTGTGGTAAAAAATGGCCCAGTGCACTCCAAAAACACGAGCCCACATTACCACAGGCCACTTTTTACTACAGCTTAGTAAAAGGACCCTATAGATTCTTGTGTCTTTTGTGATAAGTAAGAGGGTGTCCTATCCGGGGTAGGCCAATAGAGGGCGCTAGTAGGAGAATAGATGTAGGTTGCTAGGACCGGGGAAAGCCCTGGGATGTCCACAGGTGTAGGAGGTTATGGGCTGGGTCCTGTGTAGCTAATTAACCACTTTATACCCCACCTGAGTGGAAAGGAAGAGAAGTGAGCTGGCAGCAGAAGACGAGAGTGCCCCTGGAAGATACTGGTTAACCCTATGGACTTGTGGTGGACTGTGGGTCCAAAGGAGATCAGCAGGCTGGAAATCCTGAGGTAAGAAGTCCCTAAAGCATTAGTGTTTGTGTGTCCTCAGTACTTATAGGAACTGTGTGTTCAGTGAAAGGACTGTGTGTCCAAAGAAGAAAGGACTGTGTGTCCAGGACTGTGTGTCCAAAGAAGAAAGGACTGTGTGTCCAGAACTGTGTGTTCAAAGAGGGGACTGTGTGTCCAGGACTGTGTGTCCCAGTACTGAGAGAAGCAGGCTGCAAAGCCTGGGGTTAGGAGTCCCCAAAGTATTGATGTAGTACTGAGCCCATGTATCTTTGTGGGGAGGCTCAGTGTGAAGACCTATAAATGTATAAAGTATTAAGTTAGAAGAAGTGTGCCCAGGGGCTGGAATAAAGAGTTGCCTGAGAAATATGCCGTTGGTGAGACCTGTTTAATTTGCTTAGTGGGAACCAGGTCACCCTGAGTGAGAAGGGGTAGCACACTAATTTGCATATGATCTGAATATTGAGAACCAGGTCACCCTGAGTAAGAAGGGGGATATCACACTTTATAAAATATCAGCACAAAATCTTGCAAAAATAGTGCCTAAACTGTGTGCACTGCCACTTAATTCTGCTAGGTAGCAGGTGTAAATGTTAGTCCATACCCCCTAAATCTATAAAAGTTGCCAAAAATTGCATGCACAAATTGGGGCGTGCACCCAATTTGTACATACAATTTAATTAAATAACAAGCTTATTAGCTTTATTAATTGGCTTTTTAACAAATTATTGGCACTAATTAGATTTAATTAGAATATACATGCCTCAATTGTATGGGTGAGTAAAAAAAGAGGGCGCAGAAATGGGAGAGTCATGGGTGGAATGGGAGCATTCCTAATATTTACATGCAGTGTTATAGAATAAGGGGGATATGCACCCAAATTAGGAATGGACCTTTGCAACTCATTTCAGTTGGTGCAAATAGCTATGTCTAAAGTTAGGTGTGATTCCTGAGCATAAGCGCTGTTCTATATACTGGGCCTAACTTTAAGCATGGCTTATAGATTAGTGTTTTTTTTGCACCATATGTAGAATTTACCCTGTAATATATATACTTTTCAAAAATACAAGGACTAGGCGTGCAATTAACCTACTAAATAGTAACTTTAAAACAAATTAGAGAACATATTTATTCACTCAGGAATAAGTTCAGTAAATTGTGCCCAAATTTGGGCACCAAAAGAAATGCATGCTGAACGCTATTCTATAAATGGCATGCCAAGTTGGGTGCCATTTATAATATAACAGATAGCACCAGGATCTGTGCCCAACTTTTAAGCTTAGGTGTGATGTGAATTCTATAATAATGCATGCATCTTTAGAGAATGCCCGACCCACCCATGCCCCCTCCCGTGGCCACACCCCCTTTTCAGTTGGACTCTAAAGAACTTGCACATGCATCTTTATAGAACAGCGCTTAGCAAGATGCATGGGTAAATCAATTGTTGCTAATTAAATCCAATAATTGTTAATGCCCATTATTTGCACCAATAGGCTCATTACTCAATTAAATTGCACACAAAAATTGGGCAAAAGCCTAAATTTGCATGCACAGTTTTAAGCCCCATTTATATAATTGCACTGCACATATGCAATCAGACTCTGGAATTCTTTTCCAGAGAATGTGGTAAAAGCAGTTAGCTTATTGGGGTTTTAAAAAGGTTTGGACATGTTCATTAAAAAAAAAGTCCATAAGCCATTATTAAGATGGGAAAATTCATGTGTGTGTATTATATATTTTTTCTTGTTTTTTACACTAAATGTTCAATAAAATATCTTTAAATTGAAGATGGAGAAATCCACTGCTTATTTCTGGGATAAGCAGCATAAAATCTGTTTTACTCTTTTGGGATCTTGCCAGGCACTTGTGACCTGGATTGGTCACTGTTGGAAACAGGATACTGGGTTTCAGTCTGTCCCAGTATGGCAATGCTTATGTACTGCGAAAGAAAGCAGAGAAAAACAACCTCTCTCAGATGGTGTTCTCAGTAATTTCTGTATTCAAAACAGTAAGCAAAAAACGACCCAACACAAGTCGTGTTTCGGCCCTACCGGCCTGCATCAGGGGTCTAGGAATCTTGTAAAACAGTGTATTTTCCTAGAGTGGTAACATTGCAGCCAAACTCATATGTTGTGTGTATATCATACGCTGTTCTCACAAAAAGCAAACCATTTGCTTAGTGAATAGCGCTTTACAGTGGTTTACCAAGGTGGTTTCCTAGACCCCTGATACAGGCCGGTAGGGCCAAAACATGACTCATGTTGGGTCATTATTTTGCTTACTGTTTTGAATAAAGAAATTGCTGAGAACACCATCTGAAAGAGGTTGTTTTTCTCCGCTTTCTTTCACTTGGCATTGATCTTCACTGGTTACCTATTGTTGGAGTTGATAATGCTTATGTACTTACATTCTTATGAGGTCAACTACCAGCAGAGTGGTGGATATAAGGGAGAACAATGGAACAATGGAGGATATGAGCAGGGGATATTAGGGAGTGGTGATTTTGGGATGGGGACCTTACTTGCAATTATCAGTTGATTAGGAGAGGGGAGTGTAGCTGCTTTTCTTGACCCAATTATTTTGTGCCTGGGCAGTTTGAGCTGGTGCCATCATGGTTCTTCTTTTTGAGGTCCTGCACATCTTTCGTTGATGTAATTTCTAGAAGGCCTAGGACAGCTTGAGGTACTTCATATAAAAAGCAAACAATATAATTTTAAAGAAAAAACAATGCAAATAAAATAAATATTGAAGGCAAATAAAACTAGGTAAGGTAAGTATCCACTAACAACATGGAAGATCCAAAGTCAAGTAAGGAGCCATTTAAAGGAACAGAAGGGAATCCATGCTATACAAGCAAAGAGACTGTAGCATCTCTTAACCCCCCTACTTAATAAACAAATAAAGTCACCATACAATTCAGATCAGTAGAAGTCCCTTGTGATAACCTCCTAGAAGCTAGATAAGTGGGTCAAGTGAGTAGGCTCAAAAATGACATATTTCATAAATTGAAATATTTCCTAATAGAAAAATACAAAACAGGGACGCAAAAATATTGAGAATTCAACAAGTAAAATATTAATGTTGCTAAATGGCACAAAGGAAGAAGATTGTGACCGACTATCAAGACAGGCTAAATGTGAAACAAAAGAGACCTCAAATCTCCATGGTGATAAAAGGGGACCATACGAGGAACAGCTTACCTTTTTTGCAATTTTAATTCTATTGCTGGATAGGTAACAGTACAGTCCAATACAAGGAGGTGGCTGGTGATTTAAAATCTAAGTTTGTCACTAGAGGCTACCCTGAGAAGATAGTGAAAATAATTTATAAACCTGCCCTTTTCAACAATAGGGATCTTCTACTTCAACCTAAGAAAGATCTTCAGTCTGACCCTCTTATAACATGTGTGTTGATATACATTGCCTTATCCCCTACAATAGCTAAGGTCATCAAGAAGTTCTGGCCAGTGTTGTCAGTTCATGAGGTGTTCCAAAACTCATGCTGTATGATAGCTTATACGCTATATCCTAACCTGGAGACCTTCTATGCAGCTCTGATGTATGGAAACTAAAACAGTCAGGGGAGATGGGTCATAAGGCATGTCTTGTCATTCTGTCCCCTTCGCTGTGTTTGCATCTGTCTTTAGACTGTGGGAGTTTGTTTTTCTTCATCTTCATTGGCTTATTTTTCATCAAGCACCTATAAAGACAAACCCGTTGGTAATGTTCTGATTAAGGAAGAGAAAACTGTGTACATAAATGCTGAAAAAAGAGTACATGTTCATTATATATTTCCCAATCTATAGTATGGATACCATTTTTCATCTACATATACCATTTCAACTGAAAACTGGCAATCTTAACATGAGAATTCAACCAAATTGGCTGATAAGAAGTATGTAAAACTTGACTGGGTAAGGAGAAATTCAAAAATGCAAGGGCAGTGAGGGTAGATACAATGATTGTATGCCCCTGAAGTATTGAGGTTACATGACAGGTTAGAGAAGATTGGTGACTTTTCATAAAATTATATTTGTAATAATGGGGCTTGTGGTATTAACATAAACACTTTTTTTTTACTGTATTTATCTCCCTTCAAACATTTTGTAGGAAGTGTGCAATCCAGTGTGATTAAAATATCTTTTATGAGTAAGATCATATATCTCCCAAAAAGAGAATAAAACAGGCTGACCATTTAACCAGCAATGAATATGAAATTCAAATTCATTATACATAGAAATGTGTAAAAATTCATGTCATAGCTTCTGATTTATTTATATTTTTAATGCTCACTTATAAAACTCTTTTATCCAAACATCTGTATCAACTGTGTGAATTGGACATGGGCCTTTTAAATTCCTCTGCTTAGTGTTCTAATGCTTAATCCATAATGAAATGTTTATCATGGCCTGGCTGAAGGTGATAAATGGCTGCAAGGTCCCACCAAGCTGATAGTTTGTGGACCAAATCAATCCTTCTTCCTTCAACTGAAGCACTGTAATAGGCAATGAGACCTAGAGAAGATACCTTTGAAAGTTCTCCTGTCTGTCTTCAAAAGGAGAGGGGGGAAATTGTTAAGGATGGGACAGGGAAAAAAGCAGAAATGGAAGAAATGAGGGGTAAATATAGGGGTTGATATTCAAAGTGATTTAACCAGCCAGAAACAGCTCCTGATCAGTTATTTTTTTATTTTATTTTTTGTTACATTTGTACCCCGCGCTTTCCCACTCATGGCAGGCTCAATGTGGCTTACATATTGTATACAGGTACTTATTTGTACCTGGGACAATGGAGGGTTAAGTGACTTGCCCAGAGTCACAAGGAGCTGCCTGTGCCTGGGGCTAACTGCTCATTTTCAGTGGCACTTAACCGGTTAGTGCCACTGAAAATGCCCATTTAGTGCCCAATTGATAACTGGCTATTTGCTCCAGAGGGTAACCACATAAATAGAAACACATAAAAATCAGTCCTATCTATGGGGTCCTTTTACTAAAGGGTTGCAGTGTGGCAACCTGGAACTACCGCCGGCTAATGCGGCTGCCGGTGATAGTTCCGCTTCAGGTGTGAGCCATTTCCAGTGCTGCTGGATTTAAATATATACAGTGGGGGAAATAAGTATTTGATCCCTTGCTGATTTTGTAAGTTTGCCCACTGACAAAGACATGAGCAGCCCATAATTGAAGGGTAGGTTATTGGTAACAGTGAGAGATAGCACATCACAAATTAAATCCGGAAAATCACATTGTGGAAAGTATATGAATTTATTTGCATTCTGCAGAGGGAAATAAGTATTTGATCCCTCTGGCAAACAAGACCTAATACTTGGTGGCAAAACCCTTGTTGGCAAGCACAGCGGTCAGACGTCTTCTGTAGTTGATGATGAGGTTTGCACACATGTCAGGAGGAATTTTGGTCCACTCCTCTTTGCAGATCATCTCTAAATCATTAAGAGTTCTGGGCTGTCGCTTGGCAACTCGCAGCTTCAGCTCCCTCCATAAGTTTTCAATGGGATTAAGGTCTGGTGACTGGCTAGGCCACTCCATGACCCTAATGTGCTTCTTCCTGAGCCACTCCTTTGTTGCCTTGGCTGTATGTTTTGGGTCATTGTCGTGCTGGAAGACCCAGCCACGACCCATTTTTAAGGCCCTGGCGGAGGGAAGGAGGTTGTCACTCAGAATTGTACGGTACATGGCCCCATCCATTCTCCCATTGATGCGGTGAAGTAGTCCTGTGCCCTTAGCAGAGAAACACCCCCAAAACATAACATTTCCACCTCCATGCTTGACAGTGGGGACGGTGTTCTTTGGGTCATAGGCAGCATTTCTCTTCCTCCAAACACGGCGAGTTGAGTTCATGCCAAAGAGCTCAATTTTTGTCTCATCTGACCACAGCACCTTCTCCCAATCACTCTCGGCATCATCCAGGTGTTCACTGGCAAACTTCAGACGGGCCGTCACATGTGCCTTCCAGAGCAGGGGGACCTTGCGGGCACTGCAGGATTGCAATCCGTTATGTCGTAATGTGTTACCAATGGTTTTCGTGGTGACAGTGGTCCCAGCTGCCTTGAGATCATTGACAAGTTCCCCCCTTGTAGTTGTAGGCTGATTTCTAACCTTCCTCATGATCAAGGATACCCCACGAGGTGAGATTTTGCGTGGAGCCCCAGATCTTTGTCGATTGACAGTCATTTTGTACTTCTTCCATTTTCTTACTATGGCACCAACAGTTGTCTCCTTCTCGCCCAGCGTCTTACTGATGGTTTTGTAGCCCATTCCAGCCTTGTGCAGGTGTATGATCTTGTCCCTGACATCCTTAGACAGCTCCTTGCTCTTGGCCATTTTGTAGAGGTTAGAGTCTGACTGATTCACTGAGTCTGTGGACAGGTGTCTTTCATACAGGTGACCATTGCCGACAGCTGTCTGTCATGCAGGTAACGAGTTGATTTGGAGCATCTACCTGGTCTGTAGGGGCCAGATCTCTTACTGGTTGGTGGGGGATCAAATACTTATTTCCCTCTGCAGAATGCAAATAAATTCATATACTTTCCACAATGTGATTTTCCGGATTTAATTTGTGATGTGCTATCTCTCACTGTTACCAATAACCTACCCTTCAATTATGGGCTGCTCATGTCTTTGTCAGTGGGCAAACTTACAAAATCAGCAAGGGATCAAATACTTATTTCCCCCACTGTATATATACCACAGGGGATTACCCAGCAGTAATCAGCGTTGCCCAGTTACTGCAGGGTTGCTGCAAGAGCCTTTCCGCCAGCTCAATGTGTGTCAGTAAGTGTTCCCCCGCATGGCCATGTGGTACGAGTAAACTTACTTCATGGCTATCCAGCTTATAATCGAAAGAGAAAGGCGCCGAAATTCCAACCTAAATCGGGCGATGGACTTCTTTCTCTCGCGGGCGCCCAAATCGGTATAATCGAAAGCCGATTTTGGGCGTTTCCAACTGCACTCCGTTGAGGGAATGAATAAAGTTGATGGGGGGCGTGTTGGAGGTGTGGTGAAGGCGGGACTGGGGTGTGGTTATTGGCCGAGGAGAGATGGACGCCCACGGCCGATAATCGAAAAAATAAAGGCGTTTTTAGCGAGAATTTAGGCCACTTTTTTTGGACCCTTTTTTCTCATGAACAGGTCCCAAAAAAGTGCCCTAAATGACCAGATGACCACCGGAGGGAATCGAGGATGACCTCCCCTGACTCCCCCAGTGGTCACTACCACCAAAAAAAAGAACTTTAAAAACTTTTTTTTCCAGCCTGTATGCCAGCCTCAAATGTCATCCCCAGCTCCATCACAGCAGTATGCAGGTCCCTGGAGCAGTTTTTAGTGGGTGCAGTGGACTTCAGGCAGGTGGACCCAGGCCCTTCCCCCCCTACCTGTTACATTTATGGTGGGAAATGGGAGCCCTCTAAACCCCTCCCCCAAACCCACTGTACCCACATGTAGGTGCCCCCCTACACCATTAAGTGCTATGGTAATGGTGTAGAGTTGTGGGGAGTGGGTTTTGGGGGGGATTTGGGGGTCTCAGCACCCAAGGTAAGGGAGCTATGCACCTGGGAGGTAATTTAATGTTTTTTTCTATTTTTTAAAAGTGCCCCCTAGGGTGCCCGGTTGGTGTCTTGGCATGTGAGGGGGACCAGTGCACTATGAATCCTGGCCCCTCCCATGACCCAAAGCCTTGGATTTGGTCATTTTTGAGCTGGGCCGCTTCGGTTTCGATTATCACTGAAAAATGAAAACGCCCAGCTCAAAAAACGCCCAAATCCAAGGCATTTGCCTGGCACAAACCGTATTTTCGAAAAAAAGATGGACGTCCATGTTTTTTGAAAATACGGTTCGGCCCACCCCTTCACGGACACGTTCTCTGAGATGGACGTCCTTACACATGGGCATTCGTGTTCGATTATGCCCCTTATGTCTTTTTTAGGGGCATTTTACCTGCTGTATTAAAAAGGCCCAGGGTGCATGGCAAAAATGGCCCCCGTCACTACCGCAGGGCCTTTTTTACCGCAGCTTAGTAAAAGGACCCCTATATGCAGTTTGCCATAGTCGATTAAATGATGAATATTGCACTTAACCGGCTATGGTTTCACTGGCTCCGTAAACCTGGAAATTCAATGCATGAGCTCGGACATGTCCCGGCATTGAATTTTCAGGCATAAGGCAGGTGGCAGTCAAAAAAACGCTGAGCACCACTGGCTGAATTTTGTCCCCATAGTTTATATTTTGTATGTGCTATTTATTTGGTAGACTATCCTTAAAGGTTAAAGCAATAAACAATATGGTTGTATAAGTTATTATAAGTTGTTTCACTTGCTCTTGAATGCTTTTGTTTATCAGTTTGATGCTAACAAGGACAGAGGATTCCGCTTTAACTGGGGCAGCAATCTGGGGCAGGATCACTGAGATTTCTAGGGGGGCAGGAGAAATTTTGTTTTATGGGAGTTTGGTTTTGTGTGAGTGTCTTTCCTATTCAAAATGGAGTTCCTTTCCTAATTGAATTTATTTTTAATTTGTAAACTACCTAGACCTGTGTCACATATTGGGCAGCACAACTATGGAACGCATTGCCAAAAGCAGTAAAAACTATGCTCGACCACCTAAATTTTTGGAAAGCACTAAAGACAGACCTGTTCAGAAGAGTATACCCCACCGACCCAACATAAGAATACCTGGACACTTGCGACACAATGTAACCAAAGACCGTAACGGACATTACCGGACTCTTCTTCCCCCTTTCCCTCCCTAAGTTCCCCCCAATTGTACCTACCATACATGTACCTCATTTCACCACAATATCACTTTGTATTCATTCATACCATGTATTTGTTCAGACCGGAATCGGCTAACAACGTTAACGGTTATATGTAAGCCACATTGAGCCTGCAAAAAGGTGGGAAAATGTGGGATACAAATGTAACAAATAAATAAATAAAATAAATAAGTATAAACAATTTTAAATAAATGATAAACCATAACCCATAATTCCCCTGCCAGGAACATAGTATGATATGTCCACTAGACTAGTAAGTGCATTTTTGTTTTTGATATTTAAAGTTTGAATATAGGTGTGAAATCATATGATCTCTATTTTTCTAGTACATTGTAGGGTGACCATTGTGTTCATTTTACTCTTGAAAGACACGCTGAATTGTCTTACAATACAGTTGTCCTTCAGTGAACCAACCAGCTTTGCTACGAGTACATATTGGCAGGTTTTGATTGTTTGATGTGTGCTACTGTAATGTAGAGTTTTCACTCTGCTGCTTTATTAAGAAAACTAGTAAAAGAGGCCCGTTTCAGAGCAAATGAAACGGGTGCTAGCAAGGTTTTTGTCGCCAACACCCCCCTCCATCCCTTCCTCCCTCCCTGGCCAACACATTCATTGTTCTGCCGTTGCTCCGCCCCCAATGTCATGACGTTTGACGCGAGGGCGGGGCCCGGAGCGATTTCCCCCCCCCCCCGCCTCCCTGCCTCCCTCCCTGCCAACCCCTTCGTTGTTCTGCCATTGCTCCGCCCTCGAGGGCGGGGCCCGGAGCGATTTTGGTGGCTTCACTACCACGAACCTTCGAACCTTTTTGAAGGAAGTCAAGGCTTGGCTTCACTGACGTCAGTGTCCTCAGAAGGTTGAGCGTGAGTTTTATTATAGTAGATATTTATGTGCTCTTTTACCTGATACTAGCTTTTCTTTCCCTCCTTGCTACACAGTTGACTTCGTTGCTCATAGTTTTGAAACTTGGACATGTTATGATTTCTGCTGTCCTCTTCGTCTTGCCTCCATTACTGTTTCTTGCCTGAGCAACTCTCATCAGTCAGTTTTCTTCTCGATGTAGGTGCACTGCTTAAGGGATGCATAAAGTAAGTGGTTCTGATATGATAGATGGTAAGGGAGGACCTAATACTTTTTATGTTGTGTTGTGTTGTTTTCCTTTTTCAGCCGTGCAATGACATGTTCTTCTGGACATGGAGACTGTCACAAACACAATGTCCTTCTTGTTTTCATACTAATACTGAACCTTGAAATAGGCTTCTTTTGGTTAAAACTAACGCTGCATCAAGCAACTGGTTTAAAAAAAACCATGGTGATTGATATTTATTTATTTAGATTTGCTCACACCTTTTTAATAGTAGCTCAAAGTGATTTAACTGGCCATAAATAGCTCCTGGCTGGTTAAATTGCCTGTTCGGGGATAACCACTAATTTTCAGTGGCACTTAACTGGTTTGTGCCGTTGAAAATAACCGGTTAGCACCGTACTGAAAACTGGTTATTTTGGGGGCTTTCTTGGGGCAGAGTCAGCACTTGGCCGGTTAAATGCCAATATTCAGCACTTAGCTGGTCAGGTTAACCACATAAATAGGACCACATGAAAGTCAGTCCTATCTTTATGTGGTAACCCATGGTACTGTAAACCCCCTGGTGGTGAAGCAAGGTATGACAATGATGGTACCAAATATTTTATTTATTTGTTGCATTTGTATCCCACATTTCCCCACCTCTTTGCAGGCTCAATGTGGCTTACAATACATCATGAATAGTGGAAATACATGAGAAAGTATACATTTAGTATTAACGGAAGGATTTTGGGTAGCATGATAATGATAAAACATTATAGTATTTTAACAAGCAAACATAGTAAGAAATATTTAAGAAATATCTAAGAGTTATATAAGAAAATATACATTTAGTAATAGCAGAAGGATCTTGGGTAACATGATAGCGAAAAACATGATAATAGTTTGGCAAGCAAGTATTGTAGAGACAGTTCTGGATATGTGTACAGGAGTTCATATATGTTGCTCGTTGTTGTTTGCCTTGTTAAAGAGATGGGTCTTCAGTAGAATTCGGAAGTTAGCTAGTTCATAGATCGTTTTTAAGTTGCGCGGCAGCGCATTCCAGAATTGTGTGCTCAGGTAGGAAAAGGTTGACACATGCGTTAGTTTATATTTAAGACCTTTACAATTTGGGAAGTGAAGATTAAGGAATGTACGGGATGATTTCTTAGTATTCCTGGGTGGTAGGTCTATCAGGTCTGACATGTAGGCTGGTGCATCTCCGTGAATAATTTTATGAACTAGGGTGCACATTTTGAACGTGATATGTTCTTTGAGTGGGAGCCAGTGCAGCTTTTCTCGTAAGGGTTTAGCGCTTTCATATCTTGTTTTACCGAATATGAGTCTAGCTGCAGTGTTCTAGGCTGTCTGAAGTTTCTTGATTATTTGCTCTTTGCAGCCAGCATAGAGTGCATTGCAGTAATCTAGATGACTGAGTACCATTGATTGTACCAGGTTGCGGAAGACGGTTCTTGGGAAGAAAGGTCTTACTTGAGTGGAACATCTTCTTGGTTGTGTTTTTCGCGTGACTCTCAAGTGTTAGGTGTCGATCTATGGTAACTCCAAGAATTTGTAGGGAGTCCGAAATTGGAAGATTCAGTTTTGGTGTGTCAATGGTGGTGAATTTGTTTGTGTTGTGTTGCGAGGTGAGTATTAGGCATTGGGTTTTTTCTGTGTTTCCCCAAAATGAACGCCAACCAGGGAGTTTAACAATAAAAAGAAAATATTTTTTTATTATTTGAATTATATTTAAATGTTAATGAAATTTTACCAACTTGCAAATTTAACATAAGTATTTCAATTACAGGTTTGCAACACATATCAGTTTAGTCTCTAGAAACATTAAGAGCATTTTCAGATGAGTATAAATATTAGTTATATAAATCATTCAAACACATTCAATTTTACAAAACACTAGATTCTTTAAAGTTTCTTTTCTCCTATCTTTCAGATTTCCGGAGACCTTCAAGGATCTCAACAGGTAAGTGTCCCCCTACTCTTTTTTTTTCTTTTAGTTATCTCTCATTTATTGTTCAGGTTTCCTTTACTATTTTCTCTTATGCACTTTTTAAAATAGTTTCAGTCTCTTAGCTGTTCTCTTTGTTTTCTCTCTGGCTCTCTTGAACGGTGGGTGCCTTTTCATTCAGGTGATGATCTCCAGCATCAACTTTCTTCCAGTCTTTTCCTAGTAACATGTTCTCATCAATACAGCTCCCTCCCAACTGCCAGCCTGAGCTCTTTGTCACTATCCTGAGAGTTCCATCCGCATGCGGAACACTCAGCGCATGCACACAGACTACTCAGCTTCACTGCACTGCTCACTGTCTCTACACCAGATCTAGAAGGAGCCAGGTAATCTTTTCAAATTTAACCCATAGGGTTACAGTACTACTACTGCTTATCATTTCTATAGCGCTACTAGATATACGCAGCACTGTACACCAGTGTATCCCAAGTCCAATCCCGGAGTACCCCTTGCCAGTCATATTTTCAGGATATCCACAATGAATATGCTACACTGCCTCCATTATAAGCAAATCTCTGGACTTGGAAAACACTGCTGTACACATTACCCCTAATTGTTTAAAAGTTGCTAAAAATTGTTGTGTGAAAATTGAATGAGCTAACTAGTGCCAATAATTGGCTTTTTAGCAAGCAGTTATTGGCATTAGTTAGATTTAATTGGATATATGCATGTAAATTTAGGTGTGGGGATCCGTGCATAAAACATGTGAGTTCAAAAAGGGGCTACAGAAATGGAAGAGTCATGGGCAGAATGAGGACATTCCTAACATTTATGCACATTGTTATAGAATGAAGGGGAATATGTGTTTAATGTAGGTATGTATATTTGTACCATGCTTTAGTTGGTGTAAATGGCCATGCATAAAGCTAGGTGCAATCCCGGGCTTTAGCGCTATTCTATAAATCGTGCCTAATGTTAAGCGCAGCGTATAGAATATATTTTTTTGGTGCCCTATAGAATTCATCCCTATATGCAGGTACCTTTTCTGTCCCTAGTGGGCTCACAATCTAGGGTATTTTTGTACCTATGGCATTGAAGGATTAAGTTGAATATCACACTTAACCGACTGTGTGTTAGCTGGCTCCAGAAATCCAGATATTCAATGCCGATGTCTGTACATCGCCCAGCACTGAATTTCCAGGTTTAACGCTGGTGGCCGAATATTGGGCCCATGATTTACTGTCTCAGGAGCCACAGTTCACTGTGTGATTGATGTTTTTCTTCAGTGGCTGTGACTTTTGATAGATAATTATTGTTGCTCTGGGTCAAACAAAAATCAAGGGCGCATGAAGTAAGTGGTTTTGATCACCCTTTTAAGATGACACTTTCATGTCTGCAGCTTTTTGTTAGCCCAGTAATAAGATTTTATGTTATGTGATGTTGGATCCCTACACTAATCAAGTTATTAAGTATTTTTCTTCTTCAGGTTTGATTCAATGCTCTAAGAATCAATCACAGATCTTACAATGGCAGGAATCATATATAACAGCATGATTACCATTTTTCTTGCATACATAAAGTAAGTGAGCTTAGTTCTGCTTAGAAGACAATGGGGCACTTTTTCTAAAGGGTGTTAAGTACATAACATGTGGTTAATATGCAGAAATAGGCTATCATGCAACCATGTTAAGGGATTTTGTAGCAGTTTGCCTGTTTCTTATGTTAAACTGTGTGTTACTGAATTTTTCAGAATTCCAGGGGGCAAAACATGGGTGGAAAGTGGGCATGCAAGTGTTAGCCATCTAGTGCATTACATTTACCATGTGATAATTGGCTAATTCAGTAAATGCTAGGGGAGGAATTCTATAAATCATGCTCAAAAATGGACGCTGGGTGCCTATAAAGGATGTTTATGCCCTTTATAGAATAGAACTTAGTGCCGGTTCTTGCAACCAACTCTGGGCACCAGACTTACGCCTGCTGAAACCTGGTGTAAATCCTGGCACCCAAGCTGGGCACGGAAACCCAATATTCTATAACTTTTTGAAACATCCATGACCTTCCCATGCCCCTGTTATGGCCACACCCCATTTTGGGTTGCATGCTATGGAATCTAGGTATCCAGTATTATAGAATTGCATGCAGCCAGATGTGTGCACAAATCCTAATTAGTGCTAATTATCCTTGATAATTGGTTGTTAGTATCCAATTATTGATGGCTAACAGCTCGGTTAGCCAATTAATTTACATCTTGAAAGTGTGCCTAAATTTTTGACACCCAGATCTGGGCACCTTATATAGAATCCATGGGTAAGTGCTGCCATATTAACCTGGAGCAGGTACTGTGCATTATTCTGAATGTTAACACAAGACTTGCAATAAAAAAAATACTGGAAATGCTTCCTCTTGATACATCATTAATTTTAGGCTTCCCATGCATTTAAATTCTGCATTATAATGCATTAAGCCCAACACTTAGGTGTTAGGTGTCTGTAAGAATTTTTTGAGTAAAGACTTAAAAAAATTACTTAACCCGTATAATACTTGAAATATATTTATACTTGCTAGAGTTCATTTTCAAACAGAGCACCTAATTTTTTTTTAACCCACCTACTTTATAAGGTAACATTAGTGTCTATAGGCTCTAAGAATTATCCCCAATTGCTTCAAAGCAGGTATAAATGTGTTTGTGCACTCTATGCCAGTGTTCCTCAACCTTCTCCTGGAGGCAGACCTTGCCTGTCAGATTCTCACAATCACCACAAGGAATATGCATGAGATAAATTTGCATACAGCTGTGACTCATATGTAAATCATGCATATTCCTTGTGGTGATTCTGAAAACTAGGAGAGGTTTGAGAAGTGGTGCCATGCATTAGGGATGCATAGAGCAAAAAGATTTGGTAACATTTGTCTTCTGGTCAGTCACCTATTTGGTTCACCTTCAGATTCTGTATTATTTGGATCTTTCAGGTCATCTAAAGCCAATGGGAAAAGTTGCCAAAGTTTCTGGCCTTCTGCCACCTCTCTCCCACACTGCCCCTTTCAAAACAGGAGCAGATATCAGTTCTTTTGCCATTTTAGGTGGAGCTGCAGCTGTTGATTCTATCCTCTCAAAAAATCTCTCTTCATCTTGGATACTGGACCTTTGGAGATTGCATTCTATCCACTGTGCTCTTTCCCACTAGTGCTGTTACTGGCCCTAGCTCTCTTGGAAGCATAAAATATCTGCCCTTCTTTTACCACCTTTCCATGCCTATCCCTTCTAAACATTGTACAATGAGACTAAGACTATCTATTTTGCATGTATCTTCACAGAGCTGGCTATGCCTGGTAGTGCTTTGAAAATGAGAATTAGTAGTAAAAGTCAGGCTGAGGCAGGCAATTTTTCCCGCCTGTACTTTTGCGGTACCTTTCCTCTCTGACTTGAAGGCTGTCTAGACCCATTGAGCCTAAAAGAGTTTTAACATTCAGTTTTCTAACACTGACAGAGAATCAGCATGCCCCTACCTCTTTGCCCTGGCCTGTCTAGTTTCTTTCTTATGCACTCACTATGCTCCAGGGGCATAGCCAGACCTCGCAGTGGGAGGGGGCCAGAGCATAAGGCTGGGGCACATTTTCATCTGCTGCCCCCCCACCACCTCGCTGCTCCCCACCCACTGCCACAGCAAATATTGTGGCTGGCGGGGGTCCTCAACCCCCACCAGTGAAGCGTTGTCCAGCACCAGTCTCTGGCAAGAGTCACCTTGACACTGAAAGAAAAATAATGCTCCTGATGCCACTCTCTTTGTCAGAGCTCTGCCTGTGCTGTTATTTTTTTTTTTTACAAGTTTTTGATTCCAGCAAAATGGTATTCTGGTGGAGCTTTGCTTCACTTTCCTAGTCAGGTTCTAATGACATTGGCCATGGGATTTGGGAGAAGGGTGACCAGGTTAGCCTTGTTTGACTGCTTGTCAAAAGATTTGTACATGATTGGTGAAGCACCATGCTTCTGCTTTCTCCTCCTGAAGAAACTCAAGATTGTTTGGTTATCAACCTTCCCTGTGGGCTCAATTTGCTGCTGAAAATAAATAAAATGAGTAAAGATTGAATCTTGTCCATTTGGTTTGTTTAAAGGTATGTGAATCAAAAATCCCCACATTCATTGCATTTTGTCATTCATCTGAAAATTAATGCACATCCCTTCTATGCATCTATGCACATATTTTGCTGTCTTGAGTTAGTTTCTTCCAATGATGTTTTCTATGTTATCAGTTGTAAACTGGATGCTCCCACCCACATGTAGCCACAACATACATGGGCATCCCTATATCTATTATACACAAGGCTCTTTGTCAGCAGATCCTTTTCTAAAATGCTACTGAAACTGTATACATTCTGACCTAGATGTTTATTTATTCCACATGATATACCAGCTTTCTGTAGATACAGTCAAAGTGGTTTACATATACTATTTTTTGCAGGTATTTTTCTGTCCCTAACAGTCTCACAATCTAAGGTTATTTGTACCTGGGGAAAATGTAGGGTTAAGTGACTTGCCCAGGGTCAGAATAAGCTGGAATAGGAACTGAGCCCAGTTCCCAAGGATTACAACCCACTGCACTAACCATTAGGCTACTCCTCCACTCCAGGGCAATGGAGGGTTGTGACTTGCCCAGTGTCACAAGGACTGCGGTAGGAATCAAACCCAGTTCCCCAGGATCTCAACCCACTGCCCCAACCATTATGCAGTAGTGGGAATCAAACCCAACTCCAAAACCCACTGCATTAACCATTAGGCCATTCCTCTAACCAAACTATAAACATTTTGATATATGGCACTTGGAATAGTGCATTAATTTAGTACTGATGAAACACTGCAGCAGAAGAGAACAAAGAGATACTACCACTCATCACATATAACTGAGAATGATATCCGTTCTTGCCCTCAAGGTCTGAGGAAAGCCTCATTGACCTGAAAATGAACATCTGTGTGCCTTAAAACCTGCCTTCTGTGACTCATCAGAAAATATTGGGATCATACTTATGTGTGACAGCAGTAACTGGTTGCTTTCAATTAATTAGAAAGCCTCTGATGTACAGTAACAAATTACCAGGTATTGCTGTGATTGGTTATCATGCTTATTGGAACTGTCTTGGCATAGCCAAATTATTCTGATCTGCTTTCTGTTTTCTTTCTTTTTTTTTTCTTCCTTTTCAAATGCTGCATTGCCTATATGCTCACCATCAACTACATAAATAAATAACTACTACTACTACTTAGCATTTCTATAGCGCTGCCAGGGTTACGCAGCGCTGTACAAGTTTAGACAAGGGGAAGGACAGTCCCTGCTCAAGAGAGCTTACAATCTAAAGGAAATAAAGTAAAAGGCTAGTGATGGCAAAGATGAATTAATAAAATAGTAGCCCCCTCTCATTCTCATTGAGGGGGTATTTTACTAAACTGCAGTAGCATTTTTAGCTCACAGTAGAAATCAGCTGGCGGTAAATGGCGTCTTGGCATTTACCACCAGTTTATTTCTACCGCGAGCTAAAAACTGTACCGCAGCATAGTAAAAGACCCCCTGAGAGAGCAAATGCTTCTTGTTCCTTAAATGCCTCGCTCACTGGATATACATTTTACATTATGGATTTCTTTATTCTCTGCACTTTTTTCTTCCTGATAATAAAAGATGCACACCTTCTACTAACTCTGTTACTGTATGTTATAACTCAAATATACGGCAACAAGGAAAGGAGAACTATGAATTAGTGTGTGGATGTTTGTAGTCTTGGCTGGCAAGAGTGAAGGACCTTAAAGAAAATCCCATCTTATCTGTTCAGTATCCTAATCCTTTATGCCTGGTCTTGGGCTTTGCAGTCTCACAGTGAGAACTTCTTCACTACTTCCTGCCCTTTTTGAGCATACTTTGATACTACCCACCATTCTGCTTTTTATGTCTCTGCTCTCTCCATACTGAAATGCAACTGGGCGGATGTAAGTCTAGCCTCAAAGCTTATTCTTTAACCAAGCATGTAGGGTTTGATTGGTTTTTGGCTTGGTGGTGATGGTGATGGTGCTGGTAGCTGCAACTCATCCTCTACTATTCTCTTTTTACATTTTCTGTTATTTTATGGACCTCAGGTATAGATACATTTATTCTTATTGTAAACTATTTGACGCTTCTGCCAAGGATGGGTGATAAACTTAGGAATGAGCATAAACATAATACCTGTACCAGTAACACAACATAGCTAAGCAGTGTCAGACCTGCAGAGGAAACCATTAGGGAATACCAGGCAGTTAATCAGCTGGGAAAACCAATAATCCACAACTGGAAACATAAACTGTGAGCTCAAGAAGAGAAAAGAATTGATCTAGGGGACTGTTTACTAAGGTGTGTTAGTGTTTTTAGCATGCCCACACTTAGCGCACGTGCTAACCATGTAGGTGTCTATAGGGATATTGTAGGCACATACATGGTTAATGTGCGTACATGGTTAACGCATGTTAAAAATGTTAGCGCACCTACAACGCTGCTTAGTAAACAGGGACCCAGCATATCCAGTTTCTTGATTGTGAAATCCATGGGGTAAATATTCAGCCTCTGGCAGTAGGTAGTTTTTTAGCTGCCACTGGCTTTATGCCCCAGTATTCAATGCTATGCCATGTCTGGGCACCGGGTATGTGTGAATGGATGGCACTTATCTGGTTAAGGTCAATATTCAGCCCTTAACCGGATAAGTGAAACTGGGCAAAGATAGGACTGTATTTTATGTGGTCTTATTTGTCCGGTACCTTATCTGGTTAAGAGATGACTCCACCCCAACTCAATCCCTGGACTACCCACAACATAGCTGGTGTCAGCTTAGGTGGTTAGAGGGGAAATTCAGTGGCACTATCTGGTTAAGTGCCACTCACAGGCGGTCGGTGGCCCAACTGTTTGGGGAGGCTAAAGGGGGCGGGGTTAGGGGTGGGGCCAGGGGTGGAGCTTACATCCATAATTGTCTAACACACAGAAAAAAAATAAGTAAAAATAAAATAGTCACAATTAATGCCGTTTATTACATTTAGATATTAGATATCCACCCGTGGCAAAGCAGAAGCCTTGTGCACATGCCAAGCACAAGCCTCCCGCGCCAAAGCACAATCCTGCTGATCTCCCTAATGCTCAGCACTATGATTGTGCCTATATTTGCATCTCATTAGCATTGAGCATTATGTTATTATCCTTGTGCGCTGTTCCAGCAGTATTTTTATGGCACTATTGGGAACAGCGCCTGAGTTTTGAGCATCGGGGCCTCAGGGAATGAGATCGTTAGGCATGGCAGAGGAGGGGCATGAAACCGATTACTGCAATCCAATCTCATTAAAGGAAATCATTGTGCCTCCCTCTTGCCCAGAAACACAGGCATCCAGTCTGTCCTTTTACCCAGATCCTTCATTCAATCAGCTCCATAGCTTGTGCAGTCATTAGTAGCCCTCCCCAAAAGCTGGGTGGAAAAGTCCAGACTTTTAAAGGGCAGGGAAACTATTTACACGAGAAGCAAACTTTACCCTGGTAAGGATGAGAAAACTGTAACTCACCATTGAGCTGCCCTCTTCCCCTCCTCCATCCCCTCTGCGCTTTATTTACAGAGTACTGCAGTCGGCAGAACACTGCTCCACGCCGCTTTCTGCCGTCCTCTACCTTCTTCCTCGGCGTCGGGGCTGTCATTCATTTATTCTCCAGCTGCTAAGTGCGAAAGTGCGAGGGAAAAGGAACTTAGGCGGAGATTCGCTGCTACTCGCTAAGAAGCAAGCGCCACCGTATGCGGGAACTTCAAGGCACTGCTTTCCTCTTTCCCTTTTCTTTGTGTCCCATCGACTCAGAAGTGGGTCTGCAGTCACCTTTTTAAGTCGGAGCAATGGCTCACCTCCGGTCCAGCCTTTCTTTTCTCGTTTCTCGCTCAGTGTCCCGCCTTCCTCTGATGAGGTATTTCCTGTTTCCGCGAGGGCGGGACACTGAGCAAGAAACGAGAAAAGAAAGGCTGGAGCAGAGGTCAGCCGTCGCTGCGACGTAATAAGGTATAAATGTCGGGCGGCCATGGCAGAATGGAAAGGTTGGGGAGCTGAGGGCGGGCTCAGCAGGGGGGGGGGGCGGCAGCGGCTTTTGTTTTGGCATTGGGGCTTGGAGGAGGAGGAGGCAGGCGAGGAAAGGTCACAGCTTGGCTGGGGAGGCTTAGCCTCCCCAAGCCTCTTATACGGGGCGCCTATGGTGCCGCTGAATATCCTTGGATATCCTGCCCAGACAATTTAACCAGGCAGGAACCTCTTTTGCCCGGTTAAATCACTTTGAATATGAATCCCCATATTTGTATGTAGAAATGCATCCCAGTGTGTGACATCAAAACCAATGAAATTGTCTCTGGGTTTCTAAAGGATACCTCTGCTGCCCAAACTCCTTAGATGTGCCATGATAATTTATTAACAACATTTCCTGAGACCATTTATAGGGATCTTATTTTGTTTCTTCCCAATGTCAAAGCTTCTCAGCTTCTCTTTGACTTTTACATCAAAGGAAAGCATAAGACTACTGATCATCATAGAAGGATTTGACAAAATGCAAACTTTCAGTTGATTTATGTTAATGACCTCAGATGTAGTTGTATTGTTAATAAATCATGCAAATCAGTGTATAGTAAAGGTGGGATTATACGTGCACAAACTCAAGTGAATGAAGGGCTATTCTTAACATTTGTTCTCCCCTTTCACTGGGTGTGATTGATATGCAGCTTAAGCCAGAGTATAGAAAATCACTATGAGAAGACCCAGAACTCTTGAACCAAAATCTTCTTTAATGCAGTAAACAAACAAGGAAAAATAACTTACAGGTCAGATGAGCTGGACAAGAGTTTTTACATTGCAAACTGGGAGTCTCTACCAGCTCTCTCTCCATGCAAGAGAAAAATTGGGAGTAATTCAATTGAGTAGAGATGCTGTTTATACTTTTACACTGGTGAAATCTTAATAGTCATAGTAGCTTCAAGAGGGTCATACAGCCTAAACAGTTTTAGTTCACAGAGGAGAATGCTGCAGACACTCTTATAGACCTGATGGGAAGAGAAGGAGAGGGCAAGTAAGCCAGCATGCACAGAGAACAAGGCAAGCCAATAGAAAGAGTCCCATAAGACACAGGGAAATGGACATGTGCTTTGAAAGACTGTTTACTAAGGGCAGTGGCGTAGCGAGGGCGGCTGCCACCCGGGGCGGTTCACCGCTGCGCACCCCCCCGGGTGCAGCATGACACCCCCCCTTGGCGCATCACCCAAGCCCCCCCCCCTTGGCACATCAACCCCCCCTCGGCGCATCACCCAAACCCCCCCTGAGTGCATTCTTGCCTGTCGTGTGCACGCCGCTGGGGGAGTATCGGTTCCGCTGGTTCCCTGCTCCCTCTGCCCCCTCTGCCCCAGAACAGGTTACTTCCTGGGAGCAGGGAACCAGCGGAGCCGACACCCCCCCCCCCCAGCAGCGTGCACCCGGGGCAGATCGCCCCCACCGCCCCACCCTTGCTACGCCACTGACTAAGGGCACAATCTTAATTAAAGGTGCAGGCAATTTAATCTGTTATATGCAATGCTTAGCATATACACAAAAACAACAAACAGCCTGCCTCCATGCAAACAGAGCATCTTTTCTTTGAGAGTATGGGCATGTCTTCTATTCCTCAGGTCTCTCTCTCATAAACAAACATGGTTCCCTTCAGGAAACCTGGGCTGTGTGCACCGTGAAGAGTTAAGGAATGACTTCATAGCAATTCACTTTGATGCTGTCATGATAAAAGGCAGCTGCAGAAATGAATAGCTGAGTCTGTGTTCTTAGGATGTTAACATTTTACAATATACTGTTTCAGAATGTGCCTGAAAGCTAATCCATTCCAGTGTTAATAAGTCATATAAATCAATAGGCAGAAAGGATAAGATTTTTATATGCAACAATTCCTACACATAGTAAACCCCCAACATTCAACAAATAATTCAAAGAGCTGAGTATGTTTCTGGACATTTTATCTTTCAGTTGGAGCATGGTCAATCACAAATTTCTAATTCATGGATTTTGAAGTGCAAACATTCAGTCTAAAGCATGGTTCTCAACCTGGTCCTCAGGACTAGAGAGTTGCACGGGGACAGAAATCTTACCCATCCCCGCCCGTCCCTGCTAGAATCTCACCCATCCCCACCTGTCCCCACTGGAATCTTACCCATCCCCACCCATCCACGCAAATACTTAACCCATCACAACCCGTCCCCACCCATCCCCGCAAGAATTTAATGGCACATAAAAGAAAATTCTGGTCAGCTCCGTCAGTCTCTCTCTGGATTTGAGCCACATCACTGTAGGCAAGGAAGGAATGGATGCTGAAACTTAGAACACTCTGGTGTGCACATGTAAGATTTGTCTCTGATTTCTGGCACTGTGTGCTGAGAGGTCACCACATGCACGCGCCAGTAGGTCAGGTGTCAGACCTGAGGTCTGCGCATCAGCCCGGGAGCAAAGAGGATTAATTGTAACATAGTAAGTGACAGCAAATAAAGACCTGAACGGTCCATCCAGTCTTCCCAATAGTCACACTTATTATCAATTCATGATTAAATCAACGTGTGTGATATTATATACTTTCTTTCATGTTTCTGGAACATAGACCATAGAAGTCTATCTGGCCCTATACTTATGTTCCAGCTGCTGGAGTTCTTGTTGAAGCTCACTCCAGTCTATTTGTCTTCTCATTTGTGGGATACAGACCGTAAAAATCTGACCAGCACTGACCTTATGTTCCAGCCACTGAAGTTGCTGTTTAAGCCCTTTCTAGCCCATCCTAAACCAGACTGCCATATATTAGACACAGACCATACAAGTCTGCCCGGTATCGGCCCTAGTTAATCATAGCCAGAGTCACCATCTAAGCGTCACTTGACACATCCACACACATGCAGCCATTTAAGGTTAGGATTTTTATAACTTCCATTTTCTAATTAGAGATCCTCTGTGTTCATCCTAAGTCTTGAATTCCATCATCATTTGTGTCTCTACCACCTCCTTAACGGAAGACTTTCCACATTTGTGTTGTTAAAGCAAGGAGGAAGAGGAGGGAGAGGAGACAGCACTCAAAGTATTCGGTAGATAAGAGGCTGATGCAGTGCAGCTTACACTTCCACAGGAACCCCGCAGAACTGCTTCCATCCCCGCGGGAACCCTGCAGAACTGCTTCCGTCCCTGCGGGAATCCCGCGGGTTCTGCGGGATTCCCGCAAACCCTGTTCCCGTGCAGCTCTCTACTCAGGACACACCCAGTTAGTCAGGTTTTCAAGATATACACAATGAATATGCATGATATAGATTTGCATACAATGGAAGCAGAGCATGCAAATTTATCTCATGCATATTTATTGTGGATATCATGAAAACTAGATTGTCTTGGTGTGTCCTGAGAACTAGGTTAAGAACCCCTGGTCTAGTGGTAGGCAGTTAGTGTGAGTGTTAATGGTTGCAGCCTGAGATGTTCATTGCAACTCTTGACTCCCACATTATTTTGAAAGACTTCATGAAGCTAATCTTTGGACTAATTTGTGGAGATCATGAAGTAAAGAGATCATCAGAGATGGGTATCATTGCAATTATTCCAGGAGATAGTTTAGAAAACAAGTGATTTGAATCATATTAGCACTCCATTATACATTTGCAAAATTATTTACTATAATCTTAAATGTAAGAAGTTCCACACAAAAAGATAGAAAATCTTGAAATATCACTTTTCTGCATAGAAAAATAAAGGGTTTTGAAATAAAACCGAAAGGGAATGTTTGTTTTAATAACAAAAAACAATATATTACATTTTATAGTGAAAATGATTTGTTATTTTTATGTATGGTACAAATATTTTCTAACATTTCTTATCATGGTAGTTTTTCCTCTGCCTGCACAGAATACACATTGGGCTTCAGTTTCAGTTTGGGTGCTGGTAAACTCCAGTGGCGTACTTTGGTGCTCATTTTCAAAGCACAAAGACTTACAAATTTATGTGGAGGGGTATTTTCGATATGATATCAAAGTCCAACATTGGATATTTTGTTCAGAATGCCCAGAATCCAAATAGCGAATACAGCAATTTTCAAAACAGCAAAATGTCTCTTTTTTTTTTAAATGACTACTTGCTAGATGTTTTGTGCTCTGTGCAAAACCCTTCTGCAAAAAACTACACTGGCTCCCAATCAAAGAACGCATCACCTTCAAAATCTGCACCCTGGTTCATAAAATCATCTACGGAGAAATCCCGAGTTACATGACAGACTTGATTGACTTACCAATTAGAAACACATCCAAATCAACACGAACTTATCTAAATCTGCACTACCCAAGCTGCAAAGGACTTAAATACAAATCAACTTACGCATCTAGTTTTTCCTACATAAGCACACAACTGTGGAATGCATTACCAAAAGCCTTGAAAACTACGAACGACCACCTAAACGTCTGGAAAACACTAAAAACTAACCTGTTTAAAAAGGCATACCCTACCGATCCAACATAAATGCCTGATCTTTGCAACACAACAAAACTAAAGTACGTAATGGACATAACACAACTCTTCCGTTGTACGATTCCCTAGTGTGGCTGTGCCACATGAACTTTATCTTACCACAACATCACTTTGTATTTGTTTACTCCGGAGTCTGTAACGCCTCTCCGGTACTATGTAAGCCACATTGAGCCTACAAATAGGTGGGAAAATGTGGGATACAAACAAACAAACATTTGCCCTTATTGCAGCCTCTCTATCGGATGCCCTAACTTCTCCTGTTTTGATAGTGTACTACAAAGATACCTAACTCTGAACCATGCACTCATAATCAACTTTCTGATTTACCCTGGCTCTATATTAAAAACTGTTTTATTTCCTTTTTAAATGTTATTTCAGCAGCCTGGTTCCACCCTGATTAAGGTGGAGCCCATTTTTTGGGGAATAGGCTCCTCCTTCCCCTGAATGCTGCCGAGTTCCTAATGAATCTAAATCCTTCTTCTCTGCACCATCCTGTCATTCATATATGGAGACTCCATTGTTTTGCCTGCCTCTTGAGTTTTTTTTTTATATCTTTATAGAAGAATGGTGCACACAGCGAATATATCAAACCAGCTAACAGCAGACATCTAAACAAGTAAAATGCGTTGCATACAAAGAGCACAAAAATGCAGCCAGTACAGCAGTGACTCCTCATGTACCATTTTCATTTTCCTTTTTCTCCCAACAGAGTCCAGGCCCATTAAGAGAGACCCGTATGCCCATTCACATGCTACTACCCAAATTCCCTGTATAGCAGAAAGGACTCCAGTCCAGAAACATTGGAGTTTGATGCATTCCAAATAATGATGCACCATGGTGCCCTTCCAAGCTTCACGTTTATCACACATGTCAGTGTCCCATAAGCTCATCAACTTCCCTTTGCTTTCTGAGATATAAAGATCATGAAGAATCTTGAACTGGGTTTCATATAGTCTCACTTTAGGTGTGATCCTAAAAGTCAGCTCAAAGCAGTTGGCCAGATTTTGTTTAGTAAGGGGATCCCCTAGACTCTCACTCCACTGTAGCGCTAACTTATCTAAAGTCTGAGAGGCTCGCTGTTCCTTTCCAAGTCTATACCACCCTGAGAGCTTGTTGGAAGAAGCCAGCATCTGCATAAACAACAGGTCTAGTTGAGTAAAAGCAGGGTTACGGTTTCCGGTTCTCAGAGTAGACGTAATATAATGTCTGAGTTGATAATACGAAAACAAAAAAGTGTCAGGAAAATGCCATTCTACCTTACATTTTTGAAAAGAAGGTATGTCACCCCCTCCAAGTTCAACAATCTGACCTACATATCTGCAACCCCCTTCGCCATAGGTCTCACACAGAGAAGCCCTGGCCTGCAGGAAAGTCTGGATTGCACACAGGTTCTAGGAACAGTGAAGCTCTCTTCGCTCCCCCTAATCTTGAGTGCCACCACTCTCATGCCCTTTGTAGCGGTCTTAACAACGGTGATAGGGTGGTCCCTGTTCCCATGGCTTGAAGAACATTAAAAACAGTATAGAGGGAGGCCTCCTGAGACCATATGTACCCAGGGGAGTAGCGAGACGCCCCCGTATGTATCTCATGTAACCAGCGAAGTAAGGCAGCCACATTATACAGATGCAGGTCCTGTAAGTTGACACCCCCCTTTTATTTATTTATTTATGGTTCATTTATATCCCACATTTTCTCACACATTTAGGCACAATGTGGCTTACAGAAAAATAGGAGGAATTACAAATTATGAAGATACAGATAAGCCCCTTCCCCACCTTTTATCTACCCATTGCTAATCAGTCACCTGGCCTAGGAGGCAGGGTTTTTTTTGCAAAGCAGAGGTGTGGCTATTGTACTGGAATAAGCCTTTGCTTTTCAAACATGTGTTTTTTTGGGGACCTGGTTTGCTGCTGGAACCATACTGTCTTGACCTAAGCCTGCGCGCCCGCGGATGTCTGCTGGCAGTTTAATAGAGCGGTATGTCTCTTCCCCGATTGTAAATTCCGGCACGCCTGTTCCACGTGCAGGCAGGGGCATGCAGCAGTTAAATGTACCAAGAAAGGGGCGAGGGTACACCCCTTGCTAAGTAAGTGGGTGGGACGTGCCCCCACGCCGGTGCAGGTCGATGCGATGCTGCCATGGCTCCATTGATAACCGGCGAGGAAAGCGGCTGAGCCATTGGAGCATGGTTTCCGGGAGGGGTTTAGGATCCCCTATCAAGGACGGGTAGAGTCAAATTTGGTGCGGAACTCGGCGTCGGTGTCGAAACTGAGGGAGGTGGTACGGAGGAAATTGGACGAGGAGTTGAGCTTAGGCAGGATTGCAGGGCCGTTTCAGAGTCCCCCTTTTCCCCTTTTCAAGATTTCCCCTCTGGCGGTGATCCCTATGAAAGCGCCGGGAAAGTTTCGCCTTATACATAACCTCTCGTACCCAGAGGGCAATTCAGTGAACGCAGACATCCCAAAGGATTGCTGTTCGGTCCAATACACGTCATTTGATTGTGCGGTGCTGTTAGTTTGACAGTGCGGTGTGGGCGCTCAGATGGCGAAGGTCGATATTGAGGCGGCCTTTCGGCTGCTGCCAGTGCACCCATCGGCGTTCCCTTTGCTTGGTTTTCATTTCGAAGGGGCCTTTTACTATGACAGATGCATGCCGATGGGATGCTCCGTGTCTTGCGCGTATTTCAAGCGCTTCAGTTCCTTCGTGCACTGGGTGACAGCTCAGAAGGCAGGGCTTGAGACGTTGGTCCATTATTTAGACGACATTTTGTTTATAGGAGCTCCGGACGGGGAGGCGTGCAGGAGGTTACTGGCTGCCTTTATGGCAGTGGCCGCGGAGTTTGGTATCCCATTAGCCGCAGACAAGACGGAAGGTCTGGTTTCAGTCCTAACATTTCTGTGGATCGAGATCGATGCTGAGCAAATGGTGACGCAGTTACTACAGGGGAAAGTTGAGCAGCTAGAGGCGCAGATCCTGGGGGTGTTGCATGCAAAAAAGGCCACACTCGAGGCCGTTCAGTCATTAGTGGGCAGCCTAAATTTTGCCTGTAGAGTGATTCCGATGGGACGTGCCTTTTTGAGGCGTCTAGTGGCAGCGACAGCACAAATAGCACATCCACATCACCACATCCGTTTGTTGGCGGGGGTGCGCAAAGACTTGCAGATGTGGTTGGAATTCCTAGCCGAGTTCAATGGCACGGTGGCGCTACAGAGCGCAGTTGTGGCGCACGTTGATTTGGAATTGTATACGGATGCAGCGGGGGTCACGGTTTTGGGGTGTATTGTGCAGGTGCCTGGTACGCGGCTCAGTGGCCAGACTGGTGGGTGGGGTCAGGGATCACAAAAAACATTACATTCCTGGAGCTGTTTCCGTTCGTAGTAGTCTGTGAGTTGTGGCCGGAACGACCGCGGAACAAAAGTATTGTGGTATGGTGTGACAACTTAGGGGTAGTAGAGGTGGTGAACAAGCAGTTGGCGCGTTGTTTACTAGTCAACTCTCTAATGAGGGAATTAGTACTGCGATGTTTACGTTTGAACGTTCATTTGCGGGCGCGGCACGTGCCAGGGGCGGATAACCGGATAGCTGACGCGCTGTCTCGTTTTCAATTTCAGACGTTCAGAACCTTAGTGCCGGGGGCAGATCGGGAAGGGCAGCAGATGCCAGAGCAGCTTTGGCGACTCGGAGACCCGAGGTGTGGCAGATGCTGAAGTCTTTGGTGGCGCCAGCCACGTGGACAGCATACGTATGTGGCTTTGACAGAGTGAGGGGTTTTCTGCACAGCCAAGGATGGGTGGAGAGGCGGGTGTCTGATGAGCTGCTAGCAGCTTATATTACGCGGGCCAAAGAGTCGGGCAGCTCGTGCAGCGCGGTCAGAAGGCACTTGGCGGGTTTCCTATTTTTTAGCAAGGCATTTGGGTGGGGGGTTCCAGTATCTCAGTTTTTGCTCGGTAGCGCGTTGAAGGGCTGGGGGCAGGTGGCGCCTCCGGTGGGGGATGCGCGTCGGCTGATTACCCACGAGATATTAGTGCGCCTATTGCAAGCGGTGTACCAGGTGGCCCAGTCGGATTTCGAAGCTTGGCTGTCCCATGCTGCATTTGCACTGGCGTTCTATGGGGCGTTTCGAGTGGGGGAGCTAGTGGAAAGACGCCGGATGGTTGCCGTGTGTGCCGGGCTATTGAGAGAGAATGCTTGCATTCAGGACGGGCAGTTAGACATTAGATTGCTGCGGACAAAAACTGACCAAAGAGGGGTTGGCAGCACGGTAGTGTTGAGAGGGGTTCCGGGTGCGGACTACTGTCCGGTTGCATTGTTGGAGGCCTACTTCGAGGTCCGCCCGGCTGGGCCGAAATCCTTGTTGGTGCACGCAGACGGAGAAGTCTTGATGAGATACAAATTTGCGGCGGTATTGCACCAGTGTCTCACGGCGGTGGGAGAAGATCCGAGGCAGTTTGGTACCCATTCGTTCTGAATTGGAGCAGTGACCAGTGCAAATCTCGGCGGGGTTAGGGGCGGACGCGATTAGAAGCATAGGCCGGTGGGCTTCAGGAGCATATTGGGGTTATATTAGGCCCACCTGATGGGGGGTAGGGACGGAGCATTGGGGGACAGGTTGGGGGGGGGTGAGGTTTACGGGTCAGCAGTCGTCTGGAACAGGGGCTGGTATATATGTGTTGGTTGACTTCCCGTTGTAGGTGGTGGTGTCGCCAAAGACGTGTGGATTGTTGGGCATTCCTTTGTTCACTGGGCCGGTGTTCGAGCAGCAAGGCGCCCAAGTGGACTACATCTGGGATTGGCAACGCGGGGCCTAAGAATATCGTGGTGGGGCGAGCGCGGCATGCGGTAGAGTCAGCTCATGTTCTTGCTGTATCGGTTGCACGGAAGGCATCGACCCCTGAGAGTGTTGCTGATCCATTTGGGAGGCAACGATGTGGACAGTATTACGGGCAAGCGGCTGATTGATACGGTGAAGGACGACTTGTGCCTGGTAATGATGTGGTACCCGGATACCAAACTTATTTGGTCTGATATCATTCCCAGACCAGCTTGCCTGCCGGCCCGCAAGTGGAGGCGGGGTCTGAGCAAGATAAATCGGCAGGTGGGCCTTTGGGTTATGGCCAGGGGGAGGGTTCAAATAAAGCATGAATGGGTGGACACGTCATGTGCGGGACTATTTGCAAGAGACCGAGTGCATTTGCCCGATGTAGGATTGGATTTGTTTTTGTTGGATATTCAAAACTGTTTAGAGTTCATTTGGGGGTAAACACGAAATAGGCCGCAGCTTCTTTGGGGGGAGGAGGGTCCTTGCAGGTGCTAGGCTCTCCTCTTGTGGCAAAAATAAAGAACACAACAAACCCCGAGCTACAAAAGATATGGCTCATAGAGGGGGCTGAGCAAGAGCATGGAAGGCGGGGCGGGTGACCCGGGAGACAAGTGTGGAGGTCCACACAGAGCGGGGCCCCTGCTGTGAGGGCGGGGCCTAGCGGAGATTGCCGATTTACTGACAGGGCGATTGGTGGATGGAGGGGGGGGGTCCAGGATTGTGGCATGTCCGGACCCATGTAGCTCGGAGCGAGGGGGGAGGGACAAGTTTGTACAAGTTAATTAATTGGAATTGTTAATAAAGCAAGCTGCGGCCTAAGTTTTCCCAATATTGGTTTCTGAGAGTTATTGAAGGGGTGGGGGGGGGGGGGGGGGGGGGGGGAGAGGACATGGGGGCTGGGGGGGGGGCTAGGGGGAGAATGGGTCCCAGCTCCAAGGTTTAACAATTTTCAAGATCTACAGGCTGTAATGGTAGAAGCCAACTTGGATTTACTGATGGTTGCAGAGACATGGTTCACGGTGAGCAATGACTGGGATATAGTTATACCTGGCTATAATCAATTCAGGAAGGATAGGGTAGGAAAAAAGGGCGGTTATAGGTGAGGAAATGGGCATTTCATGGGCGATCTGAAATTTGCACATGTAGTTATAGAATATGGCCAAATTTTCATTGGTGTAAATGAATGTGTGTAGTTTTAGGTGCTGAAATATCAACTAAGCATATTCTATATACTGTGCCTAAATCTAGGCACTGCTTATACTATATGCTTAGTAAGCACTGATTTCTGCACCAATTTTTTAGGTGCCATATATAGAATCTTCCACAATGTGACTTTGGCGTGTAATTTACAGAGTAGTACCTAGCTATGTGTAAATACCAATTATTGGCACCTTTGATGCTCGTAAATGCTTCTATTTTATAGACTACTTACACACTTGTTCCTGGATTCTATATATGATGCCCAAAGTTGTATGCCCACCTTTGAACTTGTTTCCGAGATGTGAGCACAAATAAATTGGATAATGAGCTCTGAACCATCAATAATTGGGTTCTATCAACCAATTATTGATTTTAATAAGCATTCATAAAATTTTGCACACACATTAGGATGCCTAACTCTTATGGCGCATATCTCAAAAGGGCATGACTGTGGGCATGTTGGGGGCATTCTGAAATGTGTTTAAAATTACAGAATACTGCCTCACCACACCTAACTTGGACATTGGCATTTATGCCAGGATTCAGGAGGTTTAAATCCGGTACCCAAAATGTAGGTGCAGGATCCACGTTAAATGCTATTCTATATAAGGTGTGTGCACTCTATAGAATAATGCTTAGCGCTGCATTTTTTATAAGTACATAAGTACAAAAGTGTTGCCATACTGGGACAGACTGAAGGTCCATCAAGCCCAGTATCCTGTTTCCAATACTGGCCAATCCAGGTCACAAGTACCCGACAAGATCCCAAAAACAGTGCAATACATTTTATGCTGCTTATCCGAGGAATAAGCAGTGGATTTTTCCCAATTCTATTTTAATAATGGCTTATGGATTTTTCTTTTAGGAAGCTATCCAAACCTTTTTTTAAAACCCGCTAAGCTAACTGCTTTTACCACATCCTCTGGCAACGAATTCCAGCATTTAATTACACACTGAGTGAAGAAATATTTTCTCTGATTCATTTTAAATATACTACTTTGTAGCTTCATTGCATGCCCCTAGTCCTAGTATTTTTGGAAAGAGTAAACAAGTGATTCACGTTTACCCATTCCACTCCACTCAGTATTTTATATACCTCTATTGTATCTCCTCTTAGCCATCTTTTCTCCAAGCTGAAGAGCCCAAGCTGTTTCAGCCTTTCCTCATAGGGAAGTCATCTCATCCCCTTTATCATTTTCATTGCCCTTCTCTGTACCTTTTCTAATTTAACTATATCTTTTTTTGAGATGCGGTGACCAGAATTGCTCACAGTATTCAAGGTGTGGTTGCATCATAGAGCAATACAAAGGCATTATAACAGCCTCGTTTTTATTTTCCATTCCTTTCCCAATAATACCTAATATTCTATTTGCTTTCTTTGCTACCGCAACATATCATCAATGATGACTTCTAGATCCTTTTCCTGGTTGGTGACTCCAAACGTGGAACCTTGCATTACGTTGCTATAGTTTGGGTTCCTCTTTCCCACATGCATCACTTTGCACTTGCTCACATTAAACATCATTTGCCATTTTGATGCCCAGTCTCCCAGTCTCGTCTGGTGCCTAAGTTTCAGTGGATCAATGTAAGACAGAAGAAACAAATCTCCGCAGGGGTATATGGTGTGTAGCGAAGATGACACAAAAAGTAAACGATGCTCCAGATGAAAGTAACTATTTATTGGATGATGAACAAGACTCAGCATAGCTGTGCTTTGGCCTATAAGGTCTGCATCAGGAGTCTCTTGTGTTCAATAATTACATCCACTTGTTGTATATGTTGTTGTTAGTATGTCTGATGCGCTCTATGCACTGGGATAAAACAATAGTTACTTTCATCTGGACTTTTTGTGTCATTGTCACTGTTTCATTACTAAGTTTCAGTGTCATTAATTGAATTCACTCCTAGGTGTCTAATAATAGGCACCAAGTTATAGAAAGAGGGGGACTGGTTTTGCCTTTACTTACTACACTGAGGAGCTGCTACATGCATCTACCACTGTTTTTATGCACCTGAGTCTGCCCTCTTCTATTCTCATCATGACCTTGGACTCAAGAATTCATATTTGACTATAGATGATTCTCAGTAGACCACGGATTAGAAATTCTACACCAACAATGGTAGAAATTCTTAAATTTTCCCTAATAATGGCATCTTTTACAAAGCCACACTTTCCTATGGGCATCCTCTCATTTTCCATTCAGGAATCACTAGTGTGACTTTTTAAAAGATGCCCTAAGTTAACTGGAAGAAACTATATTTTTCTTTGATCAATAATTTAATAAAATCATTCTTTTCAGTTCCAGTTCATCTATTTCAAAAAGCTTAAATATAACAATTTTTCTCTGTAGCTCTCTAATACATTCCAGAATCTGGAATGTTATTCTTGCCATATCTGTAGTTAAAATGTCTGCTGTTTTTTGTCTTTGTATTTTTATCTCCACTACTTATTCTGTGGTCTGCTTGCATAAGACCAATTCTGAAGCATGTTTCATTGTTTTAATATGAAATCAACATTTTTAGTTGAAGCTCTACTAATGTGCTGGTAAGTCTTCTTTGTACATCTCTTTGGCACCAAGCAGACATGATAAACGCTCCTTGTGCATCAGTAAAACTTGATTCATATTAGTGCTTAAATTTTCTCTTTGTTTGTTTCATGACGGATAACCTACTCAGAAACAAAATCTCATTTACAAAAGTGTCCTGCCAGTGTCCTGTTGGTAGCATTAATAATGTTGCATGTTATATTGAATAATACAGAGGAACCAAATGCCATTAATAATATCTATTCTTAGTGTTATAATTTATCAGCTGTATAACTTTTTAATTAATAAAAGTGTGAACAGCAATTTGGATGTCAAAAGGCATCAGTACTGATGTCTGAAAATGAGCAAAGAAGTCAGAGAAGATCAAAGGACGGAAACAAATATGGAAGGAGAAGCTGAATGTAAAAGTTATATCAGGACTTTCTTTTCATAGGTATCTGGGACACTGCATAGAAAAAAAAAAAAAAACAACCTTGCTTAAAAGAGGATGGTTGAACACTAATGGGGCAAAATTAGCTGAAAGGGTTTTAAAAGTTTGAATGAGAACTCTAATAACTTATTTATGCATAAATTTCTGATTGCTTAGCTGCCTATCAGTTTTACCAGTTGCAAAGAAATAAGATAGCTCAAGGTTGCTGAAGGGCATCAGAAAAGTAATAGCCTGATTTACATGACTTCTACCCCCCACTCCGCCCCCTCACTAGAGATACAGAATGAGAGAAAAAACAGGCCCTGAATAAGCATAGGCATTGGTACAGGGTGGCACCCTTTTGCTACTCCATCTAGGACCAGGTAAACTATGTAAACTGGTTTAACAGGGGCTGCATCTCTCGTGCCAGTAATGTTGGCACCAGGTCGCATGACAGCTACATTCTGCTTTTTGTAGGTGACAGGCTGCACAAATCTAAACTGCTAATTTTGAATCATGGGGCTATGTATCAATGGAACCCTACGTGATTTAACCATATAATTGAAACAGATGAAGTTTGAACCATGCAGGACTCTGCGGATCAAGCCTCATAGTTCAAGCTGAGGTACAGAGCCACAGTCCCAGTCAGACCAGATTCCAGGTGCTGCACGAAGAATGAGATTTGGAGATGGAGGGGGAGGGAAAAGGTGAAGAGAGCAGAAAATGAATGGGATGGGGGGAGAGAAGAAGAACAGAGCAGAAGATAGATGGTGAAGAAGGGTAACAGAGCAGAAGATAGATGAAATGGGGGGGGGGGGGGGGGAGAAGCGGAATAGAACAGAAGAAGAATGGAACTGAGGGGGAAGAAGGGGAACAGTAGAAGATGGATGTGATGGGGGGGAGAAGGGAAACAGATCATAAGATGGTACTCGGAGATGCGGAAGGGGAATAAAGCAGAAGGTGGATGGGACTCAGAAGACTAGGACTTGGTAATTGAATGGGATAGTGTTTGGGGCAGAGTAGGGAATTATGGATGGAAGCGTAAGAAATTTGGGGGATAATAAGGACTTGGCAAATGGTAGATATGAATAGGAGTGTGTTGATGGATTGGTAGTATAATTAAGGGTATAAAGTAGGGATAAGATAAAGATGATGATGTGAATGACCTGGATAGAGGATATGAGCCACTGGAAAAGGATGGAGGGGTATGAGAGGGGAAGGGAATGGGTCTCTACAGGGGCTGAGTGAGGATAGAAATGGAGTAAAATCATGAGAGATAATAAGAGGTGGTGCTGAGGGTAAGAGATAGAAGAATGACCTGAAGGCAAGGGAAAGAAGTAGAGACAGGGGTAGAGAAAGGCTGGTGAGGAGATGAGACTTATAAGGGTTGAAAGGGTGAATTCAGAGGATGGAAATTGGAGGCTAGGGGGTAGGTGAAAAACAGGGATAATAGGAGACTAGGGAAGCAGAGAGATAGAAGGGGAAATGGGAGTGCTGGAAAGAGGGTGAGAGGGAAATAAGAAAAGATGGTAGATAGATAAGAAGTGAAAAGGAGACTAAGGACTAGAGTAAGAAAAAGGGAGAATGTGGGGTAAAATCAAAGCGGAGGAACTATAGAGGCAAGGCTGGTGTTAGGATTTCTGGTGCCACCTGAAAACTATAAATAAATGCCCCGCTCCCTAATTCTCTTCCCTTCCCCACCATGCAGTTGTTGCTGTCCTCCCTTAGGATATGAATTCTCATCATTTTGCTATTTTTTCTACCTGCTTGTGTCCATTGCCACCCTATTCTCCTCCCCCACCCCCAAAGTTGAAGTTTGCTGTCAAAATTGCAGTTTATTGCTTGTCAGGGGACTTGGGTAGCCATTATTTTAAAAGAGAATGCCACTTGCCACTGCCCGTGCTTCACTCCTGCCCTGCCCCCAAATAACTGCAGGGATGGCAATAGTGTAGGTTTCAGCACCTGCAGGCCACATAAGGAGGGGTGGGGGGGGGGGGGGGTAGTAGAAAAGGTTTCACTCTTCAACCCCTATTGAGCCACATTCCCCTCAGTATCACAATATACACAATATAAATAATGCATCAATATAAATAATAGGAAAATTAAACAAGCCAGATTTCTACAGATCACTACATATAAAATTCATGTTAACAGAATACCTGGCCTTGATCTCACACACACACACACACACACACACACACACACACACACACACACACACACACACACACACAGAGAACATCTTCAAGAAGTACAGAATAATTTGATAATAAAAATATGTAGACAAATATTAAAATGAAACCCAAATAAACCGGAGGCTGCATTAATTACAACACCAGAAAAAATAGAAAAGGATGCATTGTGCAAACTATAGATTTAGCAGATGCCAGGGCTGGCACCAAAAGAAGGTGAAACCAAGGCAACTGCCAGGCTTCCAGGCCAGAGATGGCCTCAAGCCTGTATGAAGCTGAAGAAGATGTAACCTGCTAGAGAGCTTTGGGGACCCCTTCCAAATTTCTGCTATGGGTTACAACCATGTTAACAATGTAAGAATAGCCATACTGGGTCAGACCAATGGTCCATCTAGCCCAGCATCCTGCTTCCAACAGTGGCCAATCCAGGTCACAAATACTGGCAGAAGCCCAGTTAGTAGCACCATTCCATGCTACCAATCCTGGGGCAAGCAGTGGCATCCCTATGTCCATCTCAATAACAGACTATGGACTTTTCCTCCAGGAACTTGTCCAAATCTTATTTAAACCAGATAACTAACTGCTGTTACCACATTCTCCAGTAACGAGTTCCACAGCTTAACTATTCTTTGAGTAAAAAAAGTATTTCCTCCTACTTTTTAAAAAGTATTTCCATGTAATTTCATTGAGTGTCCCCTGGTCTTTGTACTTTTTGACTCTTGGGCAAATGCATTTCAACTAAAACTCAATAAAGAAAAAACTCATTGTCTCATCCTCTCTTCCCAACACAGCGTGGACAACCCCAAAAGTATCAACACCCCAGACTACACCCTTCCTATATCAGACAGCCTGAAAATCCTTGGTGTAACAATAGACCGCAACTTAACATTAGAGAGCCAAGTGGCATCCACAACAAAACAAATGTGGAAACTCAAATGCCTGAAACAATTCTTCACGAGGAAAAAATTTTGCAACCTGATACAATCAATGGTGGTAAGCCACGTAGACTACTGCAATGGAATTTATGCAGGATGCAAAGAACAAACCTTAAAGAAACTCCAGACCGCTCAAAACACGGCAGCTAGGCTTATATTTGGAAAAACACGATTTGAAAGTGCAAAACCCCTCTGCGAAAAACTACATTGGCTCCCAATCAAAGAATGCATTACCTTCAAAATCTGCACCCTGGTCCACAAAACTATCTACAGTGAAGCCCCAGGATACATGACAGACTTAATCGACCTACCTTCTAGAAACAAATCAGAATCAACACGGTCATACCTAAATCTGCACTACCCAAGCTGCAAAGGACTTAAACACAAATCAACTTACGCATCCAGCTTTTCCTACATAAGCACACAACTGTGGAACGCATTACCAAAAGCCTTGAAAACGACTTACGAACACCTAAACTTCCGGAAATCACTAAAAAACAACCTGTTCAAAAAGGCTTACCCTACCGATCCTACTTAAATGCCTGCAACACAACAAAACTAAAGTATGTAATGGACAAAACTCAACTCTTCCGCTGTATGGTTCCCTAATGTGGCTATGCCAAATGATCTCTATCTTAACACAACATCACTATGTATTTGTTCTCACCGGAGTCTGCAAGCGCCTCTCTGGTACTATGTAAGCCACATTGAGTCTACAAATAGGTGGGAAAATGTGGGGTACAAATGTAACAAATAAAATAAATAAATAAATCATTTTGGTCGCTCTTCTTTGAACCTTTTCAAATTCCAATATGGTGACCAGAATTGAATACAATACTCAAGGTGAGGTCACACCATGGATTGGTACAGAGGCATTATATTCTTTGTCTTATTTTGCATCCCTTTCCTAATAATTCCTAGCATCCTGTTTGCTTTTTTGGCCACCACCATACACTGGGCAGACGATTTCAGCTTATTGTCTACAATGCACCTACATCTTTTTCTTTAGTGCTGACTCCTAAGTTGGACCCTAGCATCAGGTAACTATGATTTGGATTATTCTTCCCAATGTGCTTCACTTTGCATTTGTTCACATTAAATTTCATCTGCCATTTGGATGCCCAGTCTTCCAGTTTCCGAAGGTCTTTCTGCAACTTTTCACAATCCGCATGTGTTTTGGTATCTCCTTCTAGCTCTAAGTTATCATCAAATTACATTATTCATTCATTTAAGTATTTATATACCACTTAGACTTAAGCAGTTTACAGTTCCATTTTACATATACTGGGACTATCCCTAGTGGACTCACAGTCTAAGTAGTACACTATACTACTTTTGTGCCTGGGGAAACAGAGGGTTAAGTGACTTGTCCAGGGTCACAAGGAGCTGCAGAAGAAATTGAACCTAGTTCCCCAGGATCTCAACTCACTGCTGACCATTGGGCAGCAGCAGGAATCAAACCCAGTTTCCAAGGTTCGCAACCTGCTACAATAGCTATTAGGCCACTCCTCCATTTTTTGGCTAGTTTTCCCAAAACCCAAACTTACAGATTGCAACTTGTACCATTAGATTCCTTTTAGGTATGAAAAACTTTGACCGTGACACTCTGCACTTTTTTAAAGGAATACTGGCTCCCCATAGCTTACAGAACCCCTCATCTTAAGTCTTCAGATCAAGTTCTCGGGCCTTCCTACATTCCTGGCTACCCTTCTTATACATTATTCACCTGGAAGAACTCATTGCTCCTTTGACAATTCACTCTTTTTGTCAAGTTAATTTGGACACTACCAGGAACTCCTGTTTTAATGTCTCTGTACCTATCCTATCTCAAAATGGCTTCCACAACCTCCAATAGCAGTCTTGCATGACTGCTGTAGGAGGCCCCGGAAGCCATTTTAATGTAGGAGCAAGTGGGGATCACTCTTGCCCTCTCTGGCCACTATCAACATGGTAGGCCCAGGAGGGGAGCTGCTGTCAATGGCTGGGTCCAGGAGGGAGGCACTTTTTGGTTGAAGGAGGGAGTTGGGGCTGTGCAACACAGTTTTAGTTTCAGCTGAAAATGCACTGGCATTTTTGGTTGAAACTGAAACAAGTCCAAACGTGAATTTCAAGCCAGTTTTGGCACTAAAGCCAAAACCAAAACCAAAATGTGGTTGGCCTCTAATCTAATGTCTTATATCCAACATCCTCTATCTGTCTTCCTAGTCCCCTCTCCGTAGGTTGTCAACAACTCCCCAATCTGTATCCCCATTCCCCTTTCCATTGTTCCATCATGTCCAACATGTCTCCTTCAAACTCCCCATTGCCCACTCAGTGCCCCCAATTCCACTATCTCCCATTCCTGACTGTTGCATCACTCTGAATCCAAACCTGCAACTGCAAGAGCCATGACAGAAGTAAACAACTTGCAGGATCTGCCTTTCACAGACATGCTGTAGAGATGCTGGTTTCACTCCCACAAATACAGGAAGAAGCCTGCATCAAGGGAAGAGGGACTGGCATTGCTTCAATGCACTTGTATAGAAGTGTATATTACCATCATAGCTAAGAGCTTTGATTCAAGGCCTGACTTTGGTTCAGTATCTAAAATGAGAGAAAACCTTAGAGGCCCATAACTCTAACCTGTACTTCAGTGTGACTGCAGAACTCATGATCTGTTGTGACACTCTGATGCAGCAGAATGAGGAACGGGCATAGGTGGAAAAACAGCAACATGGTTTAGCAACATGGTGGTCACAGATGTTCTGCAGCTGACAGAACAAGATAACTCCTCAGGAGAATGACCTAGCTTTCTAAGAAGAGTTAGTCCATTATATTATTAGCATTTCTAAGTAAATAATAGCTATTAGCATTTCCAAGAAGAACTAACCAACTCATTACCATAGCCAATCAGTGTTGGCCACGGTGTTGTCGTGTGTCCAATGGGGCATGATTGTTGTTGTGTTACCTGTAGCCTGAAAAGACCTATAAATATGCATGTACTTCCTACTTCTTTAGAGACTCAGACCCAGAAGAACACCTATGTGTAGCTGTGGTACTGTACTCTCATAAGCAATTAATTGTACATACACTCGGAGAATAATAAAAGTATTTAATTGCTTATATATTCTTTGGAGTCTCAGATGCAAGCATCATGGTTGTGTTGTGGCTCTGTAATCCCTCCCCCACGAGAGGTTAAAATATGTAATTGTAACTTTCTCTTGGTGAGTAATACAATCTCTAACTTCACTTTCTCATATGTGTGGCCTTGTATTTTATCTCTCTAATGCCGTTATATTATATATGATAGTTTAGAGAGGTGGTACAAATACTAAAACACCACTGGTCTTTCAGCACTCCACTTTACTAAGTAGTGGATATTTGGGACACTGGAGTGAGAGTGGAAAAACAGTGATAATCCTGGAGTGATAAGGGGAGCCCATTATTAACAGAAGGCAGATCTTTTACTTCTATTGTGGCTCTCCAGGAGGGAAGAAAGGGAGATTAAGAGGGTGGTTGCAATGAAGAGCTGCTCCTAGGTTTGGTAGTGGTTGGCAGAAAACTAACCATTACATTAGCTAGTTATTAGTCTTGCTGACCGTCAGCCAGGCAGGTCAAATATCGGCACATTGGCAACCTTCGGGGGTGGGGGGGGGGTGTCATTAATAAGAAGAGCAAGGGGAGAATAGTGCAACTGCTAGAAGAACAAAATAGGAGACTCATAGGTACACTGGTAGGATTATTTTGGCCATCAGGGACAGGTTGAACCAGTCCTGTTTTTACTTCCATTGTATTCAATGGGATAAACCAGGACTGGATCAGACTACCTCTGATAACCTGAAGTTATCTGGATTAGCATTTATGACTTCTACATCAGCCCTCCAGGCACATAATCAGCCCTTTCTACCATCCCCACCCCCAGTTTCTGCCTGGATATTTTCTTTTTCTTCCCTCCTCTATCTGCCACCTACCTGTTCAGCATCAGCCCCTCTCTCCCTCCCTTTTCCCCTGGTCTAGCATCACACCATCTCTTTTCTCTCCTACCCACCCACCCAGCTGCCCAGCATCAGCCTGTCTCCCCCCCTTCTCCCAGTACAGCATCAACTTCTTGCTGTCCTCCCATCTATCCCATTCTGTCAGCATTACTCCCTCTTTCCCATCCACCCATACAACACCCCTTCTCTTTTCCGACCCACCCATCCATGCATTCAGTATCAACCCATCTCTACCCCAATCCCCTCTTCTTACCTCTCACCCACCTATCGATCCAACATCACCCCTTCTCTCTCACCCATCTGTTCAGAATCACCCCTTTGTATCCCCTTCCTCCCCTCTACTTCAGCATTTCCCCTCAAACCTCCCTTCTGCTTCTGTCGCTGCCACCATTGTACCTCTGGTCTATAGCAACGATCAAAGAGACAGTAGTAAATGCCAGGAAGCCTTTGATCCCATATGATTGCAATGGCCCTTTTGGTCCTGCACCTTCTGATGGTTTGTACATGTCAGTGGGGGGGTGGAACTGGCTGGGCCTTAGCAAGAACATAAGCTCAAAGGCTTCCCAGCATTTATCACTGTTGCTTGCTTGCTTGATCTTATGGGCTCGCACAACAGCAGTACTCACAGCAGCTATGGGTGCCCCCCCCCCCCCCCCCCAAATGTCAGTGCTCTCCTGCCATGTGTACTGCTCTTACCAGGTTGCACTGGCCCTGTTTAAATGCAAAGAAGAGAAAAGTGGAAAAAAAAAAAAAAAGAAAGTAAGACAGGTTAGTGCCAGACAGATGTAGAGAAGGAAGGGAAACAGACAAGAGGAGAGAGAAGAAATGGAAAGGCAAATCTGGAAAATAATTTAGAAGAAAACTGACACAAAAGAGGAAAAGAGACTGGGACCAATCCAATTTGAAAAGTAAAGTATCCATATAGCAAAGGAAGAAAAGAAAAAAAATATTGAATGCTTTTTCAGGATTGGGATGTGTCTGCTTTGGGAAATGTATATCTTTTCTAGTTTTATATTTTGCAGAGTACAAAGGAAAATGCACTTTTGTTTCTTTTTACACTGCAAACAGAATCTGTTTTTATTGTGTGTGTGTCATATTGTCTTTATTGAAACTTGCAACAAGACAAACCAAGCATACAAACAAGCAATACAACAAGCAATAAAACCCGCTAACTAATACATAAATAAAACCTTACTGGCCAAAACCCATTGCCCCCCAACAAACCCTCCCACTCAGGGAGGCTGAAACGAAAAACCCCTCCAATGCCTTGCCCACTGTAGTCCAGAACAATGCTCCTTCTCCCTCACTGCCAGCTGCTGGACAAAATGTACCACATCCCCTGCCACCTCCTGTTCAGACAGCCACTTCCGATACAATGAAGCTTGGCAGCGTGCCTGCCACAGGAAGTAACAAAGGGCTGCAGCGATGATATACAGTGTCTCCCTACACCACCCCTTTCCTTTGGGAAACCCTCCATAGACCCATTCTGCATAGGGTAGCTGGTGGAAGAAAGGGATCCCTAATTGGCGGGCTACTGCTTGACAGACTTGTTGATTGAACGGGCACTTGAGGAGGAAGTGGTCCATTGTTTCATCCTCCGTCACGCACTCCCCCCTCGGGCACTTACGATCATCGCTGTTTCTATTTTTCATGTTATTGCGAACATAAAGCCGGCTGTGGAAGGTCAGCCAGGCCACGTCCGCGATCTTCCGGGGAGGTGTGACGAATTGAGGAAAGCCAGACCTTCCTCCTGTATTGGACCTGGGCAGTCCCTCAAGGCTAGACGTGTTGAAAAGTGTGACTGAATAATGCGGTATTGTAGCTCCCTCCTGTCCTCCTTCTGGATTTCCTGTACTGTGATACCCCATCTCTTCACAAATCTCAACAGAGGTGAGATGTACTGTGGCAAGTATCCCGCCTTCCCTGGCAGGGGCATTGCCTGACCTCCCCTCACCCAATCCCTCAAGTACCGCTGAAGCCAGGAGGCCATGCTGTCTGCCCAAGCCGGCCTCCCTTCCCGCAAGACCCCTCCCAGATTTTGTTGGAAAAAGAAACAACTAAAATGTACCACAGGGTTGACCATTCCCAACCCCCCTCCCTTTTGGGCAAATAGGTCACCTCCCTCCAGATAATATTCATCCTGTTCCCCCATAGCTGTTGGAAAAACAAGCTGTATACTCTGGCACGTAACGATATAGGCAGTAAACAGACCTTGGATATGAACAGGAGAAGGGGTATCAGATAGGTCTTAATGACATGCAGTTTTTCCACAAACCACAACTTATATGATTTCCACTGGGCCACCCTTTCCTCAACTCTCCCCAGCCCCTTCTCCCAGTTGACCGTATCATAGTCCTGTCTGCCTACCCAGAGACCCAGGATCCGTACTTCATCCCTTGCTACTAGGTACTGACTGGGAAGTTTGAAAGCTGGTCTGCCCTGACCTACCCAAATTGCGGAGCTCTTATCCTGGTTTATCCGGGCCCCCGCAGCTTGTGTGTAATCTGCCATCCAGGTCTGAACTCGCTCGGCTTCCTCCTTGCTACTAATCACTATTGTGACATCATCTGCGTAGGCGACACATCGCCATGTGTGTGAACCCAAAGAGATGCCCTCTAGTTGACCGCTAAACCCTCCACTCAACCTTCTGAGGAAAGGATCTAAGGAAAGGACGTACAGCAAGGGGCTGAGGGGGCACCCCTGCCGTACCCCTGACCTCACTGCAAAGCTCTTGCCCACCCAACCGTTTATCAGAGTGCTACTCCTTGCATTGCGATACAAAGTCTGGATCCACCCTATAAACCGGTCAGGTATCCCATAGCACCGAAGCACTAGCCATAGGTACTCCTGGGACACCCTGTGAAAAGCCTTAGACTGATCAAGGGTCAACAAATACTTTCCCTTTGTCCCACCTTGACTCCTTTCCACTATTTCACGGATGGTACAAACTGCTTCCACTGCCCCTTTCCCCTTCACCGAGCAAAACTGTGCTGGGGACAAGAGACCACCCACTGCCCCAGCCAGGCGGTTATAAATAATCCTGGCCATTATTTTCCTATCTACATTCAGAAGACTTACGGGTCTCCAGTTCTCGATAAGTTCCAGATTTCCCTTCTTCGCGAGGAGAACTAAAATAGAACACTGCTGTGAAGGGGCCAAACACCCATTCTGCAAACACTTATTAAAAATTGCAGCTAACACTGGAATCAGGACTGCATGGAATTTTTTGTAGAACTCCGGGGTCAGCCCATCGGGACCCGGAGTTGTACGTGCTGATAGCGTATCAATAGCATCATCTACCTCTCCTGTGGTAACGGGCATGAGCAGTTGTTCCATCTCCCCCTCCGAAACCTTTTCCAAGCCTGCACGTATGATAGCATGAAGTTAGAATCCAAGCTCTCTTTCCCCCACAATTGGGTGTAAAACCGAATGACCCTGGCCTCGATTGAACGTTGGTCCGTCAATCGCTGCCCTGCTTCATCTCTCATAGCATAAATGACCTTGTGTCCTACCGCTACCTTGCAATTCTGGAAAGGATCCGGGGAATACCGATGCCCATATTCCCTTTCCAGAAGCAAAGTGGCGTATCGATCATATTGCAACATCCTCAACTGGGCCTGCAAAGCTTCTATCTCTCCCTTCTCCAGATGGTTGGAGACCGCGTGGTCCAATTGCCTGCGAAGACGACAGCACTGTGCCTGTAACCCCTGACTCTGCTTCCTGGCTAGGGACTGGAACAGGGCCTTGACTTGCCCCTTTACCATGTCCCACCAGGCTCCCTTATCATCCATCACCTCCCATAGTGTTTCTTGGTCTGCTAAAAAGCCCTCAAATATTTGTCTGTTTTCCTCTACTTCTAATGACTTTGCACTTAGTTTCCAAAATCCCAGGCCTTTCTGCGCCCCTTTGCATATTGTTAAGACTGTGGAAACTAAGGCATGATCTGAATATTCCGTCCATCTACTCGGTGCCCCTGAAACCTAGCCGACCCGCCTACAAAGAGCCAGTCAATACGGCTCTCTGTGTCTCCCCTTCTAAAAGTAAACCCCTTCCCTCCCGCCACCTCCAGTCTTGCCTGTTTTACAATTGCTGCCAGCTGGAGGCTGTCATAACCCACCTGGACCCCTTTCTATCTGCTTGCTGTAAGACCATATTAAAGTCTCCTCCGAATACAACCAATTTGCTTGTATATAAATATGGTTTCACCCGGAGCAACAGCTGCTTGCGTTCCCAGCTAATCTGGGGCCCATAAAAGTTGATGATTCGCACTGCTACCCCTCTAATTAAAACATCTAATACGACACATCTCCCCATCTCCACCTCTATTTCCCTCGTAACCTCCACTTCTCGGGTGGCAAAAAGAATTGCCACCCCTGCGCATCTGTCTTTGGCCAGAGACCAGAATGAGGGCCCCCCTTTCCAATCTCTCTTGGCCCGGTGCAGGAGCTGCAAAGAATCCAAATGAGTCTCCTGCAACAGGATGCAGTCTACTTTGCACTGGGTCAAATCGCTAAAGGCGACAAATCTAGTTCTCTCTGCCTTTATGCTGGCTACATTCAGAGTAGCAAAGATTAAGAACAAGGCAGCAATGGTTTATTTCTTAAATTTCTTACCACTCCTCATCTCTTCACCGCAATCCCTCTTCACAGATATTCCTGCCCCCATCATTTCTTCAGGATCCTCTATAATTTCTTCCAAATCCAAATCCTCCCACTCTGAGTCATCTTCCCCAGCTTTCTTTCTACCCTTTTTTTTCTTGGTTTCCTCTGGACCAGCCCTTTCCCCTTTCCCCTTTCACCCCTTCCTTACCCTCCTCTATTTCCTGCATGAGGCACTTCGTTAAACTAGTAGGATGTGATCCTAGACTTGGGGGTAACACTGCTGGCTCCTCTCTGTTAAGTCTTTCAGATGATTCATTCCTCGCTCCCCTCCCTCCTCTTCTCCTCCAAAACCTCCCTTTGAGGTGGATTCACCTCAAGATCACCCTCTCCTTCCCCTGACACCTGAAACACTGCATATCGATTACTCTGGCTCTCCAGAATCTCTGTTCTCCCCGCTCAGGCTGGCCCCCTCCCCTCCTTTCTCTGACCCCCCCTTCCCTCCATGTTTCCCTACTAGGGTCCATGCTTCGCCTTCTTTTCCCCCCTTCTTCCTACCTCCTTCTTCCATCCTTTCACTAATGCCCCTTCTTTGAATGTGATCTAAACCTGATGCCCTTTTCTCCCCCTTTCCCTTTCCCTTAGTGCCTGCCTCTGTGTGGATAGCGGTATTTGATTTCTCCATTAGTCCCTTTAATGCTTCCCGCTTCTGTCCTTGTATCCTTGTAGTTTCTGCTTGTGCCCCTTCCTCCCCTCTCCTCTCTCCCTCTACCTGATTGTGCGATGCTTGTGGGCACTTGCTAAAAGGGTGCCCCAAGCCCCCACACAGGTTATAGCGTATGGTAGTGCAGTCGCTGGTGTCATGATCTGTACTGCCACATCGAGAGCACTTTAACACTGTACACAACATGCTTAAGTGACAGAAAGATCCGCACCTGTAGCACTGTCTGGGTTGCCCTGCATAAAAGCATTGAATTTGATCCCTTCCAATGTATGCGGCTGAAGGTATATGTTGGGTGACGTGGAGGGGCATAATTGAACTAAAACGTCTATCTCCATGGGCGTTTATTTCTGAGAATGGGTCCGTGAAGGGGCGGACCGAACCGTATTTTCGAAAAAAATAGACGTCCATGTTTTATTCGACAATTTGTGAGCTGGGCGTTTTTGTTTTTCAGTGATAATGGAAAATAAAAGCGCCCAGCTCAAAAACGAATAAATCCAAGGCATTTGTTCGTGGGAGGGGCCAGGAGTTGTAGTGCACTGGTCCCCCTCACATGCCAGGACACCAACCGGGCACCCTAGGGGGCACTTTTACAAAAACAAAAAAAAAGGTAAAAGAGCTCCCAGGTGCATAGCACCCTTCCCTTGTGTGTTGAGCCCCCCAAATCCCCCTCAAAACCCACTGCCCACAAGTCTACACCATTACTATAGCCCTAAGGGGTGAAGGGGGGCACCTACATGTGGGTACAGTGGGTTTGGGGGGGCGGTTTGGAGGGCTCCCATTTACCAGCACAAGTGTAACAGGTGGGGGGGGGGGGGGGACTGGGCCTGGATCCACCTGCCTGAAGTCCACTGCACCCCCTAATAACTGCTCCAGTGACCTGCATACTGCTGCCAGGGAGGTGGGTATGCCATTTGAGGGTGAAAATAAAAAGTTGTGAAACGACATATTTTGTGGTGGGAGGGGGTTTGTGACCACTGGGGGAGTCAGGGGAGGTCATCCCCGATTCCCTCCAGTGGTCATCTGGTCATTTAGGGCACTTTTTGGGGCCTTATTCGTGGAAAAACAGGGTCCAGGAAAAGTGCCCTAAATTCTCGCTAAAAACGCATATTTTCTTTCCATTATCGGCGAAAGGCGCCTATCTCTGATTGGCCGATAACCACGCCCCAGTTCCGCCTTCACCACGCCTTCGACACGCCCCCATCAACTTTGTCCGCATCCGCAACGGAGTGCAGTTGAAAACGTCCAAATTCGGCTTTCGATTATACCGCTTTATTCGTTTTTGTGAGATAAACGTCTATCTCCCGATTTGGGTCATAATATAGGCGTTTTTCTATTTCGATTATAAGCTGGATAGCCTGCCTGTTTTAATTTTACAAGGGCACTCCACCCCCTGCCCACACACGACTCTGGTCTGGTATTTTGCTTAATGGGGTCCTAATTTCAGCATACCGTCCCAACCAGTACGACAGGTCTGCAGCCGTGAGAGACTCATTACGTACCAAAATGGTAATCTGGACTGCGTCCTGTCTACTGATGGGGACAGCCTTAAAATCCACCCATCTACCCTGATGCTGCACCTCTGTGTACTTTTCTCAAAACAGGTCCAATCCTCGCCCTGTTAAGAAACTAATATCATATTCAGGGATTCCCACAGGGTGTATGCATGCATACAAATCTTCAGGGATAAAGCCCAAGGAGAATACCATTCTTAAAACAACCTCTCTGGGTGGTGCTACCCCTGTGTCCACCCAACGCAGCTGGACAACATTTCGACGTTTTGGGGTAACACCGCTCCCGGGACCCCGCAACGGGCCAGAAAATGGATTTCCCCTTGTCCCTGTGTCTGACTCCTGCCTCCCCTCCTCCTTCCCTGTCTCTACCCCTCCTCCCCGTACTACTGCTGCAAAGGATAAAGGGGCTGATACCAGTATGCTCCCCCCTCCCCCACTCCCTTTCCCAACATCCTCTTCTTGCCTTCGTCCCCTCCCCTCTCTTCCCCTTCCTCCTCTCCCATGTCCACTAACCCCACTATGTTCAGTTCACTTGTGCTGTTTCTGTCTCTTCCCCCTCTGCAATGTCCTACTTCCAGTCCTTTGCCAGTTGCTGCTGTTCCCAACCAGCACTCGTTCCCTTGCTCTGCAACTGTCCCACTCAGACCAGGTCTGGGATCCATCTCCTCTTGTAGCTGACACTCTCCTCCATGCACTTTCTCTGTATCTGCCACTGTCTTACTCAGTCTGTGTCTTGGCTCCGCCTCCTGGTGCAGCTGACACTCTCCATGATTATTTCTCTCTTTTCTGGGACTCCTGCTTTGATGGGCTTGAGTTTCTGTGAAGCTCCCTTCTGCTCTTTCTTCTTCTTTCTGAGTAGCAGAATCTATTGGGAGCCCCTGCCTCTCACTGGGCTTCCCCCATGATGTCATGAGCACTTCTGATTGAGATTGGATGGCAGCTCTTGGACTGCCCATCTCAGAGGTCTGCCCTATCAATTCTGTCCATGAGTGACTGTGGTGTTCCCACGATGTTCCTGCCCTCTGTCCACCATATTTGCTCTCAGCTTCTTCCATCTCACCTAGTACTCCACTACTTCATTCCTGTACTTTCCCATCCTCTTCAGTCTCTGTCTCCAGCTGCAAAAGCCCTTGTTTTTGCTCTGCTTTCCCTCCCATTGTTCCTGGTAACGTCTGTACTTGTTCAGTGTGTAGTGATTCTTCTCCAACCTTTAGATTGTAAGCTCCTTTGAGCAGGGACTGTCCTTCTATGTTAAATTGTACAGCGCTGCGTAACCCTAGTAGCGCTTTAGAAATGTCAAGTAGTAGCATTCAAACTGTTCAGATTCTCCTCAGCATTCAAACTGTTCTGATTCTCCAGGCTGTCTTTCCTCTCTGTCTCTCCCAGCAAACCTAAGCTCTTCTCTGTGGGTTCGGCTATGCCTTGCCAGCTCTCTAAGTATAATGGACACTTTTGAATTTTTTTCAGTTTCATAGCTCTTTTGTGTTCCAAACTTGCTGCATGCACTGCTGGAGCCCCTCCGTATCTACAGTGCCTGCCACAACTAAACTAGGAGCCCCTGTTCCACAAGGCTGGTAAGTGGATGGAGCACCTAGCTCTTGGGAATCCTGTAAGAAATAAAATACTGGTGATAACTGGGAATTATTTGTGTCACTCTTGTCATTTCCTCCTTCTGGCTGCTGCTGTTTCTCTTCCAGCAGAGCCTGTGGGGTCTCTGGAACCACAGAGTCCTGTGTGTCTCTGGGTTCCGCGTCCTGCTGGATCTGGGACTGCGTCTGGGTCTGCTGCATGTGTTCCCTGTTCAGGAAAACCTCATGAAGGGGATTACCTCTGCAGTTCTTTAATTTTTGCAGCTGCCTTTGCTTTGCTGTAAGCCGCTTCTGGAGTGCTTCCACTCCCTTAACATACTTGTCTCGTGGTCCAGTGCAAGCCAGGTTACACATAGTTTTTGCTAGCTTCAGCCGCTTCCTCAGTACCTCTATTTCACCTTCTACTCGATTAATTTTCTTCACTGATCTAATGACTTCAGGAGTCATTTGCTGGGCCTCTTTCTTCTGCCAGGCCCTAGGCCTGGATTCCTCCTCCTCCTCTTCCTCACTAACGTCCTCCTCAGACTCTCTGCTACTATCTTCCTCCACCTCTCCTCTGATACTGGATGCAGAGAACTCCGCTCTGGAACCCGGGCCCTGCCTTCTTGCCCCCTGTTCTTCACCCAGCTTAGGAATGTTATGGACAGGACTTAGTCAGGGTGAGCTGGCTCCTCTGCAAGCGCCGCTGGGTTCTGGTCCTTCCTCCGTCCACAGGCCTGGGCTCTCCTGGTTCTCTTGGTTGCATGCTTGGGGCTCGGGTGGAGGAAGCCTCCCCTTCATGGTGTTTCTCAGCTCCAAGTGTGCTAGGCCTTTCAGCCTGGGGCCCTCCTGCAGGGGGGCCCCTTCCCCTCTGCATTGTTCAGCAGCCACCGGGTACAGCAGCTCTCCTTCCAACACCTCTTCACCACAGGTCTGTTCTCTGCAAGTGTGTGTGTGTGTGTGTGTGTATGTTGGGGGGGGGGGGGAAGTTTGTGTCTGCATTTTTGTGCTCCCCTATTCTGTATCCAGGACTAGAGATAGACATGCTGGGGTCGAGGATAGAAATTTAGGAGGGGGAACCCAAAGTAACATTTGCAGGCTGCATTTTGTTTCTACTTGGGGCAAGTTTGGAACCCCTTGTGGTAGGGGTGCCCAGGACAATTGTCTTTGATTACAGCCCTGCCTGTATCAGGTGAGGGTCTGTCCATGTTCTGCATGTGTGACTGAGGTGAAGAATTGTGCCAACATGCAGTGTCAGTGTAGGAATTTGTAACAGTCCAGCTTGTTCCAGTTTTCCAATAGTTTCATGTTCAAGGTTCAAGTTTATTCCATTTTTGATATAGAGCTCATTACAAGTACATTTGTAAACCAATCAGAAAGGCACCTAATACATTACATAAATCCAAATAAGAAAGCAGGTATGAATAGAAATCAGAATTCATAAAGCAAGTAAAGTATGTAAGAAAAAAGTGTGGAACAGAATTGTCAGCCACATCCGCAGCCCTCCAAATGCAGGAAAGTCAGGGAGATGGCAAGGTCCTATATTAGGGGTCAAACACATCCCAAAAGAGGAAGGTCTTATCTCCTTCTCAAAATTCTGAAAGGATTGTTCCAATCAAAGATGGGAGAGGAGAGCATTCCACAGTGTAGGACCAGTAAAGACTAAAGAGTCATGGATTTGATATACTGCCTTTCTGTGGTACAACCAAAGTGGTTTACATTTGTTATGTGCAGGTACTTTCTTTTTTTTTTCATTTATAAAATTTTTATTGATCAAACAGGTTTACAACATTCCAGAACCACAGGTTCCCTCAACAATTCAACTTATAAATATATGAACATTTTTCCACAAGCCTCTTTCCCCCCCCCCCCTACCCCCTCCCCTTCCCCCCCCCACCCCTTCTCTTATTTCTTTGGTTTAACCCACCCTCTTCATTAAATTTCTTAAACCAGAAAGAAAAAACTTTTCCAAATGTACCCATTCCTCTGCATTGGGATTATGACGCCCCTTGCGTCTATCTGTCATCTTTTCCATAGCAGCCACCAATCTAAGTTTCTCTACCCATTCTGTCTTTGTGGGTCCCCTAATTTGTTTCCATTTTAGTGCCACCATTGTTTTTGCAGCGGCCAGACCCATAGGCAATATTCTGTTTTGCCACTTCTTCCTCCCTCTGTTTCCCCAACCTAGAAGACACCATTTTGGATCGCGGGGGAACACGATACCCACCATCTTAGTTAATGAATTTATTACTTCTTTCCAGAACACCTGTAAAACTGGGCATTCCCACCAAACATGAAAATAGGTGCCCTTCTCCTTCTCACATCTCCAACATGTGTCTGAAGCATTGGGAAACATTGCCTTTATTTTATCTGGCGTGTAATACCATCTACTCAATATTTTGTAGGCATTTTCTTTGATACGAACACAAATGGATGCTCTCTTAACTTCCATACATATTTTCTGCCATTCTGCTTCTGTAAATTCGGTCTCGAGATCTCGCTCCCATGCATACATAAATGGCAATTTTACAAAATCCCTTCCCCTGATATATTCGTAAAGTTTAGTGATCCCTTTCCCTCTCAGGTCTATATCCCCCCACAAATTTTCAAACTTTTCACTTTTAATTGGGCCCTCTTTCATCCCCTTCTCTTTTATAATATAATCTTTCACCTGAAGATATGCATACATATCCGTCTCAGGCAAGTCATATTCCCTTCTAAGGTCCGTAAAATTTCTAATTGAACCATTGTCTAGGAAATCCCGGAATCTAATCAAGCCCTTTTGGAACCATGTGGAAAATATCCTACCGTCCCTCCCTCCTGGAAATCCAGATTCCTGGGTAATCCAAGCATAGGTAGATCTGTACTGGGCTCCCCGTAACCTTTTCTTGAGCATTTCCCACAGCGTAAGTAGATGTGAAACAAAAGGGTTTAATGCCATCTTCCTATAATTAACTTCTGGAGTAGAACCCCATAGAAGGGCATCAAGCCGCCCCCCCTGAACAAAAATCTGTTCCAACCTTGTGATAGGCGACAGATCCACTTTGCTCCATACACCAATTTGTTTCAGTTGAGCTGCCCAGTAATACCAAAGTATATTTGGCATACCTCTCCCTCCTTGCTCCACCGCCCTCCATAGGGTCCTCCAGGAAAGTCTAGCTTGCTGCCCTCCCCACACAAACCCACCCAACTCTGTTTGTATCTTCTGAAGCTCCCCCTTTGGGACTGGGATTGGTAGGGTTTGAAACAAGAACAGTAATCTAGGTAAAATATTCATCTTTATGGCTGCTATCCTGCCCCACCATGACAGCCAGCTCATCTTCCATCTATTTAGGTCCTTTCGTATTTCTCTGATTAGGGGAACATAATTCAACACATATAAGCTGTCTAAGTCACATGGAATCCAAATACCCAAGTATTTAAAACTAGTGGTTACTACCCGGAATGCAAAATGTCTTCCCATCTGCTCTTTTTCATGTTCTGATATTGTTATTCCCATTATTTCAGATTTGTCGAAATTTACTTTGAATCCCGACAATGCTCCAAATGCATCTAATTCCCACACAATTATAGGTAATGTCAGCAATGGTGCTCCCACATAGAATAAAATGTCGTCTGCAAATAATGCTATTTTGTGATCCCTCCCCCCCATCCTAACCCCTTAACATCCCTTAATTCTCTAATTCTTTGGGCCAGCGGCTCTATCGAGATCGCAAATAGTAGTAGTAGGGACAAGGGGCACCCCTGCCTAGTTCCCCTTTGAATAGCAAATTGACTTGACCAGCCCCCGTTTACTTTAATCCTAGCCACCGGTGTTGAGTATAAGCCTTTTACCCATCCCACGAAAACACTTCCCAATCCCATCTCCAGCATTACATCCCATAAATACTCCCATTCGACCCGATCAAACGCCTTCTCAGCGTCGACCGTGAGGAGTGCTAGGGAGTCGCCCCTTTTCTGTGCCCCCCAGATGAGATTTAGAGTGCGTCTAATGTTGTCTGCTACTTGTCGTCGTGCTATGAAGCCTGATTGGTCCTCATGTATCAGGGTGGGAAGTATCTCCTTCAGCCTCTCAGCCATAATTTTAGCTAGGATCTTAACATCTATATTAATAAGGGAGATTGGTCTGTAGGATCCACACACTGTTGGGTCTCGGCCAGGTTTTAACAATACTGGGATCCCTGCTTCTCGCATACTAAGTGGCGGATTGCCCTCTACAAAGCAAGCGTTCCCAATCCTCACCAATAATGGCCCTAACTCCTGCTGGAAAACCTTATAAAATTTTGCCGTGTACCCATCTAAACCAGGTGATTTCCCTCCCTTTAGGCCTTTTATGACAGACAGTACTTCTTGTAAATCAATCGGAGCTTCCAGTGCCTCCCTTTGCTCTGGTGTAATCCTCTGCAATTCTAAATCCTGCAAGTACTCTTGTATTACCTCTTTCTGGTGCTCTTTTCCTTTAGTATACAATTTTGTATAGTATTTCACAAATTGCTCTCTAATGTCTTCATCCCTATAAAACATTGCATCTTTTGCTCCTTTTATTTTAACAATCGTGTTTTTCACCCTTTTCTCACGCAACCTCCTAGCGAGCATACTTCCCGCCCTGTTACTAAATTCAAAAAATCGCTGTTGCATCAAGCGCCTCTGAAATTCCATCTTTTCATCTGTATAGTTTGCAACTCTGATCTCCACTTAAGGAGTTCCTGTAACTGTTGTGTTCCCCCCTCCCGTTGGTGCCTAGCTTCTTGCCTCACCAATTCTCTACGCACCTCCATTTCGTGCTGTTCCCGTGTCCTTTTCTGGTATGTTCCCTTTCAAATAAGGTGTCCCCTGATCACCGCCTTTAAGGCATCCCATAAGGTCCTCTCCCTCACCTCCCCGTTGTCATTGATTTCTAAATATTCTTTAATTGCTGTTCGAATCTCCTGACAGTCCCCCTCCTGATCCAATAAGGTCTCATTAAGCCGCCAGACCTGTCCACCAACACGGTGGCCCATACCTCCCAATGAGATCCATACTGGGTGTGATCAGATGCATGTATACTTTCAATTTCTGCATTATTCACCACTCCCCATAGCTCCCTACTACACCAAATCGCATCAATCCTGGAGTAAGAGTTTGAGCATGTGAATAGTGAGTGAATGTTTTTTGGGCTGGATGGTGGAGTCGCCACACGTCAATTAGATCTAATTCCCTCATCAATTTTAGTAATAGGCGTCTACTATTCCCTCCCCCTCCCATCCGTCCTTTGGAATGATCCATTTCATCGACCGGGAAGTTAAAGTCCCCCCCCAAAATGACCCTGCCTTCTACAAAGTTTGTCAATTCTGCTCTGATATGTTCATAAAACTTTCCCTGACCCACATTAGGGGCATAAACATTTATTAATGTGAGCGGACCACTGTTAGTCTTCCCCTTAATTGCAATACATCTTCCTTCTCCATCTTTATAGATGGCCTCTTTGACAAATTGCAAGTGTTCTTTCACGTAAATGACCAAACCTCCTGTTTTACTCCCTCTGGGATCGGCCAATGTAAAGCTTTCTCCTATACCCTTATTCAAAATTAATGGTGTGTCCTGTGTCCTAACATGGGTTTCTTGCAACATAGCAATGTCCCATTTCATTCTGTGTAGTTCTCTAAAGATAATACTTCTCTTTTTTGGGCAGTTTAAACCATTTATATTCCACGATCCCACCTTTAACCCCCCTCCCGCCCCTCCCGCCCCTCCCGCCCCTCCCCGGAACCCCCCCTCCCCCCCATGGGCCTGTCCCGCAACTGGCTGCCACCCTCTCCAGCCAGTTTGCCCTTAAGGAAGTGAATCCCTCCCACATCCGGGCCATGCAGCCTTTGAAGTGAAAACAATCTCTAATCAGCACTCCCCCTCAATTTTCCCCTCTAAACATTTTCCCCTCAAACCAGTGTCACAAGTGTTCCCCCCTTCCTTACCCTTCCAGCTTTCCCTCTAACCAAAATTATGTTCTGAAAGTCCATACTCTATACTGTTCAGGTTCCATCTTCAGTCTCAAGGTCCTGTCTCTCCGCACGCTGTGAAAGGCACTCATGCCGCCTCTGCACCTTCTGCCAGCCATTCTGCTCCCTTCTGACTGGGCTTCGTTGCTGCTGCTGCTGTGTCCCAGCCGCCTCTTTCGGGAGGTCTGTACATCCCATTTCACTCAGTACTTTCCAGGCCCCCACATGCGAGTGTAGCCTCCGGGTGATATTGCCAGCTGTTATTTGTATTCCAAACGGGTGCAACCACCGGTACCGCAGCCCTGCTTTCTGCAAATAGGTCGTGACTTCTTTAAAGTCTCTGCGCCTTTGTAATGTTTTTCGAGCCAAATCCTGAAAAACTGTAATTTTCCCTGTTTTCCACTCGACTACTCCCATGGATCTCGCTTTCCGCCATATTGCCTCTTTAGTTGGGAATTTGTGGAAACAAGCTATTATGTCTCTCGGTGTTCCACCTCTCTGCGGGCCTAAACTTCTATGTGCCCTTTCTATTTCCACAGTCTCCATTTCCACGGCCTCGCTAGAGCTACTGTCGTGCTGGAACAGGAATGTGCAGAAATCTTTAACTGTTTGTACTGCATCTTTAAATTGGTCTTCCTCTGGCACTCCCTTAAAGCGCAGGTTGCATCGTCGTGTGCGATTTTCTAGATCTTCCAATATTGCCTCCATCTCTTTTGTTGTTTGCTTCTCTGCTTTTAGGGACTTCTATAGCTCTCTCACCTCTTCCGTTAAGGCCTCCGCCTTTTCCTCCGTCTCTGTCAGCCTTTCCCGATCTCCCGCATCTCTTCCCGCAGCTCCGCAACTGCTGTGTGGATACTGCGTCTCGTCGTTACCAGTTCCGTTTTGAGTTCTTTGAACCAGCGTACAAAATCTTGCTTACTGATCTCTGTATCGCTAATCGCGTTCTCCTCGAGGTCTGGCTCCGAGTCATAGTCCTCAGCCGCCATCTTGGTCCCTCGTGTTACCGCCAGGGAACCTGCTGCTTTACTTGCATTCGGGGCCTCGGATGCGAATTTAAATTTGGCCAATTTTTTCTTTGCTGCCATCGCTTCCACGATTGTTGTGTTTGAGGGGTTCTCGCTTCGTTTTATCGGGGAAGCGCTGAGAATCGTCCCGGAGTGGACGGAGCTCTGCAATTAGGCAGCCATCTCCAGGAGCTGACGTCACTTCCTCGCAGGTACTTTCTTTGTCCCCAGTGCACTCATGATCTAAGTTTTTGTACCTGGTGCAATGGAGGGTTAAGTGATTTGTCCATTGTCACATGAAGCTGCAGTGGGCTCTAATCATTAGGCTACTCCTCCACGCCAATAATACTAAGGTGCTCATTTTTCAAAGCATATAGGGGTCAATATTCAGACCTTGGGATATTCAATGCTGGGCTGTTTCCGGTGGCTGGCATTGAATATCCAGTTAATTTTTGAGTGGTTTGAAGATAACCGAATAAGTCAATATTTTGAATGTGATTCTGTGTGATACAGGTAACCAATGTTCTTCACAAAGCAGATGGAGGTCTCATGGTGTGATGAGCTTTACCACCATATTTCAAACTATTTGCAATTTTCTAATATTTGTAACCCTCAGTAGCATATATATTGGTGCCCTAGTGCCCAGTGTAATATTTATAGTGCTGGCTTTTCATAGATGGGGTAGGCTCATATGGTATAGCAATTTTCCAATACAGATTTCAAATATTTTTGGCAGGATTTATGTTATTTGTCAAAGTATCTGGCCCTGTTTGAAAACAGACTCTGGGCAGGACCAATAGTTTCCACATTCCATAGAGTCACCACACAAACACAAGTCAGTCTGCTTTAAGCAAAGAGTCTGGCACTAGAAGGAGTATGTACTACTCCTGACTTGACCATCACAATTAAAATATGTTTTTTTGTGTAGAGAATTGTAAGGACTATAGCTCCATGGTTAGAGAATATGAAGTTTTTACATAGTAACATAGTAACATAGTAGATGACCGCAGAAAAAGACTTGCACGGTCCATCTAGTCTGCCCAACAAGATAAACTCATATGTGCTACTTCTTGTGTATACCTTACCTTGATTTGTATCTGCCATTTTCAGGACACAGACCGTAGAAGTCTTACCCAGAACTAGCCCCACCACCCAAACACCAGCCCCACCTCCTAATCTAGGCTAAGATTCTGAGGATCCATCCCTTCTGCACAGGATTCCTTTGTGTTTATCCCATGCATGCTTGAATTCTGCTACCGTTTTCATCTCCACCACCCACTTTATTTTTATTATTAAGATTCTGACCAGTCCTGTAGAGAATCAAGACTTCATTCCCACATAGGAGAATTTGTTAGGTGATGCTATCAGTTATAATGGTGGTTTTATTGGGTAGCTAAAAATAGCTGGAGGGGGACAGTTTCTTTATACAGAGCCCTGCTAATTTAAAAGTGGGGAAGAAGGAAGGGATTATGATATGGTGGTGGGTATAATGTACAGAAATGTTGTATTGGCCTACATCCCCACATGTCCCCCATTGCCATCCCAAATATTTATATCTAGAGATGCCACTGTAAATGAGGGACCTACCTTACAATAAGGACTAGTTAATGGATTTGCAAAGGAATCAAAGAAAAAGCAGGAGCTCACAGCAGGCAGGAAAAGTGTAGAATGTAAAGGAAAAGGATAGTTTTTTTCCTCTTTACTAAGCAACAGGGGAAAGTTCTTTTTTGATCCTGTTCATGCTTGTGTTCTGACACCTGCCACCAGCATTACTTGGACACATCCCTTTTATTTTCTATTCCCTTTTAACTCTCTTGCATGACTTTGATATATTTTCTCCTGTCTATGATACAAATAGGGCAGGGTAATATTTTCAGCTAAGGCTAGACTTGACATTTTATTCCTCTGGGCCATAACCTAGAAATGAGTGCCTGAATTTAGGCTGTTCTGATTATAGTAAGCGTGCTTTAGTCATGCAACTGTTGCTAGCAGGCATAAAGAGAAATATAATTGTTTGGCTGTTTAGGGTTTCATATTTCAGATAGCTCTTGATGGTAGTGGGGTGTGATGCAGCCAAAGAGACTTAGGGGGTCATTTACTAAAGGTTAGCTCGAGTTATCTGCAGCAGGGCACATAAGGAATAAAATGGGCCCTGCTGCAGGTAACTCAAGCTAATCTTTAGTAAAAGATCCCCTTATGTTCCTGTCTTCTATTCAAAAGGACAGTACAGATTCAGAACTATTAGGCATTTTGTTAAATCACATTATGGTTTTGTTATTACTGTATACTAAAATACAAAAGGGTTCAGAAAGGGAAAACATTCAACATCCACAATACCCAATCTCATACGTATAATTCAACTGGGAGTCAAGAGCTTCAATAGACCTCAGTGGATTTATCACTTCAAAGGATTACCTTTGGTACACTACCAACATCACAGGTCAGAAAAAACCCCATATACTGTTCTTGATATCCTGTCAGTATTCATGTTTCAATATCAATGCTCATACTCATATAACATGACTTGCAACTCTTGCACTCAAACAATAAAAATCAAATATTATAAATCATGCACTTAACTTTTAAAGCATTCTTGTAATGTGGCTTCTAACAACCAAATTCTCTTGAAGACTTCTGGTTAGAACACTCTATAGTATTTAAAGCAAAATCCCAACAAGGGTCCTCATTTCATGATTGCTGCCGCAGGGGAAATGTATGACCAGAATAACAAAAATCTCAAAGCATTGTCTACATTACGATAATATCTAATTGCATTATAAATGCTTGGCAACACTCACATAACAAGGCGAAGCCTAACCAGGTTTGCTCCTCAAAACCTGCAAACATGACTTCATGGCTTTTAAAGTGACATCAAAGTTCTCTTCAACCAATCAAAATGTTCATTTTCCATAAATTGACCTCCCATTGGTTAAATTTCCAAACAGTATTAAAAAAAATCCATTTTCCATGAATAGACCTCTAATAGATTAAATTCACAAAGAATATTTTTTTAAAAATGCTTTCCATTCTATGCTTGCATTCAACCCCCTTGGCTCTATTGGCTGTCACTGAAAGATCCACTTTTGCTCATGCTGTCTAAGTAGATGCTTGAAATCATCACCTCGGGTAGTCCACTCAAGCTGCTCAATCACCCAACACCTCAAACCACTAAACATATATCCCAAACAGAGACTTAATGTTGAACCATAGGTGTCTCTAATTGTTTTTGAAAATGAAATACTTATGTTCTGCCATGGGGTTTTTAAAAGATCTAGACATCTACCCGACATACAATTTACCACATCGGCAGGAAACAATATAAATTATCCCAGTGGAACTGCAAGATATTGAACAGAACATTTTTAGGTTTATTTTCGAAAGAGAAGGACGCCCATCTTTCGACACAAATTGCAAGATGGGCATCCTTCTCACAGGGTTGCCCAAATCGGCATAATTGAAAGTCGATTTTGGGCGTCCTCAACTGCTTTCCATCGCAGGGACGACCAAAGTTCAAGGGGGCGTGCCAGAGGCATGGCAAAGGTGGGACTGGGGCATGCCTAACACATGGGCGTCCTCGACCGATAATGGAAAAAAGAAGGGCGTCCCTGATGAACATTTCAATGACTTTACCTGCTCCTTTTTTTTCTTTCGACCAAACCACAAAAATGCGCCCTAAATGACCAGATGACCACTGGAGGGAATCAGGGATGACCTCCCCTTACTCACCCAGTGGTCACTAACCCCCTCCCACCCTCATAAAAAATTTTAAAAAATATTTTTTCATTCCTCTATGCCAGCCTCAAATATCATACCCAGCTCCATGACAGCAGTATGCAGGTCTCTGGAGCAGTTTTAGTGGGTGCAGTGCACTTCAGGCAGGCGGACCCAGGCCCATCCCCCCTCCTGCATTACACTTGTGGTTGTAAATGTGAGCCCTTCAAAACCCACCAGAAATCCACTGTACCCACATGTAGGTGCCCCCCTTCACCCCTTAGGGCTATGGTAGTAGTGTACAGTTGTGGGGATTGGGTTTTGGAGGGCTCAGCACACATGGTAAGGGAGCTATGCACCTGGGAGCAATTTGTGAAGTCCACTGCAGTGCCCCCTAGGGTGCCTGGTTGGTGTCTTGGCATGTCAGGGGGACCAGTGCACTACGAATGCTGGCTCCTCCCATTACCAAATGGCTTGGATTTGGTCATTTCTGAGATGGGCGTCCTCGGTTTCCATTATTGCCGAAAATCGTGGACGACCATCTCTAAGGACGACCATCTCTAAGGTCGACCTAAATTTTGCAATTTGGGCTTCCCCGACCGTATTATCGAAACAAAAGATGGACACCCTTCTTGTTTCGATAATACAGGTTTCCCCGACCCTTCGCCAGGACGTCCTCGCAGGACGTCCTGAGGAAAACTTGGGCACCCCTTTCGATTATGCCCCTCTTTATATCCTTTGTATCCACTGTGTTCTGAAATTGAAAATGTTAACCCACAGTTGCTGCAAATCCTCTGCAGTAATTTTATGAAGCATGACGGACACTTGGTGGAAACCGCAACTGTTTACTAATGTGGGGTACTGGTGGCTACCATACATTAGCAGTGCAGCCATTGTAGAATACAGTTAATTATACCTCTGGAGGTGTTCCTTGTTATCTGCCTTGTTAGCAGTGAATGTGTATTAAGGACACCTGTGTTGCCTGCAAGATGCATTCTCTCCTTCCCCCCCCCCCCCCCCTTCCCCATACATAAAATGTCTTATTTTGTACCAGGGGAAATGGAGGGTTAAGTGACTTGCCCAGAGTCACAAGGAGCTGCAGTGGGAATCAAATTCAGTTCCCCAGGATCAAAGTCCACTGCACTAACCACTAGGCTACTCCTCCACTCCAACTGTTAGACAAAGAGTTTAACCAACTGAAGGAAGGGGTGTCACAACAGGTTTTCGACCAACGACATCAGAAATTAAAAGAGACTGTGGAAGCCTTTAAAGAAAACATCCGGAAATCCAAGATAAAAAAATGCACTCGGGATAAGAATGATTATGAGCAACACAGGGTGTATCCCTGGATGCCGGACAAAAAAACAGAAACTGGATCTGATCCTGATACTATCACTGACACGACAACCAAAAAGGTAACTTTTCATGCCTTTCAATTCACTGACAGTTCATCCGGTAGTAGTGACCTGTATGATTTTTTAGAGGGTTGCGAATCAAGAAAGCCAAGAGGCAGAGGCAAGAGTAAAACAGGCAACCGGAGGCACTCCAGGACTCGACCATGGACGTAGTCACAACAATAGATAATTCGAATGTCCTCAATTTCTCCAAGACCGTGTTGGCTCCCTCTGGCATGTCATTGCTTTCTAAAGGGTTTTCATTCATGCCCACAGGTCCCTTTGACCCATTTCAGTTTCAAATTGATTTGGAGAAATGTATGCATTCATTACAGTTACATATTTATTTCTATGATAATGTTGATATCCATGACAAATCTAGGGTTACCCCCAGTGGCGTACCTAGGGTAGTTGACACCCGGGGCCGGTCATTTTTTAACACGCCCCCCCCCCCCCCAAATCCAGTACTAGGCATGCCGAGAATACAAAACACTCAGGACCTATAGAGCAATTATACCATACCATAAGCAGTCATTTCTACGAGTCACACAAGGAAAAGGAAAGCATCTTAAACACTACAGTGAGCACTAGAACATCAATTCACCTATTGTAAAACGAAACCAGACAGAATAGTACAGATCGTAGATCCTGCACAGTCAATGCCAACTGAAAGCCATGTCTTTTTCACAAACACAGATACACCCTAATCCACTATAGAATAAGTAATCATAAACTTTCTATTTAGACAAAAATTAAACTGAACCCCCAATGCCAGACTCTGCATACAATGCAACACCACAGAAACAGAAACTGTCCCCTAGTACTGTGCAAAATATAAAGACAGCAGATGTAAATTTGAAAAAAAAAAAACTAACAAGTACCAATCACCACTTTACAAATTAACAAATAGAAATAAAACAAATATAGAAAGTAAAATAATACCATTTTATTGGACTAATACAATTAGCTTTCAGAGGCCAAAACCTCTGTCCTCGGGTCAGTACAGTATAGTGCTGTTACAGTATCCTATCCTGACCTGAGGAAGGGGGTTTTGTTCTCCGAAAGTTAGTCAAAATGTACTAAAATTAGTCCAATAAAACGATTACCTTATTTACATGTTCTATTTATAAACAACACAGCTACAATACTATATCCTAAAGCAAAATAATAAAAATATATATTTACAGTTTGTTGTCTCTGGTTTCTGCTTTCCTCATCTTCTTTTCACTGTCTTCCTTCCATCCAGGATCTGTCTTTGCTCTCTCTCTGCCATCCAGTGTCTGCCCTCTCTAATTTCCCTTCCATCCACAGTCTGCCCTCTCTCTCTCTCTGCCCCTTCCATCCACCATTTGCCCTCCCTCTCCCATCCATCCAGGGTCTGCCCTCCCTCTCGCTCTCCCTTCCATCTAGGATCTGTCCCCTCTCTCTCTCTCTGCCCCTTTTTTCAGCCCCCAGTTCCAGCCCCCTTCTCCCCTCTGAACACCCCCACCCCAGTCCCCTTCTCTCCTCTGAACACCCCCATCCCAGTCCCCATTCTCCCCTCCCCTTCCCTTCTCCCCTCTGAGATCCCCACCCCTGTCCCCTTCTCCCCTCCCCTGTCTGAGATCCCCACCCCAGTCCCCTTCTCCCCTCCCCTTTTCCCCTCTGAAACCCCCACCCCAGTCCCCTTCTCCCCTCCCCTTCCCTTCTCCCCTCTGAGATCCCCTCCCCAGTCCCCTTCTCCCCTCCCCTGTCTGAGATCCCCACCCCAGTCCCCTTCTCCCCTCCCCTTTTCCCCTCTGTGACCCCCACCCCAGTCCCCTTCTCCCCTCTGAACACCCCCACCCCAGTCCCCTTCTCCCCTCCCCTTCTCCCCTCTGAGATCCCCACCCCAGTCCCCTTCTCCCCTCCCCTTTTCCCCTCTGAGACCCCCACCCCAGTCCCCTTCTCCCCTCCCCGTCTGAGATCCCCACCCGTCCCCTTCTCCCCTCCCCTTTTCCCCTCTGAGACCCCCACCCCAGTCCCCTTCTCCCCTCCCCTTCTCCCCTCTGAACACCCCCACCCCAGTCCCCTTCTCCCCTCCCCTTTTCCCCTCTGAGACCCCCACCCCAGTCCCCTTCTCTCCTCTGAACACCCCCACCCCAGTCCCCTTCTCCCCTCCCCTTTTCCCCTCTGAGACCCCCACCCCAGTCCCCTTCTCCCCTCCCCTGTCTGAGATCCCCACCCCAGTCCCCTTCTCCCCTCCCCTTTTCCCCTGAGACCCCCACCCCAGTCCCCTTCTCCCCTCCCCTTCTCCCCTCTGAACACCCCCACCCCAGTCCCCTTCTCCCCTCCCCTTTTCCCCTCTGAGACCCCCACCCCAGTCCCCTTCTCCCCTCCCCTTTTCCCCTCTGAAACCCCCACCCCAGTCCCCTTCTCCCCTCTGAACACCCCCACCCCAGTCCCCTTCTTCCCTCCCCTTCTCCCCTCTGAGATCCCCACCCCAGTCCCCTTCTCCCCTCCCCTGTCTGAGACCCCCACCCCAGTCCCCTTCTCCCCTCCCCTTTTCCCCTCTGAGACCCCCACCCAGTCCCCTTCTCCCCTCTGAACACCCCCACCCCAGTCCCCTTCTTCCCTCCCCTTCTCCCCTCTGAGATCCCCACCCCAGTCCCCTTCTCCCCTCCCCTGTCTGAGACCCCCACCCCAGTCCCCTTCTCCCCTCTGAACACCCCCACCCGAGTCCCTTTCGCCCCTCTCCTTCCCCACCTCAGTCCCGTTAAAACCGGCGAAGCAGAGTCGCAGGCAGCGCCTCGTGCCCTGCTTGTAAAAAAAAATCAAATCTCCTTCCTTCTTCTCGTCTTGACGTCTTGACGTCGACTCGGGCCTTCCAATCAAATTGATTGGAAGGCCCGAGTCAACGTCAAGACGTCAAGACGAGGAGGAGAAGGAGGGGAAGGAGATTTGATTTTTTTTTTTACAAGCAGGGCACGAGGCGCTGCCTGCGACGCTGCTTCGCTGGGTTTTTAAATGTGCGGCGCCGCGGGAACGGCCACGGGAGGCGGCGGGAGCGGAGCACCCCCCACCCACTGGCACCCGGGGCGGACCGCCCCCACCGCCCCCCCCCCTTGGTACGCCACTGGTTACCCCAATACCCAGTGGGTGCCACCCATCCCAGAAGATCCTGTTGTGAAGGTGTTTAGACAGTTGGTTCTCCAAGACATACACGGTTTTCATGGGGCAAGACATCACCATTTTCAAAACAATTTATCTGCAGCAGAAAGGAGATCTTTAACAACCCTGCACAATAACCGTGACATCGTTATTAAGCGTGCTAATAAGGGCGGCACAATGGTTGTGCTGGACAAAGAGCAGTACATTCAAGAAATTGAATCACAGTTGATGGATGTGAAGGCATACACCAAATTGGATCAAGACCCGACCAGCAGATTACAAGGTGAGATTGTGGACTTAACATAAGTAGGACTTGATCAGGGCTTTTTGACCAACAAAGAATACCGATTTTTGAACAATCTTCATCCTACCATTCCTGGGCTGTATATACTACTGAAAATCCATAAAGATGCGCAGCATCCTCCCGGCAGACCCATTATGTCTTCCAGGGGATCCCTTCTGAAACCACTGTCAGTGTTTGTGGACACCTTTTTAAGAACACAGGTCACCGAGTGTCCTTTGTACATCAAACACATGACCCATTTTTTACATTCGGAAATTGAAACATCTGCACAGACCCGTGTTCTGATGGTTATTTTGGACATTAAGTCCCTTTACACCATGATCCCGCAAGATGAAGCTCTGGCGGTGGTGAGCAATGTCCTAGAATCAAGACCCTGACTGCATGACATTCCCACCTCCTTTGTAGATTCTTTGACTAAATTGGCCCTTTGCAAAAATTACTTTCCAGCTTATTTGCGAAAGAGAAAGACGCCCATATTTCGAACCAAATCGGGAGATAGGCGTCTTTCTCCTGTGGGTGCCCCAATCGGTATAATCGAAAGCCGATTTTGGGCGGCTTCAACTGCAATCTGTCACGGAAACAACCAAATTTGACGGGGCGTGTTGGAGGCGTGGTGAAGGCGGGACTAAGGCGTGGTTATCGGCCGAGGAGAGATGGGGGTCTTCATAGTAACATAGTAACATAGTAGATGACGGCAGAAACAGACCTGCACAGTCCGTCCAGTCTGCCCAACAAGATAAATTCATACGTGCTACTTTTTATTTGTACCTGTCCTTTTCAGGGCACAGACCATATAAGTCTGGCCAGCACTATCCCCGCCTCCCAACCACCAGCCCCGCCTCCCACCACCAGCTCTGGCACAGACCGTATAAGTCTGCCCAGCACTAACCCCGTCTCCCAACTACCAGTCCCGCCTCACACCAATAGGTCTGGCACAGACTGTATAAGTCTGCCCAGCACTATCTCCATCTCCCAACCACCAGCCCTGTCTCCCACCACCGGCTCCGGCACAGACCGTATAAGTCTGCCCAGCACTATCCCCGCCTCCCAACCACTAGCCCCGCCTCCCAACACCGTCTCTGCCACCTAAACTCGGCTAAGCTCCCAAGGATACATTCCTTCTGAACAGGATTCCTTTATGTTTATCCCACGCATGTTTGAATTCTGCTAGTGTTTTCATCTCCACCACCTCCCGCGGGAGGGCATTCCAAGTATCCACCACTCTCTCCGTGAAAAAGTACTTCCTGACATTTTTCCTGAGTCTGCCCCCCTTCAATCTCATTTCATGACCTCTCGTTCTACCACCTTCGCATCTCCGGAAAAGATTAGTTTGCGGATTAATACCTTTCAAATATTTGAACGTCTGTATCATATCACCCCTGTTTCTCCTTTCCTCCAGAGTATACATGTTCAGGTCTGCAAGTCTCCCCTCATACGTCTTGTAACGCAAATCTCATACCATTCTCGTAGCTTTCCTTTGCACCGCTTCAATTCTTTTTACATCCTTCACAAGATACGGCTTCCAAAACTGAACACAATACTCCAGATGGGGCCTCACCAATGACTTGTACAGGGGCATCAACACCTCCTTTCTTCTGCTGGTCACACCTCTCTCTATACAGCCTAGCAACCTTCTCGCTACGGCCACTGCCTTGTCACACTGTTTCGTTGCCTTCAAATCCTCAGATACTATCACCCCAAGATCCCTCTCCCCATCCGTACCTATCAGACTCTCACCGCTTAACACATAAGTCTCTCTTGGGTTTCTCTTCCCTAAGTGCATCACTTTGCATTTTTCGCATTGAATTTTAATTACCAAACCTTAGACCATTCTTTCATCCGGTATTCCTCCCCATGTTCCTCTTCTTGAGTTTTTCTGTATTTCTGGAACGCTAACTCTTTAGCCTTTATTTTCTCAGCCACTTGCTTGGAGAACCATATCGGTTTCCTTTTTCTCTTGATTTTATTTACTTTCCTTACATAAAGGTTCGTGGCCCTATTTATAGCTTCTTTCAGCCTGGACCACTGTCCCAGTGGCGTACCTAGGGTAGTTGACACCCGGGGCCGGTCATTTTTTAACACCCCCCCCAAATCCAGTACTAGGCATACCGAGAATACAAAACACTCAGGACATATAGAGCAATTCTACCATACCATAAGGAGTCATTTCTACGCGTCACACAAGGAAAAGGAAAGCATCTTAAACACTACAGTGAGCACTAGAACATCAATTCACCTATTGTAAAATGAAAACAGACAGATTAGTACAGATCGTCGATCCTGCACAGTCAATGCCAACTGAAAGCCATGTCTTTTTCACAAACACAGATACACCCTAATCCACTATAGAATAAGTAATCATAAACTTTCTATTTAGACAAAAATTAAACTGAACCCCCGATGCCAGACTCTGCATACAATGCAACACCACAGAAAACAGAAAATGTCCCCTAGTACTGTGCTAAATATAAAGACAGCAGATGTAAATTTGAAAAAACTAACAAATACCAATCACCACTTTACAAATTAACAAATAGAAATAAAACAAATACAGAAAATAAAATAATACCATTTTACTGGACTAATACATTTAGCTTCCAGAGGCCAAAATCTCCTTCCTCAGGTCAGTACAGTATAGTGCTGTTACAGTATCTTATCCTGACCTGAGGAAGGGGGTTTTGTTCTCTGAAAGTTAAGTCAAAATGTATTAAAATTAGTCCAATAAAAAGATTACCTTATTTACATGTTCTATTTATAAACAACACAGCTACAATACTATATCCTAAAGCAAAATAATAAAAATATATATTTACAGTTTGTTGTCTCTGGTTTCTGCTTTCCTCATCTTCTTTTCACTGTCTTCCTTCCATCCAGGATCTGTCTTTGCTCTCTCTCTGCCATCCAGTGTCTGCCCTCTCTAATGTCCCTTCCATCCACAGTCTGCCCTCTCTCTCTCTCTGCCCCTTCCATCCACTGTCTGCCCTCTCTCTCCCTTCCATCCACCATTTGCCCCAGTCTGCCCTCTTTCTCTCTCCCCCTTCCACCCACCATCTGACCTTTCTCTCTGCCCCTTCAATCCGTCTGCCCTCCCTCTCCCATCCATCCAGGGTCTGCCCTCCCTCATGCTCCCCACTTCCTTCCAGGGTCTGTTGTCCCCTCTCTCTCTGCCCCCCCTTTTCGGCCCCCAGTTCCACCTGCCCCTAGTTCCAGCCCCAGCCCACATCTCCCACCGGCCCCCCTTTTCAGCCCCACTATCCCACCAGTCCCGAACTTCAGCCCCCAGCCACTTCTCCCTGTCCCCTTTTCAGCCCCTAGTTTCAACCCCAGCCCTTTTCTCTCACCAGTCCTGAGCTTCAGCCCCAGCCAGTTCTCCCTGTCCCCTTTAAAGCCTACAGTTTCAGCCCCTGCCCCGTTTCAGCCCACAGTTCTAGCACTAGCCCCCTTATCTCAAATACCCTCCTTTTCAGCCCCCAGTTCCAGCCCCCTTCATCCACCACATGCTTTGCAACCCCCCTTTTCAGCCCCAGACCCATTCTCCCACCTGCCCCAGGCATGGACCCATTCTCCCTCCTGCCCCCTTGTCGGACCCCAGTTCCAGCTTCAGACCCTTTCTCCCCTCTGAGCACCCCCACCCCTCCCCAATCCCCTTCTCCCCTGTGAGCACCCCTCTGAGCTCCCCCACCCCTCCCCAGTTCCCTTCTCCCCAGTTCCCTTCTCCCCTCTGCGAACCCCTCTGAGCTCCCCCACCCCTCCCCAATTCCCTTCTCCCTTCTGCGAACACCTCTGAGCTCCCCCACCCCTTCCCAGTTCCCTTCTCCCTTCTGCGAACCCCTCTGAGTTCCCCCCACCCCTCCCCAATTCCCTTCTCCCTTCTGCGAACCCCTCTGAGCTCCCCCACCCCTCCCCAGTTCCCTTCAACCCTCTGCGAACCCCTCTGAGCTCCCCCACCCCTCCCCAACTCCTCCCCAGTTCCCTTCAACCTTCTGCGAACCCCTCTGAGCTCCCCCACCCCTCCCCAGTTCCCTTCTCCCCTCTGCGAACCCCTATGAGCTCCCCCACCCCTCCCCAGTTCCCTTCTCCCTTCTGCAAACCCCTCTGAGCTCCCCTCACCCCTCCCCAATTCCCTTCTCCCCTCTGAGCTCCCCACCTCCTTCTCCCATCTGAGCCCCCCCCCCTCCGTGGAGAGCGACAGAGCCCTCTTCTCCTGCCACCATCCTGCGGTTTTTTTTTAAATCCATGCAGCGACGCAGGCAGCGCCTCGTGTCTGCCCTGCTGAGTGCTGTCAAAAAAGAAAATCGCTTCGCCGGCGTCGGGCCTTCTCTCGCTATGTCCCGCCCTTGAGGAAATAGGAAGTTACCTCAAAAGTGGGCGGGACATAGCGAGAGAAGGCCTGACGCCGGCGAAGCGATTTTCCTTTTTGACAGCACACAGCAGGGCAGACACGAGGCGCTGCCTGCGTCGCTCGCTGAATGGATTTTTTTAAAAAAACGCAGGGGGGGGTCACGTGATGCTCTGAAGAGAGGAAGACGTGGTCCCGCGTCCTCCTAGGCCCTGGCTCCTTACTAAGCATTAAAACTCTGGAAAAATAGCGAAGAAAAGCCTCAGCAACTATATACTGGCAGAGAAAGTCTTTATGGACAAATATCTAAACTCGCCAGCGCGTACGATGGCGAGTAGAGGACCTAAAAAAGACAAGGACAAAACGAAGGCGCCAAGCGGAGCGGATGATGGGCAGCACGCGAGCGGAAGTGCGCCCTTCACGGCGGAACAACTGCAGCAAATTACCGAGGCAGTAAGCGCAGCAATAGACTCAAAACTGGAGAAACTATATACACAGGTCTCTAATTTGGAGGCGAAGCAGATCGATACCGCGCAAAGAACAGGAGAGCTGGAGCGCCGGGTATCAGAGATAGAAGATTCAGCGGGGCCTACGGCGCTCAAGCTCCAAAACATGGCTGCCACAGTGGAAACTCTGAAAGAGAAGCTAGACGACCTCGAAAATAGGTCGCGACGGGGAAATCTGCGGATAGTAGGACTGCCAGAAACTGTAAATGACAGACTGCTTTCATCGGTCTTAGAAACATGGCTATCAGAGGAATTTGCGCTGTCTGACAGCGCAGGGAAACTTTGTCTCGAGAGAGCACACCGCATTGGTAGGAGACAAGATGGACGACAGTCTCCGCGGACAGTAATAATAAAAGTGCACAATTACGTGCACAAAGAGGAGATTTTGCGCGGATTCAGACAGAAGAGAAATGAGTTACGGTATGAGGGGCATCCTGTGCGCATATTCCAAGATTACTCGGCAGCCCTACAGGAAAAGCGTCGACGATTCACGCCATTATGCCAGAAATTGCACGAGCGGCAAGAAACATTTATGCTACTATATCCTGCAACTTTGAAAGTAAAGCAGGAAGGAAAGTGGAGAGCATTTAATGACATACAGGAGGCACAAAAGTTTGTCAAAGACCTGGAAGAATCTGGACAGACTGCGGCGCGAACCCCAGACAAAGGATGATTGGTTATAACTGAGAGTCATTAACAGAAGGTACAGTTGTCATCACATGGAGAGGCTAATAATGAGAAACGGACATGATAATTTCCAGAGTTAAAAAAAAGAAAGTTAACATTCAGGGGAGCGGGGGGGGGGGGGGGGGGGAGGAAGCGGGAAGCCCCATACGCCCATCAATGTTAATGGGACAAGGTTACAGGGATAGGTTTCAGGGGGGAGAGGGGGAATGGGAGATGGGGATGGGGGGAAGGGAGGGGTATGGGGGGAAAGGGCAGATAGGCACACAAAATGGCAATGATGAGTGGTGGAGCGTAAGGGATAGGAAGAGTTGGAGGGGAAAGTTGGTGCAGTGGCAGAGACTAACATGGGGAATTCTTAGGGTGGGCCATGCGCGAAAATACAAAATTTCTGGGGGGAGGCTGGGACCCCTGGGAAAGAAATATACTGGAATCTTAGATATCTTAATTATGTGGGAGAATACAGGCTAAGTCACCAAAGGGAAATACAAGACTGATATCGTGGAATGTGGGCGGGGTCACTTCCCCAGTAAAAAGGGCAAAACTTTTGGGCGCCCTGAAACGGCATGGGGCGGGAGTGGCCTGCCTACAAGAGACGAGACTTTCCTTAGAGGAACATAAGAAATTGCACAGGCACTGGGTAGGTGAGGTGTTTTGTTCACCAGCGGTGGGACGACGTGGAGGAGTGGCGATCCTGATAAGTAAACATGTGGCAATACAGGCTAAACTACTGTTTGCAGACACTGAGGGCCATTATGTAGGAGTACAGATAAATCTGCAAGGGAAAAACTACCTGATAGTAACAGTGTATGCCCCCCAGACTGGTGGAAAGAAATTCTTTGAGGATCTCTTTGCACAGTGCCAGAGACATGGAACAGACCCCATAATAGTGGCCGGGGATATGAATCAGGTTTTAGATCCCCTGTTGGATAGAACGGGGCGCACACGGGAAGGGAAGACCAGTGGGGCTGGAATACTGGAGACCTTCTGTGATGGACTGGGCTTGGTGGATCCATGGAGATTGTTACACGAGGAAGAGCGTGATTTCACGCATACCTCGAGGGCACACGGAACCCAGTCCAGATTGGATTACATCCTGGTGTCACAACAGTTGTTTGGGCGGATAGTAGAGGCAGAGATAGGCCCAGAGGAAGTGTCAGACCACGCCATGATCTGGGTAGACGTGGAGGCCCAGGCCTACTATCGTGCACTTGGGGGGTGGAGATTCCCGGCATACCTTTATAATTCCCCTGAATTCACTGATTACCTCATAAAAAAGTGGGAGGAATTTGCGGAACATAATGAACAACATGTAGGGACCCCGGGCCTATATTGGTCTACGGCCAAAGCCGTAATGCGAGGGGAGGTGATTGCGTTTGTCAGTAGGAGGAATCGCAGGATAACGCAGAAGATAGTGGAGCTAGAAAGGCAGACTAGATCGGCTAGGAAAAGATATGCGAGCAACCCTACTAAGGACAATTTAGAGGCTCTGACGGCAGTACGGGTAGAGTTAAATAGCCTGTTGCATGACAGGTACTTGAAAGCAACAATAGTTCGTAAATATAATCTCAGTCGTTATGGAGACCGGCCAGAGGGTATGATGGCACGATTAATCAAAGGAACCCGTAAGCAGTCTATAGTTGCTAGGCTGCGAAGCCCGAACGGGATGTACACTTCTAGGCCAGAGGAGATTGCGGAGATACTCAAACAGCATTTTGAAAGTTTATATTCAGAAGAGAGCCGGGGGTCGGAGATGCGCGATAAGATCAGAGCATACTTGCACCGGGCGCGGCTCCCACAGTTAGAACAAGAACAGATAGATTTTCTAGACTCCCCCCCGAGCACTAAGGAAGTGATGAAGGCTATAAAAGCATTAAAGATGCACTCGGCTCCGGGCTCGGATGGGTTTTCCGGAGAATTCTACAAGATACTTAAAGTACAAGTGTTAGGCCCATTGATGAGCTTATACGAAGAGGTGACTGCTGCGGGACAGTTCCCCAGACATGCTAACGAAGCGCTTATTAGCTTAATACAGAAGCCAGGGAGAGATGCCACAGACCCAGCGGCATACAGGCCAATCTCGTTAATAAATGTGGACATAAAAATTTTGTCACGGGTCCTGGCGGAGCGGTTGGCGCAAGTGTTACCATCTATAATAGGAGGTGAGCAAGTAGGCTTTGTCCGAGACAGGCATTCTGTGCTTAATGTGAGGAAACTGATAGCAGCCATGATAGAGGCTCCCGAGAAGACACCCAAGGGTATTGTTATTAGCCTAGATGCAGAGCGCGCTTTTGACAGGGTGGTGTGGCACTTCATGTATGAGACCTTACACTGGATTGGAATGAGGGGATGGGCTGCAAAAGCTGTACAGGCGTTATACACAAATCCGAGGGCAAGATTAGTAATAAATGGGGTCCGGACTGCAGAGTTCCAGATCATGAAAGGAACAAGACAGGGATGTCCACTTTCCCCCCTACTGTTTTTGATAGTATTAGAACCGTTATTGTGTAATATTAGGAAAGCCCCGGGGATTAAAGGAATGCAGGCGGGAGGAGAAGAAATAAAATTATTAGCATATGCAGACGATTTGCTGCTGTTAGTGGATGACCCGCAGCGATCAGTGGCATGTTTGTTAAGAGAGATTGGGCAGTATGGGGATCTTTCGGGTTTTCGTCTAAACATGTCTAAGTCTCTGGCACTCCCAATACAAGATTCTACTAGAAGTACCTGGGAAGGTCCCTTTCCCTTTAAATGGGCAGAAGGAAAGTTGAAATATTTAGGGGTGGAAATACCAGTGAATTTGTCCATGTTATATAAAGAAAATGTACGGCCACTGTTAGCAGATGCTAGGCGTCTGATGGGTATCTGGAATGCATGCCCCCTTTCCCTGTCAGGGCGCATAGCCCTATACAATATGATAATAGCCCCTAAGTGGCTATACAGGTTTCAGATGCTGCCGCTGCACCTGCGAGGGCGAGAAGAAAGGGAGTTAAAGGTAATTTTGAGGAAATTTCTATGGTATAATAAACGCCCAAGACTCCCCTTGGAAGTACTATATAAACCCAAGACACATGGGGGCATGGGGCTGCTTAATATTAGATACCTTACCATTGCGTGCACCATGAGGCATGTTAGAGATTGGCTGGCGGGTAGCAGTCAATTCACGAACACGCAGTTGGAAGCCTCACTCACACCTGGCATACACTTAAGCTGTCTGCTACACACCATAAAGAAAACACCGGCAAAACCGCCAAATATGAACTGGTTCATACGCTCAGCTAGGGCAATGTGGAGATGGCTGTGCCGCAGACATGACTTCTCAGCGGCGGCTACCCCTTTCATCTCACTGTCTTTGAATCCTGAATTCCCGGCAGGGACAATGGGGAAAACATTTGAGATATGGAAGAAGAAGGGCATCTGTTATCTATACCAACTGTTGAATGAAGAGGGACAACTTAGGTCACTTGCAGAGATACAGAAAGAATTTGACTTGCCATTTGCAGACTACTATGCGTATGCTCAGGTTAAACATTATGCACATTCTCTGGGAGCGTTTAATTTAAGCGAGGATGTGCAGGACATGCTTTCGACCGCACTTACACTGCACTCACAAAATACAGTGCCTCTCCGTTTTCACCATAAGCACCTCTTAGATACAACGGAAGACATTGATTACTGTACAATGGCAGAGAGCTGGACACGAGAGCTCGAGACAGAAATTACAACAGAGATGCTCCAGAACTTTCTGCAATCTATTTTGCACAGGATCCCCTTCATTAGACAGTGGGAACGGCAGTATAAGTTTGCTACGCGAGCATTTATAGCTCCGATAAGAGCGCGGAAGGCAGGATTTGGAACAGGAGAATGCCCTAAGTGTGGAGCAGACATGGCAAGCCTGGGACATATGTTCTGGGTCTGTCCGAACATTAGACAGTTCTGGATACAATTACTGACAGATATCGGATACTGGTGGAAGCAGAAAGTAGTGGTTAATCCATTGATTTTGTTTGATGTGTTCACAATGAAGAAGCCCATACCATCTGGATATGTTGGATTTTTACAAAAAGCAGTTGCGATTGGGAAAACAGTAATTTTGCTCAAATGGAGGGAAGAGCAAGCACCCACAAAAGAGCTGTGGAAGTCGAAAATGACAGAGCTATTACACTTGGAATTATGTGGATATACTCCTTATGGTGGAGGGAAGAAAGACCCGTCCGCTTTTAGGAAGGTCTGGGAGAGATATTGGAATACACTTCATCCCATGTCAAAACGGAGAATTATGCAAAAACTGGACAAAAAAGACCAACCCAGGAATGTAGAGAAAGACGGTGGAAGACACCTTGACCACTCAGCCATTACGAGTTAGGGAGGGAGGGAGGGGGTGGGAGTGAAGGGACTAAGGGGAAGATAGGGGGTAGCAGGGGGGGACGTGTAAGCTTAGCAGAGGATGATTTTTTTTTTTTTTTTTTTTTTTAGAAGTGATTACGAGGAGGAAGGTGCATTTCTATTTGCTCTGCAGTACATTTTGTTTTGGTATCATTTAGAATGTTTGGCAAATATAGAATTGATACTGGATGTGAGCTAGGCAGTAGGGGGGAGGGAGGGGGAGAAAAATTAAAACTGTTTAATGATTCTTAGTCACTGGTAGGAATTATTGTATTGTATACCGAATTGACTTGTTGTTAAATTTCTGCTAATAAAAAAAGATTTAAACATAAAAAAACGCAGGGTGGTAGCAGGAGACGACGGAGCACCCCCCCACCCGCCGACACCCCTTGGTACGCCACTGCACTGTCCTTCCACTTCTCGTACTTCCTCCCAGCCCACCATCTCCTTCCTCAGGTATTCCCCCATTTTACTAAAGTCAGCACTCCTGAAATCCAGGAATTTGAGTTTTGAATGGCCACTCTCCACTTTAGCTGTTATATAAAACCAAACCGTTTGATGGTCACTGCTGCCCAGTTGCGCACCCACTTGGACATTTGACATGCTATCCCCATTTGTGAGCACCAGATCCAGCGTCGCTCCCTCCCTCATGGATTCCCTCACCATTTGTCTGAGCGAAACACTTTGGAAAGCATCCACGATCTCTCTGCTTCTTTCCGATTCCGCAGACGGAATCTTCCAATCTACATCCGGCAGATTGAAATCTCCCAGCAACCGCACCTCTCTCTTGTTTCCCAACTTTTGAATATCTGCGATCGGGTCTTTATCTAATTCCTCCAATTGTGTCGGAGGTCTGTAGACAACACCCATGTGGACAGAGGTTCTATCCTCTCTTTTTAGGGTGATCCATATCGCTTCTTCCTTTCCCCAGGTCCCTGTCATTTCGGTCGCCATGATATCATTTCTCACATACAGAGCTACTCCTCCACCTTTTCGACCCTCTCTATCCTTCCTAAACAGATTATAGCCTGGTATGTTTGCATCCCATTCATGGGAACCATTGAGCCATGTCCTCGGCCGATAATCGAAAAAAGAAAGGCGTTTTTAGCGTGAATTTGGGTCACTTTTTTTGGACCCTGTTTTTTCATGAACAAGTCCCCAAAAAGTGGCCCAACTGCCAAGCTGACCACCGCAGGGAATCGGGGATGACCTCCCTGGACTCCCCCAGTGGTCACTAACCCCCTCCCACCAAAAAGAACACACTTGAAAAACCTTTTTTTGCCAGCCTCTATGCCAGCCTCAAATGCAGTACCCACCTCCATGACTGCAGAATGTGTTGTATCCTGTGACAGCCTTTCCCTGGTTCTGATATGGCTCTCGGGTGAATGTGACACCTTTTCTGTTATGTGCACTGCAGAGTCACATCAGCAATGCATTGTGGTGGGTGTAGGGTATTGGGCTCCATGATTCCACTAGCTTGTCTTACAGTCTCACGATGTTGGTAGTTGGTAGGCTCTTCTCCCGTGGTGCTTTTCCCTCTGCCTACTGGGTCAGAGTGTGCCCTGTTTTGTTTCCGGTAGTCCATGAGGTAGTAGCCATTTTTGTAAGCCAGTTTTAGATCCCTTTCATGTGTTAGCCATGTTACAGAACCTAGTTCTTACCTTGAATGTTGCTGAAAGAGAGCATTGTACAGCATTCTGCCAGCTCTGACCTACTGCTAATCTCAGTACCAGGGAGACTTGTTGCCAGTGGGGCACAACCTCTGATCTGCAGTTAACTGTGAGTAAACGTGCTTATTCCAATAAAGGACTTTTTCGGAGAGATTAGTCTTCATGTGTCAACTGGTATGCCAAGGTTATACAGTAGCAAGAAGTCCTAGAGGCCTGCGTGTATGCAGGTCCCTGGAGCACTTTTAGTAGGTACCACAGTGCACTTCAGGCAGACCGACCCAGGCCCATCCCCCTCCCACCTGTAACACTTGTGCTGGTAAATGGGAGCCCTCCAAAACCCACTGTACCCACCTGTAGGTGCCCCCTTCACCCCTAAGAGCTATGGTAGTGTTGTACATTTGTGGGTAGTGGGTTTTGGGGGAGGGGGTTGGGCGCTCTGCACCCATGGTAAGGGAGCTATGCATGTGGGAGCAGTTTCTGAAGTCCACTGCACTGACCTCTAGGGTGCCCAGTTGGTGTCCTGGCATGTCATGGGGGCCAGTGTACTACGAATCCTGGCCCCTCCCACGACCAAATGGCTTGGATTAGGACGTTTGTGAGCTGGGCGTTTTTAGTTTCCATTATCGCTAAAAAAAAACAAACGCCCAGCTCACAAACGACTAAATCCATGGCACATTTGGTCCGTACAAACCGTATTTTCGAACCGAAAGATGGACGCCCATTTTTTGAAAATACGGTCTGGTCCGCCCCTTCATGTACCTGTTTTCGGAAAGAGTCACCCATGGAGATGGGCGTTCGCGTTCGATTATGCCCCTCCATATGTTCCAAGACAACATTTACCTCCAAACTTCTGGGGTGGCTATGGGCGCCACGTTCGCTCCATCCATAGCGAACTTGTTTATGGCTTCTTTTGAGGACAGGTGGTTAGCTTGGTCTCCTTTTGCCTCTAACATCTTTCTGTGGCAAAGATATATATATATATATATAAATAAAATCCCATCTAGGTGACGGTTGAGGTTTGCCACCTTCGCACCAGGCAGGCAAGTGACCATACGATTTTCACATTTTCAGGAAGTCTTTCAAGACCTACTTATTTGGGCAAGCTTACCCTAAAGATCCCATCCTGCCTCTGTGATTCCTGGACTCCAACTCATATAAAGATCTTGCGGACTTAACTCTGTACCTTCCCGCCACCCGTATCACTTTCAGTTTATTGTACTTTCCTGTTTGTTAACTAAATGTTGTAAGCCACATTGAGCCTGTCAGCGGTGGGAAATTGTGGGGTATAAATGATATAAATAAATAAAGTATTGACGACGTCTTTATGCTCTGGTTGGACGATGGTTCTCAAATAGACGATTTTGTAACATAGTTGAACTCTTGCCATCCTACGATTCAATTTACTGCAACCTGTTCACATACACAGATCCATTTTTTGGACTTTGGCATCCAAGCTAATGAGCGGGGCTTTGTAACAAAGGTTTTTGTGAAACCCACTGATAGAAATACTATTTTAAGATTTCACTAGCTGTCATCCGAGGACACTTCGTGAGAGCCTACATTTTCCCCAATTTTTACGTTTTCATTGCATATGCACCCTAGAACGAGACTTCAAGACACAGGCTACAAGATTCCATCAGAACCTCAGTGAAGGGAATTACCCTTCGCAAGTACTCAAGCACGCATACAAACTTGCCAGATTTAATAATAGGGACCTTTTGCTACAGGGCAAACAACAGCCCCCACAGCAGATCCCATGACCACTTTTGTTATGTGATATAAGTCTGGCAGTGACACCACTGCACATATAATAAGGAGACACTGGGGGATCATGAGGGCACATCCCGTGTTCAAGGAGCAGCATCTTTGAATAGCATTCTCTCGGTCACGAAATCTCAAAGAGTTATTAAGTCCGACATCACTACCAGAAGTGAGGACAGACATCAATGATGTTCATCAGCCTGTGGGCCATTTTAAGTTCAATAAACCTAGTTGCAAAATCTGTTACATAACTATTCAGGCTAACAGCTTTTAGAATTGGGTGGACAAGACTCTCTCAGATACCACACAACATGTTCAACCAGTAATGTAATCTACATAATCAGTTGTCCCTGCCACAAGATCTATATAGGCAAAACCAGTAAGTCTCTACGTGCACAAATGACAGAACATCGTTCCCGCATCACCCAATGGCTCCCCGGTGCTCTGCTGGTGCAACATTGTGCTCAGTTTTTGCATAAATTTGAAGATTTGATGTGCATGACAATAGATTGTGTGGTTCCTTCAAGATGAGGAGGCAATATTAATAGGATCCTTTTACAAAGATAACTTTGTTGGATATATTGCCGATAGTCTTTAGAACCCACCCGTCTCAATACCAGCATGCACTGGGGATGCTACATGTGAGCAAGCAGCATTTGCCGTCCTAACATCGTCAGATCCAATAACAGCCCTTCTGGGCCTTACAACAACGCCACTGCCATTGTAGTACAACATTTGGCGGAATGCATTGACAGTTAATCACCAATATGTAAGTTGGAGCCTTACCCAAGATAAGTTTAAGTCTACTGACAAGTACGAGTATTTATTGCTTGCTTTCTCCTGACAGGTTCACACAGGCTCAGATCTCTTGATAAAGCCCTAGTGAAATGGGTACCTGTTGAGATCTGAGGAGCCGTTAGAACATAAAAGCTACGTGATTACATTTTACTGTTCATTTACTGCCTTTAAATTTGGATAGAACATTTTGAGAGATTAAAAAGTGTTGCCAATAATAACTAAAAAAACACTAAAAAATATTGGAGGAGGGGTTTTTTGCACGATTATAATCACAAAAGGGTAGATACCCAGCCATTGAATGTTGACTGCGATTGTCACACATTCCCTTTGTGAAACTATCTAGCTTATTTTCAAAAGGGAAGGATGCCCATCTTCTGACACAAATCGGGAGATGGGCGTCCTTCTCCCGAGGTCGCCCAAATCGGCATAATCAAAAGCCGATTTATTGTGTCCTCAACTGCTTTCCATCGTGGGGACAACCAAAGTTCACAGGGACGTGTCAGCAGTGTACCGAAGGCGGGACGGGGGCGTGGTTAAGAGATGGGCGTCCTCGGCCGATAATGGAAAAAAGAAAGGCGTCCCTCAGGAGCATTTGGTCGACTTTACTTGGTCCCTTTTTTTTTTCACGACCAAGCCTCGAAAAGGTACCCGAACTGACCAGATGACCACCTGAGAGAATGGGTGATGACCTCCCCTTACTCCCCCAGTGGTCACCAACCCCCTCCCACCCTAAAAAAAAATTCAAAAACATTTTTTCCAGCCTCTATGCCAGCCTCAAATGTCATACCCAGCTCCATCACAGCAGTATGCAGTTTCCTGGAGCAGTTTTAGTGGGTGCAGTGCATTTCAGGCAGGCAGACCCAGGCCCATCCCCCCCACACCTGTTTCACTTGTGATGATAAATGTGATCCCTCCAAAACCCACCCAAAACCCACTGTACCCACATGTAGGTGCCCCCCTTCATCCCTAAGGGCTATGGTAGTGGTATACAGTTGTGGGGAGTGGGTTTTTTTTTTTTGGGGGGGGGGGTTGGGGGGCTCAGCACCCAAGATAAGGGAGCTATGCACTTGGGAGCAATTTATTAAACTGACTTGGGGAAAATCCACTGCTATTTCTGGGATAAGCAGCATAAAATGTATTGAACTTTTTCGGGACCTTGCCACATATTTGTGACCTGGATTGGCCACTGTTGGAAACAGGATGCTGGGCTTGATGGACCTTTGGTCTGTGCCAGTATGGCAATACTTATGTATTTATGTACTTATGTACTTATGATCTGGATTGGCCACGGTTGGAAACAGGATACTGGGCTTGATGGACCTTTGGTCTGTCCCAGTATAACAAGCTTATATTCTAATGATTTTAGGTTCAATATCACAGAAAAATGTCCAGAATTAAAGCCTGGCCAAGTGCCAGTCAAGTACCACACAAATCACACCTCCAATACACACCCTTGCAATTTAGATGAACTGCAGAGTAAAACGTTCTAATTCTGAGTTTAAAAAATCACAGCTTAGATGTTTTGGCAAAAACATCCATCTGCTGCTTTCTGTCACTTTTGAGACATTTTTTATTTTGAAAATGAGCACCATAGAGTTTTAAATTTAGTCCTCCTTTGTACTACTAGCCAGTGAAGTATTTGTAGAAATGGTGTGATGTGATCATGTCACTTAGAACTTTCTATCAGTCTTGTTATAGCATTCTGAATTAATTGGCGCTGGTAGAAAACCTTTATAGTGAGACCAATGTAGAGTGAATTACAGTAGTCCAGCCTTGATGTTATTATGGTGTGAACCTTCTTATACACTGTAGTTGTGAGAACTAATAGAGGTGGATCCTGAAGGTTACTAGGATCTGGGTGATCAGTGGCATTAAATGTTGAATCTAATCTGTATCATGAAGTTCCTGACATGATTTTGAGGTCAGGTAAGTCATTTATGTGTGGGATTTGCAAGAGCTCAGGTTTACTTGGGTTCAGGCACATTTTGCTGTTTTTAGCACATTCTTGAATTGCTGTTAAACGGGTAGTCAGTTTATTCAGGATTCAACAAGTATGAGTAACCAGGACTGCAGGGGGGGAAAAGATTCCCCCAGGCCTGTCCTCCAAGTGTGTGTGTGTGTGGGGGGAAGTCTGGTGCCAGCAGCCCAGATGAGATCCAGTGTCTTTCCCTCCCTTCCAGCCCTCCCCCCCAGACCTCTACTTGCCTGGAGTCACTGAATGTCAGGCAGCAGTGATCAAGAGACACTGCTCTGCTGGCCATGGGTCCTTCTACCTGCATGCAACCTGCCTATGTGGAAACAGGAAGTTTCTTCAAAGGAGGTGGGACATGACAGGAAGAAGGATCAGTGGCCGGCAGAGCAGTCTATCTCGATCCAGGCAAGTAGAGGACTGAGGGGGCATGGGGGGGTGTGGCCTTAACATTATTTGCCCCAGGGCCGGCTTTGTCTCTTTGCAGCCATGTGAGTAACTCCATGTAATCCGTGTAGATGTACAACTGAGTATACCTCACCATTCAGCTTAAACACAATAGGTGCAGGTCAGTGCCCATGGTGGCGATGAGATGCTGCCAAACAATATGGACTATTGGCTATCTGATAGGATCTGAACCAGGCAAGTACTATACAACTGATACTTGTTTCTTCGAGTCATGCCAGCATGATGTTGTGGGACACAGTGTCAAAAGCAACTGACATATCTAGCAGTACTAACACCAAGGCAAATCCCATGTCTCGGCTTCTGAAGATCATCTAGTAGGGATACAAGGACCAGGGCTTTTTCTGTGCTGGTACACACCAGCATGGTGTATCGACACCTTTCTTTCCCAGACAGGATAGGCGCCAGAAATCTTTGCCTGATGAGCAGCAGTGGGGGAGGGGAGGGGCGGAAAGGCGGAAAGAAAGGTGTAACAGGTGCGGAGCCTGATCTGGTGCAGGGAATCAGTAGTGCCCTAGCTTTGCCCCCACTGCTGTTTGTCAGCAGAGAGAGGCTGGAGATGCTGAATGGAAAGGGGTAGAAATGATGGAGAGAAGAGGGGAGACATTGGATGGAAAAAGGGGTAGAAGGAGGCTTGGTAGAAGGAGGCTGGATAGAGAAGGGAGACATTGTTTAGAAGGGGAGAAAAGGAGGGGAAGTACTGGCTGAAAGATTGGAGGAAAAGGGGGCAAATACTGGATGGAAGTAGGTAGGAGAGAGGGGCAGATGATGGGAGTAGGGAGAAGAGAGAGGGACAAATGATGAAAGTGGGGAGGAAAGAGGGGGCAGACAATGGAAGTGGGGAGGAGAGAAAGGAGAAATGCTGGATGGAAGTGGGGAGGAGTGAGAAGGGAAATGCTGGATGGAAGTGGGGAGGAGAGAGGGGCAAGCTGAAGGTAGACACAGTCTAAAGATTGGATAGTAAGAAATAATTAAATCTGGACAGAGGCAGAAAATAAATTGAAGAAAGCAGAAAGGAAAAGGAGAAGAGAAAAATAACAAATAAACAGGAAATCTACACCTGCTATCAGTACAAGGGAAAATATTTTTGTTTTTCTGGTGTTGTCCTGCATACCAGATTATGGTTTTGAGGGGGTTCAGCAGAACTTGTGTCTACATATTTAGTTAGTTTATGGCCACTCTTAGGGGTTCTTTTGTTGGACCTAGGAACTGGTATACTATTTTTAAAGATGCCTTTTTATATGCTCCATCCATGGTTTGTAAAATGGGTGTGGCTAATGTGGGGGTGTGGCTACTATATGGGCAGAGCCATATATAGTGACCCCACTCTTAAGTTTGGCCCTGTACCAGTATGAGTACCAGTACCTTTTTTCCTACTGAAGAAAACACTGACAAGGACTGTCTGTATTCCATAACAGGGTGTAAATCTAGATTGACAAGGATCTAACTAATTTCTAATTTCTAGCCAATCACTGAACTGAACTTGTTAGTTCGCTAAGTTTTCCTAGAAATGAGATGTTAAATATTGGCCAGCAACTTTCAAGCTTTTTCTGGGCATGGTTGTTCTTCTTTAGCAGAGGGCATGCCACTGCTTTTTTGCATGCTGTAAGTTGCAAAGTTGCTCATTAAAAAGTGAGCAATTTACAATTTTTGTGGCCCCTTCTGTGGACCGCTGCGTGCCTGCTGAGCTATGTTTGATGGCTAAGGGTTGAGGGAACTGGAAGTTGTTCTAATGCCTCTTAGGATTTTGTCAAGGCCCTCCTCTGTTATTGGGTTAAAAGAGTCCCATGTGTCTGTGTAAGGGCAGGTTTCTGTGCTCCTGGTTAACAGTCAGGATGCTGGGTGCAGTGCCGTAGCGAGGGTGCCTGACACCCAGGGCGGGTCGTCGCTGCGCACCCCCCCCGGGTGCAGCATGGACACGGCGCACCCCCCTCGAAATGCACCCCCCCGTAACGCACCCTTACCTTGCAGCGGGGGGCAGGCGGGAGGGCCGATCTGCCCCTAGTGCACGTCACTGGGAGCTGCGTCGGCTCTGCTGCTTCTCTGCTTTCTCTGCCCCGGAACAAAGTACGCAGCAGAATCCTTGGGTAAAGTACGCAGCAGAATCCTTGCAGTTCAGTTTCGAATGAACAGGCGGGGTTGCAGTAGGCAGTTTTCTATACTGAATAGGAACATGGTTGAACTGTCAGTCTATTTAACACACTGTGAGAAATATTGCTTTTTGTCTGCTGCTAAGGCTTGGTGGTTTCTTACAATTATCCTGACCTCATCCAGATGAGACTTCCATTTCCTTTCCAGTTTCAGTCCTTCACCCTTCCAAAGTTTAAATTGTAGATTTTCAGAGTACTCATAGCTGTACTGGACCAGGAAAAATATAGAATCTTTGCAAGCTGTCATACTATTTACTGGACTCATAAAAATAGATGTAAGGTCTGAAAAGTTTATAGAGAACAACATCTTGTTTTGTGGACTCAATAAATTTTATCACAGTCCACAGACTTTTCTTAGTAGTAGAATAACTTCAATAATGGAGGCAATATTAGAAGGTTTAGGGAACATTTACACATATAAAAATCTGATTGATACATATAAATTAGCATTCACATGTAAGTAGAGATTTTTAATAAGGCCGTGACTTATTGATGTATGACTGAAAATTTCCCTGTTGATATTTATAGCTGCTCCAGGTATAACTTTTCTTTTGGACCTGGACTTTGGAGGTAACTTGAGGGGAGAATTGTGCTTGCCTTTCTGGGATTAAAAACTACCTTGAAATGCAAACAAAATTCAATTTCAGAGCTCAGCTCCTTAATGGACTTGCCTTTCACATGTAGTTTTGCAAAACCTGCTATTTCCACCTATAAGTACCACTACATACATGTACAGACCAGTAGCAAAACCAGAAGTCAATTTCTGGGTTCTGGGTACCCCCCCCCCCCCTTGGTAGGCGGGGATGAACTGAGCATGCTTGGGAGATGCTGGCTTCAGAGGGTAGACACACACCTCCAATTTTCTGCTGCTCAGATGGCATTGGGGGGAGAGGGCTCAGGCAGAGAAGATCTTCAGCTGTGGGGCTTGGGCATCTCTGCTACCAGCACCAACCATGTGTGCTGTTGCTAGGTGGGCTTGGACCTAAAGTTGGTGGGCCACCTGGGCCTACGGCTATGCCACAGGTACAAAGCCCTGAGTGATGACACTCTATTTTATACATTTTCTTTTCTAAAACAGCTTCTTCTTATGTGTGTCTTACTAAATATACATATTGAGGTCATTATTCAAACAGGACATCCAGTAACATTCACAGTTTGCTCAGAGTATATGTATACATGCATTTTTGGTGCAGCTAAAAATATTTTATTTATTTGTTACATTTGTATCCCACATTTCTCCACCTATTTGCAGGCTCAATGTGGCTTACATAGTACCGTAGTGGCGTTCGCCAGTTCTGGCATGAACAAATACAAGGTGTTATTGTGGTAGAATAAGGTTCATGTAAAGTAGGTATAATGGGGAATTTAGGGAAGAAGAGGGAAGTTGGGGTGTGTCCATTCCTATCTTTGGTTTTGTTGGGTTGCAGGTACTTAGGCTTTTATGTTGGGTCGGTGGGATATGCCTTTCTGAATAGGTGTGTTTTTAGTTCTTTCCGGAAATTTAGGTGGTCGTACGTTGGTTTTACTATTTTTGGGAGTGCGTTCCATAGTTGCGCGCTTAAATAGGAAAAGCTGGTTGCATACATTGATTTGTATTTGAGTCCTTTGCTGCTTGGGTAATGAAGATTTAGGTATGTTCATGTGTATTGCTGAAAATATGTGGGTCATCTATGTATATGCTTATGCATCTACTCTAGATGTATAGGCACAGATATTTGGTGCCTATACAAGTAGCATATACTTTTGGCCAGTACGCTTCAGGTTATAAATGTTTTTGGTGCATCCAGCCCAAATGTATAAGCTGGGTGTATAAGTGCTCAACAGCTGCATCAATACATCTAGAGTAGGCACATAGGGCTAGATTCTATATATGGTGCGTAAAACAATCAGTGTTGAAAAATACACACTTAAATGTTATTGTATAAGCTGCACCTAATGTTCTGCACAGTTTATAGAATAAATGCTTAAGCAGAGAGGTCATGTGTAAATTTAGGCGTTGACACTTGTACCAATGAAAAGTTTAGGTGCAAATCTCCACACCTAAACTTATGCGTAGAGCACCCTTATTCTGTAAATATGCACACAGCTCAAAAACACACCCCTATTCCATCCTGCAATGCCCATGACCCTTCTATTTCTGCACCCCTTTTTGGACCGCATATAAATTTTAGGCACAGATCCTACACCTAACTTTAGGCATGTACAGTGGTAGAAATAAGTATTTGATCCCTTGCTGATTTTGTAAGTTTGCCCACTGACAAAGACATGAGCAGCCCATAATTGAAGGGTAGGTTATTGGTAACAGTGAGAGATAGCACATCACAAATTAAATCCGGAAAATCACATTGTGGAAAGTATATGAATTTATTTGCATTCTGCAGAGGGAAATAAGTATTTAATCCCTCTGGCAAACAAGACCTAATACTTGGTGGCAAAACCCTTGTTGGCAAGCACAGCGGTCAGACGTCTTCTGTAGTTGATGATGAGGTTTGCACACATGTCAGGAGGAATTTTGGTCCACTCCTCTTTGCAGATCATCTCTAAATCATTAAGAGTTCTGGGCTGTCGCTTGGCAACTCGCAGCTTCAGCTCCCTCCATAAGTTTTCAATGGGATTAAGGTCTGGTGACTGGCTAGGCCACTCCATGACCCTAATGTGCTTCTTCCTGAGCCACTCCTTTGTTGCCTTGGCTGTATGTTTTGGGTCATTGTCGTGCTGGAAGACCCAGCCACGACCCATTTTTAAGGCCCTGGCGGAGGGAAGGAGGTTGTCACTCAGAATTGTACGGTACATGGCCCCATCCATTCTCCCATTGATGCGGTGAAGTAGTCCTGTGCCCTTAGCAGAGAAACACCCCCAAAACATAACATTTCCACCTCCATGCTTGACAGTGGGGACGGTGTTCTTTGGGTCATAGGCAGCATTTCTCTTCCTCCAAACACGGCGAGTTGAGTTCATGCCAAAGAGCTCAATTTTTGTCTCATCTGACCACAGCACCTTCTCCCAATCACTCTCGGCATCATCCAGGTGTTCACTGGCAAACTTCAGACGGGCCGTCACATGTGCCTTCCAGAGCAGGGGGACCTTGCGGGCACTGCAGGATTGCAATCCGTTATGTCGTAATGTGTTACCAATGGTTTTCGTGGTGACAGTGGTCCCAGCTGCCTTGAGATCATTGACAAGTTCCCCCCTTGTAGTTGTAGGCTGATTTCTAACCTTCCTCATGATCAAGGATACCCCACGAGGTGAGATTTTGCGTGGAGCCCCAGATCTTTGTCGATTGACAGTCATTTTGTACTTCTTCCATTTTCTTACTATGGCACCAACAGTTGTCTCCTTCTCGCCCAGCGTCTTACTGATGGTTTTGTAGCCCATTCCAGCCTTGTGCAGGTGTATGATCTTGTCCCTGACATCCTTAGACAGCTCCTTGCTCTTGGCCATTTTGTAGAGGTTAGAGTCTGACTGATTCACTGAGTCTGTGGACAGGTGTCTTTCATACAGGTGACCATTGCCGACAGCTGTCTGTCATGCAGGTAACGAGTTGATTTGGAGCATCTACCTGGTCTGTAGGGGCCAGATCTCTTACTGGTTGGTGGGGGATCAAATACTTATTTCCCTCTGCAGAATGCAAATAAATTCATATACTTTCCACAATGTGATTTTCCGGATTTAATTTGTGATGTGCTATCTCTCACTGTTACCAATAACCTACCCTTCAATTATGGGCTGCTCATGTCTTTGTCAGTGGGCAAACTTACAAAATCAGCAAGGGATCAAATACTTATTTCCACCACTGTAAGTCCCAATTAAATCTAGTCAGTGCTAATAATGACTTGTTAAAAAGCCAATTATTAGCACTACTTGGCTCATATTCTATTAAATTACACACGCAAATTGGGAACATACCTAAATTTGCATGCACATTTTTTGGTGACTTTTATAGAATCAGGGTGATAGTGGGTCCAGCCCCTGAAATGAAGAACAAAACAGAAAATATTATAATATCTTTGTATCACTTCCTACTGTGATTGCACCTCAAATATTCTGTGCAATTCTGGTCAACGTTTCTCAAAAAAGACACAGCAGAATTAGGAAAGGTACAGAGAAGGGCAATGAAAATGAAAAAGGGAATGGGATGAGTTTCCTATCAAAAAAGGCTAAAGAGGCAAGGTCTCTTCAGCTTGGAAAAGAGATGGCTAAGGGGAGATATAATGGGGTGGCCAATGTAACATCAATTTGGTACTAAGCCATGTAGACTACTGCAATGGAATTTATGCGGGATGCAAAGAACAAGCATTAAAGAAACTTCAGACCGCTCAAAACACGGCATCTAGGCATATCTTCAGAAAAACGCAATTTGAAAGCGCAAAACCCCTCCGCGAAAAACTACACTGGCTCCCAATCAAAGAATGCATTGCTTTCAAAATCTGCACTCTGGTTCACAAAATTATCTACGGTGAAGCCCCGGGATACATGACAGACTTGATCGACCTACCAACTAGAAACACAACCGAATCAACACGAACGTACCTAAATCTGCACTACCCAAGCTGCAAAGGACTCAAATACAATTTACGCATCTAGTTTCTCCTACATAAACACACAACTGTCGAACGCATTACCAAAAGCCTTGAAAACTACGTACGATCACCTAAACTTCTGGAAAAAACTAAAAACTAACCTGTTTAGAAAGGCATACCCTACCAATTCAACATAAATGCCTGATTTCTGCAACACAACAAAACTAAAGTACGTAATGGACATAACACAACTCTTCCATTGTACGATTTCCTAATGTGGCTGTACACCGGAGTCTGCAAATGCCTCTCCAGTACTATGTAAGCCACATTGAGGCTACAAATAGGTGGGAAAATGTGGGATGCAAATGTAACAAATAAATACATTTTTAAAAAGGGTTCCAGGGGTGATCCAGGAAATTATAGACCAGTTAGGCTGACTTTATTACTAGGGAAAATAGTGGAAACTATTATAAAGAATAACGTTACAGAACATATAGACAAACATAGTTTAATGGGACAGAGTCAGCATGAGTTCAGCCAAGAGAGGTCTTACCCCACCGATTTGCTTCATTTCTTTGACGGTGCAAATAAACATGTGGATAAAGGTGAGCCAGTTGATGTAGTGTATCTGGATTTTCAGAAAGATTTTGACAAAGTTCCTCATGAGAGACTCCTGAGAAAATTAAAAAGTCACGGGATAAGAGGCAATGTTCTGTTGTGGATTAAGAATTGGTTATTGGACAGAAAACAGAGGGTAGGGTTAAATGGCCATTTTTGACGATGGAGTAGAGTGAATAGTGAAGTGCTGCAGGGATCTGTACTGGGACTGGTGCTATTTAGCATATTTATAAATCATCTGGAAAATGGAATGATGAGCGACCTGATTAAATTTGCTGATGACACAAAACTATTCAAAGTTCTCACAGCACATGCAGATTATGAAAAATTGTAGGAAGATCTTAGGAAACTAGAAGACTGGACATCCAAATGGTAGATAAAATTTAATGTGGACAAATACGAAGTGATGCACTTTGGGAAGAAAATTCCGAATCATAGTTACCTGATGCTAGGCTCCACATTAGAAGTCAGCACTCAAGGAACAGATCTAGGTGCCATTGTAGATAATATGCTGAAATCTTCAGCCTAGTGTGCAGCAGCAGCCAAAAAAGCAAACAGGATGCTAGGAATTATTAGGAAAGGCATGGTAAATAAGACCAAAAATATTATAATGCCTCTGTATCACTCCATGGTACAACCTCACCTTGAGTATTGTGTTCATTTCTGGTCGCCTAGTGGCCTAGTGGTTAGGGTGGTGGACTTTGGTCCTGAGGAACTGAATTCAATTCCCACTTCAGGCATAGGCAGCTCCTTGTGACTCTGGGCAAGTCACTTAACCCTCCATTGCCCCATGTAAGCCGCATTGAGCCTGCCATGAGTGGGAAAGTGCGGGGTACAAATGTAACAAAAAAAAAAAAGATATAGCGGAATTGGAAAAGGTTCAAAGAAAAGCAACCAAAATGATAAAGGGGATGGAACTCCCCCTAAATGAGAAAAGACTGAAGAAATTAGGGCTCTTCTGATTGGAAAATAGATGGCTGGGGTGGGGGGGGGGGGATATGATTGAGATCTATAAAACCCTGAGTGGTGTAGCATGGGTGGAAGTGAATCAATTTTTCACTCTTTCAAAAAGTACAAAGACCAGGGGACACTCAATTAAATTACATGGAAGAAAAAGGTGGGCTTCTTTTCCCCGATCCAAGATGGCGCTGTGAATGGACGCACCTGTGTTAGCTCCTGGAAGTAGCTCTGTTTGTAGGTCCTCTTCGGTGCCTCCGTCGCCTCATCAAACATGGGGAAACGGAGGGGAAAAGTGAAGGAACATCCCTCAGCTCCTGTGACTTCTTCGGCGATGAGGCAGACAACTTTGCAATTTTTCAGACAGCAACCGGGTCCTCAGGGTTTTTCGACCCCCTCTGCAACTCTCAGCGTTTCGGCGTCGATTGAGAATGGAAACGGGGCTTCCCTGAGCCCCGTGGAACGAGTTGCTCCACCCCAGCCTGGAGGGGAGTTGCTGGCAGCTCTAACAGAGAAGGAAGCTGAAGGGGCTTAGCTTGATCTGTTTGAGGGAGTGTCTGCAGTAACGGAGGCTGAATCTCAACGCCAAGAACTACTGCTACAATCAGCTTCAAAGGTATTGCCCCAGGACATAGTTTCTAAACTTGCTCGTGTTGAAGATCAACCTCACTCTTCTCCAGCCATTAGTGGTGTGAATAGACCAGCAACTGTGACATTAGAGTCAATATGGGACATGGTTTACAGCATTCACACTTCTATGCAAACTACCTTAAAAATGAATACTTCTGATATAAAGACTCTTTCTGAGGCTGCCCTGCTTCAGGCGCAAAAGACTGCACAGCAAACCTTAGATTTGGAGACTGTGAACACTAAAATTCAAGAAATGGGATCTGTAGAAACGGCTTTGGTTAAGGATAATAATTTCCTACATAAAAGATTGGAGTACCTGGAAAACCAGGCTAGAAGACTTAACCTCAGGTTTCGTAACTTTCCCAAATCGCCTTTAATTTCCCCTTTGGATATGGTTAAAAAATATATGATTGATATTCTTGGAATGGATAAGGACTCACTGCCTCCCCTTACTCGGGCTTATTACATCAGGAGTGGTGGAAGAAAATCCCCCGATAGCAGGGGAAGGAATGGATCTTACTTCTTTCCTTGAAAGTTCATTGGAGATAATTACTCAGAGGTTGACTCTGCTTGTTACTTTTGTGCTGGAGCCTGAAAGGAATGCCATATTAAGGCTTTCCTTGAGACACTTAGAAAATCTGTTTTTGGGCTCAAAAATTCGAATTTTTCCTGATCTCTCAAGGCCTACACAGATGAGACGCAGGGCCTTTTTGGAACTCCGCCCTAGGGTGGTGGCACTGGGAGCAACTTTCATATTACGCTTTCCTTGTTATTGTAATGTAATGCTTGAGGGTAAACAGTTTCAATTTGTAGACCCAAAACAGTTAAAAGAATTTCTAGATGCTAGAGTGGAATTGAATGTTGTGTGCCCACCCTAAATGCAGGCTGGGGTCTGAACCAGAGGTTGTAACCATTAGTTCGTAATTATTGCTATATATTTTATTTTTAAATTCTAAATTCTTGGATTCCAAATTTCCTAAACTTGTGGACAGAAAGGCTCTTAATGATATTTCCTTTTATTTCTTTTTTGCCTCTTGTATAAATGCCGATTGCATATTCACGTATTGTGATGATATATTGAAATATATGAATAAAGAAATAATAATAAAAAAAAGAAATACTTAATAGGAGGAAATATTCTTTTCATTCAAAGAATAGTTAAGCTCTGGAACTCACTGCCAGAGGATGTGGTAAGATCAGTTAGCCTATCTGGGTTTAAAAAAGGTTTGGACAAGTTCCTGGTGGAAAAGTCCATTGTATGTTGTTGAGATGGACATGGGGAAGCCACTGCTTGCCCTGGGATTGGTAGCATGGAATGTTGCTACTATTTCGATTTCTGCTTGGTACTTGTGACCTGGATTGGCCTCTGTGGAAAGCAGGATACTGGGCTAAATAGACCATTGGTCTGACCCAGTATGGCTATTCTTATGTTCTTATGTCTATAAAATACTGAGTGGAGTAGAACAGGTAGACATGAATCACTTGCTTACTTTTTCCAAAAATACAAGGACTAGGAGGCACTGAATGAATCTACTAAGTAGTAAATTTTTAAAAGAAATCAGAAAAAAATATATTTTTCCACTCAATATGTAATTAAGCTCTGGAATTCACTGCCAGAGAATGTGGTAAAAGCTGATAGTGTAGTAGGGTTTAAAAAAGGTTTGGACAAGCTACTGAAAGAAAAATCTATAAACCATTATTAAAGTGGACTTGGGAAAATCCACTGCTTACTCTTTTGGAATCCTGCAAGGTACTTGTGACCTGACTTGGCCACTTTTGAAAACAGGGCAAATGGGCTTGATGGACCTTCAGTTTTTCCCCAGTACTGTGATGCTTATGTACTTATGTATTTACTGTGTGTACTTATATGGAGCAGTAGCCTAATGGTTAGAGCAGTGACCTGAGAATTAGGGGAGCCTAATTTAAATCCCATTGTGGCTCCTTGTGACCTTGGGCAAGTCACTTAACTACATTTTCTCAGGTACAAACGTACTGTAGATCATGAGCTCTCCAGGGACAGAAAAATACCTACTGTACCTGGACGTACACTGCTTTAATAGTTTTCAGGCTTGTAGGTGTTATATAATAATAATAATAATTATTATTATTATTATTATTATTATTATTATATAAGTAGATAGAGGACAGCAGGGGTGAAGGGTCAGAGTAACACTATGTCCCAGAAAATCATTCCTGTGTTCCATTTCAAGCACTTCCCCACATGTAAAAGTGTCTTAAAAATGCCAAAATTGCTTCGGTAAGAAGAAACAAGATCTGTCAGCAGGTATTAGTGCCCTGGTCCAAACTTATGCCAGAAATAAATATTCATGTTTAAGGGCTCCTGAAGCAAATAGTAGGAACCCAATGTTCTTGAGTGAACTGATATCTGCGGACATATCTGCTGGCATGAACACAGTGCCTGTGGTGGCTTCTTCTCCAACTGTGTGCTCTGAATATCTTAAATTCAATCCATGATGAATATTATTATTTTTTTTATTGAATTTATCTTCAATGCCTGCTTTCATGACAGTTGCTGTTTGGGTTTCTTCCACTATTCATCCTCCTGAGGCTAAAAAGAACTTAGGTGAATTGAACCTTCAGTAAAGTAATATTCCTGGGGAATGCACTTCAATAAATGTTATTTCTCTCTAGCTCTTTTCTTCTCTTTCTGAAAGCATTGTTAAATTGTGCCCTTTTTATCTGATCTCGGAAGCTGTGAGAATTCCCAAGGAGTTTTGAATGCCTCCTGAAAATATAGACATACACTTAAAAGAATGGAGGCACGGGCTAGGTCACTTCCCTTTTAGTCTGATGTTTGCAGAAAACAGAAAAGCACTTAAGAGAGCCCCTTCTACTGTTCAGCTCACAGCACTCGCTTCCTCTTGTCTCCTGTCTTTAGAGCTGATGCTGTCATGCTGCAGTTTGCTGCACAAGATGGGAGACTTTCAATCAAATCTTCCTTTTATAAAAGCTAAAGAAAACTTTGAGAACAGCGATCACTTTCCTGGTTGTGTCCACCACTTGTCAGCTCATGATGTGCCTTGATGGCCTTCAGGACATTTTTCAGCAAAGCTCTGTCTGTGGAAGTCTGTTGACGATCACCAGCATGGGGTACTGTCTTTTACAAAAATGATTACAACCAGCAGGAGAGGATTCCCCTCTGGTTCTAAAGCAGACATCTCTTGGCATTGATTCAGACTTTATTGGCCAAACTACAGTAGATGTTTGCTGATCAAAAGTTAAATCATCCAATGTGACAGGAGAGATAGCAGGCAATATAAATAAGAGCTCCGGGGTCTGCATATTTCTTTCTTAATTATTGTAGTGGTTTGGAGAAAGATGGAATGAAGGGATAAGGTTAGATGCTGATTTTTTTTTTCCAAAAGCTGCCTAAAGCAGACAGGGTACTAAAACCGATGTGCATTGTGGACAGATAATTTGTTTGAAATTCAAGATAAAATAGACTTCTTTTCACATCAGACTGAACTGAAAGTTGGTGGTCTGGTGCTGAAGGATTAGTGCTGAGTCACCCAAGTTTTCAGCAGCAGATAATGACTTAATATCTTGTAATTGGTGGTATGGTAAAGAAAGCATTTCCTTTGCTGTTCTGCGTATTGCAAAACCACATTACTACAAAGTCAGAACCTGTTTAATTTTTTTCTTAATCCGCTTCAAACACTCTTAATCCTATAACTATAATGATCTTCAGAGACAAAGCAAAGGGGAAAATAATATGGCATTTACTTCAGCTTTCAAGGCTATCCTTTAAAAACCCTCGTGAGTTTACAGTTGGCAGGGGTATATAAATTACCAAAGATTAATAAAAACAAGCTCATTTGCACACTTTTATTTTTAGTCACGGGCCGCCGGTCCCTGTTTTGCTCCTCACTTATTAACATACTGTTAAACTGTATTCCCAGCATGAGCAGGCATCCTTGTGGTCCACTGAGTATAGGATTGGGCCTGACAATTCTCGCTCAGCAGAGATAATCACTGGAACCAAACTGACTGCTTGCAGAGAATGTGACTCTACTCACAGCAAGGCAGCAAAGAGGAAAAGACTCTGGGCAAGGCTGGCTAAGCTGGGAAAATGAATTAGACATCCTTCTAAAGAGAATCTGAAAGCATTACATTCCTGTGAAGAAACAGAAAAAGGGCAGAACAAGAGGTCGCCTGTCATGCCCACCTGAGAAATAGCATACATTTATGGCACTATTATACCTTCTTTGGATTTTTCTTTTCCTTCTTTCTTTTTATTTCGGGGGGGGAGGGGGGCTAGTTATTAATGACTTTACACTGTCTACTCTGCTGCTCAGCGGCATGCTTCAATTAGGGCAGGAAAATCCGGAAGTGGTATTGGGAAGATGAGCAGATTTCTATAATTTTCCCAGGCAAATCTTTGCAGGATCTGTACAGCAAAGGATAAGCCTGCTCAACCATACATTCGGGGGGGGGGGGGGGGGGGGTCAGTCCTTATTTTGAGGGTATAATAGTAGATTCACTCTGACTGCATTTATTTTTCTACATTATGTTGGATCATTTTTGGAGCTTCACAGCATAGTATGGACATTTTTGAAAGATGTGTGATCTGCATTGTTTTAGTCTTCCATGTTGGCTAATATACTGAGTGAAGCAGGATCAATTTGATTGTTTTTTTTTTTTGAATATTTAAGAGTTCTGTCATATGTAGGATTTTGTTATTTAGATTTATTATTTATAACCTGCCTTTATCCAAGGCGGGGTACAAAACACGAGCATAATGTAACCAGAGAAAAAAAAATCAATAAATGTTTACCTCAGGGAGGGTCCTGAGGTAGAGGAGGCATTAGATGGTGGCTGTGGGCAGAGGCCACATTGTTCACAGTCCTGCCCTGGGTCCCAGAGTTGCAGAAACAGAGGTCCTGTTTTCGAGCCACATGGGGCTCATTCCAGGCAAAGAAACGGTGGCAGGCAAGGCTCTGGCTCTGCCAGAGTCTCAAGGCTGGGTCAGGAGACTGACAGCACATGCACATGATGTCATCACGCATGTGCGTGGTGACCTGGGGATTGGCCCAGAATGCGGGGGATCACAATTTTTGTTTTTGCAGGGTGGGGTCCTTGGAGCTCAAATGTCAAAATACAAAAGTGTCTAAGGAGCAGGAAAGGCCAGAAAAATGGTGGCAATGGCGAAGCTGGGGTGATGCCATGAATTGTGCATTCACACATGCATACAATGTACCTTTCTGTAAGAAAGATGACCCAGAGAATTTTGGGAAGATAGTGGGGTCAGAAAAAGCCCAAAAGTGCTCTAGTGCAAAAATTCACGCATGCCCAGTAAGTGTAATGGAGACTGGCACGGACCAGCTCCTTATTTAAAATATAAAATAAAGTTGTTGCAATTTTAAAATGTTTAAAGTGGCCAGAAAAGATGTGCTATGTGGTGCAGCTTTGCAAAAACAATGCGGAAGCCTGAAAGTTACAGGAGATGGTTAGAGTCAAAAATAAAAGTAAAATAAGTCCAAAGTTTGGAAATGTTTAGATAAATGTGAGTTTTGATGCCACCACACTAGAATTATTCTAGTTTAATCCAAAACCAAAGCTTTTAAATATTTATTTTAAGTTGAAATAGAGTATTGGATTGGATGTGGGCTTCTGAGGATTTGTAAGCTGCTTTCTGATTGGCTGCACTAGTGAGAAAAGGAACCTTCACATAAACTGTTTGCGGAGAGTAACAGACACCACTAAAGGGAACAGAGGTGCTGATAAGAGTATGAGAGAATCCTTATATATAAGAGAAACTATTAGGTCTTGAAAGTGAGTGTTTGATGATATATAATAAACTTTGGCATGATTGATGATTGAATATGAAATTTAAAAAAAGGAATTTCCAAAGTTTAGATTAATTCTAAGGAAGACAATTCTTCTGAGAGTAGTATCTGATATTTGGTGTAACTTGATAACTCATTGAGAAGGAGTTAAAATAGATAAAAGGAATATTTTCTTAGAAATTTGAACTGTTCAGGTCTGTCAGTTTAAGAGAAGTTTTCTGACTCACAATTTCAAAGTAAAGTTTAATCCATAATAAAAAGTTTTAGAGAAGTCTGACAGTTGAAGAAGAGTACAAATTTTGATTAAAACTTAATATTACAGGACCAAAGGCAACATGGTTTCACTAGAGGCAGGTCTTGTCAGACAAATCTGATTAATTTCTTGACTGGGTGACCAAAGAGTTAGATCAAGGAAGGGCACTAGATGTGGTGTATTTAGATTTCAGCAAAGCCTTTCACATGGCACTGCATAAATAAACTGAGTATCCTTAGTATGGGCCCTAAGTGCCTGATTGGGTTAGGAACTGGTTGAGTGGAAGGTGACAGAAGACAGTGGTAAATGGAAAAGGATGTTATCAATGGTGTGCCACAAGGATTGGTTATTGGGCCAGTTCTTTTAAACATTTTGTAAGCGATATTCTCCGAGGACAAGCAGGCCGGGTTATTCTCACATGTGGGTGACGTCTTCCACGGTGCCTGGTACGAAAAGTCTACTAGCGTACTATAGCTTTAAGAGCTTGAGACAGCATTCCCACCATGCCTGCATGCATGGGTGCCTTCCCACCTGACTCACAATCATGGGACCAGCAGCCTATTTTCATCTGCATTGAGGAGAAGATGCATTCTTCATGATTGCTCTCAGCATCATAAGTTCAGCTAGAATTTTAGTGCCTTCTCTTGCGGGGTTTTCCTCATTATTATCCCTTTTCCTTTTGGGATTTACTTTTCTTACTTCCCTTATACGTTTAGTGTATGTTTGCCCTCTTTTAAGGTTCCTGTATTTTTTCAGGCTCGCAAGGCCCTCTTAGGCCTGAGAATCATCTGGGTGTTATGCCTTACTTTTTTTGTGATAAAGATCCTTTTTTCATCACCACAGAGTCATATGATTTATCATGACTGTTTTTCTTTCCATGTTGTGCATAGGCACCTGATATAAGAGGCTTGGGGAGGCTAACCCTCCCCAGCCACAAGCCCCTGAAGTACCAGACTTTTCATATCAGGGCTCCTTCCTGGGTCCAGCACATCTTTCCTCCTTCATTACTTCTGGTGCAGTGTTTCTCTCTCATCCTCTCCTCCCCCCTGATGCAGCATCTATCCTCTCACTCTCTCACTGCGGTCCCTCTAATTTGATTAGATCACCACCAGTAGTGCACCAGTGGCATTGAACTAACTAAAGCTTGCTTTGGGGCTTCGGCTTGATGGCATTCCTTGTGACACATCCTGCAGCCTCTGATCTTAATATCTAAATTTAACAAAAGATATTATGTGCCACTAACTTGCTGACTTTTCTGTATGCCTTCAGGCAATTAAGGATGAAGTCAACCAAGGCAGATGAAGAGACAAAGAATTAAAGAAAGCTCGAACACTTAAGTAGAGAAAGAAGACAAAATAAATAAAATAAAATAGAGAAAGTAGAGACACTCAGACTCTAATTATAAAAATATACCAGTCACCATACTTACCTATACTTAACAGAAATCTGTTGATTAATCTTGAAAAGGTTCTGAGAAAGAACAAAAAAAAAACAGATTTGAAAACACTAAGCAAATTCCAGTTATAACTTAAATAACAAGAGTTGCTGGAGACCCTGTAAAAAGGGAAAATTAATTTTGAGTAACAAGTCTTAAACACTAGATTGAACTGTATTATTCAGTCTCAGCAAATCTGGTATTTCACCATTTCACTATTTTAAAATATTTACTGGATCTGGTAGGTGTTGTTTTTTTTTTTTTGCATTGTTTTAAAAATATGTATTCTAAATTTTAAGCTTTTAATCCAGCTTAATGTTTAAAAAATGTTTGTGCAATAAATTCTATTGTTTGCACTTTAATTTCAGTATGCTGAACATCTTTGCACTGAGCGGGAAGTTAAGAATTTTGTGATACCTGTTGATTCTCTTTAACATCAAGAACCCACACACTTTAGCCATTTTACTCTAGTTTTTATCTGTTCTTGGCTTAACCTAATTGGACGGAGTAATTTCTTTTGTACCACCTTACTTCGGAAAGCTGACTCAGTCTGAGGTAACTTGGCCGTTCACGACTACAGGTAGGTAAAAGTAGGACCATGTATCTGGGACCATGTATTGAGGTTTTTATTTTTGTTACCAGCCTTGGGAGGGTTCAGCAGAGAAGGTATTTGGTACATATAAGGTTTCTCTAAAATGATGGCTTCTTAATATTTTTTGAATCCTTCTTCCTTTAACTTGAACTGTAGAAAGCATGATTCTTTTTTGCTTTTTCTTGTAGAATTTCTTTATGTATTGTGGGTGCTATGTTTTTCTTTTCTGTATATGTTTATGTAAACAATATAGTGAAATTCAATAATTAATTTAAAAAATGGTCTTCCTTCTGAAATAGGAAGCCCAGCTTAACCTGTAGCTGTTCTATCATTAATGAAGGTTTTGAGGCAGAAATGCACTGATAACCTATAACCCAAGGTGTGTGAGTGTATATGTATCCTGCTTATTTTTGAAGGAGAAGGGCGCCCATCTTCTGACACAAATCGGGAGATGGGCGTCCTTCTCCTAAGGTCGCCCAAATTGACATAATCAAAAGCCGATTTTGGGCGTCCTCAACTGCTTTCCGTTGCGGGGATGACCAAAGTTCAAGGGGGCATGTTGGCAGTGTACCGAAGGTGGGATGGGGGCGTGATTAACAGATGGGCGTCCTCGGCCGATAATAGAAAAAAGAAGGGCGTCCCTCATGAGCATTTGGCCAACTTTACTTGGTCCATTTTTTTTCATGACCAAGCATCAAGAAGATGCCCAAACTGACCAGATGACCACTGGAGGGAATTGGGGATGACCTCCTCTGACTTCACTAACCACCTCCCACCCTGAAAAAACTTCAAAAGCTTTTGTCTTTTTTAGAGTATGTTCTTTGCTATGCCTCTGGCCTGATAATTGAGGATATCCTTCCAAGGTGTGGATGTTTTTGTGAGAAGGACATCCATGCCTTTACTGTGTGTCTAACACCCTTTTTATTTATTTAGATTTTGGATCACAAGTAGCAGCAGGGGGATTTGAACTGGCTACCTCTGGAATGCAAGACCAGTGCTTTAACCACTAGGCCACTCTACCACTCCTCCATGCTACTCCACTCCCTTGAAATTTGGCCATCCCTGGGGGGGGGGGGCAGTATGCAGGTCCCTGGGGGAGGGGGAGGTATATGTGTGTCAGCGGAGGCATAATGAAGGCGTGGATGTCCTTCATTCAAACATTTTGGACGTCCTCAACTGCCCCCCAAAGGAATGGCCAAATTTCAAGGGAGTGGAGAGGAGTGGCCTAGTGGTTAGAGCACTGGTCTTGCAATCTAGAAGTGGCATGTTCAAATCCAACTGCTGCTACTTGTGATCCAAAATCCAAATAAATAAATAAAGAGGGTGTCAGAGGCAAAGGCATGGATGTCCTTCTCACAGAACCATCCACCATTCCTCCTTAGGAAGGAAATCATGTGCAAATGAGCTAACAGCAAGCAGCTCATTTGCATGCAATTTTTTTCATGCATGCCCGTTCCTTTCCAGATCAGGAAGGGCTTTTTTCCTTTCAGTTAGTGGGACCAGTGCACTACAAATGCTGGCTCCTCCCACAACCAAATGGCTTGGATTTGGTCGTTTCTGAGATGGGCATCCTCGCTTTCCATTATCGCCGAAAACCGGGGACAACCATCTCTAAGGTCAACCTAAATTTCATGATTTGGGCGTCCCCGACCGTATTATCGAAAGGAAAGATGGACGTCCATCTTGTTTCGATAATACGGGTTGCCCCGCCCCTTCACAGGGCCATCCTTACAGATGGGCGCCCTTAGAGATGGGCTCCCCCGTTCGATTATCCCTCTCTATGTGTCTTTGGGGGGCATGTCAGAGGCATAGCTATTGGTGGGTCTAGATAGGCACAGGCCCACTCATTCTTGTTTCAGGCCCAGTTTATCTGGCCCCCAATACACTTTTGTGGTGGCCACCTCATTCCCCTCTTTCCTTCTCTTCTGCCTGTGGCCCAGCATCTCCTCCCTCTTCCTGATCTTCCTCATCATATTCTTGCGGCGGCAGCAGTGACACACATCTGCTGCCTGCCATGGCCCTGCAGGCTTCCTTCTGCCATGTCCTACCCTTGCTGTCATTACTTCCTGTTTCCTGTATGGTGGTATGTGGCAGAGGAAGCCTGCCAGACCAGTGCAGGCAACATCACTGCTGCAGCCCACAAAGATGCTGAGGTAGACTGGGGAGGGAGCTGTGGGGGCCAAATGCCAGATCGGGGGGGGGGGGGGGGGGGAGGGGCCAGCAGAGGAGAGGGAGAGAGATAGAGAACAAAGGGAGGAGGTATTCAAAGGCCCACCCATCTTAACAGTGGGTCCACCCAAAATGACAGGTCTGGCTATGGCACTGATGCATGTGTGTATCTGTGTCCGTGTGTCTTTATACCTATGCATATAGACAGACAGAGCAGTTGGATGGAGCGTCCCCAGTAGGCACTATCAATTGGGTGAAATGTTCCTAATAAATAGATTTGTGAAAGTCATAGTTTTTTTTTTAACTGTAGTGACAGATCTTTCTCAATAAAGCAGCTTAACCTCTAACCTTGCAGTAATTTCATGGTCATGTAAGCTGAGTCTTATCTGATGCTGTGGTAACTACCGTGACTTACTCTGCTCGGTATGGGCTAAGATATTGCTGTTTTCTCTGTGAACACTACTATTACAGTTAAGTCCCTTGTAAAGTAATCTTTAAATATCAATATATTACATATAGGAGGTGACTTTAGAAGGTGTACACATGTAAACATATGCATGTGTAATGCGATTTTAGAAGAGGGATTACTTATACATATGTGTATCTGGCATGCATAGATTTTAAGTGGGCATGCTCTGGGTGTGGTTTGGGCAGGCCTTAAAATTATATGTATATTTCTTAAATTTCAACAGAAATGCATCAACATATTTCCCTATTTACATTTACATCTTCTGTGAAGCACACATGACTGTCAGTTAATTGCTCATGCTCAGAGTTTGAAGGGGTGACTGAGGGAGAAATTAGCACACTTCATTGGTATTTAAAAGCACCTCAGACAGCTTGAAATTGAGTTTTGGAGCTTAGCTACTCAGTTGACTTTCCTTGGTTATATAGTTTTTTTAAAAGATCCCATACTAAATGTATCTGCTATCCTGTAATGACAATGTTTACAAAACTATGTAAGCCACATTGAACCTGCAAATGGGTGGGATAATGTGGGATACAAATGCAATAAATAAATAAATAAATTACATGTATAGGTTGCAAAATCTTCCACTGACACGTGTAAATGCTGGTACTTACATGCAGAAAGCTCAAAGTGATGCCACTTTTTAAACCCATGTTTGTAAAACAGCTGTTCATGCTGTATATGCCATGATGTACAACAGGTTTTCCCTGTAGCTTTATACATGCCGCTCGATATTCAAAAGGGTTTAAGTGGGCAGGAGATGCTCCTACCTGGTTAAACCCCACTGAGTGACCCAGCAGATGGTATTCAATGGCACTTAACCGGTTAGCAGCCAAAGATAGATCTGCTATTTGTATATGGGTCTATCTGGCTCTTAGCCGGTCAGCCAATGAACATTAGCGCTAACTGGCTATGTCCCATGACATAACCGGTGATTGGGATAGTCACTAAGCGGTAATATTCAGCTGAGGTAACTGGCTATCTGAAGCTGATTAAGATTAAGGCTATTTAACCGGCAAGGAGCCTTTCCTGACTAGTTAAATAGTTTTAAATATTGGACGGATAGTGCTTAGACACATAGCAATACATTCAAAAGTTATGTCAATTGGCCTACAGAGGAGTAGATACTACATATGTAGACCCTATCCCCCTCATTCTATAACAGGTTGTCTACAGTTAGCTGCCAATTGCACAAGTTAGAGAGTCTTAGCATTTATCCCCTAGATTCTCTAAATGGCGTGCAAATTTATGTGTGCAAAATTGCACACTATCCTGAGATGTGCATGGAACTAAATTGGCTAGTGAGCCAATTATCACCAATAGTTGGTTGCTAACAATCAATTATAGGCATTAATTGGCAACAATTTTGATTTGCATGAGCATCTTGCTAAGTGCTATTCCATAAAGATCCACGTACAAATCTTATGGTGCATAACTCAAAAATGGGTATGGCCATGGGAGGGGCACAGGCAGGTTAAGGCTATTCACTAAAGATGCATGCAGTATTACTGAATACCGGGGATCAGTGCCCAAGTTGTGCAACAGGATTTACACCAGGTTTCAGTTGGTATAAATCCTCGCATCCAAATTTTGTCATGGAAATCTGCTCTAAGGCTATTATAAACGGTACCAACTCGGAGTGCAGTTTATAGAATTATGCTCTGCATGGACTTTTTTGGCACCATTTTTTCAGTGTCATTTACTGAATCTAGTCCTATGTGCCGTGCAGGTCTTTTTCTGCCGTCATCTACTATATTACTTTATGTATGTGTGTAACTGTGACAATTATGTGTGTAAGTACTAGGAGCAAGCTCAACAGTATTCTGTAACTTCACTGCACAACTGTCTTAGGGGGAATGTTATCAATATAAACTACCATTGAGGTTTGTTATTTTAGTTTTAAATCCATTTATTAGTAATTAGGTCTCATTACATAAAATAGCAAAAGTTAGTGGTAAAATAGCATGTCTTATCAGCAGCCCATGTTGATAATCACACCTGTACGTAAATACAAGGAAGCATTTACAGGGGGAGGAGCATAGGCAGGGTATGGGTGTGATCCCCCAAAATGGGTGTAATATACAGAATATTGATAGTTCAAATGTAAGTACCACAGTTAGGCATGCACATTTCCATCTGCTATTGACATGGCGTAAGTGGGCATGCTGAAATGTAGGCATGTAATGCTGACTTATGCTACTATTCTACAATCGAAATGATCTATTCTATTAAGGCATCTGGGTGCCCAGGGTCCATTATAGAATACTAAAGTAACCTGGTATCAGTGCACTGAACATTTATGTACCCGCAGCTACACTAGCCATAGAGCCAGCATAACTGTTATCACATGAATGTGGAAGGGACTCATGTAGCTTTAATGAGTGAAAGCGCAACACCACTTCGAGAAAAGCTACATTGGCTCCCTATCAAAAAACGAATAAACTTCAAAGCCCACACTATGATTCACAAGATTCTCAATGGCGAATCCCCAAGCTACATGTCCAACCTGATCGATCTTCCAGCCAGGAACCGGTCCAACTCTTCTCGAACATATCTCAATCTCCATCTTCCCAACTGTAAAGGCCTCAAATACAAAGCCTACTGCGCATCCAACTTCTCTGTTATAGGCAGCCAACTCTGGAAAGCCTTACCTCGACATATCCGAAAAACCAGCGAACACCTACCCTTCTGAAAGCTGCTGAAGACTCACCTATTCAAACAAGCCTAGCCAGACGACCCTACAAAGTCTCGGACCTAACCCACACCACAAACAATGCCCACACTCCAATTCTTCCCCACATCGCACACTACTGTCCCACTCTTTATAAATGTGTTATCTCCATGATACTTTGTACCATACTTTGTATTATCTCCTTGTAACTTTGTACCATACTTTGTATTATCTCTATGATACTATGTACCATACTCTGTAAGCCGCACTGAACCTGCTATTGAGCGGGAAAGAGCAGGGTATAAATGCCACAAATAAATAAAATAAATAAATACTGTGCTCACCAAAATGATCTGTGGCACAGAACTAAAAGGATTCAACGCGGCTGTGTTTCAGCAAACAATGTCTGTGTCAGGAGGCACAGAATACTAAAACATATGTCACTGACAAATATGATGAACAATCCAGACTACTGCATATAATCTGGAGGAAAGAAACAAATTCACTGCATAATCTCAGAGCTTTGGGAATGTGAATGTGCAGGATCGCCAATATTTTGTATTTTGCAAAGTACAGGTGAAAATGCATTTCTGTTTCTTTGTCTATAGTGTTGTACTGCAGACAGAGGCTGAGTTTGCAGAATTTTCTGTTCAGTTGTTTTCTGCATATTTCTAATTTGTGGTCATTTATTCAGTATTTGGCAAGGCTCTGTCCATGTTCTGTATATGTGACCAAGGTGGGGCAATTTACAGGCATGAAGTTTCTTTGTTGGAATTTGTAGCAGTCTGGCTTGTTCTCTTTTTCCAAGCGGGCTGGTGTAATATTTGCAGTGTTGCTTTTTCATACAATCTGTGGCCACTTGTAGGGCTGGTCTACTAGGGGGGGGGGGAGCAAGATTCCCAGTGGTCACCCCACTCCCTTTGGATGGTTTACAAGTCAGTACCAGCACCTTTTTTTGCTAGAAAAGAAAGCACTGAATTTTGTCCAAACAAACATACAACCCCCCCCCCCTTTTATGCTAATAGTGTATAATCAAAATCTAGTGCTTTCTCCTGCAAATACTTATGGTGGTACCTCAACAGAATTGGCAACTTGGCATCTAGACAAAGTGCCCCCGCTAAAGTTTCATAACTGGTGTTACAAAGAGTTGGTGCCTGCAAAGAATCCACATAATGGTGCAATTGAAAATAGGCACATACATCTCTAGAGAAAGATCAAATTTCATTCTCAGTATCTCCCAAGCCTTCATTCCCCCCTCCCCCTCCCTCATCACAACCTGTTGATGGTACAAAAGTCCTTTAGTGGCCCAACTTCTAAACAAAGGATAGTAAGGCCAAGAGCAAAATCTCCACTGCCTTGAATAGACAGAAGAGGTGAAGAAAAAGACCATAGACCATGGATCTTACAAATCAGCATCAGGCACATTGCATGGCTTTTGAAATGGTAAATACTTTAACAAGTCACCTAAGCATGATTCTGAGGCATACAATGTATAACTGAAATGCTGTCTGCTAAAGCCAGTCTCTTCAGAGGTATGAGAAAAAGAAGATAAATTACAGAATCAGTCATTAATATGGCCATGGAAAAGACCTTAATATTCAGCATTCCAAAACCTCCGTTGTCTTTTGACAGGACCACTCTAGCCAATGGAAGCTTTACTCTTACTATTCCATAAATAACTTGTAAGTGCTTATGTCAATTGTCTGTCATGTTTGTTACTTAACATAAGTGATAGCATTTGTAAGACATATATCCACTGGGGCACTAGGGCACCAATATCATGTTTTTTTTGTTTTTTTATGTTTCAACAATTTTTATTGAGAACGAAATTTACACAATTACAATCAGCATCAGTTACACTTTTCAATACTATCAAATTGTACGATACAGCAAACTCCAAAACCATTCTCTTTTTTACCTTCTTCGCTCCTTAACTTCCCCCCTTACTCCTCCCATCCCTACCCCCCTATACCCTCATATACACCTCCCACGTGAGCATTGAAACATTTTACCAACTGCATTCATAATTTGTTAAGGATTAGGCTTCTTCCCTTCTGTGTGAGTTTGGCTAGATAAGGATTCCAGAGTTTAAGAAATCAAACTTTGCATTTATATGAGCCTCTGGCCTCTTGTGCTTCCCATGTTAGTACTTGGTGTATTTGATTACGCCAATGCCAGAATTCAGGAGTGTCCGTTGATGTCCACGTTTGCAAAATGCATTTTCGTGTTATCAGACACATCTTGCGACACAACAGTACCTTTCCCACACTAAGCCCCCTGAATGAGCCCGGACAATCAAGCACCACCTGAATAGCTGTACCCCAATATGGCTCGACATCAAGAGGGAGAGAAAAGCTACCACTCGCCTCCAAAAGCATCGTATAACTGGGCACCCCCAAAACCCATGATATAGAGAATTGTCCGCCGATTTACACTTCAAGCAAGTGGGAGTGTCAATTCCCTTTGTACGAAAAAGCTGAACCTGTGAAAAATAGGCTCTGTTAACAACTCTGTATGCACACTCTCTATACCCTGCCCCACTAATTAATTGGGGAATATTTTTTAGATGAGCTGCAACATCCCAAAAGGCAAGATCACATCCCATATCTACCTCCCATCATCTCCAAAGCTGGGCTAGCTCCTTCCCGGGTACAAGAGACCAAATTTTCTTCTGTAAAATGGAGATGGTAGGAGCCTCTTCTGAGATCTCCGTAAAAAGCGCCTGAATTTTCTCCCCCAGTTTAAATTTGAGTGCCTCTTTGTCAAGAGAGTGAACATAGTGTTTCAGCTGCCAAAAGGCGAAAGAATCATCCCAGCGCGTGGCTTCATTGGGGCACAAGCATTCCAAAGGTCTAAGCTTTCCAGCTTGATCTACCACTGCCCTCAGATTAAAAAGCCCCTGAGCATCCCACCTGACAAACACTGAATTCTCCAGCCCAGGCCTAAACATTGGTTTCCCCCTAATTGTTAGGAGTTCTGATACCCGAGGATTACCTCCCAATTGTTTCCCCAGAAATCTCCACGCTTCTTGTACGGGGCCTAACAATACAGATCTACACATCGGCTGTGGCAGAGAGTAACCATCCCCCTGCAATAATGAGACCAGGTGATATGGTCTAAACAGCTAGGGGGGTGTGGTATTCAGAGGTGACGATCCAATCTCGTACCTGTCTCAAATTACATGCGATATTATAAAATTTAATGTTAGGTAAGCCCAATCCCCCCTGATTCCACCCCCCAATAATAATGGCAACCGGATCTTTGCTTTTTTGTATGCCCAACAAAACTTCATCATTATGCGGTAGAACATTCTTATGTCCTTCTGTAATAACCGCAAAGGTAACGTTTGCATTACATATAACCATCGGGGGAGAATTACCATGCGAATTAAACACAGATGACCTGACAATGACATTGTCAGAGCTCTCCAAGCATCCAATTGCTGTTTTGTTTTATCTAACAACCATTGGATATTTGTTCTATAGAGTACCTCTGTCCTTGCAACTAAAAGAATACCCAAATAGCGGAAAGACTCTTCCACCCATCTCAGAGGGAACTGTCCCCTCCATGTTCTGCGAGTTTCTACTGTAATGGCCATCCCTTCCGACTTGTCATAGTTTAGCTTAAACCCAGAATATGACCCGAATTCTGAGAATACCTCCAAGAGATCGCCTAATGACTCCCGGGGATTTGTAAGCATTACCAGCAAGTCATCGGCAAAGGCCGCCACTTTGAATTCCTGTTTTCCAAACTTCACTCCCCTAATTGTCGAGCATGAATTTATGTCCCGGATTAAAGGGTCCATATATAAGGCAAAAAGTAAGGGTGACAGCGGGCAGCCCTGGCGGGTCCCTCGCCGAATTTCAAACTCCTCTGAGTGCATCCCATTCACCCACAGCCTAGCTCTAGGAGAATTATATAGGGCGCCCGTCGCCTTCATAAACCACCCTTGGAACCCATATTTGTCTAAAGTAGAGAACAGAAAAGGCCACTCCACCCGGTTAAACGCCTTTTCAGCGTCAAAGCTAATCATAATAGATGGTTCACCGGTAGCCTCCAGGCGTTCCAGGGAGGCCAAGATACATCTAAGGTTTCGTGCCACCGATCTCCCCTGAACGAACCCCACTTGTGCTTCATGAATAATACCTGGCAGAACGCGTCTCAACCTGTTTGCCAGTATTTTTGCAAACAGTTTTACTTCCTGATTGAGAAGCGAGGTAGGCCTATAGGACAATATTGTAATATCTACATTTAAAAATCGGTCGGAATGACTCTGGATACAGACCTGATTTTCCAGGCTTCAGGTCTCATTGGCCCAAGGCAACAAGGAGCTGCACAATATGGCCTCTGAATAGTAGGCATCAATGAGCTGCACAGCTGTGGAGCCAAGAGTTTGTAGAATGACTCTGGATACAGACCTGACTTTCCAGGCTTAAGGTCTCTTTGGCCCAAGGCGACAAGAAGCTGCACAATATGGCCTCTGAATAGTAGGCATCAATGGGCTGCACAGCTGTGGAGCCAAGAGTTTGTAGGACTCTGGTGTAGAGGAACTGTCCAGGCCTGGAGCCATCAAGGTCTTCATTGACTTAACACTTTTTGAATTTCCCAGGTGGTCAATTGGGCATAAAGATACTCTAGCATTGCACAGGTTAGGTGGGCAAACCTGAATCTTCCGAAGAGTCCATAACAGATAGGCCGCTAGATATCATAGTAGCAGCATAGAAGCATTCAAAATGGTGTTAAAGAATGTGTACAATAGCTTCTCTACCACTGACACAAGTACCATTGGAATCTCTAAGACTAGGAATGTGTCTCATACTCTCCAACTCTTAGTGACCTGTGCCAAGAGTCTGCCAGGTTTATTGTCACAATGATAATATTTATATTTTTGATACATCAACCTTTTCTTAGTACACTCATGAATGCTCACATTTAATGCTGATTGTGTGGCAACCAAAGCTTCTAGCACTAATGGAATTGGATTCTGTACATAGAAATGCTTTGCCAGTCAATACTTTCGCCCTAACAACAGTAACCCCTGGGCTATCACCACCGCAGCGATCCCTGGCCCAGCAGCCCGACGCCCATGTTGCCCTTCCCGCCGCGTGGCACGGCCAGCCTCCACCGCGAATCTTCCACACTGGGCTGTCGGTGCACAACGAAGCAGTCCACAGGCACCACAGGCACCACGGATCAGCAAATCTCCCTGCATCAGGAGGAAGTATTAACGCTCCAGTTGCTCTGAGAACACCCCAGCTTTCCCTGGTCCACCCGAACCTGCCTCTCTCCGCTTGCCTGCTACAGTCTGACGGTTCCAGCTTCTTCCAGTCCGCTGATCCAGCTCCCCCCTGCTTGCTGCAATCCAGCCGGTCTACCGTGTTCCAGTCCGCCTGATCCCAGCTTGGCTTGTTCCGATCCGGTCCGCCTGACCCCAGATTGTTCCGGCCCTCCAGTTTCCCAGCTTGTTCCAGCCCGCCTGAGCCCATCCTGTTCCAGTTCGCCGATCCAGCGTCCCCCTTGTTTGTTCCAGTCCATCTACTCCAGCCTGCTTCTAGTGTGTTCCAGTCCGCCTGCTCCAAGCTCGTTCCAGTCTGCATGATCCCATCTTGTTCCAGTCCGCCCGATCCCTGGTTGCTCCAGCGTCCCCCTTGTTTGTTCCAGTCCATCTACTCCAGCCTGCTTGTTCCAGTCCAAACGCTCTAGTGTGTTCCAGTCCACCTGCCCCAAGCTCGTTCCAGTCTGCATGATCCCATCTTGTTCCAGTCCACCAATCCAGCTTCCCTGTTTGCTCCAGCGTTCCAGCTTCTCCCTTCTTGTTCCAGCCCATCTGCTTCAGCCTACTTGCTCCGGTACACCTGCTCCAATCCCAGCTTGTTCCAGTCCACCGATCCAGCTTCCCTGTTTGCTCCAGCATTCCAGTCCGACTGTTCCAGCTTCTCTTTGCTTGCTTCAGCCTACTTGCTCCGGTACACCTGCTCCAGCATTCCAGTCCGACTGTTCCAGCTTCTCCTTGCTTGCTTCAGCCTACTTGCTCCGGTACACCTGCTCCAGCATTCCAGTCCGACTGTTCCAGCTTCTCCTTGCTTGCTTCAGCCTACTTGCTCCGGTACACCTGCTCCAGCATTCCAGTCCGACTGTTCCAGCTTCTCCTTGCTTGCTTCAGCCTACTTGCTCCGGTACACCTGCTCCAGCCTACCTACTCCAGCACATCTGCTCCAGCGTGTTCCAGTCCGCCTGAACCAGCTTCTCCCTGCTTATTCCAGTACCTGCTCCAGCTCATCTGCTCCAGCGTGTTCCAATCCACCTGAACCAGCTTCTCCCTGCCTGTCTCAGTCCATCTGCTCCAGACTGCCTGCTCCAGCTTCTCCATGCTCGTTCCTATTCATCCGCACCAGCTGCTCCAGCCAACCTGCTAGCTTGTCAGCCATTGACTTACTTGCCTACTAGCTTACTAGCCCGCTAACTCACCAGCCATTGACATACCTGCTCTCCAGTTTCTCCCTGCTCACTCCTGTCCTCCTGCATCAGTATGCTCCAGCCCGCCTGCTAACTTGTCAGCCCTTAACTTACCTGCTCTCCAGCGTCTCCCTGCTCATTCCTATCCATCGGCACCAGCATGCCCCAACCCGCCCGCTAACCTGTCTCCCACTGATTTACCTGCTGACCTGCTAACTTGTCAACCTACCTGCCTCACTGCTTGTTCCAGCCCACCTGCCTCTCCCTGCTCGTTCCTGTCCATCCGCACCAGCCTGCTTCACCCCGCCTACAAGCTTGCAGCCACTGCCACACTTGCCTGCCTCCTAACCTGCCAGCCACGCACTTACCCACTCTCCAGTACATCAATCCCACCAATTCCAAGCCTCCGGCTCTTCGCTCTGTCACTACACTTACACCTGTCACACTGTAACCACTACTTATGGCCCCTGTCCACATCTTCTTCCTTGCCCTGTCCCTTCCTAATCTTTTTCCCCTCCCCTTACCGCTGTCTACCGCTGGAACCCATTGCCCTCCCGTGTTCCCCCCCATCCTGCCCGCTACGGCATCCCTCACCACCTCACCATCTCTCCTGTCCCCCTCCTCCTTCCTAGCCCTTAATCTCCAACATCTCCTTCCTACCATTAACCCTTCACCATTCCTCCTATGTGCACCCCGTCTTCGTCGCCTTCGTCGCCCGACCTCCCCCACCCTCCTCCGCACTCTCTTGCTCCTCCTCCTGCTATCCGCGGGAGACATTAACCCTAATCCAGGCCCCCCCCACCTGTCCTCCTCCTTTCCATTCAAACGCTTCCGTGATGTCTCCAACCTCGTCCCTATTCCCCTCCTCCCCCCCTCTTCCCTCCCCTTCTCATGTGCCTTGTGGAATGCCCACTCGATCGGCAACAAACTGCCCTTCACCCACGATCTCTTCATCTCTCGTTCCCTCCAACTGCTCGCCCTAACTGAAACCTGGCTCTCCCCTGACGACTCTGCCTCAGTCGCGGCCCTCTGTCATGGAGGCTATCTCTTCTCCCACACTCCCCGCCCAGATGGCCGCGGTGGAGGCGTCGGGCTACTTCTCTCACCCTCCTGTAGTTTCCAACCCCTCCTCCTACCGCAGTCTCACTGCTTCTCGTCCTTCGAAGCTCACTCCATCCGGCTATTCCATCCATTACCACTCAGAGTTGCAGTCATCTACCGCCCCCCTGACAAACCCCTCTCTTCATTCCTTACTGACTTCGACGCTTGGCTCACCGTCTTTCTTGATCCCGCATCTCCTTCCCTCATTCTTGGTGATTTTAACATTCACGTTGACAACCCATCCAATGCCTACGCTTCTAAATTCCTTGCTCTGATATCCTCCTTTAACCTCCGACTATGCTCTACCACCCCTACTCACCGTGATGGCCATTGTCTCGACCTCGTTCTCGTCTCTTCCTGCTCACCTTCCAATTTCTGCACCTCAGTCCTTCCTATCTCAGATCATCACCTAATTACCCTCACACTTCATCACCCTCCCCCTCAACCTCGCCCAACTATAACCACGCCTTTCAGGAATCTCCAAGCTGTCGACCCCCCTACCCTATCCTCCCACATCTCCAATCTCTTCCCTTCCATCTCGTCTTCTGAATCTGTCGACACGGCTGTCTCTACCTACAATGAAACTCTCTCCACCGCTCTGGATACCCTAGCACCATCTGTCTCTCGCCCCACTAAGCGCACTAATCCGCAGCCCTGGTTAACCCCCTGCATCCGTTACCTTCGCTCCTGCACCCGATCTGCTGAACGACTCTGGAGGAAATCTCGCACCCTATCAGACTTCACCCATTACAAATTCATGCTATCCTCCTTCCAATCCTCCCTATTCCTTGCCAAACAGGAATATTATTCTCAATTAACCAATTCTCTTGGCTCCAACCCTCGTCGCCTCTTTGCCACCCTCAACTCCCTACTTAAAGTACCCTCCGCTCCCACCCCTCCCTCACTCTCTCCTCAATCACTAGCTGACCACTTCCGCGATAAAGTGCAGAAGATCAACCTTGAATTCACTTCCAAGCCTTCTCCTCCCTGTGACTTCTTAACCCACTCCCTCAACCAACCTAACCCGGCCTCCTTTTCCTCCTTCCCTGAGATCACCGAAGAGGAAACTGCTCGCCTTCTTTCTTCCTCCAAGTGCACCACCTGTTCCTCGGATCCCATTCCCACCAATCTGCTTACCAACATCTCTCCTACAGTTATCCCCTCAATCTGTCACATCCTCAACCTCTCTCTCTCCACTGCTACTGTCCCTGACACCTTCAAGCACGCAGTAGTCACACCACTTCTCAAAAAACCATCACTTGACCCAACCTGTCCCTCCAACTACCGCCCCATTTCTCTTCTACCCTTCCTCTCCAAACTACTTGAGCGTGCTGTCCACAGCCGTTGCTTTGACTTCCTCTCCTCTCAGGCTGTCCTCGACCCGCTTCAATCTGGCTTTCGCCCACTACACTCGACAGAAACAGCACTCTCTAAAGTCTGCAATGACCTGTTCCTCGCCAAATCCAAAGGCCATTACTCCATCCTCATCCTCCTCGACCTATCCGCCGCCTTTGACACCGTCAATCATAATTTACTTCTTGACACACTGTCCTCATTTGGGTTCCAGGGCTCCGTCCTCTCCTGGTTCTCCTCGTATCTTTCCCAACGCACCTTCAGAGTATCTTCTAATGGCTCCTCTTCCACCCCCATCCCGCTCTCTGTTGGGGTTCCCCAAGGATCTGTCCTTGGACCGCTTCTCTTCTCGATATACACCTCTTCCCTTGGCTCGTTGATCTCATGTCATGGTTTCCAGTACCATCTCTATGCCGATGACACCCAGCTTTACCTCTCCACTCCCGACATCACAGTTGAAACCCAGGCCAAAGTTTCAGCCTGCCTTTCCGACATCGCTGCCTGGATGTCCAACCGGCATCTGAAACTGAACATGGCAAAGACTGAGCTCCTTATCTTTCCACCCAAACCCTCTTCTCCTCTTCCCCCACTTTCCGTCTCTGTTGACAACACCCTCATCCTCCCCGTCTCTTCAGCACGCAATCTCGGAGTCATCTTCGATTCCTCCCTCTCCTTCTCTGCCCATATCCAACAGACAGCTAAGACCTGTCGCTTCTTCCTCTATAATATTAGCAAAATTCGCCCCTTCCTCTCTGAACAGACCACCCGCACCCTCGTCCACTCACTCGTTACCTCTCGTCTTGACTATTGCAACCTTCTCCTCGCTGGCCTCCCGCTTAGCCACCTATCCCCCCTTCAATCTGTCCAAAATTCCGCCGCACGTCTTATCTACCGCATGAACCGATACTCTCATATCACCCCCCTCCTCAAGTCGCTTCACTGGCTCCCAATCCACTACCGTATACAGTTCAAGCTTCTTCTATTGACCTTCAAGTGCACTCAATCTGCTGCCCCCCATTACCTCTCTACCCTCCTCTCCCCGTATGTTCCCACCCGTAACCTCCGCTCTCAGGACAAATCACTCCTATCTGTACCCTTCTCCACCACCGCTAACTCCAGACTCCGCCCCTTCTGCCTCGCAGCACCTTATGCCTGGAACAGACTTCCTGAGCCCATACGCCATGCGCCCTCCCTGCCCATCTTCAAGTCCTTACTCAAGGCCCATCTCTTCTCCCTTGCTTTTGGCGCCTAACCACCTTCCCCATTCCTGTTACCTACACTGACTGCGTAGTCTATTACCGTTAGATTGTAAGCTCTCTCGAGCAGGGACTGTCCCTCCCCGTGTTTAAACTTGTACAGCGCTGCGTAACCCTGGCAGCGCTATAGAAATGCTAAGTAGTAGTAGTAGTAGTGGCTATACGTCTATCGTGGGCTGCCGTATATGAGCTGATGCCCCCACCAGAGGGACACTTTAGCCGCATCCCAAGGGCATACTATAATTTATACACGTGTTTGAGCCATCTAGGTGTGAGTATTTATGCCAGCTTTCTGGCTGGTGGTTGTCCCTAAAATATAGGTATGTATTTTAACTGTTCCACTAGTATTCTATGAAGGAAAGAAAGATCCTACTTTCTTTCATAGAATAGGCTCCAAACAGGAGCCTAAAAATAGGGACCCTTTTATACATATGCCTATAGGAGTAATACATAGAATATTTGGCCCTAAATATGTATCAGTGAAAGACCTGGAGGACTTAGGCAGTGAAACTGTAGTTTAGTAGAGCACCACCAGGAAGCGGAGCTCTGAGAGATGAAGCCTTACAACAGTTCCTTTTTGTATTGCAAAATTGTTACAGTGTGCATTGAAATGGAAAACAAGTGTAAAATATTTTTTTTGTTTATTTTTATACAGTTTGAACATTCAATGACAACAGCTCTGGAAGAGGCATTCTCATGGAATCTAAATGTTTGGATTCTTGCTGTCAGGCTCTTGCTGGGGCTGATAATGGGTGCCACTGCAATTAGTCTGATGTTTTCTGTTGACTGCCGCCGCACAGGACTGGCAGGGAAATGGAACAGAACTCTGTAGTTATGAATCTGAGAGATGTGCAGAAGCCACAGTCTCTCAGCAGGGTGAAATTTATAATGAATAATCAATCTGACTGTTATTTACCCTCTTTTTCTATGAAAGAAATCCTTCTGTTCATTTCTATTTAAATTGCAATAGCCCACTGGTAACTCTTTTTATTAAGCACTGGCAAACATGGTACCATGGCAGCACGTTCTACAGACACAGCTGAGGTTTTCCTGAATATTAATTCATCCATTGTTCTAGATTTTGGTTAGAAGCATCAAGTACATATTTAATTTCTTCTCTCCTTCCCACCTTACCTCTTTGTCTTGTAACACTTTACATTTTGATGTTAAGCAATCCTTAGAGGTTTTCTTGGTTGCTAGAGCTATTCTTCATTTAATTACCAATGACTTTGTGCAGGAGAATATCAGCAAAATGTCACTAGAAGCTTCACTAAACCAGCAACCTCTCTTTTCCAAAGGGAACTGTGCTTATTTCCTAATATCGGTACGATTTTCGTAATATGTCTTTGGACTAGAAGTGATGCTAGGCTTCGACAAGTGCAAGCAGATATATGATATAGCAGCCAACATACAGTACATTTCAGGGCACAAGAGCAGTTTTACTGAAAAATACAGTGTCAAGGCAGTTTTTTCTTTAGCACAATAGTACTTATTTACACGTTTGCCATTTACTACCCAATAGTAATTGGGCATGCAGAGAAAAATGGGCTTTTTGATGAGGATTAGCAGAATTATGCATGTATTCCAATAAATGTGTCTTTCTTCTTTCTACTGTATTTGAGAGTCCAATAGATCTGCTGGAGCTAATCGGTGGAATTCCTTTCTTGTTCCTTTTTTGCCCACTGATCAGCATGTAGCCAATTTCAGGTTCTTTGAATTACTCAGTGGAAACCTCAGCTTGTGTTTCTGGTAGCATGTCCTGTGAAATCTGAAAGGTAGATTAAAGTTAGACCTTGTTTACCCCATGCTGAGAAATACAAAAAGTGGCTTTATTAAGAAATCCCTTAAAACTAAAGCAGCATGTGACCCTCTAAGAGGAGACAGCACTATGTCCTGAGCAGCCTAATTTTTAACCTGGCCAGAGACAGAGCACAGACAGCTCTTCAGTCATGCTCGGCTTGATTTTCTCAGGAATCTCTTCTTCAGTTTAACTTGCTGGTAGTAGGTTACTGGGTCGTGAAGAAGCACCCTGTTCCCAGGAAGAGTTCCTAGTGGAAACTTGAAACCAGGTTTACATTTTATGGCTTGTTGTTATAAAAGTGTGGTGGTTGGGGAGAGAAAACAGTGAAGTAAATATGTTAGGACAATTAAGTCTTCAGGAGACAGGCTCTCTGTCTTCTTCCAGTAATTCTCCTGTCGATCTGATTTCACATTCCTTCTCGCTGTAAAGCACACCAAAAATCTCTTATTTGTTTAAGGCCGATTATGTTCCAAAGAAAGTGAAAGCCTTAGATTTTTTTTTATAATCATCGAATCATCGAATGAAAGAAACCCTTTTGAAAACATATACTGCTAGCATATTCTGTAATGAACTGCACCTAAATTCTACTGCATGCAGTTCAAAAGGGGTATGACTATGGGTGGGGAAATGGGCATTTTGTGGACATTCCAAAATGTATGTGCATTGGTATAAAATATGGCCCAGTGCGCATAAATCTACATGCAGGGATTTACACTACATTTTCGTTGGTATACATAGATGTGTGTAGTTTTAGGCGCTAGGATATCAACATAAATGTATTTTAATAACCACGCCTAAATCTAGACACCACTTATAGAATATGCTTAGCAAGAAATGTTTTCCATGTGGAGTTTTTAGGCACCTTATGTAGAATTTGGCCCATAGGGGGTAATTCTGAAAAAGTTGGCAAACTTGTAAATAAGAGTTCACAAAATATACAGTATGTGCTATTGCACTACAACAAAACTGTCTTGACACTGTATTCCATGCACAATTGCCCTTATAGAATACTAGTGTAAGTCCATAGGTGTGAGCACTTATGCTAGCCAAATGGCTGGTGTAAATGCTTGTGCCTAACTGTAGACATTTAGGTACATAAACTCAGGTACTCTTCAACCTGTGCATGTATCCCCAAACATGCCCCTGACCTGCCCGTGCCCCTCTGTTAATTGGTGGTATTTGGCACTAACTAGCAGTAGAGGAGAGGCCTAGTGGTTAGAGCACTGGTCTTGCAATCCAGAGGTGGCTGGTTCAAATGCTGCTGCTGCTCCTTATGATCTTGGGCAAGTCACTTAACCCTCCATTGCCTCAGGTACAAACTTAGATTGTGAGTCCTCCTTGGACAGAGCAATATTCAGTGTACCTGAATGTAACTCACCTTGTGTGAGCAAAATCCAAATAAATAAATAAACACATGCAACTGTCCCCAGTCACAGGCAGATGATCAAAAGCAAATGCTGGTGCTAGAGGCTGTTAGCGCCATACTAGCACCGGGGTTTGCTACCGCCCCATGATCAGAGCCCTCGAGCACGTGAAACAATGCGCTCGAGGACTCTTTGTACAAGTAGCATGCTAATGCATGCTAAACAAGGCTTAGCGCATTCATTGCCAATGATCAGCGGTCAGCATGCCAAAATTTGGGTTGCTGGCCACGGCAAACCCTATGCCTGCTCCGAGCTGGCATTAGGGTTTGCAGATCATTGGGGAGGAATGGTGAGCCCTGTTCAGCATGTAGTTGCATGCTGGCAGGCCCCTGTTCCCCCCCAAAGCAAACCTGCCAACAGGGGGCTGGAGGTCCGGCAGACCTCCGGTCCCCCCCCCCCAGATTCAGGGAGGGCTGGAGATCCGGTGGGTCTCCAGCCCCCCCAAACCCACAGAAAAAGGTCCCTGGTGGTCCAGTGGCCGCTGGCCAACCCCCCCCTCCCAGTGAGCGATGGGGGGGGGCTGGAGGTCCGGCGGACCTCCAGCCCACCCCAACTTCCCCCCTCCAGCGTTGTCTACCGAATTCCTGGTGGTCCAGTGACAAAAAGAACCCCCCTCCTAGCCCCCCTACCTTAATTGGAGGAGGGAGGTAGCCTGCCTCCCTCCTCTTCCTTGGGTTGACACCGCCGCAAAATGGTGGCGCCCAGCCCCTTGCAGTGCATCCTGGGATGCGCTGGGCGGGGCTACAGACCATTTATGGGAGAGGAGGGAGGCAGGCTACCTCCCTCCTCCAATTAAGGTAGGGGGCAGGGAGAGGGTTTGTTTTGCCACTGGACCACCAGGGATTTGGCAGACAACGCTGGAGGGGGGGAGTTGGGGTGGGCTGGAGGTCCGCCGGACCTCCAGCCCCCCCGTCACTCACTGGGGGGGGGGGGTTGGCCGGCGGCCACTGGACCACCAGGGACCATTTTCTTTTCTTTTCTTTTTTTTATTCTTTATTTATTAGATTTCGCATTTATATCTATACAACATAAATGTGATGAACTACAGAAAATAAAATACTATGGAGTAATACATTACCCAGAATATTACAAAAAGGATTTTCCTTTTCAACATTTGTCCACAAATTTTGGATCAAGAACTAGGAAATTCTAACATAGGAAAAAACCTAAATTTATAACAATAAAGAGCGGATGGGAGATACAAGCCCCCCACAGCCGATTTTACCAGCATTACCATTATTATGGGTTCTGTTCCAAGGACAGAGCATTCCTTTCCTTTGCTTCAATGAAATCTAATAATTTCTTGGGGCTAAAGAAAAGGTAGTTTATCAAATTCAAGGTAATACAACACTTACAAGGAAATTTCAAGATAGAAGTGCCACCTAACTTTAGAGCCCTAGATTTATATATTAAAAATTCCTTTCTTTTCCTTTGAGTAGCTCGTGCCAAATCAGGGAAAACTTGAATTTTATGTCCCATGAATAAATCATTTATATGCCTGAAATATGACATTAGGATGTTATTACGGGCAAGTTCAAGTGCAAATGTCACCAGCAATGTAGTACGTTCGGAAATAAATTCAAGGGAGGATTCCAGGAATTCTGTCAAATTCAAAGCAGTAGAAGGAGCAACTCGGGTTTTATCTTTAGCAAAGAAGATATCCCTGTGATATACTGGGTTCTCGTTATAGGAGGATATGCCTCCTCTGGAATCCCCAGTACATCCTTGAAATATTTTTTTTAACATATCCAACGCATTTATTAGAGGAGACTTTGGGAAATTCAAAAAATCTCAAGTTGTTCCTTCGTCCGTTATTTTCAAGGTATTCAAGTTTTCTATCCTGGATGTCCCGTTCCTTGACTAAAGCCTCTGTAAGATTTTGTAATTTCACAATTTGTTCTTCAGTTTTTTGAGATTTAACTTTCTGCTCCTGAATTTGTTCAGACATTAAGTGGTTAGATTTCTTTAAATCAGTTATTTCATTTTTAAATGAAGTATTCAGCAAAAGCAAGGAATTGTTCACGCCCTGAATAGCGTCCCATAAGGCATTCATAGTAACCACTGCAGGTCTTTCTAATACTCCAGTACTCACGGTGCTGATCTCCAGGGCATTTAGTGCAGATCCTCGAACCGAGTCCTGCATCAATATTCCTTTGCCCGGGGTAGAGGTACTCGCGGGTCCTCCTGCAACAAACACTGAAGAGCCGGGAGATTCCACGGCTTCCAAAGGCTGTAACCCCGCATGTAACAAATCAGTTCCGGGTCATGGAGGTGCAGTGTGAGAGGGAAGGATGAGCGTAACTCCCTCAATGCTGCACTCGGTCCTCAACGGGGCCAAGTTAATCGAAGTGGGTGACTGTTCTCCAGGGACCCCGATCCCGAAGTTATCCAAAGTCGTTTGGCGTGTGGTGGAAATTGATTGCAGGACCCCGGAGGTAGGAACCGCTATATTTCCTTTGCTCTTCCCCATCGCTAGGTCAGAGAAACTTCCCGCTCGCCAAATCGTCAGTCAGCAATTCAGGAGCTGGTGGACCCGACTTCTGCTCATGTCGCCATCTTGATCCTCCCAGGGACCATTTTCTGGGGGTTTGGGGGGGCTGGAGACCCACCAGATCTCCAGCCCTCCCTGAACCTGGGGGAGGGATCATCGGGGGGGACCAGAAGTCCGCCGGACCTCCAGCCTAGGGTTACCATACGGCTCCAGAAAAAGGAGGACACATTGATCCAGTTCAGGTTTTGCTTCCATTGAAAGCAATGGAAGTAAAACCCAGACTGGCTCAATCTGTCCTCTTTTTTCTGGAGCCATATGATAACCCTACTCCAGCCCCTGTTGCTCCGGGCAGGGGTAGTCAGGGCCTGGTGGTCCCATGGATCTCCAGCCCCTGTGTTTGACAGGTTTGGGCTTTTGAAAGCCCAGACCTGTCAAACAAGTGCGGAAGGATTGTGCTGAGCGCATGCTCAGGCATAATTCGCCCGCACTTCTACCTCATGATCAGAGATAATTGCGCTGCTTAAATTTGCATGCATTATCTCTGATCATAGGTCTAATAGTGCCCCGTGCTGTTTCAGCGCTATTTTAGAGCGTTGTTTGGAACAGCGCGGGGCTTTTGATCATCTGCCTGTCAGTGTTGAAGGGGAGAGGGGACTTCTTGAATTTTGAGTGTAATGCCTGGACTTTGAAATAAATTGTCTGAGGATCTTAAGAAAGTTCAGGATTATGCAGCTTTTCAGAAGCAACTGAAGACTTGAGGGTCCTTTTACTAAGGCTCGCTAACGATTAGCATGCGCTTAATGATAAGACGCCCATAGGAATATAATGGGCATCTTATTTAGTGTGCGCTAAATCTGTAGTGCATCTTAGTAAAAGGATGTCTTGGTTATTTGGTCATTATTTTTCATGTTTTTCTTTGGGTTTCATTTGTAGAAGGAAGAGGGAGATTTTGCTTTGTTATGTGAGGGAGTGAGAAATATATATCTGTAATGTTTGTTTATTGTTGTACTCCACACTGTATGGGTCATTTGACTGAAAGTTTTGGATTATAAGATTTTGTATTAATTAACAAAATTAATTAATTAATTAACACAATTAATTAAATAAATAACACCAGCCCTTCAGCCTGAGCCTTTTCTGCTGGAAATTACTCCAAATGGGTAGGATCCATGAATGTAAATGTCTGCACAACACATTTCCAAGGGAACCTCAAAAAAGAAAGTCTCCTTTAACGCTATAACTTTAGTCTCCAACTAGAGAAAAAATGTTTCTGTGTATCTGGTTGACACATGACACATGCAGGAGCACTTGTACCCATTGCTTGAAAAATAATACATTCTTTCTCTTGAAATATAGAAACAGAGAAAAATGAAGGCAGATAAAGACCATATGGCCTATTCAGTCTGCACATCCATGCTATCTAGTCTCCATATCACTCTCTTAGGGGCCCTTTTACTAAGCTGCATAAGCATCTATGCACGCCCAAAGTGTGCCAAAATGGAGTTACTACCCGGCTACTGCGTGGCTCTTGCAGTAATTACATTTTTGGTACAAGTCTGATACACGCATCTGAAAAATAATTTTTATTTTTGGATGCGTGTATTGGGCGCATGCCAAGTGGCATTTGATGCATGTAGGTCATTAGTGCCCGGTTACCATGTGAAAATTTACCGGTAGGTCAATGGCTGAAGGTAAGGTCTCAGACCCAAAATGGATGCGTGGCAATTTTCATTTTGCAGCACGTCCATTTTCGGCAAAAATTTTAAAAAGGCATTTTTTACAGGTGCACTGAAATATGATTCTGTGCGCACCCAAATCACACTACAGCAGGCCATTTTTCAGTGTGCCTTTGTAAAAGGGCCCTTTAGAGAGCCTATGTACTTGTCCCAAGCTCTCTTGAATTCAGATACAGTTTTTGTGTCCACCATCTTCATCAGGTTCCACAAATTCACCACTCTTTCTAGGAAGAAATATTTCCTCAGGTTACTTCTGAGTCCTATGCTCCCTTGTTCCAGAGCTTCCTTTCAGTTGAAAGAGACCCACCACTTAGGTATTTAAATGTCACTATTAAATCTTCCTTCTCCCGCCTTTCTTCCTTATCTACAATACATATTGAGATCTTTAAGTCTGTCCTCTTACACTTTATAACAAAGACCACTGACCATTTTAGTAGGTGCCCTCTATACTGACTCCATCCTGTTTATATCTTTTTGAAGATGGAGTCTCCAGAATTGTACACAATATTCTAAATGAGGTTTCACCAGAGCTTGCTCCTCTCAGTGAAAAAGGAGACCAATAGGTTTAATCTTGTACTGATGTTATTTTGTGAATCTGGGATGTTTGACCACGGAAATACAAAACCTGGAGAGATGGATCTTAAAAACACTTGTTTATTGATGAAAAAAGGTTCGACACAACCATTGTGTTTCGGCCGTTAGGCCTGCATCAGGAGTCTACAAAACACTTACATACACATAGACATTAGATAAAACATCCCACTTTCTTCTATACCTGTGTTCTCTCATGGGGCGTTCGAGTTCTCCGCTTGACTACAGATCTTTTTGAACATTTTGTGAATCCTCCAGGAAAGTAGTTAAATTAAAGTCCCTTGAAGGATTCAACAAATCATGCCCCCCCCTTCCAAGTCTGATTCTCTTCTCAAGAAAGCCTTGACAAATAGCAATTTTCCAAAGAAATATCCTCAGAATCTGAGATTCCCATGTATCATCTAGAAATTAAGAATTCTGAAGTTCCTTGTGCATAATGGAGACAAGTTTATAATATGGTACCAAACATTAGGTGCCACAATGGGGCGCACTTAGCGCCAATTCCAAAATGACTGTTAGGCCCACCTAAGTCATGATAGAATACTAACACAAACCCAATTTCTAGTGCCAAAAGTTAGGCACGATCACTTATGCCAGGTCAATGGCTGTGGTAAATGGGCATGCCTAGGTGCACCTAAGCTAAGTTAAAATTTAAAGTATATTTCACCGCATTTATGGCTTGGTAATTAGCCTCTACCTTTTTGTATTGTCAAAGGTGTGTGCACAAGTATTTTATGAATAAGAAGAGTGGAGTTTTTTTTGTGAAGACTAGTGATTGAAGAACGGAGTTCTCTTAATTTTGAAAGGTGTTCCTTTATAGAGAATTGTCCTGTGGTTTCTGAAGTCTTTTTTTCTCCACAGATTTTCATAAATATACGTGAATTTACACCTGCAATACAGGGTTTTAAAGAGTAGAATCTGTTGATGATTTTTGATATATATTCTACTTATCCTGCAACATATATTAGCATGCCTAGGTGCACCAATCAAAATATGCAACTGATATATTTCTATAGGTTGCACACATTGTTTGGTGACATGCCCATGGTCCACCCATGCTCTGACCATTTTGCAAGATAGGATTATGTGAAGTGGAAGGCAATTATGTCGAAAGTATGATTAAGCTACAATTTTGTATATTTTTATGAATAGGGTTGGTAGAAGGTATATATATCTAATATAATAATTCGCACCTCCAACTTTCTGAAGCTGACTCCATGGCAGTGTGGCAGTGAAGTCGTGTAGTGTTCGTAGGGTTCGTAATTGCCCCGCCCTTGAGGGAACTCTGTATAGTTGCCAGGAAAACAAACGCGTCAGAAGGAGAAGGGACCAACCACAGGAAATCGCACTCGCTCTCACTGCCCCACCCTTGGAGGGAAGGGAAGGCTGCATATAATATTCATCCACCGGAAGTTCGTTCCCTCCCTCCGAGTTCCAGGGTCGTCATCCATCCCCCCCTCCCAGTTCCAGCATCCCCCCTCCCTCCCTCCCAATTCCAGGGTCCCCCCTCCCTCCCAGTTCCAGGGTCGTCATCCCTCCCTCTCTCCCTTCCAGTTCCAGGCCCCCTCCCTCCAAATTTTAAAAGTCATCCTGACTTGCCTCGCGTGGTAAAAAGTGTGCAGCCTTGGCACTTACTTCAGTTTTCCCTTCTCTGTCTCTCAGCTCTGGTCCCGCCCTTGCAGAAACAGGAAATGAGGGCGGGACCAGAGCTGAGAGACAGAGAAGGGAAAACTGAAGTAAGTGCCGAGCCTGCACACCTTTTACCGCTGCTGCCGGCTGCCGTAACCCCGACGAGGTAAGTCAGGATTACTTTTAAAATTTGGAGGGAGGGGGCCTGGAACCGGAAGGGAGGGAGGGAGGGACGATGACCCTGGAACTGGGAAGAAGGGAGGGAGGACCCTGGAACTGGGAGGGAGGGAGGGGGGATCCTGGAATTGGGAGGAAGGGAGGGGGGACGCTGGAACTTCCCTTAAAAACATTAATGGCAGAAGGTGATTACCTTGCTAGCGCCCGTTTCATTTCAATGAGAAACGGGCTTTTTCTACTACTATATATATATATATATATATATATATATATATATATATATATATATATATATATTTCAGGTCAGCACTCTGTGGAAGCTAATGGTTTAATGGCAGGTGAAACATGACCCATGTTGGTGAGTGGATCCTGAAAAAAAGCTAAGTTAAATTTAAAAGCTTTTATTATAACATAATATACAAAGAAATAAAGAAGTTTCATAGGATTGATGAGGAGGCAGGCGAGTCATGGGCAGAGTGCTCATATGAAAAGAGTCACCGCTAAAGACATTTAACAATCAGTTGGTTGAACGCTCAGCGTATGGCGCATAATTCTAGGCACCCATTTATAGAATTGCCCTGAATATGTTTTCCAAAGAGTCAATATTGAAATATATATTGAGGCTAACGTTTATATCAGAAGTCACTTGTAATCTGGTTTAACACAGTCTTAGTTGAAAAATCACATAATTCATCAACAGTACCTTGTAAAAAACCCTCAGTCCTCTTAACAACTTTCCAGATATCTAATAATGAGATTTCAGAAACAGAAGTTCCCTGCATCTATGGCAAATCAGTTGTTACAGGAAATACCACAGTTTTAGGTAAATTAATTTTTGAGGACAAAGCAGGCAATAACTACTCTGGAGCTAATTTTATATTTCCTTTCATGGAATGAGTAGTCGTCCCAGGAGCCACAAACTTGGAAGATACTGGCAATGGTGGACATGGGAGAGGAATTCTGCCACCAGAATTACTACTACTACTACTTATCATTTCTAGAGCGCTACTAGGGTTACGCAGAGGGAAACACCCTCAGTCAGAGGGGAGACTTACAAATTCTCTGACCCTGTTTTTGCTTGCAGAGTCGCTTTACTCATACTACCCCTCTCCTCAAGACCCTTCACTGGCTCCCTCTCCGTTTTCGCATCCTGTTCAAACTTCTTCTACTAACCTATAAATGTACTCACTCTGCTGCTCCCCAGTATCTCTCCACACTCGTCCTTCCCTACACCCCTTCCCGTGCACTCCGCTCCATGGATAAATCCTTCTTATCTGTTCCCTTCTCCACTACTGCCAACTCCAGATTTCGTGCCTTCTGTCTCGCTGCACCCTACGCCTGGAATAAACTTCCTGAGCCCCTACGTCTTGCCCCATCCTTGGCCACCTTTAAATCTAGACTGAAAGCCCACCTCTTTAACATTGCTTTTGACTCGTAACCACTTGTAACCACTCGCCTCCACCTCCCCTCCTCTCTTCCTTCCCGTTCATATTAATTGATTTGATTTGCTTACTTTATTTATTTTTTTGTCTATTAGATTGTAAGCTCTTTGAGCAGGGACTGTCTTTCTTCTATGTTTGTGCAGCGCTGCGTAAGCCTTGTAGCGCTATAGAAATGCTAAATAGTAGTAGTAATAACAAATGTTTGTCCATAGGATCCACTGTGACAGGGATAGAAGGTGCTGAAATTTTGCTCTTAGCCTTCCTCTTTCCAATGATATGAAATAAAAGATAGAGGTCTCACCAAGCTCTTGCAATGGTAGCACAGTTCGTGATGGCTCAAAACTCAAAGGGTCTCCTCTGTTCCTCCAAAGTTGCACTGAAGGACCTCCAAAGGAGCCCGATGTGACTCTTTGGTCATGCCCCATTCAGCCATGTCCCTGCAGCTGTGGACAGATTTCTCTTAAGAGCAGATCTCATAAGATGTCACCACGGTTTACCAGGCAGAGTCTCATAGCATAAAGTCTCTTCCTCTGTTCCCCTCATAGCTCTCATCAGGCTTCTGACTTCCATCATTTATAAAGTAGCAGTTTATTGACCTTGCTGTGCAGGCTTGGCATGTAAGCGGTATACAACATGGACCAAAAACTATACTTCTCTGCTAAAAGAGAACTTCAAATTTAGTTCTTACTAGTGAGATTTTAGTAAATAGCATGACAATGCATAATAAAGTCATTCCTACACTAGGATGTTTTGCATTTATGTATAAATTAAAATGTAATTAACACACATGTTGAGTAGATGGACATAAATATTTGGTATTCTGGACTTTGGGTTTATAATACTGACTTACATTGCTCACATCTTTTGGTAGACATTCTTGAGCTTAAGGAAAAAAAGATATGATCGTTTGCAGCTGTGGGAGTACTGGATTGCTCCATGGATTAGAACAGGGAGGTTAAGTAGTCAGTTTGGCTTAGGCCTGTAACTAACTTGTTATTACTAGGGAGTCATTCAGTTGTCTACACAAAATGAATTAGTGGTCTCAGTCCATTTCCTCAAAGACAGAATTAGAAAATACACCTCCAGAAACAGCATTAACTGGCATCTTCAATGTAACTCTAAGGTCAAGGAACTTGACCTAACTGTTCATTCCAAATGGCTGGCTTCTTCAGGACAAGGTTGAATCACATTGATGGAAACCTATTGGGAAAACTTGCACTGATGCATATAATATATTTTCCTTTATAGGCAGTGCTATCTGTCTGATTCTGTTCACACATACCCAACATCCAGTAGAGATATTATAGCAATTTATATCTTTTCATGTGTCTAGTAAATTTAGTGTCTGTGAAAGGTTTTAGATCTCTGGATTAACAAACAGCACAGCAATGGCAATGAAAACTCAAATACAAAAGTCCTATCCATATACCTTACAACTCATTTTAGAAAGAATATCTTCTTGTACCCTGAAAGATAAGAACAAGAGGTTCACTGTTCATGCTTGTTCAAATGCTAGCCTCATTGCTGAGATTATTAGCAATGGTGCATTGCAATGATGGTTTCTAGTGAAAGCCAAACTAAACCATTAATAAGGAATGTACAGACCATGGAATAGCACTTGGGTGCTAATCATTCTTAGTCATTATTGATTTAAACTGATAAATCCAGCAAGCCAGAAAATAAATGCTCTCTATCCCCCCCCACCCCATGTTGCTATAATGAGACATCAAGATAGCAATTATTGTACAATTTGTGGGCTCTCATTTACAAGGTCAACATTTACTATCCTTTAGCAAGTGGGCGTGATTATAGCTGTTGTGGTCAACCTCAAAATTTCAATGGTGTGCTAGTGTAACTGTGTGTCTTTTAAGACATAGGTTTGATTTCTGTTTGAGTCAGAATTGTTGACAGCCATGAAAAATCCACAGCAGAACTACAGATGAAATCACTGAGTACATTTTCATGATGAACATAAGAACATAAGAATAGCCATACTGGGTCAGACCAATGGTCCATCTAGCCCTGTATCCTGCTTCCAGCAGTGGCCAATCCAGGTCACAAATACCTGGCAGAACCCCAGTTAGTAGCACCATTCCATGGTACCAATCTTAGGGCAAGCAGTGGCTTCCCCCATGTCCATCTCAATAGCATACTATAGACTTTTCCTCCGGGAACTTGTCCAAACATTTTTTTAAATCCACATACATTAACTGCCACTACCACATCCTCTGGCAATGAGTTTCAGAGCTTAACTATTCTTTGAGTGAAAAAAATATTTGCTAATGTTTGTTTTAACAGTATTTCCAAGCAATTTTATTGAGTGTCCCCTGGTCTTTCTACTTTTTAATGCTTGAAAAATCAATTCACCTCCATATGCTCCACACCACTCAGGATTTTGTAGACCTCAATCATATCCCTCCTCATTCATCTCTTTTCCACGCTGAAGAGCCCTAACTTCTTTAGCCTTTCCTCATATGGGAGCAGTTCCATCCCCTCTATCATTTTGGTTGCTCTTCTTTGAACCTTTTTTAATTCTACTATATCTTTTATGAAATCCTGCGACCAGAACTGAACACAATACTTAAGGTGCGATTGCACCATGTTGCAATACAGAGACATTATAATATTTTTGGTCTTATTTTGCATCCCTCTCCTAATAATTCCTATCAACCTGGGTTTTTTTGTGTGTGTGTGTTTTTGGCACATATACAGCACCCTATATTTATTTATTTATAACATTTGTATCCCACATTTTCCCACCTATTTGCAGGCTCAACGTGGCTTACATAGTTCCGTAAATGGTGATTACCAGTTCTGGATAGGAGAAATACATAGTTGAGGTAGAGGGACAGATTAAGTTAGGTTACAGGAGGAAAGTTCATCCTATATATATATATATATATATATATATATATATATATATATATATATAATTACTAGTAAGCAGTTCTTCTGTTCAAAGATGATCTTGACCAATGCCTATTGATGAGTTTTGAGCTGACTTAGGAGTCCAATCTTTGATCAAGAGATCTGTCCACAAAAATTAATTGTTGTTCATTAAAGCAGAGCAACAAAAGATGTGAAACAACAAAGACATACTTTCTTTTATCTTTTTTCTGCATTATGCACAGAAAGCATTATGCACAGAAAACATTATCTCATAGCTGCAAGGCGGTATGTAGTGGTTGCTACAGCACTGATCTTTCATTAGTGACAAGCTCAACTAAATTTGTGGTGTCAACATCTGTTTTCTTGAGGTATGCAATTAGAAGTGATTTGAAGCATTTCTTCTGGAATTTGCAAGATTTCTGGCTGTAGAAAAGAACTTGCTTAAAGAACTTGCAGATTGTCATCCCCGTACAATGTGCTCAATTTGCTAATGCTTTTCTCCTATTTTGTGTCTCTCAGCATGAAAACAGTAAATTAGACAATGTCTAACACAGAGAAGTTGATATTTAACAGATTCAAGGCAAGTTAGATTTGATTCATTAGCCACACTGGGGTTAATCTTTCAGTGGTGTCATTAGTCATACTTTCCAGACATTTAAGATCATGATAGGGCATCTGTGTTCCATATCTGTAGAGGAGAACAGAGATGAACATGTTTCTTGGTGTCTTTATAGCACATCTGGACAGTAAAACCCATTGGAGCAGTTTCTTGAAAGATACTTGAACACTGGATTCTGTGTTGGACCTTCTCCTGAAAGCTAAAAAAAAAAAAAAAAAAAGGTACAGACCATTTTATGTAGACTTTATAATTTACCAAAAAAGAACCTACACCAAAAACAAACAAACAAATGAAGAAAACAAACAGTCCCCCTCCCAAGCAAAGCATAACAGGATAAAAATAGGGGTGAATCACAGAAACCCCTTTTCACATCTAATATAAAATAACCTATCATCTACCAGCTATCCTCCCCCAAAGAGAGAAAATTCAACAGGAAAATAGGCAAAGACTACTTAAATAAGAAAAAAATATTGAAAGGCAACATGCTGATCTTATGATTGGTTTGTTAGTTTTAGTGTAATATTGTTGCATTCTCTGGCTGATTTTTCATGTCATGGATCCACTACTTTAGTCACCTTTTCCCAGAGACGGTCACATATGCTCTGAGTTTATCATGATGGGCAAGTCTTTATCTGCTGCAGTGGTGTACCAAGGGGGGGGGGGCGGTGGGGGTGGTCTGCCCCGGGTGCATGCCGCTGGGGGGTGCCATGGCGCGCGCCTGTGGGCTCTGAGTTCGCTACGCTAACTTCGCTGGTTCGCTGCAGCTCCCTCCCTCTGCTCCGGAACAGGTTACTTCCTGTTCCGGGGCAGAGGGAGCTGCAGCGAACCAGCGAAGTTTGCGTAGCAAACTCGGAGCCCTCAGGCGCGCGCCACGGCACCCGGAGGGGGGGGGGTGCATCAGCGATCTGCCCCGGGTGTCATCGAGGGTAGGAACGCCACTGATCTGCTGTCATCTACTGTTACTATGTTATTGTTATAAACCTCTTTAATGCCTTATGGGAAAGGTGGTATATAAAACAGAGAAATACAAAAGTAAAAAACAATAATTAAGGGAGGAGGTTGCTAACCCCCAAATTCTATATATGGCGTCTTAAGTTGTGTGCGTTAATTTGGCCACATTTCCAAATTGCACACATAATTTGATAATCCAGCTTATTTTCGAAAGAGAAAAACGCCTACATTTTGACCCAAATCGGGAGATGGGCGTTTTTCTCGCAAAGGCGCCCAAATCGGTATAATGGAAAGCCGATGTTTGGGCGTTTCCAACTGCACTCCGTCGCGGAAATGAATAAAGTTGATGGGGGCATGTCGGAGGCGTGGTGGAGGCGGAACTGGGGCGTGGTTATCAGCCGAGGAGAGATGGGCGACTTTAGCTGATAATCATTTTAAAAAAAGGCGTTTTTACCGCAATTTTGGGTCACTTTTTTTGGACCCTTTTTTTTCACGAACAAGTCCCAAAAAAGTGCCCCAACTGCCCAGATGACCACTGGAGGGAATCGAGGATGACCTCCCTGGACTCCCCCAGTGGTCACTAACCCCCTCCCACCAAAACAAAACCCACTTTAAAAACTTTTTTTCCAGCCTCTATGCCAGCCTCAAATGCCGTACCCACCTCCATGACAGCAGAATATGTTCGATCCTGTCACAGCCTTACCCTGGGTCAGATGTGGCTCTCGGGTGCACTACAGGGTCACATCAGCATTGCATTGTGGTGGGTGTAGGGTATTGGGCTCCATGATTTCATTAGCTTCTGTTACAGTCTCACGATGTTGGTAGTTGGTAGGCTCTTCTCCCATGGTGCTTTTCCCCCTGCCTACTGGGTCAGAGTGTGCCCTGTTGTGTTTCTGGTAGTCCATGAGGTAGTGGCCATTTTTGTAAGCCAGTTTTAGATCCCTTCCATGTGTTAGCCACGTTAGAGAATTTAGTTCTTACCTTGAATGTGGCTGAAAGAGGGCATTGTACAACATTCTGCCAGCTCTGACCTGCTAATCTCACTACCAGGGAGACTCGTTGCCAGTGGTGGGGTACAACCTCTGATCTGTAGTTAACTGTGAGTAAAGGCGGTTATTCCAATAAAGGAGGTTTTCGGAGAGATTGGTCTTCAGGTGTCAACATTTGTGCCAATGTTATATAGCAGCAACCAGTCCTAGAGGCCTGTGTGTATGCAGGTCCCTGGAGCACTTTTAGTGGGTACCGCAGTGCACTTCAGCCAGGTGGCCCCAGGCCCATCCCCCCCCCACCTGTAACACATGCTGGTAAATGTGAGGCCTCCAAAACCCACTGTACCCACATGTAGGTGCCCCCTTCACCCCTAAGAGCTATGGTAGTGTTGTACATTTGTGGGTAGTGGGTTTTGGGGGAGGGGGTTGGGCGCTCTGCACCCGTGGTAAGGGAGCTATGCATGTGGGAGCAGTTTCTGAAGTCCACCGCACTGACCTCTAGGGTGCCCAGTTGGTGTCCTGGCATATCAGGGGGGCCAGTGTACTACGAATCGTGGCCCCTCCCACGACCAAATGGCTAGGATTAGGACGTTTTTGAGCTGGGCGTTTTTAGTTTCCATTATCGCTAAAAAAAAAGAAACGCCCAGCTCAAAAACGTCCATTTTTTCGAAAATACGGTTCGGCCCGCCCCTTCACGGACCCGTTCTCGGAGATAAACGCCCATGGAGATAGGCGTTTCCGTTCGATTATGCCCCTCGTCAGTCAGCACTGATAATTGGCTTCAATTAGAATTAATGCACACTTTCTAGGCATATTCTATAAGGGTGCACATAAATTCGAATGTATGCAGTCAAAAAGGGGGGCATGGAATGGGCAGGTTGTGGGCATTTCAAAAAACTATGTGTATTGTTATGGAATATACCCGATCTGTGCCTAGCTTAGGTGCAGGTATTTAGGCCTGGTTTTAGGTGGCCTAAATGAGTGCACCTAAATTTTAGTCACAAGTAGGGATATTCTTTAAACTATGCCTACTTTTAGACGTAGTTTATAGAATCACGCTAACCGTGTGATTTTTTGGCACCTATTTTTAAAGCATAATATATAGAATTCCCCCTTAAGGGAATAAGACACAATGTTTGGTTCTTAATATGCATTTCCAACAAGAAACAGAAAAAATAGGAGACCACTACAAATCTCAGTAGACAAAAAGATCTCCCAGTGAAATACAAAGTGTCCAAATTTATTAAAAACTCTTCCACATTCTTGTAGATACGAAAATGCAAAAAAATGCAATTTTTTTCTTTCGTATCACTTGAACATTAATCCACTCAAAATCAGTTTTTAAAGTGCCTATGATGTAAATAAATTTAGTGGCATCAATGGAAAATGTCTGCTGTATAAAAAACAACCAACGGGACCCGTTTCACCAGCAAACATTCATCAGGCTCGTAAGCAGTACAGACAACCAATCTAAAAAATAAACCAAAAACAATTGCTAGATTAGAAGAATGTTTAAAGAAAAACTTAAAGAGAAATTTGAAGAAAAACAGCTACAAAACACTTACTTTGCAGTTGCTGTTTGTATGGCAAAGACAAACTTACAATTAAGCCGGGCTCTGCTGATTTCAGACCCGCAGCTTGGTGCTTTAATAACGGATGTGAACACCAGACACACCAGTAAAACAAATCAAAAATAAAATTATACATATACAAACCAGGGCATAGCCAGACCTAGCAGTGGGAGGGGGCTAGAGTTCGAGGTGAAGGGGCACATTTTGATCTGCTGCCCCGTCACTGCCTGCCCGCTGCCCCCTGCCCCCTGCCCTTTCCCTACCCTACTTCCACCTCACCGCCCCCTCCGCCACCACCTCACTGCTGCAATTTAATACCTTGGTTGACGGGGGTCCCCAGCCCCTGCCAGCTGAAGCCTTCATCCAGCGCCGGTCTTGGCGCTGCCGTGTTGCCTGCCCTGCTCGCTCTTTCCTTCATGTCCTGCACACTCCCTTTAGTGAAATTGAGCATGCTCAGTTTCACTAAAAGGAGCTTGCCAGATGTGAGGGGAAGAGCGAGCAGGGCAGGCAATGCAGTGGCGCCGAGACCGGCGCTGGATGAAGGCTTCAGCTGGCAGGGGTTGGGGACCCCTGCCAGCAAAACCAGGGGCCCAGAAGAAATTTGGGAGTCCTAGTCCCCCCTGGCCCTACCTAGCTATGCCAATGATACAAACTAATACAAAATTCTAAAAATTTCTATATAGCTCAGCTACAAAAGTTCAGCTGTAAGGCATATAATACTACATCCAATGATAGTACCTTTTTAAGTTCAACCAAAGTTTCTTTCAAAGAAAGTGTCTTTCAAAACAACGCTGCCCAATCAACTTCTTGATTCAAACCCACTGATTGTAAGGTATTAAGTTTATAGATCCATTGTGCTTCCCATCTTCGTAATCTCTTTACTCGATTACCACCACGATGCCATAAGGGTTCTTTTAATGTTCAACCAAAGTTTCTTTCAAAGAAAGCCTCTTTCAAAACAATGCTTCCCAATCAACTTCTTGATTCAAACCCACTGGTTATAAGGTATTAAGTTTATAGATCAATTGTGCTTCCCAGATACATTGTTCACCATTTATTGAGAAGATTGTTAAATGGGTTCGATATATAGATGATGGAGTGGTACACAAGATGAACTGACCAGGTTTACTGAGTGGTTAGATACATGTGATGACAATCTTAAATTTATAGCAACCGTGGCTATAGACACTATTCATTTTATTGATGTTGAAATTACACAACAGAGGACAGGTTTTTCAACAAAGGTTTTTAATAAACCTACCAATAAGAACACTTTCTTATCATATCAAAGTTGCCATCCAAGATGTCTCAAAAATAGTTTGCCCTTATCTCAATTTTTATGTATAAAAAGATATTGCTCAGAATTGCAGGATTTCAAACAACAGAGTTCCAGGATTTTGAACAACAGAGTTCAGTATTAATGATGACACTTAAACAAAGAGGTTACCCTAAAAACATTTGTAAAAACATCTTACAAAAGAGCAAGATTCTAAAGTAGAGATTTTCTGTGGCAACCTAAAAATAGGAGTGTAAATAATGATACTCAGACTTGTGTGCTGAAATTTTCTTCTAATTGTGCAGGGCCAGTCAATACTGTAAGAAACAATTGAGACATTGTAAAACTCCATCCTGCTTTTGCAGAGGTTGATTTAAGGGTTGCCTTTGCTCGTAATAAAAATCTTAAGGAGATCTTGTTTTTAGTAGAAAATAAAAAGAATGTCAATACCTCCCATAAGGATGTTCTAGGCCATTTCAAATGTATGCAGTGTTTGGTTTATGACATTATGTTACAAACTAAGGAATTTTTGTAATTTGTTTGATGGTAAGATTTATCATTTACAACATTTTTCTACAAGTAAGAGTGAATTTGTTATTTATGTAATAATATGTCCCTGTCAAAAACTGTATGTAAGAATGATCAGCAGATGTTTGAAATTACGTATTTGTGAACATAAATCCAATTTGAAAATGGGCCGTGTAAATGCTCCTCTTGTAGAACATTGTATGGACAATATGCATCATTTTAAAGATCTGAGATGTTTTCTTATTGATCAAGAACCCTTATGACATCGTGGTGCTAATCAAGTGCAGAGATTACAAAGATGGGAAGCACAATGGATCTATAAACTTAATACCTTACAACCAGTGGGTTGATTGGGCAGCATACAACGTGTGGACCGGACCCTGATGCAGCAAAAGCGAAACATGCCGCATGTCGGCCAGTGGTCCCTCTGTTTATGACTGCAACCAAAGCTAAGTCCTTTTTGTAAAAGCTTTTTGATACATGAGATGAGATAAAGATTAAATATGGGATATGAAGTTGTGCTAAAGTTTCAAGAAATTTATATAAAAGATATTAAAAAAAATTAAAACAAGGAATTTGATTAAAAACTGGACCGGTGAAGAAGCAAGGCAAGCTAAGAGATATTCTGGCTCTTATGAAATGAGTCACCACTGAGCTCCAACATAGACTAGACAAAAAATGTTTCTACACATAAGCCTTGGAATGAAAGTATTAGATGCTGGGCTCTTTTGGGATTGTTTACCATGTGATAAATTAGACATAGGGCAGGCATCACATCCATTTAAAATACACATGTTGGAGCATAAGAGTACGATTATAGCACAGAAAGAAAATGCCCCCTTAGTTCTTCATTGTAAGAGTTTCCATTATGACTTTCAAACTCTAGATGTACGCTATTGGAATGGATTCCACCATTGAGGACACCAACAGAAGCACCCTTTGCAGGCAGAACAACGTTGGTCTTTCAGACTGAACATGTTAGTACCAAAAGGATTGAATGGTAAATTAGAGTGGCAACATTTTTTCTGATATCATATGGTCTGCCTGTAGGAAGTTGGCTATAGAGTAAATAAAAGTAGGGTTTTGAATGGAGAGTGAAACTAGATTGATGATTTAAGATGCCACCATGTTGAGAGGAAGCTATGCAGCAGCAGTGGCATAAACTGAGCTGGAACATTGAAGTAAGTGGGATTGAATTTGTTCTATATAAGGGCTTCTGTAATAATGTTATAATTATTTTGGGGAGGTTTCTTCATTAAAGTGATCCGCATATCCCTGATGAAGTTAAATGAATAGCTGGACATCATTGGTTGCGGAAACAGTGATTATTGCGAGGTTTTGAAAGAAGACGTGAAGCTGTTTAGAGAAGCTTAGAAGCCATTGAGCTGTGTATGGAAGCATTCAAGTTAAGTAATTTTTAAAACTGAATTTGAATAGAGTAAACATTGACATGAACATTGACATGAACATTAAGAAAGCGTTATTTTTTTTTTTCTGCCATTGATAATACCAAAGCCATTACAGGCCTAGAAATAGGTCTGGGCTTATTGAGGCTTTTCCCTCTCTTTATTATAAATTTCATTGGAACGCCATTCTGACATATGTATGATTAGGTGTGAGTGATATATTTGATTTGGATGACTAGAATGATGGGATATACCTACATGTGTGTACACATACATTCTTATATGCCATAACACAACTAAGTTCTATTCTATAATTACTCAGAAATCTCTGATAGTACATAGTTTTCAGTTGAGTATGCTCATGGATGGTGTCTGGATGGATAGGACTAGATTCAATAAAAGGCACCCAAGTTTGGGGAAAAATTGGCACTCAGTACTATTTTATAAAAAGCGGTCTGTAATGAAGTGTGCATAGCACTGATACATGTGACTAAAATAAGGTGCCAGGACTTACACCTGCTGAAACCAGGTATAAATCCTGGCATGCAAATTGGGTGTGCATCCCCCCAATTCTGTAACACTGTGTGCAAATTTTGGGAACATCCATGAGCAGCCCATGCCCTCTTTTCTGTTATGCATGAGAAAATTTAGGTGCGGCACTTTATGCAATTGTACCTAATTGGTGACAATGAACATCAATACTTGATTTTTAGAACCCAATTATTGCCATTGACTTATTAACCAATTAAGTTGCACACACCACTCAGGATCGTTCTCAAATTTTGGAGAGTAAATTTGGGCAACCTGTAAAGAATCTGGGAGATAATGGGTGGGCATACAGACATAGATTACTATAAATTACACTCATATATCTCTGGAAGATAGGGACATATATCTGTTACATAAAACTAGTAAAAAAGGCCCGTTTCTGAAGGCAAGGAAACGGGCCCTAGGCAGGCAATTTCTCCCCCCCCCCCCCCCCCCGCGCTACTGCCCCCTTGACCACCCCCTGTGCCGGCAAAAACTGCCCCCCCCCCCCCCGCTGCTGTTGTGGACTACCTGTGCTGACAGGGGACCCAAACCCCCGACAACCGAAGTGCTGTTGTGCCCTTCGCGTTGCTGCCTCAATCATCTTCTCTGGAAGTTCCTCTGCGTGCGTCTGATGTCAGAGGCACGCGGAGAAACTTGAAGAGAAGATGATTGAGGCAGCAACGCGAAGGGCACAACAGCACTTCGGCTGTCGGGGGTTTGGGTCCCCCGTCAGCACAGGTAGCCCACAACGGTGGCGGGGGGGGGGGTTGGCGGGCCGGGGGGGTCGAGAGGGCCGTAGCACGGGGGTGACAGATGATTCCGAGGCAGGGGGAGGAGTAGGTACTCCTCCCCTTGCCTTGGAATCAGCTGTCATGATGTCAGTGACGTCAGTGCGTGTCTGCCTAGCAGACCACCTCCAGGGATCCACGGTCCCAAGCACAGAACATTGGAGGTGAGAATTATTATATAGGATCATTGTATCAGTTGATACACAACCTTGTGCTGTTGTGATGTAAATGCAAAATTGATGTATGTATGTATGTATGTTTTGCTTTGTCAATAAAAAGATTTAACATTAGTTCCCTTATTTTCTACTACTGTTACTCTATTTTAACCATCTATTTGTTCCATTTTGCTTACACCCTATGCTGTCTATTGAAGTGTTCTATTGTGTATTGTGTTGACATTGTAATTTAGCATACTATCAGCGGCATAATCAAAAGAGAAGGACGCCCATCTTCTGACACAAATCGGGAGATGGGCGTCCTTCTCTCAGGGTCGCCCAAATCGGCATAATTGAAAGCCGATTTTGGGTGTCCTCAACTGCTTTCTGTTGCGGGGATGACCAAAGTTCACGGGGGCGTGTCTGCAGTGTACCGAAGGTGAGATGGGGGCGTGGTTAAGAGATGGGCGTCCTCGGCCGATAATGGAAAAAAGAAGTGCGTCCCTGACGAGCATTTGGCTGACTTGGTCCAATTTGTTTCACGACCAAGCCTCGAAAAGGTGCCCAAACTGACCAGATGACCACTGGAGGGAATCAGAGATGACCTCCCCTTACTTCCCCAGTGGTCACCAACCCCCTCCTACCTCCCCCCAAAAATTTTTAAAACATTTTTTCCAGTCTCTATGCCAGCCTCAAATGTCATACCCAGCTCCATCTCAGCAGTATGCAGGTCCCTGAAGCAGTTTTTAGTGGCTGCAGTGCACTTTAGGCAGGCGGACCCAGGCCCATCCCCCCTACCTGTTACACTTGTGGTGGTAAAAGTGAGCCCTCCAAAAACCACCCGAAACCCACTGTACCCACATGTAGGTGCCCCCCCTTCACCCCTTAGGGCTATGGTAGTGTTGTACAGTTGTGGGGAGTGGGGTTTGGGGGGGCTCAGCACCAAAGGTAACGGAGCTATGCACCTGGGAGCAATTTGTGAAGTCCACTGCAGTGCCCCCTAGGGTGCCCAGTTGGTGTCCTGGCATGTGAGGGGGACCAGTGCACTACGAATGCTGGCTCCTCCCACGACCAAAGGGCTTGCATTTGGTCATAAGTACATAAGTATTGCCATACTGGGAAAGACCAAAGGTCCATCAAGCCCAGCATCCTGTTTCCAACAGTGGCCAGTCCAGGTCACAAATATCTGGCAAGATCCCAAAAAAGTACAAAACATTTTATACTGCTTATCCCAGAAATAGTGGATTTTCCCCAAGTCCGTTTAATAACGGTCTATGGACTTTTACATTAGGAAGCCGTTCAAACCTTTTTAAAACTCTACTAATCTAACTGCCTTTACCACATTCTCTGGCAACGACTTCCAGAGTTTAATTACACGTTGAGTGAAGAAAATGTTTCTCAGATTCATTTTAAATTTACTACATTGTAGCTTCATCGCATGCCCCCTAGTCCTAGTATTCTTGGAAAGCGTGAACAGACGCTTCACATCTACCCGTTCAACTCCACTCATTATTTTATAGACCTCTATCATATCTCCCCTCAGCTGTCTTTTCTCCAAGCTGAAGAGCCCTAGCCGCTTTAGCCTTTCCTCATAGGGAAGTTGCCCCATCCCCTTTATCATTTTTGTCACCCTTCTCTGCACCTTTTCTAATTCCACTATATCTTTCTTGAGATACGGCGACCAGAATTGAACACAATATTCGAGGTGCAGTCGCACCATGGAGCGATACAAAGGCACCATAACATCCTCATTTTTGTTTTCCATTCCATTCCTAATAATACCTAACATTCTATTTGCTTTCTTAGCCACAGCAGCACACTGAGCAGAAGGTTTCAACGTATCATCAACGATGACACCTAGATCCGTTTCTTGGTCCGTGACTCCTAACGTGTAACCTTGCATGACGTAGCTATAATTTGGGTTCCTCTTTCCCACATGCATCACTTTGCACTTGCTCACATTAAACGTCATCTGCCATTTAGACACCCAGTCAGTGGTGTTCCTGGCCTGGATGGCACCCGGGGCGGAGCGCCGATGCGCCCCTCCCGGGTGCAGCGCCCCCCGCTAGATGACACCTCCCCCCCAGCGAAATGACACCCCCCCGGGTGCACGCCGCTGGGGGGAGGTGCCATGGCGCGCGCCTGCTCCTCCGAGTTCGCTAAACTTCCTTCATTCGCTGCAGCTCCCTCTGCCCCGGAACAGGAAGTAACCTGTTCCGGGGCAGAGGGAGCTGCAGCGAACGAACGAAGTTTAGCGAACTCGGAGGAGCAGGCGCGTGCCACGGCACCCCCCAGCGGCGTGCACCCGGGGCGTACCGCCCCCGCCGCCCCCCACTTGGTACGCCACTGCACCCAGTCTCGTGGGGTCCTCTTGTAATTTTTCACAATCCTCCCGTGATTTAATGACTTTGAATAATTTTGTGTCATCAGCAAATTTAATTATCTCATTAGTTACTCCCATCTCTAGGTCATTTATAAATATGTTAAAAATCAGTGGTCCCAGCACAGACCCCTGGGGAACCCCACTAACAACCCTTCTCCATTGAGAATACTGACCATTTAACCCTACTCTCTCTGTTTTCTATCTTTTAACCAGTTTTTAATCCACAATACTACACTACCTCCTATCCCATGACTCTCCAATTTCCTCTGGAGTCTTTCATGAGGTACTTTGTCAAACACCTTCTGAAAATCCAGATACACAATATCAACCGGCTCACCTTTAGCCACATGTTTGTTCACCCCTTCAAAGAAATGTAGTAGATTGGTGAGACAAGATTTCCTTTCACTAAATCCATGTTGATTTTGTCTCATTAATCCATGCTTTTGAATATGCTCTGTAATTTTGTTCTTAATAATAGTCTCTACCATTTTGCTCGGCACCGACGTCAGACTCACCGGTCTATAATTTCCCAGATCTCCTCTGGAACCTTTTTTAAAAATCGGCGGTACATTGGCCACCCTCCAGTCTTCTGGTACCACACTCGATTTTAAGGATAATTTACATATTTCTACAATAGCTCTACAAGCTCATTTTTCAGTTCTATCAGTACTCTGGGATGAATACCATCTGGTCCAGGAGATTTGCTACGCTTCAGTTTGTAGAACTGCCCCATTATATCCTCCAGGTTTACAGAGAATTCATTAAGTTTCTCCAACTCGTCAGCTTCGAATACCATTTCCGGCACCGGTATCACTCCCAAATCTTCCTCGGTTTTGAGATGGGCATCCTCGGTTTCCATTATCAGCGAAAACCGAGGTCGTCCATCTCTAAGGTAGATCATCTCAACATTTAGGTCGACCATCTCTTAGGTCGACCTAAATGTTGAGATGTGGGCATCCCTGACCGTATTATCGAAACGAAAGATGGATGCCCATCTTGTTTCAATAATACAGGATGCCCTGCCCCTTCGCGGGGACATCCTCAGAGATGGGCGCCCTTAGAGATAGGCATCCCCATTCAAAAATGTCCCTATGCCATATTTTGTATTGTTATTTGAATATATTAACTGCTGTAATTGTCCATTGCTTATGTTTGACTTATTCTTGCTGTACACCGCCTTGAGTGAATTCCTGTGAAAAGGTGGTAAACAAATCCTAATAAATAAATAAAGACATATACTTATGTCTGCTCTATGGCTTGCATACATTCTCACATCTAGCACATATATGCATTTCTACCCGGTAATGCTAGTATTCTATAAAGAAAAATTGGTGCTTCCTTTCCTTTATAGAACATGAACCACTCAAGCACCCTTTGAGCACCTATAGATAGGCACACAGTTATAGAATTACTCTCTAAGGTCCCTGTTTACTAAGGTACTCTAGCATTTTTAGCGCATGCTAAAATTAGTAAGCGCTAATTCTAGAGACACCCATATATTCCTATAGGTGTCTCTAACATTTAGTGCATCCTAATTTTTAGCACACACTAAAATGCTAGTGCGCCTATAGCATAGCTTAGTAAAGAGGGCCCTAAATATTTTAAGGCATGCTCACAAACTAAGATGCCCTTTTACTAAGGTGCACTAATGGATTTAGCATATGCTAAATGATAAGATGCCCATTATATTCCTATAGATATCTTATCGTTTAGTGCACGTTAATTGTTAGCTCACTCTAAATCTGTTAGCGCACCTTAGTAAAAGGACCCCTAAATGTGTGCTAGTTTAATGCACATCCCTAATAGACAGTCCCTGCTTCCTGAGAATGACAACATGATGAGATATAAAATGTCTCCATGCTCAGTTGATTGTTTGGTGACCCTATATAAAGTGCTATAATTTGCATCTTGCCAGCCAAGAAACATACGCAAACATAAACACATGTTAACATGCTGAAAGCAGAGATTCAAAACCTCTGTGACATTTAAGTACTGATTAGGATCTGGAAAGCATTGTTTGGTGCTTAGCAAGCTGTGGTACCTCACACTGCAGCAGAGAACTCCATTAAAGCTCTCATTTTACTATTTCACAGTGCGCTATGAGACCAGGTTCAATTTGCTACATTCCATGTTAATTAATGACAATATATTTTGCAATCTAAAATATATTTAAAAACAGTTTTTCAGGGTATTATATAAACATTAAATAGAAACTGTACAGCATTTAGCTACCTCAATGAAATTATTAGCATCTGTTTCACATCTCCACTTAGATTTCAAAAATGTTTCCATTAGAAGAAATACAAACCTAATACTTTCAACTGATAGTCCAAACTTCCTTTCAATGGTTCATAATGCCAGGTACACATGTTGTACCCCAGATGTACAAATCCTCTGGTTACCAAGCAGATCTACAATGGAAAGTGCATAGTTCAAGAAAGTACCGCATGAACGGTTAACAAGAATGTGAACAGAACCTTATCATTAGAATAAATATTTGTAAAAGGATGTTAAAAAGTCCTAAAAAATACACATCGTATTGCACACGTTCTTTTCCACAGCAGACTGAAGCTCTTTTTGTTTTCATTTGCCTTTATGAAATTTCCATTTCACCATAATTATAGAGAAAACCATAAAGATAACAAAGAGGTAAATCTTACAGATAAATATCGAAGGATAATTCACTTACATTTAGCCCACATCATGAAGCAGACTGAGGCTCTTAATTATGTTTAGCTGACAAATTCAAGCTCTTAGTATTTTGAAGCAATCAAGTTTCTGATGACATTTACCTTTAAAACCCAAGGAAGGTCTCAGGTGCACAGAATTCATACACACACTGGGCTCTTTTTATGCAGTCTTTCAATTCATTGTCGAAGAGCAGGGACACTGTTATTGTCTGAACAAAGCCACATTTGTGATTTTTCCCTTGCAGAGCTCTGGAAAGCACCATGTTATATCCTGGGGAAACTGCAAGCGATGGTTATTTTTTTTAGCTTAAATGTTAATGCATGTGGATTAATATAAATCATATGACACAACAGGGATGACAGGTAATTGTGGCTATTTGGAAGATAAGCAATGCCGTAAATAGAATATTGCATATATTCATAATTCATATGTGTTGCAGATAGCCATGGTATAAACTCTTCGTATTTCAACAACACTAGATCCCCTGAGGCTTCAGGCTAGAAATTCTGAGGGTAATTCTTTGCATCCTGATGCTGTGCATTGGGATCTCATTCTATAATGGCATCTGGAAACCCAGATTCTGATATAGATTAAACCGAAGAGCTAGTGTAACTGTGGCACCTTAATGCAGCATGGGTGTGCCTAACATATAAAAGGGGTCTTTTACAAAGCGGCGGTACTGCTCACTAATCCGGAACTACCGCCGTCCCAACATACTACTACTACTACTACTACTACTACTTGACATTTCCAAAGCGCTACTAGGGTTACGCAGCGCTGTACAATTTAACATAGAAGGACAGTCCCTGCTCAAAGGAGCTTACAATCTAAAGGAAATTTTTTTCCTGTAGTGTGTTGCTATCCTAGCAGTAATTGGGCATCGCCGAGTGCTGCCCAGTTACTGCCAGGCTACCACAGGAGCCCTTACCACCATCTCAATGGGTGGCGGTAAGTGTTCCCTGCTGTTTGGCTACATGGTAACAGTTATCTTTGCACATGGCCATTTCTTTTAGGGGGGGGGGGCATTTTACCCACTGTGGTAAAAAGGGTCCCACTGCTGCCACTTACACATGTAAGTGCTGTTTTATCTGTACATTAATGCATACCACTGGTGAGTAATTGTAAATACCTTGTTATAGAATTTCCTTTATTAAGGTTTATTTGTTATTTAGATTTTGCTCACACCTTTTTCAGTAGTAGCTCAAGGTGAGTTACATTCAGGTACTCTGGATATTTCTCTGTCCCAGGAGGGCTCACAATCTAAGCTTGTACCTGAGGCAATGGAGGGTGAAGTGACTTGCCCAAGATCACAAGGAGCAGCAGCAGGATTTGAACCAGCCACCTTGGATTGCAAGACCGGTGCTCTAACAACTAGGCCACTCCTGTCCACTCTTATATAGGTTACCATATATAATCAAATGTAAACCAAGAATTGTAAATTCAGATTATATTTGGGCCTACCATCCCTCTCCCATGGTATCCGACATTCCTCCTATTGGATCCCACTCTTATGGTGTCCCTTCATTGCCACTGCCGATGCCTGCACCCCCTGAACCAGAAGCTCTGTCACATCCATCCTCCCTCCTGTCCACATTCTTCCCCCATCCCACTGAGCTAAAGAATCCCCCCCTCCTGGCCCTACCTGTAGGCCCCCTTATAGCCTACTGTATAGTCCCCAAGATGGAGTAGGAGCAATCCCCACATACTCATGCCCATGCTGTCTCCCTTTGTAAAAATGACTGCCACAAGTTTCAGTGGCAGTTTCTTGAGATTGCTGCTGGTGGTCGCAGCAGCCATTTTGGAATTATAAGAACACTAGTGAAAAAGGCTCGTTTCTGACAGAAATGAAACGGGCGCTAGCAAGGTTTTCTTCGGAGTGTGTATGTTTGAGAGAGTGTGTGTGAGATTGACTGTGTGAGAGAGAGAGTGAATGTGCGAGTGTGTGTGTGTGTGACAGAGAGAGAGTGAGACTGGGTGCGAGTGTGTCCATGAGAGAGAGTGTGTGTGTGTGAGAATCAGTGTGTGCCAGGGGCCCCTCCCTCCTCCCTCCCAGTTCCAGGGTCCCCCCTCTATCCCTCCGAGTTCCAGGGTCATCCCCCCTCCCTCCCTCCGTCCCTCCCAGTTCCAGGGTCATTCCCCCCTCCGAGTTCCAGAGTCATCCCCCCCTCCCTCTGAGTTCCAGGGTCCCTTCCAGTTTATTTTTTATTTATTTATTTATTTTTGTTACATTTGTACCCCGCGCTTTTCCACTCATGGCAGGCTCAATGCGGCTTACATGGGGCAATGGAGGGTTAAGTGACTTGCCCAGAGTCACAAGGAGCTGCCTGTGCCTGAAGTGGGAATCAAACTCAGTTCCTCAGTTCCCCAGGACCAAAGTCCACCACCCTAACCACTAGGCCACTCCTCCACTCCACAGTGTCCCTTCCACCCTTCCTCAGAGTTTCAGGGTCCCCACCCTCTCAGTTCCAGGGTCACCTTCACTCCCTCCCTCCCAGTTCCATATTCCCCCTCCCTCCCTCCCACCCTCCCAATTCCAGGGTCCCCTACCAGTTCACGGGTCCCTCCCCCTCCCTCCCAGTGCCACTGTCCTGTCCCCTTCCTTCCTCCCTCCCTCCGAGGTACTTGGGGGGGGGTTGCTATTTGCTGTCAACCTAAGGAGACACTGCATCTGGCGTCCACCAGCTAAGTCCTGTCCTGACCCACAGGCAGCTGGAGCTCCCTCATACTCTTTCAGTGGCACACATTGACAGGCAATGGTGGGGCTGACGCAGCCACGGGCACTTACCTGGATAAACTTTGTATTGTTGACAAATGATCTGAAAATACAGAGTTTAAAATTGCTGTTTCTACCACGTAGAAGAATTTTTAAAGCTGTTTTAGTGATATTTAATTTAGATTTCATGATATTCATATGTACAGATAGGAAGTTTTTAAATAAATTAAAAAGGTGTGCAGTAAGAATCCAAAAACAAAAACCTTTTGTCCTTTACCTGTTAAGGCGCAGTTTATCCAGTAGAAACAGCTTTAGACGTGTTTCAGATGGAAGAAGGAAAAAAAAACGACAATGTGGATCAGCAGCTCCTAGGTGTGCTTGGTTTTGAGTGTATGGGAATGACGGCTGTGTTGGTGAGTGGAAACAGAGATTAACCAATGGGCTTCCTTGCTTACAGTGTAGTTGATTGGGTCACTTCCACTCGTGTGTAGTAATCGTCCTGCAGCATGGCCGGAGTCGGGGAGGAGAGGGAGGGCGGTGGAACAGTGAGCGAGTGGTTTCGGGAGGGTGGGTGAGGGGGACTGTGGGCGGGGGGACGAGGTTCTGCGGTGATTTTGCTTGGTTTTGAGTGTATGGGAATGACAGCTGCGTTGGGGAGTGGAAACAGAGATTAACGAATGGGCTTCCTTGCTTCCAGTGTAGTTGTCGTCATTATGACCCACCCTCGACGTCATCAAGTTTTTCGAGTGGGCGGGGCAGACACTCATGGAGGAAAAGCGATCTCACCCACCTCACTTTTAGAACGTTGGGAAAGTGAGGCTTCATTAGAACGTTGGAGGTGCGTTTTATATAGAGAGATAAGAACATACGCTTTGCCATACTGGGACAGACTGAAGGTCCATCAAGCCCAGCATTCTGTTTCCAACAGTGACCAATTCATGTTACAAGTACCTGGCAAGATTCCAAAATAGTACAATACATTTTATGCTGCTTACCCGAGAAATAACCAGTGGATTTTCCCCAAGTCCATCTTAATAATGGCTTATGGATTTTTCTTTTAGGAAGCTATCCAAACACTTTTTAAACCCTACTAACTGCTTTTACTACATTCTCTAGCAACAAATTCCAGAATTTAATTACACGCTGAATGAAGAAATATTTTCTCTGATTTCTTTTAAATTTATTATTTTGTAGCTTCATTGTGTGTCCCCTAGTCCTAGTATTTTTATAAAGGGTAAAGAAGTGATTCATATATACCCAATCCACTCCACTCATTATTTTATAGAGCTCTATCATATCTCTCCTCAGCCGTCTTTTCTCCAAGCCTTTCTTCATAGGGAAATCGTCCCATTTCCTTTGTCATTTTCGTTGCCCTTTACTGAACCTTTTCTAATTCCACTATATCTTTTTTGAGATGCAGTGACTAGAATTGCTCACAGTATTCGAGGTGTGGTTGCACCAAGGAGCAATACAAAGGCATTATAACATCCTTATTTTTGTTTTCCATTCCTTTCCAAATAATACCTAATATTCTATTTGTTTTCTTAGCTGCAGCTGCACACTGAACAGACAGTTTCAACATCAGTGAGAACACCTAGATCCCTTTCATGGTCGGTGCTCCTAATGTGGAACCTTGCATCATGTAACTATAGTTCAGGTTCCTCTTCTCCATATGCATCACTTTGCACTTGCTCACATTAAACGTCATCTGCCATTTAGATGCCCAGTCTCGCAAGGTCCTCTTCTAATTTTTCACAATCCTCTTATTCAAAAACTTTGAATAACTTTCAGGCTTATTTTCGAAAGTGATTGCCGGCCATTTTTCGACATAAATCGGGAGATGGCCGGCGATCTCTCAAAAGCGGCAAAATCGGTATAATCGAAAGCGGCTTTTTTGACACCATCGCCGCTTTCCCGTCGCCGCACCAGCAAAAGTTCAAGGGGATGTGTCGGTGGCGTAGCAAAGGCGGGACATGGGCGGGCATGGGCGTGGCTACCAGATGGCCGGCTTTCGCGGATAATGGAAAAAAAAGCGGCATTAAGCAGTATTTTGTTGGGTTTACTTGGTCCTTTTATTTTCACGACCAAGCCTCAAAAAGGTGCCCCAACTCACCAGATGACCAATGAAGGGAATGGGGGATGACCTCCCCGTACTCCCCCAGTGGTCACCAACCCCCTCCCACACTAAAAAACTAAAACTAAAACCTTTTTTTGCCAGCCTGTATGCCAGCCTCAAATGTCATACCCAGCTCCCTGACAGCAGTATGCAAGTAACTGGAGCAGTTTTTAATGGGTGCAGTGGACTTCAGGCAGGCAGACCCAGGTCCATTCCCCCCCCCCCCCCCCACCTGTTACACTTGTGGTGCTAAGTGTTGAGCCCCCCCCCCCCCAAAAAAAAACCCACTGTACCCACATGTAGGTTCCCCTCTTCACCCATAAGGGCTATGGTAATGGTGTAGAGTTGTGGGGAGTGGGTTTGCGGGTATATGGGGGGCTCAGCACACAAGGTAAGGGAGCTATGCACCTGGGAGCTATTTGTGTATTTTTTAAACATTTTTAGAAGTGCCTCCTAGGGTGCCCAGTTGGTATCCTGGCATGTGAGGGGGACTAGTGCACTATAAATGCTGGCTCCTCCCATGACCAAATGCCTTGGATTTCGCTGGGTTTGAGATGGCCAGCATTTTTTTCCATTATTGCTGAAAAACAAAACCGGCGATCTCAAACCCCGGTGAAATCCAAGGCATTTGGTCATGGGAGGAGCCAGTATTTGTAGTGCACTAGTCCCCCTCACATGCCAGGATACCAACGTGCAAAATCGGCACCTATTGGCTAGTCAGTTATCTGTTCTGCGTGAATAGTCAGAACAATACCCTTGTGTTCTGTCTCTCTGTCTATCTCCCCAAATGAAACAATCTGGACATGTTAGGCTCACACTGTGTCCTCAGCCTGTCTCCTAGCAACTTACAAGGTTACATCCACCCTATATGAAAAACATACTCAGCTGCAAACAAATGTTATGAAGTGTCAGTTCTCAGCTCCTGAGAAAGCAATGATTGTTACACAAGATGCTGAGTTAGTAGGCTAACATGTGAGAACCAAACTGACAGTACAGGCCTTAGGCCTAGCCCTTAGTAACAGGCCTAAAAAGAGGAAAGAATATACAAAAAGCAAGTCAAACGTATGAGCAGCTGTGTATCCATGTTGTTCTTTATTGTTGATCCATCTGTCTGTAACAAGTCTAAAGTTGTTTCAGTTGGATAGGCAGTGCCTTAAAAATTGTAGGAGAAATGTAGATGTAGTAACAATTGAATATCACTAAAACAGCTTCAAAAATTATTGTAGCTGGTAGAAACTGCAATTATAAACTCTATAGTTTGATTTTTCTTCACTGTGCTTTTATACAATACATATATCTAGAGTTCAGTGAGGCTGTCCTGTTTTCTGATGGGTTCATCATATTAACTGTTGTAATGTGCCATGGGAAGATAGAATATATTGAAAGTAAATGGAAGTAGAATTAAACTCTCCTTTCACTGGGGCACATGAAATCACATTTTCATCTGTTTTGTAGTTTACCTTTTAGGTACACAAATGGATTATTGTGTTTTGAACATGTTTCAGGGGCAAGTGGTTTTATAAGTCAAAATAAAAATAAATATTTTGTTTCATGCAGATCTCTTTTGCTTAAACATAAATGGGTTATAAATCCATAATGCAGTCCATTGGTTTTCTTATATTTTGTTCTTGTGATGACTTACACAGTGTCAAAACTAAAAACTCTTTATTTGGTCGATAATGAAAGGAATACTATCCACTCTAAAAAGTTGTTTTGTGGCTGTACATGAGGAATTGTGGTATTGAATAAATACGTGTATGTTTGTGTCCCTAGTCAAGGAATCCAGTTAATCGTTTAATATTAGTGGAACATAGCCACAGACGCATGGTATGGTCGCATTTTTAATATGGTAATACTAGGGCCCAGCTAAGGAACAGGTTATTTTGAGTTAGTCTTCACTAGACCAAACTTGCTTCCCTTGTGCCATCACTATCTGGCACAATACACAGTGTCTTAAAAGGTGGAGGATAAAGGATTTTTGTTGTTGTTGTAATCTGCTATGGGAAGATAGAATATATTGAAATTAAATGAAAGTAGAATTAAACTCTCCTTTCATTGGGGCACATGAAATCACATTTTCATCTGTTTTGTGATTTACCTTTTAGATACACAAATGGATTATTCTGTTTTGTTTCAACCTAATTCATGTTTAATGTAGGGTATTAATGTAATAAATAAATAGACAGAAACTCTGAATGTTGAGCACCTGATTCTCATAACATGATGTCTGTTTTAGTGGCCTTGACCAGGAGAAAAAAAATCTCTGCACAAATATAACACATGCTAGAGTGTCCCTATAACCAGTCCCTCCAAATGAAACACTGGGGAGCGCTGAAAGAGACAGGGAAAAAGGTTAACATGGGGAGAGAGAAGGATATAGTAAATGCTGGACAGGGATGGAGAAGGACACAGAGTCAACACTGGACAGGGAGAGGGTAGGGGCACTGAAACACAAAGAGGCAGAGAAAGAAGAAATGGGGAGACAGGGGCACTATTGAAAAGGGGGGGGCAGATAAGTGCTCTACTGAAAAGGAGGGGGGATAGGGACACAGGGGCACTACTGGAGAGGGGGAAGGAGATAGGGACAGAGGGCACTACTGGAAAAGGAAGGAGATAGGGATACAGAGAAGGCACTACTGGAAAGGGGGAGGAAGTAGGGTCACAGAGTAGAAAACAGCAGAATAAGTATTTTATTTTCAATTTGATATTAGGAATATGACAGTATTTGAAAATGCACATCTCCGATATCTTCAAATTAGCAACCCTGCAGGGGTCTGGGTGCATTTTCTTAAGTCATTTTGGATGTACTGCAGCACAGATTTTGAAGGGTAGAATCAGGGACTGCAAATCCCACATGAATTTGGGATTTGAGTTCACACTAGGACTGGTTGAAAAATCTCCCTTCTGTGACTGGATCACTTGGCAGCTCTATACACAGCTATTTGATAGTGGGGACATAAAACAAAAGATCAGTGCCAAAGAGATGTAGAGAAGGAAAAGAAAAAGACAAGAGGTGAGAGAAGAAATGGAAAGGCCAACATAGAAAAGAATTTGTAAGGTTGACTCATGGAACATGGAAAAAAAGACTGGGACCAGCCAAATTCCCAGACAACAAAGGTAGAAAAAATATTTTTATTTAATACTTTGTAAGGACTGAGATGTACCTGCTTTGTAAAATGTACATTTTTTGTATTTTTATTTTGCAAAGTACAGGAGAAAATTCATTTGCACTATTTATAGAGTCTGGCTTCCTTGGACAGAGAGGGGGGTTCTCTATTTCAATTTTTGTTGTTGTTGTTGGTGGTGGTTTCTTTTGTTTTGGGTTTTGTTTGTTTGTTTTGTATCTCCCTATTCTGTATTAGATTGGAATATTGTTACAATTTGGGTTTCTGCCAGGTGCTTGTGACTTGGGTTGGCCACTGTTGGAAACAGGATACTGGGCTAGATGGACTATTGGTCTGGCCCAGTATGACTACTCTTATGTTATATAGATGAGGGTCTGTCCATGTTCTGCATGTGTGCCTGAGGTGAAGGATTCTGCTAGCGCGTAGCATCTGTGTAGGAATGTGTAACAGTGCAGCTTGTGCCAGTTTCCCAATAGTAGGTTAATTGGTGCTCTAGAGCCCAGTGTAATATATATAGCATTGTCTGTTCTTAGGTGGGTTAGGGCTGTTATGGTGTGGTAAGTGTTGTGTTCTAGGGCAGTGTTTCCCAAGTTGGTCCTGGAGTACCCCCTTGCCAGTCAGGTTTTCAGGCTATCCACAATAAATATGCATGACATTGATTTGTATATACTGCCTCCATTACATGCAAATCTTTTTCAAGCAGATTCATTGTAGATAGCCTGAAAACCTGAATGGCAAGGGGGTACTCAAGGACCAGCTAGGGAAACACTTCTCTAGGTCCCACTGTAATATTTATAGCACTGTCTTTTCGTAGGTGGGTTAGGACTGTTATGGTGTGGTAAGTTTTCAGTATAGTTTTTGGGAGTCTTTTTGCAGGGGTTTGTGTTCACAAAATGTCTAGCCCTATTTGAAAGTAGGCTCTGGGGCAAGGGCCACCAAGTCACTTAAAATAAAAATGCTCAGGACTATTGTTCTTCACATCCTGTAGAATGTTGTGAGAAAAACGTCCAAATGCAGATTTATGCTACTTTTTGGACGTTTTTCTCTTTTGAAAAGGAGTCCCATTATCCATTAAGTGCTGCTGAATATGCTCCAAACCTGTCAGGAGCTGTTTCTGGATGGTTAAATCACTTTGAATATTAACTCCTATGTTGCCATTTGGGCACCACATTGAGGAGCCCAAACTTGTGACATGTAAAAGGCAGATGTAAATATTAGCACCTAAATGTTGGCACCTAGGCACGCAACTTATATTTTTCTATATGTTTGGTGTTTAAGTGTGTGACCTGCATATATCCTGCCCATGTGCACACTCTCTTTGTAGTTATATTCTAAAGCAATTTGGTGCTACCTTATAGAACAGTGCCTAACTACAGTTATAATGTAAAAATAATAATATGTAAGAAAGGGAAATGAAAGGATATATTTGTGGAATTACATTAACCTGCACTGTAAGGTTTAAGGACTTATGTTCAGAACATAAAGACCAGATATTTAACTTTAAAAGTTTTATTTACAATACAGGTAATTCAATAATATTAAAAAGAGAAGGCAGTTTTAGGGATCTTACACAAGGGAAATGTGCTACAAGATAGACAGTCTGAATTATAAATTAGGCTGGATTAATAGTAACTCACTTTGATGGAGACTGCTGGTTGGAGTGATGAAGGAGGTCCTTGCTGGAAAAGAAATCTTTTTGTTGCAGAGTTGTTGCTGGAGCCAGGCGAGAGTCTTATCTTGGATGTGTGTGAAATCCAGCAAGGCCCAGGGATTTAGTGAAGGTCCATGGAGGTGCAGATCAGGAAGCAGCAGAGAGGAAAGAGCCGGAGAGATCTGAGAATTTTCCAGGGTTTTATATTTTCATGTTGGACCATAGGCTGAAGTCAGATGGGGTGTACTCAATCCAATGAAAACTCAGGGATAGCTGAAAACCAGTTTTGAGATGGAGCATGGCAACTGGTCACATGTTTTAATGACATCATAAGAGTTTCTGTCTGGACATCTGCTGGTAGATACACAGGTATCTGACAGGATTAAAAGAGTCTTTGTCTGAGAGTAGATAGGCTTTCCTTAGTCAGATTAGGTGGGTAGATGGGCTTTTCAGTCTCTGAGTTTCATCCAGTCTTTTTGATTGTTCTCAATATGCAGACTTTTGTTCTTTGGTGATGTGGTGATTGTAAGTATCCACCCGGCTATCTTTTGTTATCAGTAGTCTCCAGGGGGAAGGTGAAAGTCAGGCCAGTTTATCTGATAAAGTCTTTTCAGCTGTCTATTTTATATGTATACATTTGTATTTGATTCCAGCAAAATCAATAACTGAAAATTCCTCATATCATGCTACACAGTTAGGTGTTTAACTGCGGCTTATCCCCATTTTGGTGCCTAACTTGAGGTGCACTATAAAGAATTGCCCTGTATATGCACATACTTGGTGTGACCACACCCGAATACTGTGTGCAAGTCTGGTCACCGCATCTCAAAAACCATAAAGCGTATTTAGAAGAGATACAGAGAAGGGTGACAAAAATGATAAAGGGGATGGGACGACTTCATTATGAGAAAAGACTAAAGTGGCTAGGGCTCTTCAGCTTGGAGAAGAGACGACTGAGGGGAGATAAGATAGAGATCTATAAAATAATGAGTGGAGTGGAACGGGTAGGCGTGAATCGCTTGCTTACCCTTTCCAAAAACACTATGACTAGGGGGCACGCAACAAAGCTACTAAGTAGTAAATTTAAAACAAACTAGAGAAAATATTTCTTCACTCAACGTGTAATTGGAATTTGTTGCCAGAGAATGTGATAAAAGCAGTTAGCTTAACAAGGTTTCCAAGCTTCCAAGTTTATTTATACTTTATATATCGCCTCAGGGAAGTCCATCAAGCCGGTTTACAAACACAATCAATAGTGGAAAGCTGAAATGAACTACAATATGGATTGATAGTGGAGAAGAGAATGATGCAGAGAGGGTACTAAATCTAGAGGTGGAACAGGGGGAAATGCTATCGTTGGGCCCCAGTCAGCTCAGCAGCCATTGACATGTTTAAACAAAAAATGTACATAAGCCATGGAGTTGGGAAAATACACTGCTTTTGCGTTTTTTTGAATTAGTTGACTACAACAGTGATGTAGTTTTTTGAAGATCTAGAACTCTATGGGTGCACAGAAAAAACAACTATAAAAAGTGATATGGACACAGTGTGATATTAAGATATGCACATGTAAAATTGAGCACTAGCAAATCCACAAAAAGCAAATATTGTGCACTATTGGAGGCTGGGGGCAGCCAATGATTATATTGTGTCACAAACATATTGGCTCAACATAAGCTAGACACTTTTAAGTGCCTGAGTGACTATATGAGACGTCCCCTTATTTACAATACATTTCTGTTGTGGCAACGTGCTCTTCCTATCCAGATTTGTATATTTCTAGGATAAGCAGCATAAAATCTGTTTTTACCTGGATCTTGCCAGGTACTTGTGACCTGGATTGGCCACTGTTGGAAACAGGATGCTGGGCTTGATGGACCTTCAGTTTCTCCCAGTATGGCAACGCTTATGTTCTTATGTTCTTAAATCAATTAACACACCTTAAGTTGACTCATAATCAGTGGAGTAGCCAGAAGGCAATTTTTGGGTGGGCCAACAGGTCAGATGGGTGGGCACCAGGGTTGCCAACTTTTTGAAATTGAAAAACTTGCCACCTGATGCCCCACCCCATGCTCCACCTCTACCCTACTCTCAATAACTTCAATGAGGGTAGCAGTGCAGGCTTCAGTGACCTCAGGTCACATTGAGGGCTAGGGGGAAGTACAAGAGATTGCACTCTTCAGCCTCCATTGAGCCTCGGTCCCCTAACACACATACTTAGCCTGTATAGCAAGACCAAACACTTTTCAACACATGTTTCTAGTTACACGCTATAGAAACAATCCCAGAACGTATAGTCTAGTATTAAAGGCAAATAAATTCTGCATCCACAGAACCCCCTGACACCACCCCCCTCCCAATAGGTGCAGAGCAGAATTAGGACATTTCCCCATAAAACTCACCATAATCTCAACAGCCGCCATATATAGTAAATAAAACAATCTTTAAAACAAAATGTCACTCATAACCTAGAGCAAATCTACGATGCCAGCACTAACTTCCAAAACAAGGATCCTACCTATGAAAAAGGCATTGCCCTACATATTACAGTGGGGCCCTAAAATATCAATATGTCTATTGGGAAAACTGAACAAACCAAAATTACTACAGAAGGCTACATAGAAAATTCATACTAACAGAATACCTCAGTCACACACATGGACCAAAAATGCCAAATATAGAATAATCGACTACAAATTATAATCATAAATGTAACTAAAACCCCAAGAAGCCAGACCTTGCATGTAATACAATACCAGAGAAACAGAAAGAAATGCATTTCCTCCTGTGCAAAATGTAAAGAAAGGATGGTGTTAGAAGAATGCAACTGGAGCAATTGCTCTTGGTCCCCTGGCCAGAGAGAGCCGCAAGCATGATGGAAGCTGAAGGCACTGCAGCCTGCTGATGGGTTTTGGGGTTCCCTCCCAAATTTATGGCCTGGGCTGCAGCCATGTCTAATACCAGCTCTGGCAAGATGTACATTCCAAATCTGACATATTCTAATCACAAAATAGAAAATAAAATTATTTTTCAAATCAGCGGGGTCCTAGTCTCTGGTTTCTGCTTTCCTCAGTCTTAATTCACTCACTAGGTCTCCAGTCTATTTGTCATGCCTTCTCTCTCCATGTCCACAATCCATCTCCCATCTCTGTGTCCCCAAAGTTCCTTGTCCAGTATCTTCACTGTGTTCAAAATCCTGCATCCATCACCCTTTTATCCCCTACCCATGTCTAACATCACCCCTTGTGGCCCTATGCCCTCCCATATCCAGTACCTCCCTTCTGAGTTCCTATTCTCCCCTATATCTAGTATCTCTCCCCTGTGTCCATATACCCCTCCCTCCCAGTGTCCAGCATAGCCTCTCTATTCCCAAATTCCCCCCTCTCTGTCAGGCATTGCCCCTCTGTGTTCATATGCCATCCCCATACAGCATCTCAGATCTGTTTCTGTATGTCCCATTTCTCCCTCACCCACACCAATGTCTCTCTTTCCTCTGCGATCCCACCTATCCAGCTTCTCTCCTTCCTTCCAGCTTTTGACTCTTTCTCCCACTGTGAGTTAAAAATTTGTCTCCCTCTTCCTTCATCCCCTTGACCTGTCATCTCTCTCCCTTCCCTCTAATCACTCCCCCTGCTACAGCACCTCTGTTCCTTCCCTCGAGCCTCCCCTGCAAGCCTTCCCTCCAGCCTCTAGCCCCCCCATAGGTCCAGCACCTCCCTTCATTCTAGCTTGCCCCCCCTTGCAGGTCCAGCAACTTCCTTCCTTTCCTCCAGCCCCCAGCCTCTCCCCCTTGTAGGTCCAGCACCTCTCTCCTTCCCTCCGTCATCCTCCCCCCCTTGCAGGTCCAGTACCTCTCTCCGTTGCCTCCAGCTCCCCCCCCCCCAATAAATCCAGCACCTCTCTCCCTTGCCTTAGCCAGCCACTCCCCCCTTTGCAGGTCCCAAACCTCTCTCCCTTCCCTCCAGCCAGTTAGCCTTCTCTCCACCCCCCCTCCTCCTTTGCAGGTCCAGAACCTCTCTGCCTTCTCTCCAGCCACCCCCCCCCCCCCTTTTGTAGGTCTAGAATCTCTTTCCTTTCCTTTCCCTTCAGCCTCCAGTCCCCCTCCCCCCACAGGTGCAGCCACTGTTTCCCTGCCTACCCCTCTCTCCCATCCTGTAACATCTCTCTCATGTACAGTTGTCTGCCACAGCCTTAAACCAGGATGTATTTCTGACACTACAATTACCTCTTCCAGCCACTGGCATAGCCAGACTGCTGATTTTGGGTGGGCCTGAACCCAAAGTGGGTGGACACAAAATTTTCTCTCTACCCACCCCCTCCCCCAGCAAAATTTAGTCACATTTTCAGTGAGCTTTCAGAGGCCAAAACCTCCTGCCTCAGGTCAGTATAATGCTGTTATGGTATCCTCTCCTGACCTAAGGAAGGAAGTATTGGTCTCTGAAACTTTATTAACACAGGTACCATATTACTTTATCCTAAATTAAAAATAAAATTATTTTCTTTACCTTTCTTGTATGGCCATTTACTTTTTCTCATTGTGTTGCTCCCAGTCTCTAGATTCTGCTTTCCTTCGTTTTCGCTTAACTCTTCTGCCACGGTTTTCTGGCCATTTCTCATTTTTCTCTCCTTTTTCTTAGCTTTCTTCAATATTTTTCTGCCTCTCTCTCTCTCTCTCTCTCTGTCCTGATTTAATTCATTCTTACTATCCATTCTTTAATTTCCTTCATCTACTTATGGCTTTTCATCTTTTTATCACCCTTGTTCTCCCCATGCCCCTTCCTCTTATTCTCCAATCTTTCACTACTCCCCCTTTCCATGCAGCAGCTCTCCTCTTTCTCTCCCCATCCTTCCAGTGTCTCCCCCCCTCTCTCCCCATCCTTCCAATAGTCTCCCCTCTTTCTTTCTGCATCCTTCCATCCATTGTCACCTCTTTCTCCCTACCCTTCCATCCAGCGTCTTCCCTCTTTCTCTCCCCATCCTTCCACCCATCTACCCTCTCTCCTGATCCTTCCATCTAATGTCTCTCTCTCCCTCCTTCTAACCAGTGTCTCTCTATCTCTCTACCCTTTTCTGTTCAGTGTCCCTTCTCTCTCCACATCCTTCCAGTCTCTCCCCTTTCTCTCTGCATCCTTTCATCCATCTCCCCTCTTTCTCCCCATTCTTCCATCTGTTTTCCCTCTTTCTCTGCCATCATTCCATCTGTTTTCCCTCTTTCTCTCCCCATCCTTCCATCCGTTTTCCCTCTTTCTCTGCCATCATTCCATCTGTTTTCCCTCTTTCTCTCCCCATCCTTCCATCCGTTTTCCCTCTTTCTCCCCATCCTTCCATCCGTTTTCCCTCTTTCTCCCCATCCTTCCATCTGTTTTCCTCCCTTCTCTTACGTCACTGCCCCTGGAGCGAAACAGGGGCAGTGATGTAGGGAGACGGGAGGAGCCTGCAGAGCCAGCAGCCAATGCCCCAAGGCTGCCTGCGGACCTGGTGCCGCGCTTTTTTTTTTAAAACATATTTTCTCGTTAACGTTGGCGCTTAGCTCAATCAGCTGAGCGCTTCTTCTTTTTGTAGCGCCGGCCCTGCTGCTCAACTGGAAAAGCAGCAGTGGCCAGCAATGGGAGCTGGGGCTGGCGTGGGCCTGGAAGAAAAGTGGGTGGGCGTGTGTGTGCGATTGGTTGGGCGGGCCAGAGGTGAAATTGGGTGGGCCTGGGCCCACCCAGGCCCACCCGTAGCTACGCCCCTGCTTCCAGCTAGTCTCGCTCTCATCCAACATAGTCTGCCCAAACCCTTTAAAATACCTTGTGAATTCTTCTCTATGGCTTTTACTCAGAACACTTCAAACAACCAACACATTGCTTTTTGGCAGCTTCTCAAACCATGGCAGTTCCTTAATATCTTTATCTAAAATCTGCAACAGCATACAAATTCCTACCTCATTTCAGGATCTGGCAATGAAGTCTCAAACATTCCCATTTCTGTGTTTTACCTCTTGAAACTGTCCTGTAGTTTTCTAGCTGTTATTCTTGTTTGTCTTATTTGCTTGCTTTCTCCACAAACAGTTTGGATTTTTCTTCTTCCATTTACCAGCAGACTGCTAATTGGTTCCACTTGGCTCAATTACCAGCTGTGTTCTGAACTCCTGCAAGTACAGCCACTCACTCCTAGTTCGCCCCGCAGGTCTGCATTAATTCGTCCTTTTCCCTCCCTCACTCTCACTGTGCTGCAGATGGCCATGAGTGGAGCGAGGCTGAGCACGCAGCCGCGCACAGCCACGTCATACGATCATACGAGCTGTGCAACGGGACCTGCATTTCAGTGCTGACTGCCGAGTCTGGACGGAGCCTGGAGTGGAGATCAGCTGAGCGGGTGCCGTCTTCCGGTGGTACGCTAAGCGGTTGCGATCGCGATGAAAACATGTGAAAAAAGGCTGCTGCATTGGGCGGGCCTGGGCCCACCCAGGCCCACCCGTAGCTACGCCCCTCATACGAGTTAAAAAAAAAACGTTTTACTGAAATGAATGAGTGAAATACACCAAAAATGTCCAAATACTGGAAACAGAGCTGTAATGAACTGCAAACTGTGTCCCATGCAGATCCCTAATAACAGAGAACTACAGGTGGGTTCCCTATTCTCCAAAAGTTGTAAATTTGGGCAGAAATACATTTGTTAAATTGAAACTCCTGGATGGTAAGGTGTGAAAAACAAGTGGATGTGTGTGGAATCACTGCAAAGTTTCTTACGCTGTACTATTCTAGATCTCCCAGTCACTTGCAATAAATCAATAGGAATCAATACTAGAATTTCTTTTCTCACTGCACTAACCGGAAACATTTCAGTAGTCTTAGTTATAAGTAGCATATGGCTCAATAAAGCTGCTGACAGAAGCCCAAAAGACTGAGAGGAAACTTATTGAAGCCTAGTGTAATATGTCAGGTGGATGTGTTCAGCTGATAAATATAAGCAGGTTAAAGAGCTAACATCAAAGATTTGCCAGATTAAAGTCAGAACCAGATGAGATTTTCAAGCGCTTGGGTAAACAAAAAGTGGAGATCCTCAATTATCTTTGAAAGCTCTTTAATGCAAGCCTGATAAGCTTAAATAAACAGAGAAATAAACATGTCCTTTTTCAGGAGTCAACTAGACATTGCTGACTACTGTAGAGCTCACTTAAAAGGCTGCGTAAGGAAGGAAGATAAAGGTAAATCAGAGTACTCTGAGAATGCAATTATGACATAACAGGGGAACTCTTTTTCAGGAAGAGAAAGCCTTAACTGCTCTTCCATCAACACGGCACGCTCCAAGGCATTTTATTTCATGTAGTAAAGCGGCACTATCACCTTCTCAGAAGAGATGCTGGGTCTGTAAAGGTCTATGACTGTCAAAAATTATTCTAAAGAGAGGAAGCTATTAAACTTTGAGTGTTTCTCTCACAGCTTTCTGCCTAACTGAAATCACTGGAACTGGCTATAGCACAGAGATAATAACGGTACTGTTGAAAAGGAATGCTGCAATACACTCCATAGGTGTTAAGTCAACTGAAAATGACTAGTTGTTTCCCTACTCAGTATTACTAGATCAATAATTATAATAATATTGCTGACTGCTCCCTAACTGATTGTAGCAAATTAGGAAAAAATATACTGCAGAGTCAGAAGCATTTATGGAAAAGAAAGAATTTTCTATGGTTCGTATTAATCCATCTCTGATGCTTATAAGTACAGACTTTTGGGGGGCAATTCTATAACTGACTGCTTCCAATTAGCAGGCCGATGCTCAGAACTCCCGCAGTAAACCAACAGCACAGAAAACATACCACTGCAACAGTGCAGAAACCTAGTTTGCCAATGCTGAAAGGAAATGATATTCAAATGATATGTGCACTGTAAAAGTGAAAGCAAGGGGGAACGTGCTTGGCGCATGTGCAGAAAAGCTTCACAGTAAGTTCAACTCCTGTGCGCATATGCCTGGCAAACCCAAAAGTGAAGCACACATTGGCATCTGTTTTCTGTGCCTTTAAATATAAGCATTTCTTTTTATTTATTTTTTTTATAACTTGGAAGGCTTATATTTAAATGCAATAGGAAGGGACTAATGTGTGGTTTCACTTACAGGTTTGCTCTGACTTGCACACATTCATCTCTCGCTACCAGCGCTTAGGGGCTTGCACAGGTTTCCTTCTGCTTCCAAATTATATAAAAAAACTGCAGATTTTACATAAGTAATGCCACACTGGGAAAAGACCAAGGGTCCATCGAGCCCAGCATTCTATCCACAACAGCGGTCAATCCAGGCCAAGGGCACCTGGCGAGCTTCCCAAATGTACAAACATTCTATACATGTTATTCCTGGAATTGTGGATTTTTCCCAAGTCCATTCAGTAGTTGTTTATGGACTTAAGTGCCGGCAGATGAAAATTGTTTTTGGAAGTTTCAAATTTTGAGGAATATCTGTGATGAAATATCATGAGAGATTTTGTTTCCCCTGAAGCAGCCTGAAATGATGAAACAGGGAACCCCTGTTGGGATATGGAATATTTGGAAGTGAATGTAATATATAATATTAATGTTGAAGAACAATGGTTGTCTCCAAGATAAGTACTGTGTATACTGAGTTTGGCAACTTGTTTCAAATATTTTTTTCAAGTTTATTCTGTATCTTCAATTAATATTTTGTCATTTTTTGAAAAAACAGGAATTGTTAAATGGAGTTTTTTTGTGACCAATGATAATGCAGAGCCTCCTATATATATGAAGGGTTATCCTTCGAGTAGGTGTGTCTCTTTTTCTTCAGAATGAGGTCTTTTTTTCCCCACTTCATTTATTAGTTATTTGATTGGTGACTTTTTTTGGAGATACTGAATACTATTGTAGAATTGTAGTGTTTAGGTAATTGAACTTCCCCATTATTATAGTGTTGCCTAATTTGCCAGCTTTCCTAATTTTTGTAAACATTTCTTCATCTGTCTGTTCGTTCTGTCCTGGTGGACGATAGTACAGCTCTACAAGAATACTCTTTCACTTCACACATGGAATTCCTATCCTTAATGATTCCACGCTGCTATTTGTTTCATGTGGAATGTTTATTTTATTTGACTCAATTCCCTCTTCAACATACAGCATGCTCCCCCCAATTTGATCCTTTCTATCATTGCAATACAATTTGTACCCTATTAACACAGTGTCCCATTCTTCACTCAATGTGTAATTAAACTATGGAATCCATTGCCAGAGAATCTGGTAAACACAGTTAGCTTAGCAGAGTTTAAAAAAAAGGATTGGCTAATTTCCTAAAAGTACATAAGTCATTATTAAGATGGACTTGGGAACATCCCCTGCTTATTTCTAGGATAAGCAGCATCAAATCCGCTCTGCTATTTTGGGATGTTGCCAGATTCTTGTGACCTAAGTACATAAGTAATGCCACACTGGGAAAAGACCAAGGGTCCATCGAGCCCAGCATCCTGTCCACGACAGCGGCCAATCCAGGCCAAGGGCACCTGGCAAGCATCCCAATGGTACAAACATTCTATACATGTTATTCCTGGAATTGTGGATTTTTCCCAAGTCCATTTAGTAGTGGTTTATGGACTTGTCCTTTAGGAAACCGTCTAACCCCTTTTAAAACTCTGCTAAGCTAACCGCCTTCACCACGTTCTCCGGCAACGAATTCCAGAGTTTAATTATGCGTTGGGTGAAGAAATTTTTTCTCCAATTTGTTTTAAATTTACTACACTGTAGTTTCATCGCATGCCCCCTAGTCCTAGTATTTTTGGAAAGCGTGAACAGACGCTTCACATCCACCTATTCCACTCCACTCATTATTTTATTTACCTCTATCATGTCTCCCCTCAGCCGTCTCTTATCCAAGCTGAAAAGCCCTAGCCTCCTTAGTCTTTCTTCATAGGGAAGTCGTCCCATCCCTGCTATCATTTTTGTCGCCCTTCGCTGCACCTTTTCCAATTCTACTATATCTTTCTTGAGATGTGACGACCAGAATTGAACATAATACTCAAGGTGCGGTCGCACCATGGAGAGATACAACGGCATTATTTTATTTTTTTGTTACATTTGTACCCCGCGCTTTCCCACTCATGGCAGGCTCAATGTGGCTTACATTGGGCAATGGAGTGTTTCCATACCTTTCCTAATAATACCCAACATTCTATTCACTTTCCTAGCCGCAGCAGTACACTGAGCAGAAGGTTTCAGTGAATGGAGGTTACAGGCAAGAACATAGGGGGAGATGAGGGAGGAGAGGTAGTGAGGGGCAGCAGACTGAATGCATTTGTAGGTAAGAAGGAGAAGCTTGAATTGAATGCGGTACCTGATTGGAAGCCAGTGAAGTGACCTGAGGAGAGGGGTGATATGAGTAAATCGGTTTTGGCGGAATATGAGACGTGCCGCAGAGTTCTGGACAGATTGAAGGGGGGATAGATGGCTAAGTGGGAGGCCAGTGAGGAGTAAGTTGCAGTAGTAAAGGCGAGAGGTAATGAGAGCATGGACGAGAGTTCGGGTGGTGTGTTCAGAGAGGAAAGGGCAAATTTTGCTGATGTTAAAGAGGAAGAAGTGGCAGGTCTTGGCCGTCTGCTGGATATGCGCAGAGAAAGAGAGGGAGGAGTCAAAGATGACTCCGAGGTTGCGGGCAGATGAGAGGGGGAGGATGAGGGTGTTATCAACTGAGATAGAAAGTGGAGGAAGAGGAGTCGTGGGTTTTGGTGGAAAGACGATGAGCTCGGTCTTGGACATGTTCAGTTTCAGGTGGCGGTTGGACATCCAAGCAGCAATGTCGGATAGGCAGGCTGATACCTTTGCCTGGATCTCTGCGGTGATGTCTGGTGTGGACAGATATAGCTGGGTGTCATCAGCATAGAGATGATACTGGAAACCATGAGATGAGATCAGGGCGCCCAGGGAAGAGGTGTAGATTGAGAAGAGAAGGGGTCCAAGGACCGATCCCTGGGGAACACCAATTAAAAATATATCATAATAAAAGATAATGCGACAAAACTCCTCCTAATATCAACACATCTGCCTTCAGTAATACCTATAACATGGTGCCAGATGCCCTTCAAATACAAACTTCAAACGAATCACACAGTACAAGTGAACCAATCAGAACACCAGTTTTATCTTAGAGATACCCAATCTAACTCCACATTTAGCCCATAAGGATGAACTCTGTTGAGCATAAAGATCCATCTCTGCTCTTTAAATTTGAGAAGACAGAATAGCACTCATTCGATTTGCTGCCACTTATGGCCATAAGTGTCAGTTTTCTTTATATTTCAATGCACAAGTAACTGTAAGCACCCTGGTACAGTTTTGCTCTTCACTCAGGTATATGCCAGTGAATATCTTGTCAGGTTCTTGTGATCATGCTTTAACTAGCCAAGAGCCTCTCTAGCCCAGCTAAATTGCTTTGAATTCTGCCCCTGAGAAAACAAGACAGAGCCTCTGAAAAAACCCCTCTCTGGATTATTCCCATTAAAAATGAACCAATTTCAGAGACATGCCATGTATACCTATATCATACAAGCGATTTATAAAAGTACTGTGGTTGATAGTGTTGACCACAGCTTATAGTTCTGATTAGATGAACATGTCAATTGAGAACAAAGAGTGTCTAATAAAGTGGTTAAGCAGTTTCCTTTCTTTCTTTTTTATGTACAATTTCTTTATTTCTTTAAACAAAATATATTGTCAACATATCATTGCCACAATTATGCCCCCTTGAGCAAAACAATCATTCCAGCATGAAATAACAAACAAAAATCCATAAAAAACAAAGAGAAAGGCAGTACATATAATATCATATAGATATCCAAGATTTTATGAAGTCTGCAAATGGTTTCCAAACTTGGAGGACTTGTTGCCTATTTCTGTTTCTATGTGTGGCAGCTAATTCATATATATTTGTCAAACATACCAAATTTTTCCAAAAAGAGTAATTCATCTGGGCTGTAAGGAGTATAGTCTGTCACAATTTAACATGTATATCATAGAACTTAATCTGACCAAGCCTGAATCAGAGGCTTGTGTCATCAAATGGATTCTCTCTAAGATTGTCATTGCATTCCATTAGCCAATGACAAGGATTGTGACCTAGAACAAGGAATAGAAAGTGCAATGACTCAGCTAACATTCGATGTGAATGAAGTAAGACAACCTTCAGGAAGGTGTATTGCACCCTATTTTATAATAACTGGAGCTGATATGGAAGGCTTTTACATGGTTTGGCAGATTTCTATCTACAAACTCCCACAGACAGTGTGTATTCACAGAGCTATCATGCCTTGAAGAACATGACTGATAGCAAACCATATATAAGGCCATGCAGGGACTCAGTCAGCTAGTTCCATCTTTTGTGACCAGGCCTGTCCTCATCCTACCATAATCAATACAGAAGAAAACTGTACTGCTATTTACAGGCTCTATGTTTTAACTACTATGATCATGTTTGCAGCTGGGTTTAGTTGATTTTTTTTTTTTTTAGTGTGTGTTAAACTAAGAACAGTAGGCTTGCTTTCATTAGGTCTACAAATTTATATTAAGAATCATAGGAATTAGTGTTTGATTTCACAGAACCTATTTTGACTCTTATTGCTGTTTACTTTTTAACTGTATTGTTATGTAAATAAAAATTCTATCTTATGTACTTCTGATAGTCTGTATTTTTTATTAGTAAGTAAGTAGATAAAGATGGATTTTTGATTGCCAGGACAAGTTATTAGGTATGTTTATCCTCTAGACTTAGTGCTACCATCTATACACCTGTTGTAGATAGTTTTCTTTTCAGCTGATACCCTCACAGTTTTGGGGGCTTATATGGATATAACTCCTCCATCTTGCACATTTACTGATATGTATATACACATTCTGTTATTCTGTTGCCATTTTATGTTGAGTGGTTTATCAGGCAGAGCTGTTGGGAGCTCTGTACAAATTTATGTTTAGCGCTCCCAGAGGCTTATCCATTAGTAGGGACTCATCACCCTTCACTATTCCCTTGCTGAGAAGCAGGGAGATAGGGGTTTTTGTGAGATAAATTAATAGCAGCTGTGTAGATTGAGAGGCTGGGCTGGAGTCACTTGTAGCACTTTTTTTTTATTTTCTCGTATTATGTTTTCTCTCTGTTTAAGTGTTTCTGTTCTGTGATTATGTCAACAGAAGTGCTAGAGGGCAGAGTTCTTGGCATTATTACAGATTGCTGGTTTGTGCTCCTTTGTGCTTTGTGAGGGCACTGACACCATCAAATATCTAGAGGCATTAGATTAAATGATTACAGTTGATCCTGAAGGGGACAATCATTCTGGGGTGCATTCTGCCATTATAAGTAATATAATTGTAGCCAAGTCTTGGCTTACTTTTAAATTGTTGGCTGATCAAGTCTGTGTAATGACAGTAAATGAAAATAAAATACAGAAAGCGTTACAGGTTGCAAATGCACTGGTGGAGAGAACAAACATGAGTTAAGTTTGACAAAAGAAGAACTGAGGGAGGTCAAAAAAAGAGTAAAGGACCTGGATACTACCAATAAAACAGTAACACGTGGGCTGCATGTAGCCTGGGCCCAGCAAACTTACCTAACCGCAAAGGAAGTTAGATTATAAAACCTCAGCAAGTATAAAGGGAGAGATGACCTACTGAGAAGTTTACACTAGAATTGAAGGTTAGCTCCCTTTACTAGAAACTTGATAAGCTAAGAAACAGGTAAGCCTGGTTATACAAAAAAACAGAAACTTAATGGTTTTCTGAATAGTGAATACCAGAGTGCTGAGGAATTGGCAGAGCAACTCCATATTCTGAAGGAATTATGCCAGGAAGAGTTGGAGACTATGCTAGATAGGATTTCTGACTTAGAATAATGGTACTTCCAAGTAGAATTAGACAATGCCAGGTTAAAGATAGTACATAATTCATGGGGAGAGGGGGGCAACCTATGGAATCTCTTGTTGAGTGTTTGGGCCACAGGCACTAGTGTGGTCAGGTGTAAATCTATTAACTCACAGACAAGGATTTCCACTGAATAAAAACTCAGCCCTACCATAGAATGTGGCCAAGGTGCCATGTGGCTGTGGGTGCATGGCAGTGGGCAAGTCCTGCCCCTTTGGAGAACCTATGGAACTGATTGAGAAGCCTGGAGCCAGGAACCTTGGTCTTTTATTCTAATGGGCAAGAACAAGATAATAGGGGAAGCAGATAGAGGAGTTCGTCCTCTGCCATTGAAAACTCACATGGACCAGCATGTGGTAAGTATGTCTGCTCCTATTGGGCCAAGGTTAGTGTCCCCCTTCAAAGCTTCATTATCTTTGAGTGAATGAACCCCACCCTCTCAACCCATAGTTACATTTGAGAAATCTATGCTCTCAGTGATTGAGAACAACTTAATCATGAGTGGACAGTGCCACTGGTGACGTTTCTCAATTATCTGATATTGGTGTCACTGTTCCTTTACATACTCCTGTTATTACCAGTTACTGAATCAAATTTAGAGTCTACTTCAACTACATCTAAGTCTAAAGTTGCCTTAAATGATATATGGGCTGTTGTGATACATATGGAAAACACTTTGCAAGCAAATTTGGCTCAGTTCTCTAAGTACTCTGAGGAAGTATCAGCTATAATCTCAGAGCATAAGAAGTTTTCTACAGTTGTTGAACCCTTAAATAAGACTGAGGCTTAATACTCCACAATGCAAGAAACAATTACGGCAGCTGTTAAGGATAGCTTGTCTATTTATTTGCAGTTAGAGAAGTTGGAAAATATTTTTAGGGCATGTAATCTAAGACTATTCAATTTCCCTCTTACTGATTATTTATCTCCCTGGGAACAATTTAAAATGTATCTTATAGATGCTCTGCAGTTTTCTGAGCCAGAAAATGTGGTAGTAATTAAAGCTTATTATCTACCTACTAGCTCTGGGGTAGTCAGTAAGGAAGGTGCACTAGCCATAATTAATTCACCTGACAGCCTGGATAGATCCAAATTTTTGGAATCTTCACAAGATGTGATCATTAAAAGGTCAACTTTAATAGTTGTTTTACAACCTGCAACTTTAAAAATGGAGATACAAAAGGCTTATTTTCCTAAGAAACAATTATTTTTCTGTGGACAGTGTGGTCAGAGTGGAGGGGTAGCCTAGTGATTAGTGCAGAGGACTTTGATCCTGAGGAACTGGGTTCAATTCACTTAACCCTCCCTTGCCCCAGGTACAAATAAGTACCTGTATATACTATGTAAACTGCTTTGAATCTAGTTGCAAAAACCATAGAAAGGCAGTATATCAAGTCTCATTCCCCCCCCCCCCCCCCCCCAATGATGTTTTCTAATGTTGCTAGAGCAACTAGACTAAGAAAAAGGGATTTCCTGCAGCTGAAACCAAAGGTATTGGCTGTGGAGTCTATTTTATTTTTTAAATTTCCATGCAAGTGCCTGGTTACTTATTAGAATAAACAATTTTCCCAATTGTGATACTGTGAATGAGGGTTGAGGGTGGGCCTTCACAATAACGTAGCCAGATAAGGTTTAAACATGAAAATAAGTTCTTTATTAATGTAAATCTGAGGCCTGTTACTTCACAGACCTAGGAACAAAAGTAAAATCTCTTATCTTCAGCTGTAATCTTCAGAAGTAGTTATTTCATTTAATTATGCTAATGAAACATATACCTGCTACTGCTAAACTGGAGCAGGATGGACTGTTACAGATTCCTACACAGACACCACATACCAATAGAATCCTTCACCTCAGTTACAAATGCAAACATGACTTTCACCTGATACAAAATAGGGAACTACATAAAACATGCACACAAAAACTGAAAGCAGAGGTACCAGACTCTACATGTTGTGTGCAACACCAGAAAAATAAAAAGAAACGTATGTCCTCCTGTACTGTGCAAAATAAAGCCTTAAGGATGTAAATTCTCAACACCTACATAATTCAATCACTAAACTGGAAATAACATCATTTTTTCTACCTTTGTGGTCTGGTGATTTTATTATTGCAGTCATCTTGTTCCCAATCTGCAGGGAAAGAAGAAGGGGAAGAGACAATACCACAGTGGAAAATGAGCCAAAAGTTGCACATTTAGGGAATGGAAGAGGAGAGACATGCTACACATAAAGGGAAGGGAAGAGAAGAGGGGAGACAGGTTGAACATGACTGAAAACCCACCTCTTTAACATTGCTTTTGACTCGTAACCACTTGTAACCACTCGCCTCCACCTACCTCCTCTCTTCCTTCCCGTTCACATTAATTGATTTGATTTGCTTACTTTATTTATTTTTTGTCTATTAGATTGTAAGCTCTTTGAGCAGGGACTGTCTTTCTTCTATGTTTGTACAGCGCTGCGTATGCCTTGTAGCGCTATCGAAATGCTAAATAGTAGTAGTAGTAGGTTCTGCTTTCCTCTGTCTGCACTTTTAACTGTTTTCAGGGCCTCCTTTCCATTTGCAATTTATTTTCTCACCTCATGCCCTATGTCTATTTGGCACTGATCTTTCACGTTCAGCTTCCTTCAATTTCTCTGCCTACTTCTGTTGCCACTATCTTGGTTTCTGTCAGTACTTGTGACCTGGCTTGGCCACAGGACACTAGGCTAGATGGACCATTGGTCTGACCGAGTATGGCTATTCTTATGTTCTACCGTATCTTGTTTTCCCTTTCTCTTCCCTTCATGTTCAGCTGGTCTCCCCTCTTCCCTTCCCTTCATGTTCAACCTGTCTCCCCTCTTCTCTTCCCTTCCCTTTATGTGTAGCATGTCTCTCCTCTTCCATTCCCTAAATGTGCAACTTTTGGCTCATTTTCCACTGTGGTATTGTCTCTTCCCCTTCTTCTTTCCCTGCAGGTTCAGAAGTTCTCTCCTTCCCACCCCTCCCCCACCAAGTCGAGGACCTCTTTCCCTCTCCACACTCCCTCTCTTCACCCAACTCATTGGAACTCTCTCTTCCCTAACTGACCTCCCTGCCCAACACCTCTCTACCTCCTTGCCCTCTAATTCAGCACCATCCTCTCTCCTTGCACCTCATGCAGAACCTCTCTCCCTCCTTGATCCCTTGTGTCAGGCTTCAAAATTATTTCTGAGGTTTGCTTTTTCATTTCTTTCCTTTTCTCTTGTCTTCTTCTTTTCCTTCTCTACATTTGTCTGCCACTGATCTGGTTTTTTCCCCATTTTTCTCTTCAATGCCTTAATATTTACCTATTTGATTTTATCATAATTCTCTCTTTCTCTCACCCTCTTTTTAGTCTCCTCCTTTTTACCTCTCATCAGCATACTGTTTTTTAGCCATCTCCCTCTCATCCCCTCTCCAGCATTTCTCTTGCTTCCTTAGGGGGTTGTTTACTAAAGCTTAGCTCGAGTTATCTGCAGCAGAGCCCATAGGAATAAAATGGGCCCTGCTGCAGATAACTTGAGCTAAGCTTTAGTAAACAGGGGGGTTAGTCTCTCTGCTTGGTCCTCCATTTCATAGTAACATAGTGGACGATGGCAGACAAAGACCTGAACAGTCCATCTAGTTTTCTCAATATCCTCTGTGCACTCCCTCTCAACCTTCACCTACCCTGCATTGCATTTCATCCCCTCATCAGTCACAGATCCATCCCTGTAACTCCATTCTTCTCTTATCTGCAACTCTCTACCCCACTCATATTGCCTCTCGTTCACTACCTTTTTACCCCATTTCCACCCCACTCAACCCTTTCAGACCCATCATCCCCTTCCTCCAATACCCCTCCTCAGGACCCCCAACCCTTTTCAATGCCTCTCAACCTCTCTTGGTCTACCAAGTAATTTACATTATGTCTCAGCCCCCACATTTTATCCCCTCTGTCTTACTCCCCTCCCATTTCACACCCTCAATCATTCTCCTAACCCATCAACACACCCTCACTCTTACATACTAATTGCCAGATCCTCACTATCCCCTCAAAAGTTTCTCTCCATTTCTCCCATCCATAGTCCCGCCCCCAAACACTCCTCAACTCAGTCTCCAATTCCCAGTCATCTTCTGCTCTGATTCCCTAGCCTTGAGTCCCATCTTCTGCTCTTTCCAGGGTCTCCAGTCCATTTGACATTTCTTCTTTTTCCATGTCCACCATCATTCCCTCTGCGTCCTGTCCTCTCTAGCACCTGCCCACTGTGTACCCACCCCCCCCCCCCCCTGTGTTCCTGCCTCTTCTACTGCCTAGTTCTTTCCCCTCATCCAAGGGTAAGCATCTCTCTTGATTTTTTTCTTTCCATCTTTGGGTCCAGTGACTTTCTCACTCTTCACCTTGCTCACCTGCCTTCCCTCCCTCAGCATCTCTCTCTCTCCTTCCCTCCATTACTCCAGCCTCTCTCCCACTCACTTTCTCACTACTTTATCCAATCTGTCTCTTATCTCCAGGTCATCTCACCCTCCTCTGAATCTTTCTCCCTCTCTGCAATGTGGTCAGGCATCTTCCAGGATTGGCCTGCCTCGATCGCTGACACTGCTGGTACTGAATAAGAAGGTTAGAAAAGGATTGGAGGAGGAGGAAAGGAATAAAAAGTTAGTGTACCTCAGTGGGGGGGGGGGGGGCAGGTAAAAGATGCCTGTTTGCATATCTCTATAGAGGGGTTCCTTATGGGATCCCTGTGGCACACCTGGGAAGCAGCCAAGGCACACCAGTTGAAAAACGCTGGCTTAGTGGTTAAAGCAGCAGGATGAGTAACAGGCATGCCAGGATTCAAATCTTGCTAATACTCCTTGTGACCTTCAACAAGTCACTTAGGGCCAAAATTAGACTGTGAACCTACTGGGAAAAGGGATATTATCTACTGTAACTGAAAGTAACTCACCTTGATCTACTACTGAAAAGGTATGATATAAATCTAAATAAATAATAAACCATCTTGGTCACCAAGAGGTGTTCCAGATGAGAACCTAAGGTGATGCTGTGCATAGGAAGAACCAGAAGAGAGTCAATGCATAAAAATGTAATATGACAGTCAACATTTTAATCTAATTCACAGCTAAGGGGAGACATGATAGGGGTATATAAAATAATGAGTGGAGTGGAACAGGTGGATGTGAAGCTTCTGTTCACGCTTTCCAAAAATACTAGGACTAGGGGGCATGCGATGAAACTCCAGTGTAGTAAATTTAAAACCAATCGGAGAAAATATTTCTTCACCCAACGCATAATTAAACTCTGGAATTCGTTGCCGGAGAACGTGGTGAAGGCGGTTAGCTTGGTAGAGTTTAAAAAGGGGTTAGACGGTTTCCTAAAGGACAAGTCCATAAACCGCTACTAAATGGACTTGGGAAAAATCCACAATTCCAGGAATAACATGTATAGAATGTTTGTACGTTTGGGAAGCTTGCCAGGTGCCCTTGACCTGGATTGGCCGCTGTCGTGGATAGGATGCTGGGCTCGATGGACCCTTGGTCTTTTCCCAGTGTGGCATTACTTATGTACTTAATTCCTTATGGGTACTATCTATCTTTTCTGAAAAATCAAAACAGTTCAACTCAAAAGTTGTTGTGAATACATTAAAAGAATGCAACATGGAAATTTTTCTTAGACATGCTTTATGTTGTAATAATGAGGCTAATATATTTATCAAGAAAAATTTTATGAGTACAGCTTTGCATACTGAAACATCAGTTAGTTCACATTTGCAATACCATAGGCTATTTGGCATTTTGGAACATAAAGCAGACTTTGTTAAATGTTTCACATTCACAAAAAATTAAAATTTCATGTGTTTTCTGCATGCAATATTGTATTCAAATGAATAGTGCACCACTTGAAGCAAAACCAGCTCATTATTGATTAGCATATAGCAAAACTATGCATGAGATTTCCTTTGCAGGGTGGTGGATTTTGCAATGTGCATGCTATTTTTCTATCAAGCTCATTTGCAAAATTGAAAAATAGCAAGTGAGAAAAAGCAATAATTTGCACAATAAGGTATATTTTAGTATGTAAGCCTCTTTGCTACAGATACAGGAAAAGGGGTGGTGGCAAAGGAGGTGAGAATAGCAATGCATTCCATTAAAATTATTAATATGGGCATTATAATCTTTCAGCATGAAGGACAAGGAACCTTTGCCAACTTCTACAACTGATTGCACAACAATAAAAAAAAACAATAATGGTAACATAAAAATGATTAGTCCTCAGATGGAATGAGCCCCAGCCTTCCCTTGATGCTGAAACCTAAAAGATGATTATGATTATTAGGTGGTTTGTGCATGTCTATCCTGGATTGAGGAGTCATCATTTTTGGTGAAACCTAATGTCTAGTATAAAGATTTATTTGTGCTGAAGTCTCCTGGGAATACTCATTCATGCTCCTTAGATAGAGGATTGAACCTCTCATATTTAGGATAAACAGGAAAAGAATTAAAATGGGGAGATCCAATGGTAGCTGTAAATATAGGTCCATGGTGCCACAGCCTCTCATTAATAGTTGGAAGCTGGATTAAGACAAATTGCATATGATCTAGAAACAGACAAAAAGTGCACATTTACTCCTAATTTTATAAACTTATGTGCACAATTAATGCTTAGCACACAAAATTGCATGCACAATTATCAGTTATATAATTTAATTGCGTAATATAACTTAATTGCATAATTAGCTGCTAAATGGTGTTATCACCCAATAATTGGCTTTAATTAGTATTAAGTGGCACTGTCTGGGACTAATTTACAGATACACACATTACTGTCCTTAGTGGTATTCTATAAATTGTGCACACAAAATCCATAGCGTGTAACTAGAAGAGGGCATGGATCTGGAGGGGCATGGGTGGGTCAGGGCATGCCTTACATGTATGGTTGTGGGTTCCAAATTGGTGCGGGCATGTACACCAGCCACTGAGCTTGCATAGGTGCTTGTGCTCAAAGCTAGGCATGCAACTCTGGACTTGCACTACTATTCTATATCAGCAGTAATACACACTTACTCCAGGATTGTTTAACAAGCCAATAAGCACCAATAATTGCCTATTAACAACCAATTATTGGCATTAATTGGCCTTAGGATTTATGTTCAGATCACATGTTATAATCCACGTGTAAATCCTAATGTGTGTATGTTTTGAAGGACGTGACTACGAGCATTTCAGTGGTGTTCCAAAATTTTACACACGTAAATATAGAATTTGGCCGAACCGTGCCTAATTTAGGTGCCGGTATTTACACCTGCTTTTAGCAGGCATAATTACCGGTGCATAAAGATAGGTGCAGTTTATGCCCTAAGTGCTATTCTATAAAGGACACATGTCCTTTAAAGAAAAGTGCTCAGCGCATTAAATTTTCAGTGCTGATTTTTGGATGCCACTTTTAGAATTTACCCCTTAGTGTGCATCATTCCAGCGCCTAACTTTAGGCAACATAAATAGAATTACCCTTTATTTAGTGTGATAAATTGACACATTTCCTCTTCCTCCATTTGCAAACTCATGCATGTCTGTTTGGGACTGGATGTGAAAAGATATGTCTTGTTAGGCTGTAAGGGGAAGTATGAGACATGTGTGTGTCTTTGTGTGTGTGTAAATGTGCATGTATGTGTTTGTGTATATGTGTGTGTCTTTCTGCATATCCTCAAAATTCTATATATGGTGCCTTAATTTCTACGCAGAAATTGAAGCGCATTCTATAACAATGTGCGTAACTTAATTGGTTAACTAGCTAATCAGCACTGTCAATTGGGTGGTAACAATTATCAGCACTAATTGGTGATAATGAAGATTTACGTGCACAACTCGCTTAGTGTATTCTGTAACATGGTGCGTGTAAATTCCAAGTTACATAGTTGAAAATGGGGCATGGTTATAGGCATGGAATGGGTGGATTGTGGGCATTTCTACAATCTAAGCACATTTTTATAGAATACACCTGCTTTGCTCTTAATTTGGGTATTGGGATTTATGCCAAGCAAAATCTTGCCTGACTAGACATGACCAAATTTGGTCACGTGGAGATGCGCTCGGCATATTCTATATACTATGTGGAAATCTAAGCCTATTCTATAAAATTTAGGTGTACTTTAGAGAATACGCCTAGGTGTATTTTTTTACCATATAGATTTTTCAGGCACCATTTATACAATCTAGCCCTATGTGTACAGATGGGCAAATAGACAGATGGATGAAGTCTCTCCAATAGGTGCTTTTTCTTGGGCAAAACATGCCTACAAATGTGTGAAACTTTTAGATTGTGGAGAAACACAAAACTTGGGACATCTTCCTTACTAGAAACTACTGTCAAGGTTGATTCTCATATATAAGGGAGGAGATTGTCCTAGCTCTAGTCTTATGAAAACCTATGACTTTTGTTACTGCACAATGTGCCCGACCAATGCATAGGGCAGTGATGGGCAACCTTTTGAGCTTGGTTTGTCAAAATTCGCCAAAAAACCGAGCATAACTCGGGTGGTGTGTCACTTCGAGAAAAAAACCATAATTTCGCGATATTTATAGTTTAAATAACAAAAATGTATAATTGTAATATAAAACTGTATTTAATAAACCAAAAACTAATTATTTAACTTACCTACTTAGTGACTTCTTTGTTCATCTGTCAGTCGGTTTCTTTTGTTGGTCTTGATATTATTTAACTTGTGTGGGGTGCCGTAAACTAAGATAAGTGAGGGGGAGGGGGAATTCTTTAACTAATCTGCCTATTAGTGACTTTTTTGTTGCTGAATTTCATTGGCTAAATCTTCAATTGATATTTCTACTGAGTGGTAACTCAGATATTCTCTTAATAATTGCATCTTTATTCTGCATATCGTGAAATAGAACTGGTGCACATCTTAGGAGAGTTTCTTTAATAAATTCTCCCTCACTGAGTGCTTTTCCATGCTGAGCTATGGAGTGAGCAATGCTCAAACTTGCAGATGTTAAATTTGTAGAACCTTTTACAAATTTAAGGATGGAATTAGATTGGCTCTTATAAAAGTGTAGCTGCCTGGAAATGTATTCCTTCCTTTCATCCTCACTTTTTTTCAAGAGCTGGGAATGATTAGTTTCAAAATGTCTATTTAGATTCCACGTTCTGCTCACTACCGTTTCAGTACATAGAACGCAAAATGATCTGCCATTTTTTTCTATAATGCCATACATCTCGGTCCATGTCTCTTGAAAGGGTCGGCTACTGCTACTACCACTTCCTTTACTTAACCTTGGTTTTTTATTTTTTGGGTTCTCCATCAGGGGGGCAGTGACAGAAGATAGAATTATAGATAGCCTGTTAGCCCTGCAGGCAATTAGGGGTTAACTAGCCTAACTGACCACCTTATGTAAATTAAGATGGCTGCCGCTATTTCTAATGGCGGGAAACGGCACCCATAGCACATGCCCTCGCCTCTCCCAGCTCCCCCTCACCTATCTCAGTAATGATGGTCAATTACAAATCCACAACACCCCAGAACAGTAGATTGGATGATGGTTGCTGGTAATGGTGATCACAGGGCCCTCAGAGATGCGTCCCCCACGGCATTCCGCTGCTCTCTGCTCTCTGCTCCGCCGGCCGGAAGTGAGGTCAAAGATCCCCTAACGGCCATGCAGGAGCCGGGGCAGAGGGAGCAGCAGGGAGGGAGCCAATAGGAGCGCACACGGCACCCCCCCAGTGTGTGTGTGAGGGGGTGATTTCGCCGGGGGGGGAGGTCGCGCTGCACCGGGGGGGGGGGGGGGCATCGGCGATCCGCCCCGGGTGTCAGCAAGGAACTCCGCTGCTTCTCTGTATGCAGCCACATGCGGCCGCGTGTCACTGAAAATGGCTACACATGTCAGTACTGACACGCGTGTCATAGGTTCGCCATCAGGGGCATAGGGTATACTGTTCCATTTATATTCCAATTAGCTCAGAAAGAATGACTGCAAATTTTTTTCCAAGTGGGAATGTCCTCATTATTCAAAGCTACTTATACAAGCATATGTGTATGCCAAAGCATTAGAGCTCCAAAGTGACCAATTAGCCTAGGTTCAGTAACATACTGTACATGCCAAAGTATTAAAAAGAAGCATAGCAAAATGGTCATTCTGTTCACAAAGTTTAGTGATCATGTAGACAGTGGTAAATTAGCAAAACACCCATCCAGGCATAGTTCCTCACTGGAACTACATCTGTCTTTCCTTCCTCTCCTCTCCTTGCTTAGCTGGCTATCTGCATTATACAGTGAACAAACTATCATAAGTACAGTATTTTTGGGAAAACAACTCTGATATTTTTTGACATGGGGTAATTTTATAAAGGCTTTTTTGTATGTACATGTCAGTATGTGTGTGTAAAATGACTCATAAAATTACCCCATGTGTACCCCAGAACACTCATGTATTTACATGACTCAGATACAGGCATGTTCAGAGATATATTTTAGGCGGAGCAGGAGTAAGTTCTTTTTCCTGTGATTTCTGAAGGAGTTAGAGTTAAAAATTTTGTGAAGATACATAGGGCCCTCAGTATCTGTATAAAATTGGCCTTAAATAAAGTGCCTAAATGACTACCCTACCTAGATGATTTGTTATAAAATTACTCTCAGATGGGTCAATATTTAAGCTCTGTGGCTGGCATTTATTTTAAATGCTAGCTGCAGCATTGAACTTATTTGCCCTGATGATCAAACCCCCTGCACCGGAAAATTAACGTTGGAACAACGGGGGGGGGGGGGGGGGGGGGGGGAGTCTTCATGATCAAAACTAATAGCATGCAAATTTATGTGCTCTATTAGTTTTGATCATCCTTAATCACCCCCTGATACACGTTTCCCTGGTGGCCCAGTATTCTGTCCCCCACCCCACCCCGGCACAGGGGAAATGGAGATCCGGTGGACCTCTAGCCTTCCAACCCCCCCCCCCCCCAACACAGTGGACCTCTAGCCCCCCTCATCCCTTGACACCAAAAAAATGTCCCTGTGGTCCAGTGGGCAACCCTATTCCCACCCACCCTGGTGGCCTAGTGCCCCTGAACCCCCCAGAACCTTTAGAAGCAAGGATGGAGTAGCATCCCCTCCTTCTTACAGGGCCCTGTTCTGCCCAATGCATTCTGGGATGTGCTGGGTGAGATTACTGAGGATGGGCAGACTGGATAGGCCATTTGGCCCTTACCTGCCAGTTTCTATATAAGGGAGTTTCTCCCTCGGTAGGAAAACCCCACCCACCCACTGCACTAACATTTTGGAGGAGGCACTGGAAGGAGGAGGGGGTTGGGGGGCACTAGGCCTCCTGGGTGGGTGAGGGGTGGGATAGAGTTGCCCACTGGGCCACCAGGGACATCTTTGGTGTTGATGGGTAGGGGGGGCTAGAGGTCTACTGGACCTCCAGCCCTCTCTTCTGTCAGAGGGTTTGGGGTTAAGGGTCTTCCATGGGCAGGGGGGGGGGGGTCAGTCATATTAAGTCTTGTCTGGGGTGGGATGGGAAGGCCTGCTAGCATGCAGATGCATGCTGGAAAGGGCTCCCCCATTCCTCCCCAATGGTCTGCAAACCCTAATGCCAGCTCCGAGCTGGTGTAAGGTTTGCCACGGTAGCAGTGCCCTTTCTTAGTGAGCTGCCAACTGAGCATTGGGGAGGAATAATTAATGCCATGTTTAGCATGCATTTTCATGCTACTTGTGGTCAGAGCCAGCGAGTCAGAGCTGGCGAGCGCATTATTTCATTTGCTTGCTAAGTCTGATCATGAGGCAGGAGCAAACGCGGGCGCTAGTATGGTACTAATAGCCTCTGATGCCCGCATTTGCTTCTGATCATTGACTCAGTGCTGTTGTCTGGATAGTGAGTTGTGGTGAATATTCAAGTAGAGAAGCAAGTGCAACCACTATATAAATAATGGTGATATTCAGTGTGTTTATCCTCTAGAATTAGTGCTATCATCAACTGCCCACATCTTGTCAGTTGACCCCCTCAAAGCAGGGCTGCCGAGAGACTGGGCCAGGCCCGGGGCAAGGCCCCCCGAGGTCGCCACTGCTCCCCCTCCACCCTTCCGAGGTCACCACCGCTTCCCACCCGAGATCGCCGCAGCCACTGCTCCCCCCTCCACCTCCCCCCGAGGTCACCGCTGCCGCTCCCCCCTCCATCCGCCACCAGGCTGGGCCCCCTGCATTGAAATTGCAGTCTCACCTCCATGAAAGCAGCGCTGCAGACAGCAGAATGCCTCCCTTCGGCCCTCCTTTCCTCCTTGTGTCCCGCCCTCGCGGAAGTTATGTCAGATGAGGGCGGGACACAAGGAGGGAAGGAGGGCCGAAGGGAGGCGTTCTGCTGCCTGCAGCACTGCTTTCACGGAGGTGAGACTGCGATTTCAATGCAGGGGGCAGACGGTCGACAACGGAGGCCGGGTGGGACTGCGGCGCTGGGCCCCCCTTGGAGGCCTGGGTCCGTGGAATTTTGTCCCCCCTGCCCCCCCTCTCGGCGGCTATGCCTCAAAGGCCCACTTTTCTAGTTGATCACAACTGTTGCAGTGCAAAAGTGACCAGAAAATTACAAGTTAAAGAACTTTTTATTTGGCTGTACAGTAACTGCAATACACTTGCCCTAATAATAATTAGTGCATATGAAATAGTATCTTTGACAAGTAAAATATGGTTGATAGTAGCCCACTCTGTGCCACAAAATAATTGCAAGTTTGAGCAATAAAATATCATGTGAGAAAAGGCACCTATTGTAGTTCAACTATGACAACATAAATTTAAATTTACTAGTCCAGCTTCATACAATTTCCTCAGAGTCCATAATGCCCTGTGAGTGATAAAAAGAAAGTAGCTATTCAGTAAAGTTATAATAGGAAGTTATCCAGGTAGTGGTCAGACTGTCACCTCTCTTCGGATTACTGCCAGCTCCAGCCTCCATTTGGGTATTACAGCTTGGATTATAAAACTTTACGAGCAGATTTGTACTTTGCTCTCAGTATAATGTTATTTTTTATGTCTGTTTATTTATGCTTTCATTATTTTCTCCTGTGCCCTGCTTCCTAAGTTGCTTGCTGTTTTTGGCTCTGCCCCTTGACCTGCTGATAATAAAGGTGACATCCCTGGGTCTTTATCTGACACCACTTTGCTCTCAGCATAATTTTATTTTTTTATGTCTGTTTTTTAGATCCTTCATTGTGTTCTCCTGTGCCCTGCTTCTTACATTGCACACATTTTTTGGCTCTACCCTTTTGACTTGCTGATACTAAAGGTGACTTCCCTGGGACTCTGAAATCTTTACCTGTGGCATGCACTGCTGCTAGCATGCACCAAAGAAATGAGCTAAAATCATGCTCCTTTGCACATTTCCTGAGCAGGTCTCTTATTTTTGTTGGTTTCTTCCTTTTTTTTTTTGGATAGCAGCCTTCTGGCTTTTCATATATCTGCTATTACAGTACACATTTTACCTCATGATCCCTTGTCTTTATCTACTCATTCTTTGAACCATTTCATATGTTTTTCCTATCTATCCATCACAATTTCAGCAGCCCCTTCCCCCTCTTTCATCTACTTTACCAACCCAACTTTGTGTCAGTCTTTTAAATATCTGCTCTATTAAGACCAAGTATCATTTACTTCAAGGTTTTTTCCTCAACCTAAATATTTTAGTGATTACCAAGAGCTAGTTTAAATATGGAGATTCTTTCTACCTTTCTCAGGCTGCCTTTCCACTTTTTGTTTTCACATCTAACCTTGCCACTAACTTTGGTGGTGAAGTGGTCATGTTGATTTCTTTAGCTTGGAGGGGCATTTTTGAAAGAAATACCAAGTTAGAATTGGGATGTCCTCTCATAACATCAAAAAATATCCATATTACAGCCATTTTTGAACAGGGAAAGTATTAGGATTTCCTAATTGAAAATACGTGAGAAGGACTTTCTTGCACTGAAAATGTCCAAATGATCAGCCATTTTCCAAACTGAAACATTAAAAATATGAATGCCAAAACTCCAGGCACAAAAATGTCTGTCTGGCATAATTTGCACAAAAGTGCCACACATACATCCCTGCAGTGCAGCAGGGCATCCTGGTGGTCAATACAATGGATGTTAAACAATGAGACCCAGGTACAAATCCCACCTAAATTCTTTTATTTATTATTGTGTGCCCTCCAGAAACAGATAAAAACCTACTGTACCTAAAGGTACACCATTGCAATAGCCATCATGATTGAAGGTGTCTTATAAATCCAGGTACAATAAGTATTTCTAAGTTCTCGGAGGGCTCACATATTTGTAAAGAAATTAAAGAGGGGAGTTACACGGGTCTCGTTCTTCAAAGTTTACTGCACTAAGCACTAAGCTACTTCTTACATCTACTTGCTGCTCTATTAGGAATGGCCATAATACCTGAAGCTCTCATACATCCTGGCATCCACTGTCGTTTTTACTTCTTAGTTAGGGTTCAGTAGCCACTGAGAGATTAAGAAGGGGTCATGCTTTCATCCCTTCAGTGGTCAGCTGTTCAGGGCATCTTTTTGCACCCTGGATGTGAATCAGATGTAGATAAAAATGTTCTTCTACTTTTTTGCCTTGGGTTTTTCTTCACGTACCATTATTTGCTGAAAGATGTCCTAATTTTGGGCCTGCCCTAGTCCTACCCAAAAACCAAAAGGTAACCGAACAGAAGATTCACAATATTATTCACCACTCCCAGAAGAACTGACAGCAACTATTGATAGATATTGATAGATATTGCAGTAACTTACTTGTAACTCTAGACACAGAATCGTTTTATACAAATATACCTCAACTTGAGGACTTGATCATTATAGAGAGAATATTACTAACCTGACTGTTGCCTACTAAAGAGATAAAAACCTGAAGGAGATTCTTGTGCCATCCACACTTCCTGAGATATGAGCATGACCATCTGAAATTCACTATGGACATCAGAAATGCAGCAGATGCAGCATCTGTAAGCATGTCTGGGAAACATCTGTATTTATTCACCCTATCACACACAGGATATATACATTAAAACACACATCCAACTGCAACACCTCTAATGTTATCTACAGCGCTGTGTACGTCTAGTAGCACTATAGAAATGATAAGTAGTAGTAGTATATCATTCTGTCCCTATAATCTCTTATATATTGGAAAAAACTAAGCATATGATCAAAACTCGCATCATCGAACACCAAAGTTGCATAAACAGGGATGTTGAATCTGCTCCACTGGTGAACCATTGGCACAGTGCAAATCATTCTGCAGAAGACTTAAAGTTCATGGTATTCAACATTTTTAAACCTCACTGGTGCAGAAATAATATCAACAACTTACTTTTACAAGAAGAACAACGTCTTATCTATGAATTTAACACCTGCAGGCCTGAATCAAGAAATCAATTTCCGTCCATTCATTTAAATTTATTGTTTTCTGCATCCTGTTATTTTGTGTTCTTTTTGGTTCTTTTCTATATTTATAGTTTTCTGTGCCATACATTCCTTATGGCATTATTATCATTAATTTATATTAGTAGAACAATCATTTTTTTTTGTTTCAGTTTTCACACATCTTTATTAATGCTAGCACTTTGAACTTACAACATATATTTAGATTAAAATGATCATTTGCCAGCATTTGTTAATATTTTAAGATGTCTACATTTACATAGTAGATGATGGCAGAAAAAGACCTACATGGTCCATCCAGTCTGCCCAACAAGATAAACTCATATGTGTATACCTTACCTTGATTTGTACCTGCCTTTTTCAGGGCACAGACCTTACAAGTCTGGCCAGCAGTATTTCCCGCCTCCCAACCACCAGTCCCGCCTCCCATCACCGGCTCTGGCACAGACCGTATAAGTCTGCCCTCCACTATCCTCGCCTCCCAACCACCAACCTCTCTTCCCCCACCTGCTCCGCCACCCAATTTCGGCTAAGCTTCTGAGGATCCATTCCTACTGCACAGGATTCCTTTATGCATATCCCATGTACAGTGGTGGAAATAAGTATTTGATCCCTTGCTGATTTTGTAAGTTTGCCCACTGACAAAGACATGAGCAGCCCATAATTGAAGGGTAGGTTATTGGTAACAGTGAGAGATAGCACATCACAAATTAAATCCGGAAAATCACATTGTGGAAAGTATATGAATTTATTTGCATTCTGCAGAGGGAAATAAGTATTTAATCCCTCTGGCAAACAAGACCTAATACTTGGTGGCAAAACCCTTGTTGGCAAGCACAGCGGTCAGACGTCTTCTGTAGTTGATGATGAGGTTTGCACACATGTCAGGAGGAATTTTGGTCCACTCCTCTTTGCAGATCATCTCTAAATCATTAAGAGTTCTGGGCTGTCGCTTGGCAACTCGCAGCTTCAGCTCCCTCCATAAGTTTTCAATGGGATTAAGGTCTGGTGACTGGCTAGGCCACTCCATGACCCTAATGTGCTTCTTCCTGAGCCACTCCTTTGTTGCCTTGGCTGTATGTTTTGGGTCATTGTCGTGCTGGAAGACCCAGCCACGACCCATTTTTAAGGCCCTGGCGGAGGGAAGGAGGTTGTCACTCAGAATTGTACGGTACATGGCCCCATCCATTCTCCCATTGATGCGGTGAAGTAGTCCTGTGCCCTTAGCAGAGAAACACCCCCAAAACATAACATTTCCACCTCCATGCTTGACAGTGGGGACGGTGTTCTTTGGGTCATAGGCAGCATTTCTCTTCCTCCAAACACGGCGAGTTGAGTTCATGCCAAAGAGCTCAATTTTTGTCTCATCTGACCACAGCACCTTCTCCCAATCACTCTCGGCATCATCCAGGTGTTCACTGGCAAACTTCAGACGGGCCGTCACATGTGCCTTCCGGAGCAGGGGGACCTTGCGGGCACTGCAGGATTGCAATCCGTTATGTCGTAATGTGTTACCAATGGTTTTCGTGGTGACAGTGGTCCCAGCTGCCTTGAGATCATTGACAAGTTCCCCCCTTGTAGTTGTAGGCTGATTTCTAACCTTCCTCATGATCAAGGATACCCCACGAGGTGAGATTTTGCGTGGAGCCCCAGATCTTTGTCGATTGACAGTCATTTTGTACTTCTTCCATTTTCTTACTATGGCACCAACAGTTGTCTCCTTCTCGCCCAGCGTCTTACTGATGGTTTTGTAGCCCATTCCAGCCTTGTGCAGGTGTATGATCTTGTCCCTGACATCCTTAGACAGCTCCTTGCTCTTGGCCATTTTGTAGAGGTTAGAGTCTGACTGATTCACTGAGTCTGTGGACAGGTGTCTTTCATACAGGTGACCATTGCCGACAGCTGTCTGTCATGCAGGTAACGAGTTGATTTGGAGCATCTACCTGGTCTGTAGGGGCCAGATCTCTTACTGGTTGGTGGGGGATCAAATACTTATTTCCCTCTGCAGAATGCAAATAAATTCATATACTTTCCACAATGTGATTTTCCGGATTTAATTTGTGATGTGCTATCTCTCACTGTTACCAATAACCTACCCTTCAATTATGGGCTGCTCATGTCTTTGTCAGTGGGCAAACTTACAAAATCAGCAAGGGATCAAATACTTATTTCCACCACTGTATGTTTGAATTCCGTTACCATTTTCATCTCCATCACCTCCCACGGGAGGGCATTCCAAGCATCCACCACCCTCTCCATGAAAAAATACTTCCTGACATCTTTTTTGAGTCTGCCCCCCTTCAATCTCATTTCATGTCCTCTCGTTCCACCGCCTTCCCATCTTCGGAAAAGATTTTTTTGCGGATTAATACCTTTCAAGTATTTGAACGTCTGTATCATATCACCCTTGTTCCCAGGGCCGTGCTGATGCAGTAAGCGAGGTAAGCGTCACTGCCCTTCCGTCTGCTCACTTGCAAAATCTTTCACCTGAACTTGTGATTCTCCTATTTCCGCTGCCCTCCCCTTTTCATGCAAAGGAGCAGTATTAATTGAGGCAGGCACGCTCTTCAAGTTACATGAAAATACACCCAGATTGCTATTTATTCTTAAGTTTGGGGCTAGCTCCTCAGTCAGGGTGAGTTTCAGAGCTTGAAACAGCATTCAAATTAAAGAGAACCTGAAATTTTAAAAGTGCTAAAAATAAGTTTTAAAAGTATTTGCCTTAAATCTAATTGCAGAATTCAGGTGCTGGGAGTCTGTACTTGGTTGTCATATGCTCAGATTTGTTTAAATCATATGCAAATTAGTCCGGTGTTTTTCACTAAACATTCCCATGAGTGTCTGTATGTTAATCTGCATTCAAATAGAGCTCTCTGATTGGATGATCAGCTTCTGTTAAGAAATCTGCCCGGGAAGTGAACAGAGTGAGAGCTGTCCTTTGCCAAGAGAGACGACATCCAGCTGTGACTTCCTGTGTTTGTTGACTGAAGTTATAAAAGAGTGCCTGATTGTGGTAAATGAGAAAATATAAGTGAAAAGAGATTGGTGGCGATTGAAGTTTCTCTAGTGAGAAAAGGATCTGAATATTTCAGGATTACTTGAAGTTTATGAAGAATAGAAAAGGGTGAATTTCAGTTTAAGAGTGTTTAAATCCTATAAGCTATATAAAGGCTAGGTAGATTTAAGTGACTGTAAGCAAGGAAACCTTAATATTTGATCTGAAATAAATATTTGATCTGAGATAGTTGATCAGAGATAAATGTTTGATCTGAATTATATCCTTTGGTGCAAAGGAGATTAGAATGCAATAGAGTATTTCTTTCTGTTTACCAGTACAGTCAAATAATTCCATTCCACTTAAATAATTTTTTGTTATATATATGAGGGAGTAGTATCTGGATTTATTGTAAATCAAATTGATTCCATTCACAGGAATTCATATTCACCTTCATGCATTCATCCGATATTATCTTTTAAGGATGAAGTTTTATTTTATGTTCACTTTGTCTCTTGTGAGCTGAGCACAGTTAGTTTCCTCGGCTGGCACGACTACATATTAGAGGTATTTTGATACTGTGTGAAGTTTTACCACAGACGGGTGACATATATAAAACATTCTCCTTGGATAGGATGTGATATGTGAAAATACATTTTGCTTTAATGAAATTGCTAAACATTAGAGTCAGAGACTTATCAATGAGGGATACATACAGTGCTATTTTTTCCTGAGGTCCAGCTTATTTGCCTGCTCCCTTCTGTTCCTGCTCTGCTGGACGGGGGGGGGGGGGGGGGCGCCAACCGATAGTCTGCAGGGGGGCACCAGAGACCCTAGGCACGGCCCTGCCTGTTCCTCCTTTCCTCCAGGGTATACATGTTCAGGTCAGCAAGTCTCTGCTCATACGACTTGGAACGCAAATCCCATACCATTCTCGTAGCTTTTCTTTGCACCGCTTCCATTTTTTTAACATCCTTCGCAAGGTACGGCCTCCAAAACTGAACACAATACTCCAGGTGGGGCCTCACCAACGACTTGTACAGGGGCATCAACACTTCCTTTCTTCTGCTGATCACACCTCTCTCTATACAGCCGAGCAACCTTCTCGCTACGGCCACCGCCTTGTCACACTGTTTCGTCGCCTTCAGATCCTCGGATACTATCACCCCAAGATCCCTCTCCCCTCAGTACCTATCAGACTCTCACCGCCTAACACATAAGTCTCTCGTGGGTTTCTACTCCCTAAGTGCATCACTTTGCATTTCTTCGCATTGAATTTTAATTGCCAAACCGTAGACCATTCTTCTTGCTTCCTCAGATCCCTTTTCATGCTTTCCACTCCCTCCCGGATGTCCACTCTGTTGCAAATCTTAGTATCTTTACCTTCTAACCCTTTGGCAATGTCACTCACAAATATATTGAACAGAATCGGCCCCAGCACCGATCCCTGAGGCACTCCACTACTCACCTTTCCCTCCTCCGAGCGAACTCCATTTACCACCACCCTCTGTCGTCTGTCTGTCAACCAGTTCCTAATCCAGTTCACCACTTCGGGACCTATCTTCAGCCCATCTAGTTTATTTAAGAGCCTCCTGTGGGGAACCGTGTCAAAAGCTTTGCTAAAATCTAAGTAGATATCTTGTCCACAAGGAGGGTGAGCCCTTAGGTCCCGCAAGGCCCAAAAGGACCTCAAAGGACAGCCGCGCAACCCCAATTCTTCACCCGCGGCGACCGCCGTTCACCAAGGGTTGAGCCCCCAGCTGCAGGCGGTCAACAGGACTTCAGGAACCGTGGGGTTACCGGACTGGCCTGGGCTGAAACCGGGAGAGAAGCGGGCAGGTGGAAAGAAGAGTCCAAAGACTGGCAGCAGATCAGGACCGGCAGCAAGAGTGTAGTCAGGGTCAGGCAAGAGGTCAAGGCCGGCGGCTAGTAGAGAAGTCAGGCTGGAGGTCAAGGCAGGCAGCTAGGCAGAGATACCAGGAAACAGTCCAAATTCCAACGTCCGCAAAACCAGGAAGACAACCAAACACAGGAACCACGGAGATAGGCTTCGGGAACAGAACCTGAAGCAAAGTGCTAGCTCAGTTCCCTTCTTTAAATACAGTACCACATCAGCAGCCCCACCCCCGTAGGAGCAGCCCACCAATCCGGCCCTGGGTATCGGCAGAGCCCCTCTGATTGCCTCTGTCCGATTTCCCAGGCGGGACCACCAACTTGGCCTCCCAATCCAGCGCCTCAGAGGCGGAGCTCCGGGCCCTCCTGCCCAGGAGGGAGGAAGATGCCGACCATCGCGTTCTGGCGCCGCCTCCTTCGGCGGCGCGAACATCGCCTCCACAACCGGCGACCGAGAGACCGGCGGCCACAGTCGCCGGCCTCCGGTCCTGGCCAGAACAGCCATCACTGCAGCGGAGCCCGACTCCATGCCGAGGCCTTCAGGCCGCTACCCCTCGCCGTGGAGGACGCTGGCTCCCGCCCCCCGCGGCAGAAGAGCAGGTAGGGGCGCGGGACGCGACAGTAGATTACTTCTATAGCACATTGATGATTCAATTCTCCAGTTACCCAATCAAAGAATTCAATGAGATTCGTTTGACACGATTTCCCTCTGGTAAAACCATGTTGTCTCGGATCTTGCAACTTATTGGCTTCTAGGAAATTCACTATCCTTTCCTTCAGCATCGCTTCCATTACTTTTCCAATAACCGAAGTGAGGCTTACCGGCCTGTAGTTTCCAGCTTCTTCCCTATCACCACTTTTGTGAAGAGGGACCACCTCCGCCGTTCTCCAGTCCCTCGGAACCTCTCCCGTCTCCAAGGATTTATTAAACAAATCTTTAAGAGGACCCACCAGAACCTCTCTGAGCTCCCTCAATATTCTGGGGTGGATCCCGTCCGGTCCCATGGCTTTGTCCACCTTTAGCTTTCCAAATTGTTGATACACACTCTTTTCCATGAACGGTGCTATATCCATTCCATTCTCAGGTGTACTTTTGCCAGTCCCTCGCGGTCCTTCTCCAGGATTTTCTTCAGTGAAAACAGAACAAAAGTATCTATTTAGCAAATTGGCTTGTTCTTCATCATTATCTACATAGCGGTTCGCTGTATCTTTTAGTCTCACAATTCCCTTTTTAGTCATTCTCCTTTCACTAATATACCTGAAGAATTTTTTGTCGCCCCTCCTTACATTTCTAGCCATGTGTTCTTCCGTTTGCGCCTTCGCCAGACGTACCTCTCTCTTAGCTTCTTTCTTGGTTTCTATGCATGTTGAAAACATTGGAAAGGTTTCATATACTACCCTCTTTTTGTCTTTTTTCATTTTTTCTATTCCACATCATATTTTCTAGCTCCCCACCATGTTTCTCCTTTTTTCCTCTTCCCTTTAATTTTAATAATTGGCATACCTATTAAGCATAGTACTATGTTTGTTTATGTTGCCCCCTTTTTTTAGTATATGTTTTATCATTTTTTTAGTTCCATTATTTTTACTTCACAGCATGCTATGTGCTTTTTCTCAGTATACATTACCCTACATAACCAGCAAGTTAATAGCTTTCGCTGCCCGATGAGCATGTGCAACTTTTTCCGCACTTTGAATGCTACTTTAAATAATGGCTGGTATTGATATATTTTTTTCTAAGCAAAGAGATTAGCACCGACAGTTTACTATACCTTTGTACTCTATCAGGTAAAAAACATTTTTTTGAGTGGGGGGGATTGATAGTTGTAAAGGCAAAATTTTTTATGTAGTTCCCCATTTGCTCTTTTCAGAATGCAAAGCCATGTAGCATTTTTTAGTTCCATTATATTTTAATCCACAGCGTGTCACTCGCAAACCAGGGGCGTATCTGGACTCTGGCGGTAGGGGGGCCAGAGCCAGAGGGAGGGGGCACATTTTAGCCCCCCCCCCGGCGCCACCGATCCCCCCCTGCCATTTCCGGACCCCCCCGCCACTGCCAGACCCCCCCCCCTTGCCACCAATGACACTCTCCACCCCCTCCCGCCGCCGCCAACCCTCCCCCGCTGCTGTCACTTACCTTTGCTGGCGGGGGACCCCAACCCCCCGCCAGCCGAGGTCTTCTCTTCCATGCAGGCTGCAAGTTGCAATGCTTCCTGTTCTTCTGAGTCTGACGTCCTGCACGTACAACGCGCAGGACGTCAGACTGAGTTCCAAATTCTGAGTCTGACGTCCTGCACGTTGTATGTGCAGGACGTCAGACTCAGAAGAACAGGAAGTGTTGCAACTTGCATCCTGCACGGAAGAGAGGACTTCGGCTGGTGGGGGCTTGGGGTCCCACGCCAGCAAAGATCAGCGACGGGTTGGTGGCAGGCGTGCGGGAGGGAGGGGAAGGTGGAGAGGGTCGATGGTAGGGGGGTCCAGGGCGAAATCTGCGGGGGCCCAGGCCCCTGTGGCCCCACGCAGATACGCCCCTGTCGCAAACATGTGCAAGTCAATGGCTTTCTCTGCCTGACAAACATGCAAAGCAAAGGCGTGACTTGAGCGTGCCTAACTCTTGGACGCCCTCAACCCATAATTGAAAAAAACAAGGACGTCCCTGACGAACACTTGGACGTTTTCACCTGGACGTGTTTTTCTTACGACTAAGGCACAAAAAGGTGCCCGAAATGACCAGGTGACCACCGGAAGGAATCGGGAATGACCTCCCCTTACTCCCCCAGTGGTCACTAACCCCCACCCACCCTCAAAAAACATCTTTCAAAATATGTCATGCCAGCCTCTATGCCAGCCTCAGATGTCATACTCAGGTCCATGACAGCAGTATGCAGGTCCCTGGAGCAGTTTTAGTGGGTGCAGTGCACTTCAGACAGGTGGACCCAGCCCCATCCACCCCTACCTGTTACATTTGTGGAGGAAACAGCGAGCCCTCCAAAACCCACCACAAACCCACTGTACCCTCATCTAGGTGCTCCCCTTCACCCTTAAGGGCTATGGTAGTGGTGTACAGTTGTGGGTAGTGGGTTTTGGAGGATTTGGGGGCTCAGCACACAATGTAAGGGAGCTATGTACCTGGGAGCAATTTATGAAGTCCACTGCAGTGCCCCCTAGGGTGCCCAGTTGGTGTCCTGTCATGTCAGGGGGACCAGTGCACTACAAATGCTGACTCGTCCCGCAACCAAATGGCTTGCATTTGGTCATTTTTGACATGGATGTTTTTTATTTCGAAAATCGTAGAAAATCAGAAACGTCCATGTATAGGGACGTCCAACTCTAGGGACAGCAAAATTTAAGGATTTGAACGATCCTGACAGTATTTTCAAAATGAAAGATGGACATCCATCTTGTTTCGAAAATACAGGTTTCCCGGCCCCTAGATTTTGCTGTTTTACAAGGACGTCCAAATCGCAACTTGGACGTCCCTTTCGAAAATACCCCTCCAAGTGGCTTAGTAAAAGGGCCCCTGATAGCTTTCTCTAAACAATGAGCATCCACATTTTTTCCCGCACTCCAAAACACAGGAGACTAGCACTGACGCTTTACCACACCTTTGTACTCTATCGGTAAGTTAAAATTTATTGGGGGATTGATAGTTGCAAGGGCACTAATTTTTGTGTACTTTCCCAATTGCTCCTTTTAGAGTGCCAAGGTTTGTAGCATTTGTAGCCACTACCATTTGGGTGTACTTTATAAGGGCCCTGTTTACTAAGGTGCATTAGTGTTTTTAGTGCACGTACACTTAGTGCGCGCTAACCATGTAGGCACCTATAGGGATATTGTAGGCATGTACATGGTTAACCTGCTTACATCGTTAATGTGCGTTAAAAATGTTAACACAGAATGGGATAAAAGATGCAGAAGCATACTAGACGAAATAGCACTCTTACGAACAAGAACCTCATGTAGGCATAACACTATACCATGGTTCAACGATGAACTGAAAACATTAAAAACACAATCCAGGAAACTCGAACGAGCATGGAAAAAGATAAAAGATGAACACACATTCAATGCATGGAAACAGATACAAAGAAAATACAAATACGCAATAAGACAAACCAAAAGGACATACTATAAACTCAAAATAGGGTCTGATCACAAAGACACAAAGAAACTATCCAGCTCATTTTCGAAAGTGATCGCCGGCCATTTTCCGACATAAATTGGGAGATGGCCGGCAATCTCGGAAAAGCGGCCAAATCGGTATAATCGAAAGCCACTTTTTTGGCAACATCACCGCTTTCCCGTCACTGGCCAAAGTTCAAAGGGGCATGTTGGCAGCGAAGCGAAGGCGGGACATGGGTGGGCATGGGCGTGGCTACCAGATGGCCGGCTTTCGGCGATAATGGGAAAAAAACGGCGATAAGCAGTTTATCGCCGGGTTTACTTGGTCCTTTTATGTTCACGACCAAGCCTCAAAAAGGTGCCCCAAATGACCAGATAACCACTGGCAGGAATGGGGGATGACCTCCCCATACTCCCCAGTGGTCACCAACCCCCTCCCATACTAAACAAATAAAACAAAAAACCTTTTTTGCCAGCCTGTATGCCAGCCTCAAATGCCGTACCCACCTCCATGACAGAATGTGTTGTATCCTCCGACAGCCTTTCCCTGGTTGCGATGTGGCTCTCGGGTGATTGTGACACCTTTTCTGTTAGGTGCCCTGCAGAGTCACATCAGCAATGCATTGTGGTGGGTGTAGGGTACTGGGCTTTACTCCCATGGTGCTTTTCCCCCCTGCTAACTGGGTTCAGAGTGTGGCCTGTTTTGTTTCCGGTAGTCCATGAGGTAGTGGCCATTTTTGTAAGCCAGTTTTAGATCCCTTTCATGTGTCACTCACGTTAGAGAACGTTATTACCTTGAATGTGGCTGAAAGAGGGCATTGTACACCATTCTGCCACCTTTGACCTACTGCTAATCTCAGTACCAGGGAGACTCTTTGCCAGTGGGGCACAACCTCTGATCTGCACTTAACTGTGAGTAAACGTGCTTATTCCAATAAAGGACTTTTTCAAAGAGATTAGTCTTCAGGTCTCAACTGGTGTGCCAAGGTTATACAGCAGCAACAAGTCCTAGAGGCCTGTGTGTATGCAGGTCCCTGGAGCACTTTTATTGGGTACCGCAGTGCACTTAAGGCAGGCAGACCCAGGCCCATTCCCCTCCTACCTGTAACACTTGTGCTGGTAATGGAAGCCCTCCAAAACCCACTGTACCCACATGTAGTTGCCCCCTTCACCCCTAAGAGCTTTGGTAGTGTTGTACATTTCTGGGTAGTGGGTTTTGGGGGGGGGGTTGGGGGACTCAGCACCCGTGGTAAGGGAGCTATGCATGTGGGATGCTTTTCTGAAGTCCACTGACCCCTAGGGTGCCCAGCTAGTGTCCTGGCATGTCAGGGGGACCAGTGTACTACAAATGCTGGCTCCTCCCACGACCAAATGCCTTGGATTTTGCCGGGTTGGAGATGGCCGGCATTTTTTTTCCATTATCGCTGAAAAACAAACCCGGCGAACTCCAAGGCATTTGGCCGGGCTAAACCGTATTATCGAAAAAAAAGATGGCCGGCCATCTTTTTCGATAATACGGTTCCGGCCAGCTGTAGCGCCGCCGCCAACATAGATCACCGGCGATCTATTTGGCCAGCGACTTTCGATTATGCCCCTCCACACCAACTCGTCAACAAACTACTAGACACTACAGCGGTCACCACAACCAATATTGACATTCCATCTGCAGACAATCTTGCTAAATACTTCAATGAAAAACGCTACCTCAGGACAATACCGATATCGAAAAGTTCATCAATAGTCTGGATCCAACCCCCGGAGAATACCCAGCTGACCGAACTTGGTCAAACTTCACTCCCCTCACCGCCGAAACAGTCACCCAGGCGATCACAAGGTTCTCTAACACCCACTGTAAATTGGATACCTGCCCCAGCTACCTAATAAAATCCGCCCCTGACGTGTCATAACTGACCTCACATCCCACCTAAACTACATGCTACAACAAGGTCTCTTCCCTAAGGAAAACGGCAACATCCTACTCAACCCAATACCAAAAGACACCAAGAAAAATACAAACGAAATCTCCAACTACCGACCAGTAGCATCAATCTCACTGGTAATCAAATCGATGGAAAGTATGGTAACCAAGAAACTTACTGATTATCTAAACAAATTCTCAATATTACATGAATCACAATTAGGATTCTGCCCCCTTCATAGCACTGAAACAGTACTAATTACTCTCTTAGCGAAATTCAAGCAGGAAATAGCAACAGGAAAAAGCATACTTCTCCAATTCGACATGTCCAGTGCATTCAACATGGTAAACCATAATATACTAATAAGACTCCTAGACTACTTTGGGGTCGGAGGAAATGTACTCAGTTGGATCAAGGGTTTCCTAACCACTAGAACATACCAAGTGAAAGCAAATTCAAACATATCATCACCGTGAAAAGCAGACTGTGGAGTACCTCAAGGTGAGGCGAGGCAGAAAGGGCGGAGCCTGGAGTTGGCGGTGGTGGAGAAGGGTACTGAGAGGAGGGATTTGTCCTGTGAGCGGAGGGTACGTGTAGGAGCATAAGGGGAGATGAAGGGGAGAGGTAATGAGGGGCTGCAGATTGAGTGCATTTGTAGGTTAGTAGGAGAAGCTTGAACTGTATGCGGTACCTGATCGGAAGCCAGTGAAGTGACTTGAGGAGAGGGGTGATATGAGCATATCGGTCTAGGCGGAAGATAAGACGGGCAGCAGAGTTCTGAACGGATTGAAGGGGGGATAGATGGTTAAGTGGGAGGCCAGTGAGGAGTAGGTTGCAGTAGTCAAGGCGAGAGATGATGAGAGAGTAGATGAGAGTTTGGGTGGTGTGCTCGGAGAGGAAGGGGCGAATTTTGCTGATGTTATAGAGAAAGAAGCGACAGGTCTTGGCTGTCTGCTGGATATGGGCAGAGAAGGTGCAATTCTATCCAATGTTGCCCTGCTAATGTCATCCCAAAATAGAAAGAAATTAGATGAGGAAGATGACAGTAGCTGATCTAATGGTACATTAGACCAAAATTCATTAGCATTAACTCTGCCTCTGGTTGTGCAGAGGGTTCTTTTATTTGCCAAAACATTAACCGCTATGCGTACCTTCCAATTAAGTGTCAGAGTTAACTTGTAATGTTCAGACCAGGGAGCAGGAGACGACATTGGATATGTGATGAAAAAGTTAGTGTCAGTCTATATGCTAGAACATCTAACTGATGACCTTTGATATGCATGAAAAGGGAGAATTGCCAATGATTACAGAATTCTGTAAAACTCTGGTGTGAGAGTCATGTAATGTATCCAGATGAAGACTATTATCACCAATAATAACACATTATCTGAAAGAACACAAGCATTAACAATGAATTCCATAATGTCAGAATTTGTGTCATTCAAATTGCTTGGAGGACGATAGATTAGAATCAAACAAATATGTTTAGACAGAGAGTCATCCATGACATCACAAGCAACAATTTCTAATTGAGGAGTAATTAATTCAGAAAGAGTTGTGAGCATGAAGAAGGATTTATAAATAATTGCTATGCCACCTCTTTTCTTAACTCTAGTGAGATGGAAAATCTTATAACCAGATGGGCATAGGTCGTTAATGATGGGATCATCCCTAGAGTGAATCCATGTGTCGCGTGCTCGAGGACCTTGGCAGACGGTCAGGCTTCTTCCTCGGGAGCACTGGGTTCGTGAGTCCTTGGGCCACTACCGTGGAGCGGCAGTGGCAGGCAAGATCACCTTCAAGGTAGAGATGAGACAAGACTGGACCGGAACACCGGACTGGAGTTCTACACAGGAATACACGGAACTGGAACGCACAGGACGGGTGCGCACTGGAGTGGAGCCCGCTGGACTGGAACACACTGAAGTGGCCCCACTGGACTGGAACATACAGGAGTGAAACCCACTGGACTGGAACACACTGGAGTGGAACACACTGGAGTGGAACCCACGGGATCGGAACCCGCTGGACTGGAAACACTGGACCTAGGCTTCACTTATGCTTGACCACCTTTCCCCAAGGGTTGAGCCCTCAGGTTCGGGCGGCCGGCAGGGCTTACAGGAAAAACCGGAACTGGAACTTGCAAGCAGGAACAGCAGGAATGAGGATCCAGGAGTGCCCCCTGGCACCTAGACGAAGGCAAGGCAGACAGGCAGGGAATGTCCGGGTTCCGTCAGTAGGCAGGTTTAAACACAATGACTAGTAAACTGTACCCAAGCTAATAGGAAAGCTATGCCCAGGCAAACCAGTCATACACAAGAAACATACACTAAGCAAACTCAGGAGACTTAGAAGCTATACACCAGCTAACAACCAAAGCTGTGCCCAAGCTAACCAGTCATACACTGGAAACAAACACAGTGAACTAGCAAAGCCACACACAGGCTAACAAGCAAAGCTGTGCCCAAGCTAACAAGTCCTACACTAGAAACAAACACAGAGAACTAGCAAAGCTATACACAGGCCAACAAGCCAAGCGGTGCCCAAGCTAGCTAGTCATACACTAGGAGCAAACACAGAGAACTAGCAAAGCTATACACAGGCTAAGAAGCCAAGCGGTGCCCAAGCTAGCTAGTCCAACATAGAAACTCACACAGAGCAAACAATGTAGCAGTAAACAGAGCACTCCACATACCAGGGCCCTTAGACAAAATGCAAAGGCAAGGGCTGTAGTCTCTAAGTGATTAATAAAGCCCTTCCACACCAGAGGCACAGCTGCAGCAATCACCTTGCATCCAAACAGAGGCTTGACACACAGAGAAGTCAGCCCAGCGGGAGCCATCTTGGATACTGGCATAGAGGAGTCGGCGGCAGCCATCTTGGAAGAGGCATAGCCCACACAGGTGAGGTTCAGTAGGGCAATCAGCACACAGAGCCAGAGAGAAACTAAGACAGAGACAGACACAGAGACAAGCAGAAGCCAGCACAGCCACTGACTCCCAGAAACAGGATAAGTCTGAGGGTGGTCACGGCCACAGCCGTGACACCATGTTTCTGTGATCAAACCAAAGCCAAATTGCCCTTCTATAATCCAGTCATAAGTTAACTCAGATTTATTTACCATTGACCTAGCATTGATATAACCCACAGGTATCGGTAAATAAGAATCAGGGGTAGTCTGAGAGGATGAGATATTAATTAGGTGACATACACATTGATGTGCTGTTATATTAAGGCTACTGTTAGAATAGACTGACTTACAAAAAATGAAGAAAGTGGGAATTCTAACATGGGAACAAATAAATTACCTGTTCCCCAGGAGGAGGCCTAATAATGTAATGCCTGGAAGTATAAATCAATGGAATATAGTAGAATTTCTCTAGTGCAAGTAACTGGAGACTAACTAAAAAAGACATGCAATATAAGCATGGGAGCTTAGTTATATGGACCCTGGCACTGCATATCAGCCAGTTCCCGCATAACTTTTTTTTCCTCCCAATCCCCCCCAAAAGTCCCCACTCCTCTCTTCCGCCTACCTGTGAGTCAACAACCCCCCACCCCATCACAGTCCAGGTAGATCATTTTCCTAATCTATATGATCTTTCACCACTATGCTCCCAAGCATACAGAATTTGGTCGGCCTTTCACCCACTTACAACTGATCAAGTCAACTGCTCTCTTCACAACTATGCTAAATCACAATGCCTACTTTATAACTGCCCTAGTTACCTTCTCAAATCAGCCCCTAATTTACTCATAAGCTATTTGCACTCAAACATAAGTTTAATGCTATCTCAGGGCCTATCCACCCCCCTCAAAATGGCTACTTTATTTTGACTTCCATACCGAAGAATACCCAATCTAGCCTAAGTGGCTTCAATCCCATTATTGGTAAAGGTAATGGAGGGGTTAGTCATGCACCAACTAATGGACTATCTCCAACTTCACTCCATTATACATAGCTCACAATCTGGTTTTAGACCTTCTTACAGTACTGAAAATGTTCTCACCACTCTCCTAGCTAAATTTAGATGAGAACTTAGCTTTGGTGAATAAATTAACAGACACCACACCGGTGACCACAACCAGCACAGACATCCCATCAGCAGACAACCTTACCAAATACTTCAATGAGAAAATTATAAAACTATGATCCACGTTACCACTAAATATCAATGATCACAAAAAATTTATGGACTGCTTGGACCCAACTTCGGGTGAATACTCAGCAGATCGAACCTGGAATAACTTCAATCTATTGACCGAAGAAACCATCAGTCAAGCAAGCAATAAATTCTCCAAAACTCACTCCAAACTGGTTATTTGTCCCAGCAACCTAATAATGCTCGCCCCCCCAACGCTTCATAACAGACCTTACATCACACATGAATTACATGTTACAACATGGACTATTCCCCAAGGACAAAGGCAATATACTTCTTACCCCGATTCCCAAAGACCTAAAGAAAAAATTAAACGACACAACCAACTATTAACCAGTAGCATCAATCCCCCTGGTAGTCAAACTAATGGAAAGTATGGTAACCAAACAACTTACCAATTACCTAAACAAATTCACCATACTGCATGAATCACAATCAGGATTTCGATCCAATCATAGCACTGAAACAGTGTTAACTACTCTCATAACCAAATTCAAACAATTAATTGCAATGGGAAACAATGTGCTCCTCCTACAATTTGACATGTCCAGCACGTTCGACATGGTCAGCCACCAAATACTCTCAAACATCCTGGATTATTTCGGGATTGGAGGAAACGTACTTAGATGGTTTGAAGACTTCTTAACAGCAAGAACCTATCAAGTGATATCAAACTCAAAAACGTCAACACCATGGAAACCTGAATGCGGAGTATCACAAGGATCACTGCTCTCGCAGACCCTTTTCAACTTAATGATGATACCATTAGCCAAATCGCTAGCCAACCAAGGACTCAACCCGTACATCTATGCAGATGATGTTACGATATACATTCCGTTCAAACAAGATATAGCCGAAATCACAAATGAAATCACACACAGTCTCCAAATAATGAACTCATGGGCGGACGCATTCCCACTAAAGCTGAACGCAGAAAAAACACAATGTCTCATCTTGTCTTCACAATATAATACAAACAAACCCAATACCATAAACACACCGGACTACACCCTCCTGGTCTCAGACAGCTTAAAAATTCTGGGAGTCACAATCAACCGAAATCTCACACTTGAAGACCATGCGAAAAATACAGCAAAAAAAATGTTCTACTCAATGTGGAAACTTAAAAGAATCAAACCTTTCTTCCCAAGGGAAGTATTCCGCAGCCTAGTACAATCAATGATGCTAAGCCATCTAGACTACTGCAATGCCATTTATGCTGGATGTAAAGAACAAATCATTAAGAAGCTTCAAACCGCTCAAAATACAGCAGCAAGACTCATATTTGGGAAAACGAAATACGAAAGCGCCAAACCCCTAAGAGAGAAACTACACTGGCTTCCACTAAAAGAACGAATTGTGTTCAAAGTTAGCACTCTGGTCCACAAAATTGTTCACCGGGAAGCCCCGATATATGTCAGACCTTATAGACTTGCCTACCAGGAATGCAAAGAGATCAGCACGCACATTCCTCAATCTCCATTACCCTAACTGCAAAGGACTAAAATATAAATCCACATATGCGACCAGTTTCTCATACATCTGCACGCAGCTATGGAACGCACTACCGAAGGCCATAAAAATAACGCAAGACCTAACTATCTTCCGAAGGCTACTGAAAACAGATCTGTTCAAGAAGGCATACCATAAACACCCATCTTAAACACCAAAAAATAAGACTTTACATGACATAGACATAATTGAAATCTTATCACTTGACTGATCAACCTCCTTACCACTAATAAATAAGCATAACCACTTCAATCTCTATGTCGAATATGGTCTCTCCATAGTCAATGACCTAAAGAATGATACAACCCAATTTCATGCTCAGGAACATTCATGTATTACCATAATTTATTCTTCCTTAACATATATATGCACATGATATATATCTATACCATGATCTGTTCACGTATGTTATTACTTATATAAAGTACTCCTTACACCTTTAATATCTTAAACTTGTTTTTTTATTTTATTACTTGTGCCTAATACCTCTACCCTCAAAACTCACATTCTCACATTGCATTCACACATATCTCACAGTTCCCTTGTTAATTAATTAATTAATTAACCATTTAAGTTCAGCATTTTTTGAAGCAGGGAGACACACCCTGACTTGGATAGAAATCCCGATGATATCGGGTGCTAGTTCCTCCTGATGAAGGACACTTTCGAAATGTGGACTTGCATATTTAAATGCGGTCTCGCATAAAAAGAGAAACTGGAGAAAAGGAGAATATCAGCTGGCTTTAAGACTTTGAAAAGGTCTTTTCAATGAGGAGTGAATGTTGGTGATTAGGGTCCCTCACTAGCCTTTCTCACCCAGCGGGGTTCCTCATGGATCACAGGTTTAATTGCGTTCCAGCATAGCCATTTGGAAATACAAAGACACTTGGGCTTTGCATTTAAGGAATTGAACGGAGTAAATCAGTATAAACATTGATAGACATTTGAACTGGGACTTAAGAAGAATATCAGAAGTACATCGGAAGACATTGATTTGAAAATGTTCTGACATAAGGCAGAGAAACTGCTGTATAGTAAATGTATTGTATTGAAAAGTGAATATATAACTTAAATGGTTAATTAATTAACAAGGGAACATGTAAAGACACTGTGAGATAAGTGTGAATGCAATGTGAGAATGTGAGTTTTGAGGGTAGAGGTATTAGGCACAAGTAATAAAATAAAAAACAAGTTTAAGATATTAAAGGTGTAAGGAGTACTTTATATAAGTAGTTCTAGAGCGTGCACTCTGGTAATAAACTAGGAACCTCAGGCAGTATAGAATTTCACACGTATGTTATTATACATGTATGTTACCGTGTATGTATGCAACTTAACACATTACCACTTGTAATTCTGTTACCCGGAAATGGCAACCACCATTACGGCAAATGTAAGCCACATTGAGACTGCAAATTGTTGGGAAAATGTGGGATACAAATGCTACAAATAAATAAAAAATAAATAAATGTTAATACTCCCATTTGACACTGTTGATCATAATATCCTTCTAAACATCCTTGACCATTACGGAATCTGTGGAACTGTTTTAAAATGGTTCTCAGGCTTCCTAAGTGAAACAATCAGGTACATTTTCATCAGCATGGTCCCCTGTTTGTGGAGTGCCCCAAGGCTCTCCATTGTCCCCCATCCTATGTAACATCATGTTGATTCAATTAGGCAGTTTACTGGAGAAAAATGGTCTCCCAACATTCATTTATACATACGATGTTACCATCTATATTCCATTCACTAAAGAAATAAATGAAATTACTCATATCATCAGATTAGGTATCTCTCTAATGGATAATCTTGGGCATCCAATTTCAAATTAAAACTCAACACTGATAAAATTACATTCTTAATAGATACTAATCCTCATCACGCTATAAATCTTAAATCATTTACCACTGAGAACATCACATATTCCTTTGACTCAACTATGAAAATCTTAGGAGTCACAATTGACCAATTCCTAAATTTCCAAAGTGGTCTCAAGTATTTTCAATTCATTATGGAAATTGAGGAGACTAAGGGTTTAATAAGGTGCGCAAGTGTTTCTAATGTACCCTTAAATTTAAGTTACATTAAACACTAACGCACCTATACATTTCTATGGGTATGTTAGCGTTTAATGCTCGTAAAGCATTTACGCGTGTTAAAAATGCTAACGCACCCATAGCATACCTTAGTAAACATAGGCGTAAGACCATTATTGCAAAATGAGCCTTTTGTACCCTAGTTCAATCCCTAGCCCTAACAAAATTTGATTACTGCAACTCTATTTACGCAGGACTTAAAGGGGATGTCCTCAAAAAACTATCAATAGAAATCAAACAAAATAAAACATGGAACAGAAAAATACAACTTTATGGTTTATAATGGGCTAGGAACCCCCATTATAAACCATAAAGCTGTATTTCTCTGTTGATCACCCCACCCCTCACCTATCCACACCCATCCTGTTAGAATATCAATGATATGCTTTGATGTCCCCATGCATACCTCCTACCCACCCCCATCCTCCCACCCTGTCAGACTGTCATAGTAATGCTTGAATGTTTTCACTTATATACACTGTCAGCTAGCACATTTGCTTATTTCCGATCTGACGAAGAAGGGCAACCTTCGAAAGCTAATCAAGAACTGTATTAAGTTATGTCCAATAAAAAAGGTATCATCTTATTTTCTTTTCCATGTTTTATTTTGTTTGATTTCTATTGATAACCTTAAGAGTGGACTAACACGGCTACCACACTCCTCTACTCAAAAAACTACAAACCGCTCACAACACTGCTGCATGTCTCATATTCAGACTACTATGCTTCACCAAAGCAACCCCCCTTCTGTATGATTTGCATTGGCTGCCAATAAAAGATAGAATATCATTCATGCTATGTACTTTCATTCACTAAATTTTCTATGGTTCAGCCCAAATATTCATGAACAACATCATTGAATTACCCTCACGTAATGCCTCTAAATCATCTTGAGAATATCTTATTCTACATTTCCCAAATTGTAATAAAGTAACCTACAAAACAATCCATACTGCTAACTTTTCATATTAAGACACCAAAATTTGGAACTCCTTACCTAAAACCATCAAATGCACCGATGATTATTTGTTATTCTGAAGCCTATTGAAAACTCACTTCTTCAGTCTATCCTTTAAGGAAATAAGCACTCTTCTCAAATAAACTCATGGCATTAATTTTTACCTCATCTCACCTCCCACTAATCCTGTGTATCCCAGCTAATCCTAACCCTTTACCTTTTTCCTCCATATTTCAATTCTCTAGCATAAATCACTAGGGACCCTGTTTGCTAAGGTGCACTAGTGTTTTTGGTGCATGCTAAAAATTAGCTTGCACTAATGCTAGAGACACCCATATGGGTGTCTTTAGCATTAGCTTGCACTAATTTTTAGCGTGTGCTAAAAATTTTAGCACACCTATAGCGAGGTGTCACGTCTGTGGCCGTGACCACCCTCAGACTTACCTTGTTCCTGGGGGTCAGCTTCCTAGCTGGCTCCTGTTTCTTCTGTCTGTCCTTTCTGAGCTAGCTCTGGCTCTCTGTGCTGGCTGCATCCAGCAGCATGACACTAATTGCTTCAGTATACTGCACCTGTGGGTGTTGCCTGGGTTACCTCTTTCTCTCTCTCTCTGTGCTGGCTGCTTCCAGCATGACTCTAATTGCTCCACTACACTACACCTGGGTGTGGGAAGCCTCTCTGTGTTTCACTGTGCTTTCTGTCTGCTCTGTGGCTTGTGCCTGAACAGCCTCCGTAGTTACTTAGAGATTGCTTGAGCTGCGCCTCTGGTGTTGAAGGGCTTTATTAAGCACTTAGAGACTACAGCCTTTGTCTTTGCATCGTATAAGGTCCCTGGTATGCTAGAGTGCTCTGTGCACTGCTACATTGTCCAGTTCTGTGTGATTGCCTAGTGTTTGACTAGTTAGCTTGGGCACAGCCTTGCTTGGTAGCCTGTGTACAGCTTACTAGTTCTTCTGTGTTTGCTCTGTGTGAGTTCCTAGTGTTTGCCTAGTTAGCTTGGGCACTGCTCTGCTTGTTAGCTTGTGTACAGCTTCCATGTCTCCTGAGTTTAGCCTCTGGTTTTCCCCGGTGGGGTTTCCTTGGTTTCTGGAGCTTCAGCCCTAGTCTTATCCTTTGCCAGTTCTCCTTGTTACTGGAGCTCCAGCCCTAGTCTTGCTATTGGTTCTGACCCTTGCCTGTACCTATCTACTGCTCTGCTAACCGCCTGCCCAGAGACTCCTGCTTTGAACCTGACCACGCCTGTCTCTGCCTATTGCCTGTACTCAGATCTTCTCTGCCAGCCACCTGTCTCAGACTTTTGCCAGAACCTGGACATTCCCTGCCTGCCTGTCTCATGTTAACCTAGGTACCTGGGAGCACTGCTGGATCCTGACTCCGGTTGTTCCTGTTGCTGGTTCCAGTTCTGGTTTTCCTGTAAGCCCTACTGGCTGCTCGAACCTGAGGGCTCAACCCTCGGGGAAAGGCAGCTAAGCGTAGGTGAAGCCTACTCCAGTCCATTCCCGAGTGTTCCAGTGCAGGACTCCAGTCCGGGGTTCCAGTCCAGCCTTGTCTCTTCGCTGCTCCGAAGGTGATCTTGCCTGCCACTGCCGCTCCTCGGCCGTGGTCCAAGGACTCACGTACCCAGGGTTCCCGGGGAAGAAGCCTGACAGAATGCCAAGGTCCTCGAGAACACAACATGAGGTTTAGTAAACAGGGCCCTAAGTATTTAATCACATCTGTTCCTAACTCAAGTTTTAACTAGTTTAACATTATAAGGTGTATTTCACTTTCTGTTAATATATTTTGAACATATTAATGCTTTTCTAATTGTTATTTAAGCCACACTGAACCAGAGTATTCTAGAAATAAAAATCTCAGAGAACATTTAGTTCCCTCTACACTACCGGAAACAAAAGCGCTTTTGCCAGTGCTAAATTTAGGTTATCGTAAATGTGGTCACTGCAGTGTATGTAGCTTATGCCATGAAACATCTGATTTTATCCATCCGATAACAAAACAATCTTACGTTTTAAATCACACCTCAGATTGCAATGCTACATCTGTGATCTATATTATTCTCTGCCCATGCCAACTTTTATATGTGCGAAAAACAATCAGAGCCATTAAAACATGCATCATAGAGCATAGAAGCTGTATTAATAGAAAAGTGGAATCTGCTCCTCTGGTTAACCACTTCTACATAGCCAATCACTCCATAACAGATTTGATGTTTTTTTGTTTTCAAAACCTTAAAAATGTGGAAGGGAGGTAACTTTGATATCCTTCTACTTCAAGAAGAACAAAAACTCATTTTTGAACTTCACACATCAGCACCACATGGTTTAAATAACGAAATTGATTTTTGTCCTTTTTTATAATATTTTTATCTGTATTTATTATATCCATATTTTGATTTTATATATTTTTCTGTTCAAGTCACACAGTTTTACTCATATTCTTGTTTATTCATATTATAATTTTGAATGATATTTGTACAAGTTTCATTGTGTTATAAAATATGTGTTCATTGTTCAGTCTTTTGTATTCATATTTTGTAAATGTTGTATTTATATTTATTTTATATTATTTTAAATACATTCACATATCTACACATTTCTTGTTTGGTGATACTTTAAGTATCACCGTCTTTAATGTTTGTGGTTCATAATCTTGTGTTCATTATTTACTATTTACTATTTTTAAGCATGGACATTGTTTCCTTGCATTTACATTAATATACAATTTAGTTATCGTTTAAAATTATGTATCAGGTCAAATTTATGGAATGTGTGGATATTACCTTTAATTTTTAATATTTGACAACACCACATTAATATTATTTTTCTATATATATAATACCCTCCATTGTCAGTTGATTTAGCTCATACATCTTCACTGTCTATAGTTCCAAGTCACCACTCCTTTTTTGGTTTCACTAACTATCCAAGTTGGGATATTTAAATAACGTAGTCTGTCCGGCTATGTGTGAGTGTTATGTTTTTCAGTTTCTGTCTAAGTACCTTGATAAAGATATGTGGGATATCACAGGGTTTTCAAGATGTGCTTTGTTTTTTTAGGACATTTGCATTAGCCACTTGAGCAGTGCTAGTTTATTGGGGTCCTTTCCCCTGAAGAAGCCCCAGCAGCGAAACGGGTACGTTGGGTGGGGAAGCCCTTCCACGTTACTGCTTTGAGCTAAGTGGTTTTTGTTTGTACTTTGCTTTTTTATAAACTGTTTGGCACATAGTGGACTAGCATGTTTGTTGAAAAATTTCACCCCAAAAAATATATTTTTCACATTGTGGTAGGGGGTTGGCTGATGACCAATGATTAAACTGTAGTGACTCTCTATGAGTAATTTCAGCAATTTTGCTGTGTGTCACATGTCTGAGGTCTTTGCTCCCCCTTCACTGATTTTGATATCCTGTATGTTGTAAGAATTAACTCCCTTGTATATGACTGTTGTACAACACAAATTCTAGCGGAGTTTTTCCCTCTTTTTTGCTTGTTACATTTGTATCTCACATTTTCCCACCTATTTGCAGGCTCAATGTGGCTTACATAGCGCTGGAGAGGTGTTTACAGGCTCCGAGGTAAAACAATTACAGAGTTATGTTGAGGTAGAATAGGATCATGTGGTATAGCCACATAAAAGATTCATTTAGCTGAGGAGTTACGATCTTTAGTCATGTTGTGTCGCAGGAATCAGTCATTTATGTTGGGTCAGAGCAATATGCCTTTTTGAACAGGTGAGTTTTTAGTGATTTTCTGAAGTGTAGTTGGTTGTTTGTGGTTTTCAAGACCCTTGGCAATTCGTTCCACAGTTGTGTGCTGATGTAGGAGAAACTGGCTGCGTAGGTTGATTTATATTTGAGACCTTTGCAACTTGGGTAGTGTATATTTAGGTACATATGTGTTGATTCGGATGTATTTCTGGTTGGTAGGTCGATCAAGTCTGTCATGTATCCCAGTGCTTCGCCGTAGATAATTTTGTGTACCATAGTACAAATTTTGAAGGCGATGCATTCCTTGATTGGAAGCCAGTGTAGTTTTTCACAGAGGGATTTTGCGCTTTCAAATCGCGTTTTTCCAAAGATTAGTCTTGCTGCCATGTTTTGCGCGATCTGAAGTTTCTTTAAGGTTTGTTCGTTGCATCCCACGTAGAATCCATTGCAGTAGTCTAGATGACTTAGTACCATCCCCTGGCATGCAACTCAGAAGGGGGCAAGGCCAGGGGTGTGATAGAGGCACGCAGAGTTATAGCATATCACAATTCCCATGCCCAAATGCCAAGAGTTGGACACCGGCATTTATACTAGGTATCAGCTGACAAATACTGTTACTCAAATTTGGGCACAGAAATGGGTACTAAGTGCTATTCTATAAAGAGCGCTCAATTCAGAGCGCACTTTATAGTATAGTACTCTGTGCTGATTTTTTTTCCAGTGCCCTAATTTGAATGCCATTTACTGAATCTGGTTCAATATGGCTATCAAGTTTCTGTACAATACCTGTAAATATGATCACATGATTTCCCCCTGTTGAGAGATCAGAATTAATCCTTACTTATAGAACCTATTATAGGGGACAAAAAAAGAGCAAGGTGGCGTACAGGGGGGTGAAGCAAGGGCAAGATGGCTGACATGGAGTGGTGAGAATTAACGGGCTGTTACTTTCATGTTTTTCCTTGTCCCTCATGGGGAAGAAGCGAAAAGGCACTAGTCGGCTCTCTTCTGCGGCTGTAACGTCTGCCCCAGTCTGGTCCTATGGATCGCCATGTTCCGCGCTTGCTTCCACCTGCAGCATTATCTGTGAGTATGCCACTGGGAGTGTTACTACGGCCTGAGGAAGAGGCGTCTCTCTTGGCATCTGACATCTCATTCAGCTAGGAGAAGGGTAGGCTCCTCCGAATCAGGCAGTCGGAAGATCTTTCCCTGCATGGAACATGCTGCAGCTGGCAGAGAATCTTGCTGCAACTGGATCTGTTGCAATGGCAGAGAAGCAGCAAGGGAAATTTTTCTGTTCTGAGGAAGTTCCCCAGAAGACTCATGGTCAGCAAGATGCCACACAGGCCTTGGTGGAGTGTTTCCTAGTTTTACTTTTTCCCTCCAGCGACCTACAGAGATATCCTTGGATTCTATCTAGCACACAATTGAAGAACTTGGTAAGACTTTATCCCTATAACTTTTTTCAGTTCATGAACAGTCTTTTGCTTTTAAAATCTGGCTTGACTCACAGGAATTAGAGGTGGGAGAATTTAAAACCTGTTTGGATAATATAGAGCAAGCATTTGAATCTGCTTCTCAGCATAGGTCAGTTTTAATAAAGGATGTAAACCTGCTTCACAATAAAACTGAGACTTTGGACAATACTACTAAAAGAAGAAATCTTTGCTTTATTAACTTTCCTAAAGTTAAAAATATTTCAGCCAAATGTTTAGAAAATATATGGTGGAGCTGTGCTGTTGGCATTTCCAGAGACATCTGTTCTATCAGTAACAAAGGTTTACTATCTTCCTGTTAAAACTAAAAAGCCTTCACAACCAGAAGTTCTGGAGGATGCTTTGGAACCTATATTGCAAGCTCAGGACACTAGTTTAACAATGTGTCTTGAGACCTCAATAGAGAAACAGGCTATTCCAACAATTTTGATAGTGACTAACTTCTGAATTTGATAGCGAAAATAATGCAGATGTTCTTTCCACATAGAGATTTGTCATTTTGTGGATTGAAAATACACATCTTTCCTAAAGTTGCTCGCTTGACACAGAAGAAAAGACAACAATGTCTTCTATTTCAAATAGGAGCTACATTCCTGCTGAAATATCCCTGTAGATGCGTGATCAAATTTTAAAGAAGTGAAATATGTTTTCTTTGAATCATCTCAATTGGCTTTATTTCTTGCTGATAAATTTCCTGTGGAGACCTGTACTCCTGGCTAGCTTAGAGTTGCTCTGTATCAGTGAGTTTTATTTCTCTGCCTTATGTACAGGGATGTATCGAGTCAGCTTTACCTTTTCCTTCTTAACGATATTCATTGGCTATATGATTACTCCTCCACTCGCGCATTGATGGAGGACTTTAAGATGGATTTTGAATATATATTGTTTTCCTTTTGGTTCCTTGTTTCAGAGGATATGTTACATATTCACCCCCCTGTTTACTAAGCTGCGCTAGTTGCTGTCATGTGCTAATGTTGACACAGCCCATTCACTTTGAATGGGCTGTGTCGGCATTGCCATGCAACAGCCGCTAGCGTGGCTTTGTAAACAGGGGGTTTAATTTGTTATTGTATTTGCTCCTAGAGTGGAGGAGTGGCCTACTGGTTAGTGCAGCAGACTTTGAGTCTGGGGACCTCAGTTCAATTCCCACTGTAGCTCCTTGTGGACTCTCCTTTGCTCCAGGTGCAAATTAGTACCTGCATATGCTATGTAAACCACTTTGAATGTAGTTGCAAAAACCACAGAAAGGTGGTATATAAAGTCCTATTCCCTATATTTCTTTCCAAGATGTTATCTTGTGATATTAATCTAAAATGTTATAAATAAAAATAAGCTATTATAGTGACGTTCCTCTCTCATCTCTCCTCATTCTTTACTGTCCTGCTGGTTCTCAATCCTCTTCTTCTAATGTACTTGTGGACCCTTCACCTACTAGGCTCCACCTAGACATTTCACATACAGTAACCTGTCCCCCTCAATGTTGAATTCATTGCATCTGGAGCCTCTTTAGTTTTTTATGAAATTTACTGTTGTGCTATGTGCTCTCTTCTTCATGTTTATGTATTGTGTTTGTTTTTCATAGTTGAATCATTTTCTTTTAACTCTTCATTTTAATTTGCTGGCCTTGTAAACTGCCATAATGGCAACTGGCAATTGATAGTATTTCAAATGCCATAAATAAATAAGTAAATATCACTGAGTAGTCTGTAAGAATATTCATTTGTGTTATCTCGATAATGCCTCTGAATATCCACGACTAGCACTGGGTAAGACATTTATCCAGATAATGGCTGCTTATCTGGATAAATGCTTTTGAACACTAAGCACAGTGGTAGTGGTGTGTGTGTGTGTGGGGGGGGGGGGGGGGGAATTCTGTATATGGTGCCTCAAGTTAGACACTGAAAAGATCATTGCTGAGCCCCTGTTTTTAAAGGGTACCCAACCTTTATATAATACCACTATAGCATGCAGGTGTAAGTCTGGCACCCAAAACTAGACACGAATCAGCACTATTGTATAACTTAGTGCATAATTTTTGGGAAAGCCCATAACCCACCTATACCCCTCCCATGGGCTTGTCCCTTTTTGAGTTGTGTGCAAGAAATGTTAGGTGTTAATTTTTAGAATACTGCATAAGGGAGATCCGTGCACAATTTCAATTAAGCACAAATTAAATGGCCAATTGATTCTTATTACCTTATTAAGTTGCATGCAGATCTAGAATCTGTGTGCAAATTCCAGTGCCCAACTTTGGACGACCTACATAGAATCTGGGGGAGTATGTCTAGAAATGGCAAGAGTTATGCAAGTATACTATATAATAATAGCTCTAAAATAGATTCAGAAGTAGTTTTTCAGAAAACTTGACTCTCTTGCCAATTTAAACCTTTGCTGAGGGCTAACTTCTCAGAGAAAAACAGTTTATGCTCAAATTCAGCAAGATATTGTTTCATGTATTGTGACAGAGTTCTGACCTTAGCAAAAAATGTCTACATATGAAACCAGGTCATCATAAATATTATATACAGACCTAAAAATATAACACTAGAATGTATTATGAATACTTATTAACTGGTGCTGATATGTTCCAGGGTAGTATTTTACTGGAATATTCAATTAATCTAAGTGTTAAAGCCCTCAACAACTCAAGCAACAATATTAAGTCTGTCTGCACTAATGCAACTTTTCTACATATTTGTAATCCTTAGTCGTTGCACCATTATTCAAAGGGTACATGCATGCAGACTTTCACTATGAAAACTGCCGTATGTACACATTTTGCACAGACATTTGTGCCTGCTTATAAATGCCTCTTCTTACTATGTATAAAAATAAATGCATTCTGGAGCGATGTGCAGACTGTTAGCTGAGTCAAGGTTTGGAAATTTTCAGACAGAATTTTATTCATGGAAAGTACTTTAAACAATTTTCATCGCAGTATATGTTCATATTGAATGAGAACCGCAGAATAAACTTTCCTCAATTGTACACTATGGGGTAAATTTTCAGTAGAGCACCTCACTGCAAAGTGACCTGTAATTTCAAACATGCATGTATACGTATTCTTACGGAATACTAGCATATGCCTGCATCTATGTGCTGAAATATAGGTGCGCACACTCATAACAGGTCTATGGCTGGCATAAATGCAAGATCCTAAATGTGATATCTACACAGGTAGATTACAAATGTAAATATTGGCCCTGCTTATGCTCTGCCCATGCCCCTTCCCTTGTATTTATGCCAAAGCCATTTTAGCGTATAAATACAGAATAGTAGTTAGCCACACTGATGCCATTTATGTGTGAACGTGCACATTTACAGGCGTAGATAGCAGTATTTTATAAATTTAAGTAACAAAATACAAATTTAAAGTGGCCTTTGCTGGAGTGGGAAGAGCTGTTGTATTTTGGAGCTAAAGGAGAGGATAGTGAAATCAGATTGTACAGATGTTCTGCTAGAAAGCTGTGTAGAGCTGATAAAACAAGCAGACCTCAACTGTCTATCTGGTGTTCTAATCCAAGGAGACAGAGGAGAAAGGAGTAAAGATTCAAACATTTAGGGGTGATGGTGCTAAACCGTGACTTCAACCATAAAGCAATAATGCAACTTGCAATCAACTTGGCATGCTGTATTATTATTATTCTATTCTTGGAGATTGGGTCCAATGTTCCCAGGAAACCTCTCTAAAACTGGCCAACACTCTCAAAATAACATGTGATCCAAGGGTTCCCCTCCCACCAGCAATGACCCCCCCCCCCAAAGATACCCCCAATCTATCAGACCCTCCACCCATGAAGATACATTCTAATCAGTGGTCAGAGTTTTTGACTGCTGTGGGTAGAATTAGCTCATATACTCAATGCTGGGCCATGTCTGGGCACTGGCATTGCATATCTAGTGATAATTATAGTTGTGCTGGCTGCCAGAGCTTATGTGGGTCTCAGCCAATATCCAGCCAGGACCTGCACACAGCGAGTACCACAAAACTGTTGCTAGATGTTGGAGCAGTTATTTTGTAAAAGGAACTTCAAAAGACAGGAAAGAGTGGCATAGCTCCTGCCCTTTTGATCCCACTAATTCAGGGAGGGTGGGGGTGGGGGCTACGGGGGTGTGAGGTGGGCAGGGGGATCAGTTGGCATTTATTGAAGTTGGGAGTATGAGGAAGGGGGGTTAGGATCATGGGGGAGGGATGTAAAGCTAATATCACAACCCAGAAGTTAATCAGCACAGCCAATATTCAGGCAGTTGCCCGGTTTGCTTGTCAACTAAAGTTAGGACAACCTTTTTGCTGTTTTAACTTTAGCCACTTACTTTACCGGTTAGTGGCCTGAATATGACTACTAATGGGTTAAATCCTGGCTCCTCCCAGGAATTAACCGAGCAGTGCAGGGGTGGTCCTTGGTGATATTCAGCAGAACTGTCCAGTTAAATCCTGCTAAATATCAGCACTTAGGTGGTCACTAATGATTTAGCAGGGCAGGAGCTTCTCCTGCCTGGATAAATTGCTTTGAATATCAGATTAGTTCCAAGGTGTTTTAAAACCTTCCCCACCCTGTTGGCCACCCCAAGACCCCCATGACCCTCCTGGACCTACCTGAAGGAATCATTCATGGTATAAAGGTTATGGGACAGGAGTGATCTCCAGTCTCCTGTCCTTGCCCTACCTCATGGCTTTCTCTTCCCTGAGTGCCCCTGTTACCCCTCGGTCATCTAGCGGTCCAACTTATTATTTTGCCGGCTTCTTGCTTTCAATTTTACTATGTGCTTTTCTCTCCAACGCAATCTTTTCTTTCAAATTCCCTCTTTGCTTTCCTTATCAGTGCTTTGCATTTGACTTACCATTCCTCATGCTATATCTTATTATTTTCAGTTGGATCCTTCTTCCTTTTTCTGAAGGATTTTCTAATAGCTTCAAATAGCTCTAATAGCTTCCATCACCTCACTTTTTAACCATGTCAGCTGTCATTCCTTCCTCCTTTTTTAATATATGGAATATATTTTGCCTGGGCTGTTGGGATGGTATTTTTGAACAGCATCCATACCTGATAAAACATTTTGACCTTTACAGCTGCTCCTCAAGTTTTTCTTTCACCGTTCTTCTCATTTTATCAGAGCCAGTGGTGGGAGGCAAGGCTGGTGGTTGGGAGGCGGGGCTAGTGCTAGGCAGATACAAATTAAGGTAAGGTATACACAAAAGGTAGCACATATGAGTTTATCTTGTTGGGCAGACTGGATGGACCATGCAGGTCTTTTTCTGCCATCATCTACTATGTTACTATCCAGCTTATTTTCAAAAGAGAAGGGCGCCCATCTTCCAACGCAAATCGGGAGATGGGTGTCCTTCTCTCAGGTCTGGCCAAATCGGCATAATCGAAAGCCAATTTTGTCCGGCCTCAACTGCTTTCCGTCGCAGGGACGTCCAAAGTTCAAGGGGGCTTGTCGGTAGTGTACTGAAGGCGGGACGGGGGCGTGGTTAACAGATGGCCATCCTCGGCTGATAATGGAAAAAAGAAGGGCGGCCCTGTCGAGCACTTGGCCGACTTTACTTGGTCCCTTTTTGTTCACGACCAAACCTTGAAAAGGTGCCCGAACTGACCAGATGATCACCGGAGGGAATGGGGGATGACCTCCCCTTACTCCCCCAGTGGTCACCAACCCCCTCCCACCCTCAAAAAAAAATTATAAACATTTTTTTGCCAGCCTCAAATGTCATACCCAGCTCCATCACAGCACTATGCAGGTCCCTGGAGCAGTTTATAGGGGGTACTGCAGTGCACTTCAGGCAGGCGGACCCAGGCCCATGCCCCCCCTACCTGTTACACTTGTGGTGGTCAATGGGAGCCCTCCAAAACCCACCTGAAACCCACTGTACCCACATGTAGATGCCTCCCATTACCCTTTAAGGGCTATGGTAGTGTTGTACAGTTGTGAGGAGTGGGTTTTGGGGGGGGGGGTTGGGGACCTCAGCACCCAAGGTAAGGGAGCTATGCACCTGGGATCAATTCGTGAAGTCCACTACAGTGCCCCCTAGGGTGCCCGGCTGGTGTCCTGGCATGTGAGGGGGACCAGTGCACTACAAATGCTGGCTCCTTCCATGACCAAATGGCTTGGATTTGGCCGGGTTTGAGATGGCCGCCATTAGTTTCCATTATCGGCGAAAACCAATGGTGGCCATCTGTAACGTTGGCAATCTCTAAGGGCGGCCCAAATGTTGAGATTTGACCGGCCCCAACCATATTATCAAAATGAAAGATGGCCACCCATCTCATTTCGATAATACAGTTGGGTACGACGCTTAATGGGGCCATCATTAGAGATGGGCGCTCCATTAGATTATGCCTCTCCACGTCTCCTGTTTGAAAGTTAAATGCTAACATATTGGATTTCCTGTGTATACTTACTCCAAAGTTAAAATCAAATCTGATCATATTATGATCACTGTTATCAAGCGGCCCCAGCACCATTACCTCCTGCACCAGATCATGCTTTCCACTAAGGACTAAGTCTAGAATTTTTCTTCCTTTTGATGTCTCCTATACCAGCTGCTCCATAAAGCAGTGATTGATTTCATCAAGGAATTTTACCTCCCTAGCATGCCTTAAGGTTACGTTTACCCAGTTAATATCGGGGTAATTGAAATCACCCACTATTATTGTGTTCCCCAGTTTGCTAGTATTCCTAATTTCTGATAACATTTCTACATCTGTCTGTTCATCCTGGCCCCTTTACACATAGAATTTCAATACATAGGGATTCCAAGATGTTTTTTGTTTTCTGCAGAATTTTCAATCTATTTGATTCAAGGTCCTCCTTAACATACAATGCTATCCCTCCACTAATTCGATCAACCCTACCACTACATATAATTTTTACCCTGGTTTCACAGTGTCCCACTGGTTATCCTTCTTCCACCAGGTTTCAGAGATGCCTATTATATCTAATTTTTCATTTAGTGCAACATATTCTAACTCTTCCATCTTATTTCTTAGACTTCTGGCATTCACATACAGACATTCCTATTTACATCTTGCTCAGCAGCTGACAGTGTTAATTTGCAATCTTTTGTCTGCTTTTTCTTTAAGGACACCTGATCTACTATGGTCTCTATTGCATCCTCGCTATTGGGATACCCTATCTTCCCTGTTTTGGTGATATCTTTGAAAGATACCTTGTTCTGAACCATGCGCTACCCTATCTTCCCTGTTTTGGTGATATCTTTGAAAGATACCTTGTTCCGAACCATGCACTTTTGAATGACTACCAGCATTCCCCCATGTTCTAGTTTAAAAGCTGCCCCATCTCCTTTTAAAATGCAGATTCCAGTAGCCTGGTCCCATCCTGGTTAAGGTGGAGCCCATCATTTTGGAAAAGGCTTCCTCTTCTCCAGAATGTTGCCCAGTTCCATACAAATCTAAAAACCTTCTCCCTGCACCATCACCTCATTGAAATCTGCCTGTCTCTTGGACCCTGTGTGTGGAATGGGGAGCACTTTAGAAAATGGTACCTAGAGGTTCTGGATTTGAACTTTCAACCTAAGAGTCTTAATTTGGATTCCGGAATGTCTCTCCCACATTTTTCTATGTCTTTGGTACCCACATGTACCAAGACAGCTGGCTCTTCCCCAGAACTATCTAAAATCCTATCTAGGTGATGCATGAGGTCTGTCACCTTCACTCCAGGCAGGCACGTGACCAGGCAATCCTCACTTCCACCAGCGATCTACATGCCTAATATTCAAATCACCAACAACTATCCTAACTCTTCCCTCCTTGGCAGAAGCTCCTGGAGACACATACTTGGGGTAAAAGGATATTGCATCCTCTGGTGAGCTGGTCTTGGATACAGGATTACTTCCAGCTGCACCTGCTTCCCTTTTAGAAGACCTCCCTCCTCCAAGGCAGCACAGGAGCTGTCAGACTGGAGGTGGGACTTCGCTACAATGTCCCTATAGGCCTCCTCTATGTACCTTTTCCTCAGCTCCTCCAAGTCTGTTACGCTTGCCTCAAAAGAACGGACTCGTTCTCTGAGAGCTAGGTGCTCTTTGCATCGAGTACACATATATCACCTCTCAACAACTGGGAGTTAATCATACATGTAACACTCAGTGCAAAAGACTGAATAGCACCTCTCTCATTGCTGGATTGCTGCCTGCATCTTAGTATTATAGAATTCTTTAATTAAAACTTCTTAAGGTACTAGGGATATCAAATTAAAGAGCCTTAAGAATATATAGTATAATATCCTGCTTATTTTCGAAAGGAGAAAAACGCCCATGTTCGGGAGATGGGCGTCCGTTTCCCGTGGGCGGCCAAATCGGTATAATCGAAAGCCGATTTTGGTCGTCTTCAACTGCACTCCATCACGGGAATGAATAAAGTTGATGGGGCATGTCGGAGGCGTGGTGAAGGCGGGAATGGGGCTTGGTTATCGGCTGAGCAGAGATGGGCGCGTTTGGCCGATAATGGAAAAAAGAAAGGCGTTTTTAGCGAGAATTTAGGACCCTTTTTTTGGACCCTTTTTTCTCATGAACAGGTCCCAAAAAAGTGCCCTAAATGACCAGATGACCACCGGAGGGAATCGGGAATCACCTCCCCTGACTCCCCCAGTGGTCACTAACCCCCTCCCACCAAAAAATCCCACTTGCAAAAACCTTATTTCCCAGCCTCTATGCCACCCTCAAATTCCATACCCACCTCCATGACAGCAGAATGTGTTCGATCCTCTCACAGCCTTTCCCTGGGTCAGATGTGGCTCTCGGGTGCACTGTAGGGTCACATCAGCATTGCATTGTGGTGGGTGTAGGGTATTGGGCTCTGTGATTTCACTAGCTTGTCTTACAGTCTCACGATGTTGGTAGTTGGTAGGCTCTTCTCCCATGGTGCTTTTCCCTCTGCTTACTGGGTCAGAGTGTGCCCTGTTTTGTTTCCGGTAGTCCACGAGGTAGTGGCCATTTTTGTAAGTCCATTTTAGATCCCTTTCATGTGTTAGCCACATTACAGAACTTAGTTCTTACCTTGAATGTTGCTGAAAGAGGGCATTGTACACCATTCTGCCAGCTCTGATCTACTGCTAATCTTAGTACCAGGGAGACTCATTGCCAGTGGGGCACAACCTCTGATCTGCAGTTAACTGTGAGTAAACGCGGTTATTGAAATAAAGGATGTTTTCAGCGAGATTAGTCTTACGGTGTGAACTGCTAAGCCAAGGTTATACAGCAGCAACAAGTCCTGTCCCTGGAGCAGTTTTAGTGGATAATGCAGTGCACTTCAGGCAGGCGGACCCAGGCCCATCCCCTCCACCTGTACCACTTGTGGTGGTAAATGGGAGCCCTCTAACCCCCCCAAACCCACTGTATCCACATGTAGGTGCCCCCCTTCACCATTAAGTGCTATGGTAATGGTGTTGAGTTGTGGGGCGTGGGGTTTGGGGGTCTCAGCACCCAAGGTAAAGGAGCTATGCACCTGGGAGGTAATGTAATGTTTTTTCCTATTTTTTAAAAGTGCCCCCTAGGGTGCCCGGTTGGTGTCCTGGCATGTGAGGGGGACCAGTACACTACGAATCCTGGCCCCTCCCACGACCCAAAGCCTTGGATTTGGTTGTTTTTGAGCTGGGACACTTCAGTTTCGATTATCGCTGAAAAACGAAAATGTCCAGCTCAAACAAACGTCCACATCTCAACAACGCCCACATCCAATGCATTTGCCTGGCACAAACCGTATTTTCGAGACTAAAGATAAACGTCCATCTTTTTCGAAAATATGATTCGGCCCACCCCTTCACGACCCGTTCTCGGAGATGGACACTCTTACACATGGGCGTTTGCGTTCGATTATGCCCCTCCACGTAATTTATTTATTCTTTGCTTCTCAGAAACTAATTAAATGTAATTAAAATTCTAATGAAACTCTCCTCTTGTCGTAATTAAAATAATTGACTATAAATGAAGAATTAAGCTAGGGGTGGGTGGGAGCTGGGAAGGTAGGGTGGTAATGAGGACTGAACTAGGCCCTTCTGTGCCTTCTAGAGTCTAAAAGTGAAATACAAGACACAGGAATTGGCTGGGTATAGCAGACTCTTGAAAAAGAATAACTTTTCCTGTAAAAGCAGTTGTCTCCTAACCCAAGGGTCACAGTTTCAAGAGTGGCTTGTGCAAGATAGCTGCTAACACTAGAAAAAAATGTTAAAGTGTAATGACACTGGAAAGAAGCTTGTCATTTTGCAGTTCATTCTTGTTGTTAGAAATTATATGAAATATTGTTTACATTTCCTATGTTTATTTCAAATGAATTCACATCCCTAGTAGTCTCACAGAGGTCATATATATTGCAGCCTGACCCCTAACATCAGTACCATGAGACTGCCAGTAGATGGTGTGAGTGTCAGAAAGGACTGGCCTAACTACCTAATCAAATCCTCTCTACAGACCTCATCGCTTATAAATATTGAAGAATACAGAGTAAAAAGAAGAGCCCTGTTGGACTCCCTGTACAAATCCCAGAGACAGGATATCATGATCATCTGGTCAAGGCCCAGAGGGCATGGAAATGTTTTTCTCTAATCAGGATCTTCAGCTGAATATGAACACAAGGGAGATGCTGGGCAGGGAAATATAGGGACACAGAGGTAGGAGATGGATGGTAAACGTGGAGAAGGAAGAAATGCCAAATGGACAGGAGACTCTGGTAAGAGTTTAGAGAAGACAGAGCAATTAGAAATCAGAGATTGGGACCAACATGATTTAAAAAATAAATGCCAAGACAAGAAAAAGAAGAAAATATAATTTTATTTTATATTTTGTGATTAGAACATGTCAGACTTGGAATGTACATCTTGCCATATCTGGCATTAGACATGGCTGGAGCCCAGGGCAGAAATTTGGGAAGTGATCTCAAAAAGCACTCCCAGGCTGTACCTTCTTCAGCTTCCAGCAGGCTTGGGGCTCTCTCTGGCTGGGGGACAAGGTCAATTGCCCTAGTTGCACCCCTCAAACACCATTCCTGACATGTGCTGTATATTTTGCATGGAAGGAAATGCCTCACTTTGTATTTCTTTGGTGTTGTAATGTATGCATGGTCTGGCTTCTTGGAGCTTTGGTTTAAATTTATGTTTATAAGTTGTAGTCACTTATTTTGTAATAGATTTTTGTATTACTTTACAATATGCCTATTATTGAGATTATACTAGAAACAGAAATGTCTTTGTATGACGAGGTTTATGGTGAAATGCCCTAGCTCTGCTCTGCATCCATTGTTGGGGGAGGGCCAGGAGTTCTGTGAATGCAGAATATATTTAGCTTCAATACTATATGGGGAAGCACACATGTGTTACAAGACTGTGTCTCAATGGGAGCTGAAGAGTGCAGTCTTTTGTATTTTCCCTAGTCCTCAGTATAGCCTGCAGATAAATTTAGATTAAGAATCTCCAATATTGTACCTTATCAATCTTGTAACATAACAGATGGGTCTTAAAGAAGGCCTTTATAGTAATAACGCAAAAGATAGAAGATGTATGCATCTTCTAAATGTACAACTTGAAAAACAAGACCCATCTGTTTTGTTACAAGATTGATAAGGCACAATATTGGAGATTCTTAATCTACATTTTATCTCAAGACTCCTGAAGCAGGCCTCAGGCTGAAACATAGCACCGTGTTGAGTATTTGATCAATAAACCTTTTTAAATATCAAGTTTGTTTTCCTCATTTCTGGAGTCCAAGGTCAATTTCCCACCTTTGTTTTTGTCCTTAATATACTCCGTGGGATCTCAGAGTTCTCCACTTGGGTGGAATTCTACTGGAACCTTCTGCACTGTTCTACATTTGATGCAAACATTTTACCATAAATCAAAACATTTTGGGGGAAATCCAAAGAGGGGTGATGCAAATCAGCAGATCTGCATCACATTTTGTGAATCTGCCGTCTGTTATTTTTAGAAGTGCTAAAAATAAAATTCCGATGGAACTACCCAGCAGACCTGGTGAAAATCTTGAATTTATAGTGAACATGACCCATGCTGAAGAATAAAAATATTCATATTGTTAAATTCTATAGCCAAGGTTTATGCTGAAGGAATGTGTTAGAAAGAGCGAGCATGGGCTTCCTGTGTTATCTTCAGAAGTAAAACATAAAAGTGCTATTAATTTGTACTTAACATTATGAATAGTGGAGATATGCCACAGGTTCTCAAGCAATACATCATTATTATCAATAAAGAAGAGTTCCAGAATTTACAACTTTATTTTTTTGTATATATCCTCTTTATAATTGGATATTCTTTATCTGCTTCATCCATATTTTAGTTGGATTAGGGTTTTTATTAACTACTGTCTGTAGCAGGTTCAGCATTTGCAAATGTTTATTAGTAGTTCCTATGCCTTAAAATGTATTAAATTAATTTAGGAGGGGGTAGTTTGTGTCCTTAATTAGAATTATCTTGTGATAATCTTTTTTTATTACCTGCCTGCCCACTTATATCATTTGCATCTGCTCATGGTTGAATTTTATTTCTTAGAATGGTAATTAGTAAGGAAATAGTAATCTGTGTTTTTTTTTTCTTTTTCAAGTTCACATAGGGGTCTGTTTATAAAGCAGTGCGAGCGGCTGTCCTTGAGCTAGTGCCAACACAGCCCTGCGTAGTAAACCGGAGCAATAATATTGTATTGTATATTTGACAAAAAATACAATATAAACAATACTTAAGAGTATAAGAATTATCAGTTACCATATGAACAATGACCAATACAATAAGATGATTTGATATAAGCAGTATATAATATCAAAGAAAATGTATATTTATGTATGCAAATAATATTTATATAGAATTAAAAATTGTAAAATGAAAATTAAACTTAAAAAGAAATATCTTAATAGGAGTGCCCATGGGATGTCAAGATACACAGTTGAGAAAGGCAATTGGTGACCAATTTTTTTTTCGATTGATTTATGTTTGTTAGTATATTCAGCAGCTTTGCATTCATATCCATGAACTATAACTATAGTATGCCACCAAAATAATATTAAGCAAGGATATATTTTTCCAATTTGAGAAGATAATTTGTATGATAATAGCTAGAATATCTACTAATTGAGATTTCCATCTAATGGTTTGGAAAGAGCTAATAATCTAAATAAGAGTATTTAGAAAGTCAAATCATCACTTATAGGGAGAAAGTTTTTAATTTCCACCCATATAGATGTTCAAAAAGATCAAATCAAGGGACAATAATATATCCCCTCATGTTGAGATACAGTGCCTTCGTCATCTTGTAAAAGACAGCCTTAAACATTTTGTGTGGAGTCCATGGTGCTCTATGGATTAAAAAGTACAATATTTGAATGAGGCTAGTAGAAAGAGTGGGTATATTAACATGACTAAAATAATTTTTCCAATCTATGGGTCCCTTTCACAAAATCATAGAGGGCTAATGTGCAGGTAGTGCACACCAAATCAGCACTACCACCAGGGTAGCACGTGCGCCTGGTAGTAATTCTTGCATGTGCCAAATCCTGCGGTAGAGAATAGTTTTCTATTTTCTACCATGGAGGTGGTGGTGGTGGTGGGGGGGGGGGGGTTCCCGGTGGTAATTGGCAGCATGACCACATTGGCACACGCTGTATGGTTACTGCATGGCTAGCTTGTGATCCCTTACCACTAGGTCAATGGCTGGTGGTAAGAGCTCAGGCCATAAACAGGCATGAGCTAGTTTTAATTTTTGTGCATGCCTGTTTACTGGACCATTAAAAAATGGCCTTTTCCCCAACTGGGGTAAAAAGTGGCCCAGCACAAACCAAAAAGACATGCTACCACAGGCCACTTTTTACCACGGCTTTGTAAAAGGACCCCTTTATCATTGTCAAACCAATTAGCGTCCACTTTTCCATTTTGTTTTTAATGATGAACTGAGGGGAAATAACTTATTTCTCAAGGTGGTATGACCTAATACAATCTTTTTACTGAACTAAATATTGGCTTAAAGTGTAGTTTATTAGGTAGATTTTTTTAATGCTATGTTGTAATTGTATCCAATTATAAAATTGTGTGGCAAGAAGGTTGCATTTCTCCATTAAAAATTGAAAAGATAGAAATACATTCTCAATAATAATTTGATTTAATGACCATAATCCAAGTTAACACCAAGATGGCCTATGTACAGTTTTATTATCTATTGATATTTTGGCATTGCAGCACCATATCAGAGCAGTCATAGATTGCCAACATGGAGCAGATAAGGTCTTGTCTAAAGCAAGCAAAGCAATAACCTCCAGATTTTATAATTGGGAACTAAATGTCTGTGCACAAATAAGTAGTCATAGCCAATTTGCACGTGCAATTTAATTGCTTAACAAGCTATCATATCAGTGCTGATAATTGGCCATTAACAAGCAATTATCAGCACTAATTGGCACTAATTAGAATTTATACATGCAGCTTTGTAAGTGTATTCTGTAAAGTGGTGCGCATAAATTCTAAAAGGTGGGGTGACCATGGGAGGGGCATGGGTAGTTGTGAGCATTCCTAAAAATTATACACATTGTTATTTATTTATTTAACAGTATTTATAGCCCGCTCAGCCAACCATCTGGGTGGATTACAATATAGAAAACACCCGATCTGAACCGAAATTAGGCACAGATATTTACACCAGGTAAATGGTCACACCTAAATTTTAGTCACAGGGACAGTTGCTACACATATTGTATAAACTGTGCCTAACTTTAGGCAAGGTTTATAGAATAGCACTAAGCACAGGTTTTTTTGGTGCTGCTGTTTTAAAGCCATTTATAGAGTGACCCTTTTACTAAGCTGCGTAGGTGCCTACGCATACCCAATGTGCACCAAATTGGAGTTGCCGCCCGGTAACCAAATGGCCATTGTGTTAATTTCAATTTTGGCATGCATCAGCTACGCATGTCCAAAAAATATGTTTTATTTTCTGACGCACGGCAGCTACGTGCGTCAAGTGGCATTTGACGTGCGTAGACCATTACCACCTGGTTAGCACATGATACCTTACCACTAGGTCAATGGCTTGAGGTAAGGTCTCAGAACCAAAATGGACGAGCGACAATTTTCATTTTGCCACACGTCCATTTTCGGCAAAAATTTTAAAAAGGCATTTTTTGTAGGTGCACTGAAAAATAATTCTGCGCACACCCAAAACACATGTCTACACTACCGCAGGCCAGTTTTCAGTGCACCTTAGTAAAAGGACCCCAGAATTTGGTCCTAAGTGTAGATATTATGGGTTCCATGTCTGGAAATGTTTGAGATTTTAGTATAAGGCAGACATTTAAGAGGCATATTATAAAGAAGTGCCTTTAAATCAGGACTGGTCAGTATGATTAGATAACCATTGGGCTCCATAACATAAAAGATTTGCAAGATGGTAAGTATAAAATCCAGGGAGTCCAACACCTCCATCTTCTTTAGAGACTTTAAAAGTCTTTAATGTTATTCTAGGTTGTTTTCCCTTTCAGAAATATTTAGTGAGCATTCTAAATCAATATTTTTATAAAAATTGGAGGGAGCCAATTGGCAACATATTAATATAGTAATTTATAGCAGGCATATGTGTCATTTTTATAGTTTTGATCCTAACTCACCAAGAAAGTGTTAATGGGGTCCATCTTTGAAGTAAAGTATCTATTTTCTTTAGGATGTTATCCATATTTACTGTCTCTATGGAAAAACATGCCCCAGATATTTAATAGATAAGGGAAACCGAGAAACCATCAAAAGTTAGCAGATCCTAAATCTGTCTGTGTTGTGTGGCCATTCATGGGCATAGCCTCAAATTTATAACAGTTAATTCAATATCCAGAAAATGAAGAAATGTGATTGACTAAGGAGAGCTGATTTCAATGCCAGTGGATCTGACAAAAAGATCACAAGATCAACTGCGAATGCACAATTTTAATTTATCTCCATCAATAGCCACAACAGATATATAAGTATCATTTCTAATGGCAATCAATAGGGGTTCCAAAGCTATATTATAAGGCAGGGGATAGCAGGTACCCCTGTCTGGTACCCAATGTTTCCTCTAAGGAGTGGCCTGGTATATGAAAATGTATTTTTGTGTGAACAACAAGTTTTAAAAAACAGCAATTTTTGAGCACTAGTATTAACAATGAATTTCTATATATAGCACAGAAAAAAAACATTTTTTGTGAGCAACCATGTAAAATCTGTGAGCAATGCTCCTAAACTGTATGAGCACTTGTAACCCGGCCCCTCTCTTGAGTCAATTCACAAACCTCAATAAGATTCTAAAATCCCTTCCTTTTATAGTCAGAGCCGAGTACCATAAATACCTGACTCAGGAGAAAGGGAAGGATAAAAAAAAAACTCAATAAAAATTTAATATATGAATTTTTATTTAAGACAATAAATAATCCTTCCAATTAGTCCCCTATGCATACCCCAAACATCCTTTTCTAGAATATTAAATTATAAAACATTACAGTGAAATGCAAACTTTCTTCACAGGACCGCAGGTAAGTATTCTTTTATTTATTTATTTGGGTCACCCACTTAGCTCAGTCCTTGGCTTCCAGTTGAAATTCTCTTTCTTGCGTGGGGGCCCAGTATCTCTGCAGCTGTACAGACGCTTCACCTCTTCACTCCTCTCCTCTCTCCAAACAGAGAGTACGATGAGAAGATGTGCTGACCTCAGACGGAACCAGGAATCCGCACCTACTATCCTAATCTTTAAAAATCAATAAAAGAAACCCTAAACCCTATCTAGTACAGAATATTATATAACCTTTTTCTTAGAACGTTTAAATCACTTCCCTAACTAGCTTACCCATTAAAATAAACATATAATTATTTAACCCTATTCTAAACCCTCCCACAAAGAATATTCCTCAGCATTTTAAAATGTCTCAGTAGAATAATATATTCACCGCCAAACCTACTGAGACTACTACACACTTCAGAAAACTTTAAGTTCTTATTTCAGAACTTCACAGCTGTTCTGTATCCACCAAAACTTTTAAACAATATAATTACTTTTTCTCTCTTTAAAGTAATTTAAGATATGCAGGGTTTTTTTCCCCTCATATATCTCTCACAAAGCCCTTTTTAAAATCACAGTAATAAATGTGCACTAGTGCTGTCACCTTAGACACATGCACCTAGTGGGACAGATTATTAAATGACCAAACCCTCTCAGGTTATCAAACCTGTGCTGTTTGTCTGAATTATTAACTTATTTTGAAGTTAATGCTTTCACTTAAACACTCAGCTTCAGTCATCACTCAAAAGCCACAAAACCATGCGGGGCTTTTAAAACTTAATCATTAATTAATTCAAAACACACTCTCATCACATAAACAGCTCTCAAAATCTATTGAATCAGCTTCTAAACGTTTTTTTTTCGTACCCCAGCTGACCAGAGACCGTCACTACAGGTCTTGTCAGCTTTACAACTTACCTCCCAACTGCCTAACCGTAACATTTGGAACTCTGTCTATGTCATACACAGCTCAAGCCCAGCATAAGCCTCTGCACTGCTCACTGTCTCCACATCAGATCCAGAAGGAGCCACGTAATCTTTTAAACTTTAACCCCTACGTCTCATGCATACATTCTGCTTAGAGGGAACATTACTGGTACCCTTAGCTAGACAGATATTATCAGAAAGATCACAATTTATCTGAATTCTAGACTATGGTTTAGTATATAATACCTGCACTCATTTAACAAAGTCAGAACCACATCCAAACCATTCAAGAATTTTAAATAGATATGGCCATTCAACCACGTCACAGGCTTTTTCTGCATCTAAAGAGATAGCTAAAGCAGAAAATAAAATTTTGGTGTTTGTAAAAGTCAAAAGATCATGAAATGTTCTTGCATTGTGTCCAATGAATCTTCCAAGCATACATCTATCTTGGTTACTGTGGATTAGATAACCAAGTATAGATTATAGTCTTGTAGCCAAAACGTTTACCATGATTTTACAGTCCAAATTAATTAGAGATATGTGATGAAAATTCTGAACTTTGGTTATATATATTCCTGGTTTGGGTAAAGCAATAACTTGTGTTTCAGCAAATCAACTTGTGATGTGAGAGTTTGCCATAAGAAATTTTATAAAGAGCACAAAATGGGAGATAGATTGCCATGAAAATTACGGTAGAATTTAGCCATATATTCGTTTGGTCCAGATGTCTTATTGTTATCCAGAGACTTAATGGCTGAGGTTATTTATTCATCTTAGATGCACCAAGAGAATCCTTTTGTTAATAGGAAAGTACTGGATAAGGCAAGCTTTCTATTAAGTTATTTATTTATTTATTTGGTACCCCACATTTTCCCACCTATTTGCAGGCTCAATGTGGCTTACATAGAGGGGCATTTTCGAACGGGGACAACCATCTCTAAGGGCGCCCAACTCTAAGGATGGTGCCACAAAGGGGTGGGGCAATGCGTATTATCGAAACAAGATGCATGTCCATCTTTTGTTTCGATAATACGGTCGGGGACGCCCAAATCTTGACATTTAGGCTGACCTTAGAGATGGTCGTCCTCGGTTTTTGGCGATAATGGGAACCAAAGATGTCTATCTCAAAAACGTCCAGATCCATGCCATTTGGTTGTGGGAGGAGCCAGCATTTGTAGTGCACTGGTCCCCCTGACATGCCAGGACACCAACCGGGCACCCTAGGGGGCATGGCAGTGGACTTCAGAAGTTGCTCCCAGGTGCATAGCTCCCTTACCTTGGATGCTGAGCCTCCCAACCCCCTCCCCCAGGTCTGCCCGCCTGAAGTACACTGCACCCACTACAACTGCTCCAGGGACCTGTATACTGCTGCGATGGACCTGCGTATGGCATTTGAGGCTTGCAAAAAAAGTATTTTTAAACTTGTTTTTAATGGTGCGAGGGGGTTAGTGACCACTAGGGGAGTAAGGGGAGATCATCCCCGATTCCCTCCGGTGGTCATCTGGTAAGTTGGGGCACCTTTTTGAGGTTTGGTCATGAAAAAAAATGGACCAAGTAAAGTCGGCCAAGTGCTCGTCAGGGATGCCCTTCTTTTTTCTATTATCGGCCGAGGACGATCCCCTCCTAATCACGCCCCAGTCCCGCCATCGCTACCCTGCTGACACGCCCCCGTGAACTTTGGTCATCCCCGTGACGGAAAGCAGGCAAAGGTGTCAAAAAATCAGCTTTTGATTATGCTGATTTGGTCGACCTTGCGAGAAGGACGCCCATCTCCCAATATGTGTCGAAAGATGGGCGTCCTTCTCTTTCGAAAATAAGCATGATAGTACCGTGAGGTGATAGCTACCTCCGGTGGAAAACAAATACAGAGTAATGATACTGTCAATGACATAAATAAGGGCAGACACATTAGGGAATCGTAAACAGGGAAGTCATATAGTGTTCATAGTGTCTATAGGATTTGTACAAGAAGTACTGAATAAGTGTTGAACAAAATATTTAGAAATGTCCTTATCCATGGTAGCAATATGATCATTACCTAAAGGCTCTGTTTACTAAACTTTGCTGTAGGCATGCTAACATTTTTAGCACATACTAAAAATTAGTACGCGCTAACACTAGAGATACCCATATATTCCTATGGGTGTCTCTAGCATTAGTACGTGCTAATTTTTAGCACATGCTATAAATGCTGGCACACCTTAGTAATCAGGGCCCTAAATAATATAGAGGATATATGGGGGCCCTTTTACTAAGGCGGATAGGCACCTATGCACATCTAACACGCATCAAATTGGCACTACCGCCCGGCTACCGCATGCCCTGGGTGGTAATTCAATTTTTGGCATGTACCCAAAACACACTGTAGAAAATATTTTCTATTTTCTACCACGTGGTGCTTACCTAGTGGTAATCGGCAGTTGACATGCACTGAACACTTACCACCCAGTTAGCACATGAGACCTTATCACTAAGTCAATGGGTGGTAGTAAGGTCTCAGGCTGAAAATGGACATGCACTACGTTTAATTTTGTTGCATGTCCATTTTCCGGCACAAAAAATGCCTTTTTTCCAGGTGCACTGAGGAAAAGAACAAACATGCATCCAAAACACATGCCTAAACCAGCACAAGCCACTTTTAGGTGGGCGTTAGTAAAACGGCTCCATGATGTTTTTGTTGTCTTATAGCAATATATCTGGTAAGTAGTCAACCAGCTTTATTAGCTGAAGTATAATGACTAGTTTTACGCACAACTAGATTTTGGTTAGCTTAATAGCTACATAATGCATTGTATTCATATTTAAGTTTACTCAAAATATATCGTGGAATTTAATAGTAATATGAAGTTGTTTCAGATCCTTAATTTTATTTTCTAGTTGAAGAAGTTATATGGATTCCTGTTTTCTCTTCCAGACAGCAAAACTTATTATTTTACCTTTCAAACAAGCTTTGCAGGCTTCCCAGGTGGTAGGAGGTAGAGAGTCTATATTGCAAAGTGTAGAAGTTTGTTATAAAATTGTCAATTTTATGGATGAAATCTGAATCCTCAAGGAATATATTATTAAATTTCCATATGTGCTTCAGTTTGTTGTAGCTTAAAATAGATCAATGCATGATCAGTGATTATAATTGGATCAATTCTCATATCAATGATCTGAGTTAATAAAGATTTAGAGAGAAGAAAAAAGTCTATTGATGTGGAGCTGAATAATAAGAATATTTACAACCATCAGGGTACTGAAGGCACCATATATCCACAAGACCTAAGGCATGAATGGTTGCAAGAAGCTCTTTGCCCATTTTTGTTTGTCGTTGAATGCAATTAGACTGATGATCCAATAAGTTGTCCAAAGTAACATTAAAGTCTCTGACTAACAAGATTGGTACATTACTGTATTGTAATAGAATCTCTCTGATTTTGATGCATGAAATCAGGAGTATTAATATTGGGTGCATATATATTCATGATAGAAAGGTTTATGGGACCAAACATGACAATCGCCCATTAACCATTAAGATCAAAAGATTGTTGTATAATATAAATTGGAAAATTCTTTTTGAATAAAATAGCTATTCCTCCTTTTTTAGAATGGGCAGATGCATATATTGAGTGACCCATCCAAGGAGGATTAAACCTCATGTAATTAGAGTCTGATAAGTGAGTCTCCTATAATAGTAATATATTAAGATTGCATTTTTTAGCATAATTAAACATTTTTGGCATTTAGTTGGATGAATCAGTCCATTGACATTCCATGAGGCTATATTACAAAAGGATGACATCAAATCATGAAAAAAAAAGCTTGAAGATTGCAGTGTACCCAATAGAGTAATTAGCATTGAAGCTGCATGGTATAGCAGTAAAATCAAATGAAAGTTGACCAAATCAGTATTGGTAATGACCTACACACGTCAGATGCCACTTGGGACGTGTCCCCTACACGTGCCAGAAAATAAAAAATATTTTTCAGACATGCGTAGCGGACGTGTGCCAAAATTGAAATTACCACAAGAGCAATGCGGTAAATGGGTGGAACGCGTTGGGTGCGTGTAGGCGCCTACGCAGCTTAGTAAAAGGGGTCATACTGAAAATAAATACTTAACATGTAATAAAAATACAAAATAAAACAAATTCACAAATCATACAAAATAAACTCCACATCATGTCACATATAACAATTGAGAGTGAAGTGGAATGGGTAGACGTTAATCGTTTTCCAAAAATACTAGGACTAGAGGGCATGCAATGAAGCTACAAAGTAGTACATGTAAATTAATCAGAGAAACGTTTCTTCACTCAACGTGTAATTACACTCTGGAATTCGTTGTTAGTGAATATAGTAAAAACAGTTAGATTAGCAGGGTTTTAAAAAGGTTTGGATGGCTTCCTAAAGGAAAAGTCAACTGAAGACCCATCTCTTTGACAAGATATACCACAGAGATCAACACGTGTGAAACTCCCCACAAATATCCAGAAATGTTTAATAATGCCTTTTCTTATATTACTATCATGTATTCCAGGTTACTTCCTGTTCCGGGGCAGAGGGAGCATGGAAACGAAGAGCCGACAGGCGCGCGGCACCCCCCCCCCCAGCGGCGTGCACCCGGGGGGTTCTTTCACTGGGGGGTCGCGCTGCACCCAGGGGGTTATTTCGCCGGGGGGGGGGCACTACACCCAGGGGGCGGGGTGCATCGGCGATCCGCCCCGGGTGTCAGGGCCCCTAGGAATGCCACTGATTGAAAGATACATTCTGGATACATGTGGAGAGGTTTTGAGTTAAAGTTAGTTAAAGGTTCTCGAGGTAGGCCTTGTTAAAGAGAGAGGTTTTCAGAGATTTGCGGAAATTAGTTAATTCTTTGATCATTTTCAAGTGAGTGGGGAGTGCATTCCATAATTGCGTACTCATGTAGGAGAAGCTGGTCGCGTGTGCTAGTTTGTATTTCAATCCTTTACAGCTGGGGAAGTGTAGGTTAAGAAAGGTGTGGGACGATCTTTTAGCATTTCTGGGTGGTAGGTCAACGAGGTTCAGCATGTAGGTCTGGGCATCTCCGTAAATGATTTTATGAACAGTCATGCAGATCTTGAACGTGATGCGTTCTTTAAGTGGGAGCCAGTGTAGTTTCTTTCTTAAGGGTTTTGCACTTTCATATTTTGTTCTGCCAAATATAAGTCTGGCTGCGGTATTTTGGGCTGTTTGAAGTTTCTTGATGGTCTGTTCTTTACATCCAGCGTAGAGTGCATTGCAATAGTCCAGGTGACTTAATACCATTGATTGTACCAAGTTCCGAAAGATGGCCCTTGGGAAGAAAGGTTTTACTCTTTTGAGTTTCCACATGGAGTGGAACATTTTCATAGTTGTATTCTTCGCATGAGTTTCGAGTGTGAGATTTCGATCGATGGTAACTCCCAGAATTTTCAGACTGTTTGAGATGGGGAGGGAAAAGTTAGGGGTGGTTATGGAGGTGAATTGATTTGTGTTGTGTTGTGTTGTGTTGTGAGGTGAGAATGAGACATTGTGTTTTTTCTGCGTTGAGTTTTAGTTGAAATGCATCCGCCCAGGCATGCATGATTTGGAAGCTTTGGTTGATTTCATTGGTGATTTCCTTTAGGTCTTGTTTGAACGGGATGTAAATTGTACAGAAGAGAATAAAAGAAAGGGTTAAAAAGGTCTTAAGACGGAAGAATAGTTTGGTTCTTAAGGGAGCATTACAAGCACTCACAAAGCTAGGAATCCAGACGCAATGCTGGCTTCTGTATATGTATGTACCTGCTGTGTACTGCCCCCTCCAAGCTCGTTTAAACCGGCTCTGTGTTAGTGCATTCCTTTGTTCTGAAAAAGTTGTGAATATGTGAACTGTTACAAGAAACAGTTGACAGTAAACCACAGAGCTAACCCTGCTGTTAGCCTGCTGTGGGCCACACTCTGTTTATAAAGCATCTTTCTACATCTCCCTCTTGATAATTGGTTTCCAATTATCACAAAGTTTCAATGGAATGCTGGGTTAGCACCCCCAGTCGTTGGTTGTCTTAGGTTGCAGGCCTCCCAGGCTCCTTCAGCAGGATGGGAATCCTGAGCCTGTCTTATCCGTCATGACCATACGACCTCATGAGCACTAATGGGCGGTCTCAGTGTCCTTTATAAGTGACAGCCTCTCACGGAGGTTCATCACAGTCAAATTCATCTGGGTGTTATCAGAAACAATGGTCTGACTAATTTTGGTGGCACATTGTCTACAGAGCGGGAGTAAACCAGGTAGGAAGCAACAGGCAAGAGCACAGCTACAAATATCATGGCAAATGAAAATAAACCTTTGAGCCTGCACCAAGGTTACCAAACCAAGATATAAACATATCCCACCAATTACCAACTTGAATTCCACCTTTAAAATCTTCAGCTTCGAGTTTGGTGAGACTCAGAATTTTAGACATTGCATTTCTGACTATATGAGAACGGTTAACTACTACTGTACAACATTCTGAACTATTTAAAACAGTTCATAATCCTCCTTGTGAGGCAAAAATATAATCCAAACCCATTCTATTGTACTTGCTATAAATTGTAAGTTCATCAATTTGTTTCTGCTCAGCTTCAAAAGCGGTATTAATTTCTACAGCCATAACATGTAATAAAGACTGTAATCTTCTGATAGACATTACTACTCAGCAGTGACAGCAGGAGTCTGGAAAATAGGGGTGAAGGATGTCCAAGATAGAGCATGCAAGCGGGTTTTAGTAAAGGGATAGGTAGAGTTTATATATGCAAAGGATAACTCAAGAGCCTCATCTTCGGGGGTAGCTGAATTGGTAACAACTGATCTTTTGAATCTATGAGAGGCATGGCCAAAAGTGGTATTTAGAGAGATTAAGGTAGACCATAGCTGCAAAGTACTTAAAACACAAAAACAGGATTCTCTTCTACCTATCATGGTAATATCTAATTGCATCAGCAACCAATGGTCACAAATCCAAAGTTTATGATAGACTAGAGACATGGGTTTTCCATTTGCTTTCTCGAAAGCTGCAAAATCAAGAAATGAGGCATAATGGCTTGCAGTGTGGTACCAGGGGCTGTTAAAATGTTTGTGTGGAAACAAACATTCATATGTGAGGCAAGAATGCTTGAATGGACAGCTAGCCGGTTTGTTGTGGTTGAATTTTCCATGTAAATACGTAGTGAAACTGCTTTCAGTGAAATATGTTTTCTTCGATCCTGTACATTTAAGTTCTTTTTTATAATCTAAGAAGGTAATAATACCATTCCCAAATCCAGAAGTGTTATTGACATCTACACCATAATCTTATTTAATTTGTTCCTGTGATTCTTCTTTCATGCTCCTAATTGTGTATTGTTGATTGATAATTTTCATTTGCCTGAGTAATGTGCCTTGCTCCTGGTTTGGAATAGTGGACTAACTTAGGATTATATATATATTTCCTCTCTTAGTTTATGATTTGCTAAGGCAAAAGAACTGTGTTAATATTCCTTATTTTCTTTAACAAGATTTATTCTTGGAATTGTAGCAATAAACTTAAAAAAAAAGAATCATAAAAAAAAGAATGCCTGAATGGCTGTAAAGGCAACAAGTGGAAAGAACAGTGACCGTAGGTCGAAGGCCATTGTATACAGCCTTGCCTTCAGGTATCCAGGGAGTAAACAACATGGAGTAGGTACCAGGAGTGCAAGTTTTCAGCGCAGCACGTTTAATCCTAGCAGGCCTAAGACTAGCCACATACTGTGAACGGCTGAAAGTAAAGGCAGCAGAAAAGGTATTGGTAAGAAATCTGTCTGTGCAATCATTTGGCAAGGGTATTGCGAGTCAGGTATATGATTGAATATCCAAGACCCATTTGGGAAGGTATTACTATAAATTGTGGACACTATAGTCCCATTGGATACCAACCAAGAACCATTAACGAATTCAGTGTAATTAAAGGGATGGGAGCATCATAGCCCTTCTCCCGAGTCGAGGAACAATAATATCCTGAAAGGGGATAGGGGGCAGTGTAGATAAGTGGGAGCAAAGCTGGACCAGGCCTCATGAGGTCAGCCTTATAATATTGGGTCCATGTATACTTACTGCGGGGGTCTGAGGGATCCTGACTGAAAGGTTTGGAAGAAAATAACTCGGGGAAGTCAACAGGCATGACACGAGCAGGGACGTCAGTTATGGATGTGGGGTGTGATGTAAATATCAGACAGGATGAGGCGTTTAAGGATTTAGCAATTTCTAGGACAGTCTGGGACCACTGATTAGGTAAGGTGAAGATAGGGATATGTGCAGGAAGGAAAAAAGGGGGTACAAAGGTGAAACACAGGTAAAAGATAAAAATTAACATAATTCAAACCACAAAATAGAAATATAAAAACAAGGTAATAAAGTCCAATAAAAACAATTAAGAGTTCAATCCCTGGAACAAGAGACTGTATTAAAGTAGATCGGTTAGAGGCCAGCCTCCAGACGGCCCTCTGGACATGTATAGAATGTACCTTCCCAAGGCTACGGGTTTTAGGTTTTGTCATAGAAAAGTTCTGTCCTTTTAGTGAATATAAGGGGTTAAGCGAATGTCCTTCAGGTGCACAAAAGAATCGTCTCCTTCCAGTAAGACAGCTGTGTGACAGTCTTTACAGTGTATGGTCCAACGTACACTGAATCCTTCCAGTCTTGTGGGTGAAGTTCTTCTGGTAGACCTTGTCACCGGGCGAGATGCAGGAGGGTGGACCCTCTACCAATGAAATTCAGCAGCGGTGAGTTGGCTTTGAGTCATCATAAAAAGGCAGAAAATCGCCAGATGCCGTAACAGTGATTTAGGTATATTTTGTTTTCTAAATTCCAGAAATTTCAATAGGTTTTTCAAAGGACTGGCTTGGAAACTTCCCTCGTCTGGCCAGGACAAGAAAGCATCCTTCGCCGCCCATTTAACCCATTTCCGGTTAGTATCTATGATCTTCTTTTTAGACAGGGGAAAAAGTTTACAAACTTCCTGAACGGGGCTTAAAATGGACATGTGTCTACCCTGCAGTAATAGACAATCAGTCAACTAAAACAATATGTGTATGTTGTGAGTGCACTCTCTGTGAAATTCTAAGAGGAATTGCTGCTGAGGGAGACGTTAAGTGTAATGGACTCACATTAGACCACCTCCCAGCGTCGGCAAAGAAAGGATACCAGCCTTATGACAAACTGGATTTAGGTAGCAAGTAATACAGGGCAGTGAAACAAAGCCTATTAAAGCAAAAACAATTATACTTACAGCTGCGAGGAAATAAACATTAAAAACCGGAGGTACTAGTCCGGGAAACCACTTTTCACGGTACCGATTCCAGAACTTCAAACCAGGTCTTTGCATCGACCGGACAATGGGGGCCCACGTCCAAAAACCATGAAGCACTCCTGGCTTCTGGCTAGATCACCAAAGCAGGCAAAGCCTACGGGGACCTGAGGCTTTAAAAACCTGAAGTAAATTGAATCTACAAGATAGTAGTAAATCAAATCAAGCTGGCTTTATTAAGTATTACAGAAGAGAGTAAAAGAAAGGGTTAAAAAGGTCTTAAGAAGGAAGAATAGTTTCATTTTTAAGGGAGCATTACAAGCACTCACAAAGCTAGGAATCCAGACACAATACCTGGCTCCTCTTATCACACACTTATTTTTATACTAATATCTGGCTTCCGTATATGTATGCACCTGCTGTGTATTGCCCCCTCCAAGCTCGTTTAAAACGGCTCTGTGTTATCAGTGCATTCCTTTGTTCTGAGCTGAAAAACTTGTGAATTTGTGAACTGTTACAAGAAAAGTAAAGAGACAGTAAACCATAGAGCTAACCCTGCGGTTAGCCTGTTGTGAGCCACACCCTGTTTATAAAGCATCTTTCTACAGTTTACACCTCAGCAAAAAACAGTTTCTCAAAGTTATCTTCACTAAGCATCATTGTGGAACTAAAATTTGATGAGCAACTAAATAACTATTCTGCTGCTTCGCTGCTGGGAAGTACAGCATTAAACTTGATAAGGTTTTGCCACTTTTGGAAATACAAGCATTCTGTTTTTGGAAGAGTCTGAACATTCCTGGTAATGCTCAACCTCTTCCTTTGTTCCAGCTAACTGCTTTTACCACATTCTCTGGCAACAAATTACAGAGTTTAATTACACTTTAATAAAGATACATTTCTCCAGTACGTTTAGAAAGAGCAAACAAGCAATTCACATGTACCTGCTCCACTCCACACAGTATTTTATAGACTTCTATAATATGTTCCCTCAGCTGTCTCTTCTTCAAGCTCAAGAGCCTTAGCCCTTTTAGCCTTTTCTCAAGGGAAGTCATCCTATCCCCTATATCATTTTCGTTGCCATCCTCTGTATATTTTCTAAATTCCCTGATATCTTATTTGAGATGCAGTGACCTTAACTGCACACAATATTCAAGGTGCAGTCAAACCATGGAGTGATACAAAACCATTTTTGTTTTCCATTTGTTTCCTGTAACCTCCTTGCTTTTATTTTATACATTTTTTTCCTGTGCTTTTTTTTTTTGTTCAGGGTTTTATCACCTTTAGTTAGTTAGACAAGGTATTACAACCCCTTTGATTGGTTAAGCTTTTCTACCCATCCTTAGAATCTTGCTTATTTGGACGCTTGGCCCCTAGAGAGAATACTGTGAGTCTATTGCTAAGGGGCAACCAATGCCATTCTGAATCCAGAGCCACTAAGGAGGCTGGGCATCCAAATGGCAGATGAAATTTAATGTGGACAATTGATGCACATAGGGATAATTATAGCTATCCAGTACTCGGGTTCCCATTAGGAATCACTGCCCAGAAATGGATCTAGGCATCATCCTGGACATTAAGCTAAAATCTTCCCAATGTGCAGAGGCAGCCAAGAAAGCAAACAGAATATTAGGAATTATTAGGAAAGCAATACAGAACAAAACAAAATACATCATGATGCCTCTGTTTTGCTCCATGGTGCAACCACACCTTGAGTACTGCATGCAATTTTAATTGCCACATGTAAAAGAAATGTAGTGGAATTTTTAAAAGGGTACAGAATTTGATCAAAATGATTAAGGGGATGGAATTCCTTCACCTTGAAGGAGAGACAGCTGAGGGGGGGGGGGGGGATATGATAGAAGTCTATAAAATCCTGATTGGAGTCAAATGGGTAAATTCAAATTGATTGTTCTCTCTTTCAGAAGTACAAAGACTAGGGGGTATGGTATATGAAGTTACAAAGATGTACATTTCAAACAAATAGAGATAATAGTTTTCCACTGAAAGCAGTTAGAGTAGTTGAGTTTAAAAAAAGGTTTGTACAAATTCTTGAAGTAAAAGTCCATAAAGAGTTATTAAGGTAGACCTTGGGAAATCCATTGTTAAATCTGAGGTTACACAGCATGGAAACTACCTACTTTAGAATCCTGCCAAGTACTTGAGACCTGAATTAGCCACTGTTAGAAACAGGATACTGGGCTTGAAGGATCTTTGGTCTGACCCAATAGGGCAAATCTTATGTTGTCATGTTCTTATGCAGACTTGCCAAAGCTACCACATTGAGCTGGAGACTTTTGCAGGTCATCTCCCACACTGTTGCTGATGAGCCAGGATCTCCCATTGAGCAAATTCCCCTTCCTTCAGCAGCAGGAGATGCCTTAATAAAATGTAATCTACCATTGCTGTGGGGCCAATCTTGCAATAAGAGCTGTGGGACTGGTCCAGGGACAGCAGGAAATAATGTTTTAGTAAGGCATCTCCTGCTGCCGCTGCAAGGGGAGATGACTGCTAGTGCCGCTGGCTGCATCAGCTAGGTCTGTCGGGTTGGGTCAGAAGTGTGGTCAGGGTTGGGCAGAGCTACTGAGACACTGCTTGCCCTGGGATTGGTAGAATGGAATGTTGCTACTATTTGGGTTTCTACCAGGTATTTGTGACCTGGATTTGCTACTGTTGGAAACAGGATACTGGGCTAGATGGACCATTGGTCTGACCCAGTATAGCTATTATGTTCTCCCTCTAAAAAAAACTGGCACACTTTGCAACTCTGTCTTATATAACACGTGCAGTTTTCTTGCTGTACACAGGAAATATACAGCTCAATATTCCGTGACACTAGCTGCTAATCAGGATATTCAGTGGGGATTCAATGGCATTATACTGCTGTTAACCAGTGCTGCTGACCACGATATTCAACGACACTTTACAGATAGTGCTTCTGAATATTCTTACAGAATGCTGGAGATGCCTGGGGATAAAGTGAGGAAGGAATCAGAAGTTATCTAGTGAACAGCAATATTCAATCCACTAAGCAGATAACTGTTTGTTCTAACTTTATCCAATTAAATATTTTGAAGTGGGCTCAATATTGCTTCTGCCTGGATAGCTGTGCTGGTCACTGCTCTACCCCAATCTTTAGTGTCAGCCATTATCCAGATACCAGCACTGAATACTGGACTTTATTTTAGCTATGGTAGCCAAACACGAGTAACTTCAGATGCACCTTATATAAAATTGCCCTTAATGTAATTAGGAGCAATGTTAGCCATTAATGCTGAAGTTCATAGCTCTAGAAATAGAGGACCAAATGTTCAAAGCTTACAGTCATCAAGATAGTTGAGAAAAGCACTTCTAATATTGGGTCATTTATATCAGAACCTGTATTTACACAAATAGGTTACAGGACATCTATTGTTTTCTAAACAAGGCTATTTATGCTCACTGTTGCACAGGGAAAAGTCATCCTCTAGCAGATTAACTAGGTCTAGTAAAATATTGAGTGCTGGAGTGGGAAATTGCCCTGCCTAAGGGGTACAAACAATGTTAGTGTAAATGTCTGCAAATCAGCAGCTGTTGCCTCTGAAACTAAGCTCAAGAAACTACCTTTTTACTCTCAGAGCAAAAGACTGACTAATTGGCACATGTAAAGGTGGACTTACCAGAAATTGGTTGGGAACTAATTGAGTGACACACGGACTTTCATAGGTAGATTGATTGAATGTATTTAGTTGGATTTTCAGGTGCCTAAAACCATACAATTAAGTTGACAATGAGAGCTATTTTCAGCCCCCATTCCTCAATCAATTGCAAGCCAACAGGTACATCTCACCCCTGTAGTTTGAGGGTCAGGATTGCACCCAGTAATTTTGGAACCATGGTCAGCATTAGCACCACCACTACCTTGTGCTACAAACCAAAAGAAAATGTGGTGGTGTAGGAAAGGTACCATTGCAAACCTGACTGAAGCTGCACCCACACCCTCTTACATTTTAATGTAACTGACAGATTCTATATAGCGCACCTAGGGTTCCACACCGAAATCTAAGCATATTCCATAACAATATGCATAACTTAATTGGCTTAACAAGCTAATCAGCATTGATAACAACACTTAAAAAGCAATAATGAGCACTAATTGGCAATAATTAGAATTTACATGCACAGCTTACGTGGAGGGGCATAATTGAAATAAAACGTCTATCTCCATGGGCGTTTATCTCCGAGAACGGGTCCGTGAAGGGGCGGACCGAACCGTATTTTCGAAAAAAATAAACGTCTATGTTTTATTCGACAATTTGTGAGCTGGGCGTTTTTGTTTTTCAGTGATAATGGAAAATGAAAGCGCCCAGCTCAAAAACGAATAAATCCAAGGCATTTGTTCGTGGGAGGGGCCAGGAGTCGTAGTGCACTGGTCCCCCTCACATGCCAGGACACCAACCGGGCACCCTAGGGGGCACTTTTACAAAAAAAAAAAAAGGTAAAAGAGCTCCCAGGTGCATAGCACCCTTCCCTTGTGTGTTGAGCCCCCCCAAATCCCCCTCAAAACCCACTGCCCACAAGTCTACACCATTACTATAGCCCTAAGGGGTTAAGGAGGGCACCTACATGTGGGTACAGTGGGGTTGGGGGGGGTTGGACGACTAAGCATTAAGCAGCACAATTGTAACAGGTAGGGGGGGGGATGGGCCTGGGTCCACCTGCCTGAAGTCCACTGCACCCCCCAACAACTGCTCCAGGGACCTGCATACTGCTGCCAGGGAGGTGGGTATGACATTTGAGGGTGAAAATAAAAAGTTGTGAAACATCAATTTTTTTGTGGTGGGAAGGGGTTAGTGACCACTGGGGGAGTCAGGGGAGGTCATCCCCGATTCCCTCTGGTGGTAATCTGGTCATTTAGGGCACTTTTTGGGGCCTTATTCGTGAAAAAACAGGGTCCAGGAAAAGTGCCCTAAATTCTAGCTACAAACGCATACTTTTTTTCCATTATCGGCGAAAGGCGGCCATCTCTCCTCGGCCGATAACCACGCCCCAGTTCCACCTTTGCCATGCCTCTGACACGCCCCCGTCAACTTTGTACGCTTCCGCGATGGAGTGCAGTTGAAAACGTCCAAAATCGGCTTTCTATTATATCAATTTATTTGTTTTTGTGAGATAAACGTCTATCTCCCGATTTGGGTCGAAATCTAGGCGTTTTTCTCTTTCAATTATAAGGTGGTTAGTGTATTCTGTAACGAACTGCGCCTAAATTCTAATATACGCAGTTAAAAATGGATGTGATCATAGATGGGGAAATTGGCATTTTGTATATATGCACGTAGTTATAGAATATGGCCCAGTGTGCATAAATCTACACACAGGGATTTATGCTTTGTTTTCATTGTTGTAAATGGAGGTGCATAGTTTTAGACGTAGAATAACAAATAAGCATATTCTATATGCCGTGTCTAAATCTATGTGTGCTTATAGAATATACTTAGGTGGAAATGTTTACCATGCAGATTTTTTAGGTGCCTTAGATAGAATCTGGCCCTAAATGCCAGTTCTATAACGGCACCTAATTTTTTGTGCACTTTCTTGAATCTACCCGTAAGGACAACATTCTATAAATGCTAGCAAAAAATTGGCACTGAAAGATTTAAGCGCTGAGTGTTATTCTATAAAGGATCCACACCCTTTATAGAATAGTGGCTACATGCATAAATGGAGCCTAAATTAAGGAGTCAGAAATTACGTCTGCTGAAAGCAGGTATAAATGTTGGTGCCTAAATTAGACGTCAATCGGGTCTATTCTGTAACAATGCATGTAAATTCTGGAAATGCCCCTGGAACACCCCTAAAACAACCCTGGCCATGCCCCCTTGAATTTACATGCTATAGAATTTTTGCATGGATCATTATAGAATATGATCCATGTGTAAATCCCAATTAAGGCCAATTATTGGCACTAATTGGTTCATTGATCAATTATGTTGTGTGCGCAAATCAGCAATACATGCTGATTTGTGTGTGCAATTTTAGTCGCCATATATAGAATCCAAGGTTAAATGTGCAATGAAAACTCAGCTTCAATCTGCTTAGACTGCATGAGCAAAATATACATCTTATCACAACTAGCCTTAAGAATTTCATCATTTAAAGTGTGCATGTACTTAGAACTTATAGACCAGGGGTATCCAACCTTGGCCTTGCCAGGTCAGGTTTTCAGGATTTTCCCAATGAATATGCATAGATCTATTTGCATACAATGGAAGTAGTATAGGCAAATAGATCTCATGTATATTCATTGGGAGATCCTGAAACCCTAACTCAATTGCAGCCTCGAAGACTGAGGTTGGACAACCCTGTTATAGAATCATATAAATGTATACTGTGTATTGTCCTTGTATAAGACAAAGGTTTATTGACTTTATGTCGCATGCTAAAAAAGAAGTTACAAGTTCCAGAACGTAGTGACACTAATGGATGCACTTGTTCTATCCCATTCTAACTAGGCTTTCTTATCTGGCATCTCCAGTAATGTGTTACAATTGTGATGAGCAAATCATGTTTTTCTTCTGAATATTTAGTGGCATGTGGGAATGTGCAGTTGCAGCCTCAAGGTCTCTGGCCTTTACAGAAAGGGTGCTAACATCATTAAGATACTGAAAATTATGCTGCTAGGTGCTTTATCTTAGTGCTGAATTTAACCCAACACTCCTAATGGGATTGAGTCTTTCTGTTTTCTGTCTGTACTGGGTATTACAAGCTTGTCTCATGAAAATCTCTGCTTTCCAGTCTAAACAGAGAAAAGATCCAGTATTTTCTACATTAATAGCATTCTTGGCTATAAGGTTGGGGAAAGTTCTTTATAACACAAGAGGAGAGATTTTTGCCTCATAATGCTCTGTATCTATTCTGCACTAACAGCCACATCACCCTTTTGCTTCACCTGGTTTTGAAAATGATGGAAAATAAAATGCAGTGCATTTCCATAAAAGATGCCTGTTTTTGACTGTTCAGTGATAGACAAGAGACAGTAAAATAAACAGGCTGATAGAAAGAACTGTATGCTAGTTATACAAAGCAATTGTTTGTTATTCATATTAGTGCATTAAAGACATTCTTCATGAAATTTCAGCCTGCATAATTATGGAAGCAATATATAGACTAATAAGCATGTAATAAATACATATAAAACCTATCTCTTCGACAAGATATATCACAAGGATCAACACATTTAACAGTACAGTGTTTGATTTATCCAGAAGTGTTCTATACTATCTTTGCTTCAATACTATCATTTTACCCAAAACTCCTTGTAATCAAATGTATTTTCTCTTCTATTTCCCATATCCTCAATGAATTGTAAGCCACATTGAGCCTGCAAAAAAGTGGGATAATGTGGGATACAAATGCAATAAATAAATAAATATAGAAATAGAATTGTTTTGATTCTTGCCAAAGAAGAGTGTTTCAGTAGGACAGTATTCCAAAGACAGTATTTAGGTGAAAAGAACATAAGAATAACCATACTGGATCAGACCAATGGTCCATCTAATCCAGTATCTTGCTACCAACAGTGGCCAATCCAGGTCACAAGTACCTGGCAGAAACCTAGTAGTAACATTGGGGTTTGGGACATAGGAGCTGACTCTGTGAGTGCTTAGTAGAAGGACCCCTGAGTTAGTGCTGGTCTTTGTCTAGCAGTTAGTGTATATGTTATAAATGGTTGGTTTGTGGAGTAGTGGGGCAGTTGCAGGGGATGAGCAATTTGTGGGGTGCTGGAGCATCTGTGGAGAATAACTTTGGGGAGTGGATCAATTAAATTTTGGATATGAAAGAAGTTTGTGGCCTGATGGGCAGTTATGGGGGTAGTTTTTGGGGATGAAATAGTTGACGGGGTTGACGGGGTAGTTTTCGGGGTGACGGTTTGTGGATACTAGAGTAGTTTGGGAGATGTGGGGTAGTTGCATGGGGTACTTTTTGGGGATAGGGCAGTTTGCAGGGGAGAATTGCAGCGTGTAGTTTTATAGAGTGGGGCAGTTTGCAGGGACTAGGTTTTGCAGTTCAGTTAATTTGTGGGGTGGTAGGGCAGTTGTAGGAGGTTGTTTTTGTGTTGGGACATATTTTGGGTGGTAGGGCAGTTGCAGGGGATTGGGATAGTACTTGGGGTGGGGATAGTAGACAACCTGGAGAGGTGATTAAAAGGAGGAATTCTTTAGCTGCAATGTTTCACTGTATGTAAGTTTATGCAATAGTAGCTGGAACTCCTTTTTCCATGGAAATGCATTGGGCTGTTTTAATTTTTTTTTGAGTGGGGGACTTATTTCTCTTGAACCCCTGGTCTAATGTGGCCCATTTTAAAATGAGATATGTCTTTTTACTGGTTTTACCCACATGCCAAATTTCATCCCATTCTGTTACGCTACAGAAGCTGAAACTCCTGCTCCTATAGAAACTAATTTGGCCATTTTTGTTGGGGATGGGGGGTGGAAAGTCTGACCATTTCAGACCTCAACTTTACTGGTTTTTTTTCATTGTGCACTGGAGTTACCGATAAAGTACAGTTCCAGTTATGCAACGTAAATGGGACTAGCTGGATAATACGGAAACGATGGTAACCCCTTAAAAATGCACAGAAAACATACTGTATGCATAAAGAAGAGGCATAGGGTATCTGCATTTAAAAATATTGTTTATTAATACTAATCAAAAACAAAAAAGAAAAACATTGTATAGTAAATTATAGGGCATGATTGTGCTTCTTGAACAGCAGACAATTTGAGCACAAATATAAGAACAGTATATAATATTTCACAATTGTGCCAAGACAGTGTGAACAAAATGCAGAACCAAGCAAGCAAACCATATTTATCTACTGCATATTCAGTCTCACTAAAGTTGTCTTCTACAGCAGGCACTATGAACCGAGCTAAGCTCACTGCTTTGTCTTCTCCAATGAATAAAAGTTTGAAGCAAAAATCAATACAGCAAAACTGAAACCGGAAACTCTCCAGAGTTTTAAAAAAAAAAGAAAGTTCTACAACTGTAAATGAACAAACAGTAATAGATACACATATAGCATGGTACTTCATAAAAATCATTGTGGACAAGAATCTTACCATGGTTTGCTTGCTGCAAAAGCACGGTTTCAGATCAAAAGTGGTTCCCTGCAGGAAAGGTAGGCTCTTGGATCATATAGTACAGCATGTGAGATCCAAAAATTACTGCCATTCTTAAAAAGCAAGTCTCATCTCAGAACATCGTTAATGTTCATTTTCTTTAGCACTTCCTTTACCATCCTCTAATGCTCAAACAAATATGATTTGCTTGCTACAAAAGCATGGTCTTAGATCTTAGATCTCTTCTATCCTCTCCCTCAACCAACCAACCCTGGCCTCTTTCTCCTCCTTCCCTGATATCACCGAGGAAGAAACCACCTGCCTTCTTTCTTCGTCGAAATGCACCACTTGTTCCTCTGATCCCATTCCCACCAACTTACTTAACACCATCTCTCATACTATCACCCCTCCATCTGTCATATCCTCAACCTCCGTCTCTCAACTGCAACCGTCCCTGACACCTTCAAGCACGCCGTAGTCACACCTCTCCTCAAAAAACTATCACTTGACCCTACCAGTCCCTCCAACTACCGCCCCATCTCCCTCCTACCTTTCCTCTCCAAAATACTTGAGCGCGTCGTTCACAGCCGCTGCCTTGATTTTCTCTCCTCTCAGGCCATCCCTGATCCGCTTCAATCCAGTTTTCGCCCTCTACACTCGACAGAAACAGCACTCTCTAAAGTCTGTAATGACCTGTTCCTTGCCAAATCCAGAGGCCACTACTCCATCCTCATCCTCCTCGATCTATCCACAGCTTTTGACACTGTCAATCATGACTTACTGCTTGCCATACTATCCTCATTTGGGTTCCAGGGCTCTGTCCTCTCCTGGTTCTCCTCCTATCTCTCCCACCGCACCTTCAGAGTACACTCCCATGGATCTTCCTCCTCCCCCATCCCACTCTCTGTTGGAATTCCCCAAGGATCTGTCCTTGGGCCCCTTCTTTTTTCGATCTACACCTCTTCCCTGGGCTTACTGATCTCATCTCATGGTTTCCAGTATCATCTTTATTCTGATAACACCCAGCTGTATCTCTCCACACCTGACATCACCACGGAGACCCAGGCCAAGGTATCGGCCTGCTTATCCGACATTGCTGCATGGATGTCCAACCGCCACCTGAAACTGAACATGGCCAAGACCGAGCTTATCGTCTTTCCACCAAAACCCACTTCTCCTCTTCCTCCGCTCTCGATCTCCGTTGATAACACCCTCACCCTCCCCGTCTCATCCGCCCGCAACCTCGGTGTCATCTTCGACTCCTCCCTCTCCTTCTCTGCACATATCCAGCAGACAGCCAAGACCTGTCGCTTCTTCCTCTTTAACATCAGCAAAATTCGTCCTTTCCTCTCTGAGCACACCACCCGAACTCTCATCCACGCTCTCATTACCTCTCGCCTTGACTACTGCAACCTACTCCTCACTGGCCTCCCACTTAACCATCTATCCCCCTTTCAATCCATTCAGAACTCTGCTGCACGTCTTATATTCCGACTGAACCGATATACTCATATCACCCCTCTCCTCATGTCACTTCACTGGCTTCCAATCAGATACCGCACACAGTTCAAGCTTCTCCTTCTCATCTACAAATGCACTCAGTCTGCAGCCCCTCACTACCTCTCTACCCTCATCTCCCCTTACATTCCCGCCCGAAACCTCCGCTCACAGGACAAATCCCTCCTCTCAGTACCCTTCTCCACCACCACCAACTCCAGGCTCCACCCATTCTGCCTCGCCTCACCCTATGCTTGGAATAAACTTCCTGAGCCCATATGCCAAGCCCCCTCCCTGCCCATCTTCAAATCCCTGCTCAAAGCCCACCTCTTCAATGTTGCTTTTGGCACCTAACCCTTTTTACCTTTCAGGATATCTAGACCGCCCCAATTCGACTGCCCCTTGACTGACTGTACATTTGTCCTTTAGATTGTAAGCTCTTTGAGCAGGGACTGTCTTTCTATGTTAAATTGTACAGTGCTGCGTAACCCTAGTAGCGCTTTAGAAATGTTAAATATTAGTAGTAGTAGTAGTAGTAGTAGATCAAAAGTGGTTCCCCGGCAGGAAAATCAGGTTCTCACGTCAAATAATGTAGTGCTGCTCAAAACATCTTTAATTGTTCCCTAGCTGTAAAAACAGGGTCCCAGGTCCAAAAATTGCTGCCATGCTGTAACAGCAAAGTCTCGGCTCAAAACATCTTTAATGGTTCCTTTGCTACAAAAGTGGAGTCCCAGGTCCCAATATTAATGCATAGAAGCATGGTCTCAAACCAAAAATTACTTCATAGAAGCATGGTCTCAAATAAAAAAATGGTTCACTTGCTGAAAAGCTGGGGTCCTAGATCCAAACATTATGGTTCCGTTGCCTAGAAGCATGGTCTCAAAGAGGGGCATAATCGAACTGGGCTGGCCATCTATATGGGCGGCCATCTCTAAGGCCGGCCCCGTAAAGCGGCATACCAACTGTATTATTGAAACAAGATGGCCGGCCATCTTTCATTTCAATAATACGGTCGGGGCTGGCCAAATCTCAACATTTGGGCCGGCCTTAGAGATGGCTGCCATTGGTTTCTGACGATAATGGAGTGGAGGAGTGGCCTAGTGGTTAGGGTGGTGGACTGGTCCTGGGGAACTGAGGAACTGAGTTCGATTCCCACTTCAGGCACAGGCAGCTCCTTGTGACTCTGGGCAAGTCACTTAACCCTCCATTGCCCCAGGTACAAATAAGTACCTGTATATAATATGTAAGCCGCATTGAGCCTGCCGTGAGTGGGAAAGCATGGGGTACAAATGTAACAAAAATAAAATAAAAAATCATGGAAACTAATGGCAGCCATCTCAAACCCAGCCAAATCCAATGCATTTGGTCGTGGGAGGAGCCAGCATTTGTAGTGCACTGGTCCCCCTCACATGCCAGGATACCAACCGAGCACCCTAGGGGGCACTGCAGTGGACTTCAGAAAAAGCTTCCAGGTACATAGCTCCCTTACCTTGTGTGCTGAGCCCCTCAAAAAAAACCCAAAACCCATTCCCCACAACTGTGTACCACTTCCATAGCCCTTACGGGTGAAGGGGGGCACCTAGGTGTGGGTACAGTGGGTTTGTGGTGGGTTTTGGAGGGCTCACATTTACCACCACAAGTGTAACAGGTAGGGGGGGATGGGCCTGGGTCCGCCTGCCTCAAGTGCACTGCAGTACCCTCTAAAAACTGCTCCAGGGACCTGCATAGTGCTGTGATGGAGCTGGGTATGACATTTGAGGCTAGCATAGAGGCTGGCACAAAAATGTTTAATTTTTGTTCTTTTTTTGGGTGGGAGGGGGTTGGTGACCACTGGGGGAGTAAGGGGAGGTCATCCCCGATTCCCTTCGGTGGTCATCTGGTCAGTTGGGGCACTTTTTTGAGGCTTGGTCCTAAAAATAAATGGACCAAGTAAAGCCGGCCAAGTGCTTGTCAGAGCCGGCCTTCTTTTTTCCATTATCGGCTGAAGCCGGCCATCTCGTAACCACGCCCCCGTCCTGCCTTTGGTACCCTGCTGACACGCCCCCTTTAACTTTGGCAGGCCCTGTGACGGAAAGCAGTTGAAGCCGGCCAAAATCGGCTTTCGATTATACCGATTTGGCCGGGTTTAGGAGAAGGCCGGCCATCTCCCAATTTGTGTTGGAAGATGGCCAGCGTTCTCCTTCGAAAATAAGCAGGAAAGGTATCTAGGTGTCATCGTTGATGATACGTTGAAACCCTCTGCTCATTGTGCGGTGGCAGCTAAGAAAGCAAATAGAATGTTAGGTATTATTAGGAAAGGAATGGAAAACAAAAATGATGACATTATAATGCCTTTGAAACGCTCCACGGTGTGACCGCAAGTTGAATATTGTGATCAATTCTGGTCACTGCATCTCAAAAAAGATATAGTGGAATTAGAAAAGGTACAGAGAGGGGTGACAAAAATGATAAGGGGGATGGGACAACTTCCCTATGAGGAAAGACTCTTCAGCTTGGAGAAAAGATGGCTGAGGGGAGATATGATATGATATGATAGAGGTCTATGAAATAATGAGTGGAGTGGAATTGGAAGACATGAATCACTTGTTTACTCTTTCCAAAAATACTAGGACTAGAGTGCATGCAATGAAGCTACAAAGTAGCAAAGTACAAACAAACTCCCTGAGCCCATATGCCAGGCCCCTCCTTGCCCATCTGCAAATCATTGCTCAAAGCCCACCTCTTCAATGTTGCCTTCGGCACCTAACCACTACACCTCTACTCAGGAAATCTAGACTGCCCCAACTTGACATTTCGTCCTTTAGATTGTAAGCTCCTTTGAGCAGGGACCATCCTTCTTTGTCAATTTGTACATTGCTGCGTAACCCTAGTAGCGCTCTAGAAATGTTAAGTAGTAGTAGTAGTAGTAGTAAATTTAAAACTAATTGGAGAAAATATTTCTTCACTCGATGTGTAATTAAACTCTGGAACTCGTTGCCAGAGAATGTAGTAACAGCAGTTAGCTTAGCGGGGTTTTAAAAAGGGTTGGATGGCTTCCAAAAGGAAAGTCCATAGACCATTATTAAAATGGACTTGGGGAAAAATCCACTGCTTATTTCTAGAATTAGCAGCACAAAATGTATTGTACTGTTTTGGGATCTTGCCAGGTACTTGTGACCTGGATTGGCCACTGTTAGAAACAGGATGCTGGGCTTGATGGACCTTCAATTTGTCCCAGTATGGCAATACTTATGTACTTATGTTGAGGACTTCAAAATAGTCCAGTGCTATTGAAGTTGGAGAGTTTTTCTGCAGTGAACTACTGGAGCTGGAGTCCTAGAATCTACAAGCACAGCCTGCACCAATGAATTCATGCTTCTTACTAGCAGCACAATAGGGGAAAAAAATTGGGACACTAGTGGAAAGACTTGTTAGAATATACTAATATCTATGCCCCCAGCATATCTTACAGAGTGCAAGTAAAGTCAGTTGTGTACTTCTGGAACTATCTTTCCTATGAATTACTGTAAATAAATTGCTACACCCGCCAATTTTAGTAAAGATTGAATGTTTTTTTACAGGCAACTGAGTTGTGTAGCTTCATTATTGATGTTGATAGCCTAAAATGCAAAAGAAAATTAAGGGTTCCTTTTTAAAAAGGCGTGCTAGCGGTTTCAGAGTGCACTAGTGATTAGCACATGCTAAACGCTAGTAACACCCATATATGAGTGATTCTAATGTTTAACCCTTGCATATTTTTAGCGTGCACTAAAATTGCTAGCATGCCTTTGTAAGAAGACCCCTAAGAGAGCAATGGTTACAGACTCAACAATATAGAATCAAACCCTTTAATATTTTGCAAAGAATTATAGATTGCAACAGGCACACTAGTTACTCAGGTCCTATATACTGCTCTGGATAAGAGTGGTATATAAATGATAAATGAAATTAAATATGAAGTGAGTTGACCATTCTTTTAAAAAAACACAAAGCCTAAAAGACAAAATAGACAAAGCAATTGTGAAAAATGCATTAGTTGTGACTGTTCAATTGTGTACAAGAAAGATGTGGAGAAAAAGTGATCAAAACAGATATTACTGAGTTTGTGTGGCTGTCAGGACCTTCTGTTTTGCTGTCACTGTTGTTTGCTGATGTGTCCCTGGAAGCTGGCACCTGAGTAGCAACTTGGTTTGTGTTGTTTTCTGTTCATTTGTTCATTTTTTTTTGTTCCCATCAAAAAAACATGGATGTGAGGAACAATTATAAAACCCCAATGAAAGCACTAGGCGTATTTTAGAGAATACACCTAGGTGTATATTTTTGCTGCATGGATTTTTCAGTTGCCATATAAAGAACCTAGCCCTTAAGGGCTATTATTGGTACTTTAGGCCAATTGGTTCCTAATATTACAATTAAGTTAGGTATGCAACTTGCACTATTCTATAACTTGTGCGCCCAAATTTGTGCGCTAGTTGGACATTTGAGCACGCAACATTATGGAATCCGATGGTAGAGTTGATGTTATTGTCACCAGAAAAAAAAGTTTCTCTGCTACCTAGGGACACCCAGAAATATTAAATGTAAGTTTGTGATTCACCCTGAGTACATTTGATCTTATCTTGCACTCAAATTATTTCCCTTTCTTTATGCAAATTAGGACTGCCTAAAATAGATTGGAAGAAAACTCACTTTTTGTTCACTTCAGCAAGAACTGTGTGGTGTCCCAAAGTTCAGTATGACAATGGAAAGGATAGTATTATAGGCAACCTATTTTGTTATATAGGTGTTTTTAATATTTTAGGTTGAACAATACATTTCAATTAAAAAAAACAGGAGAGAAACAGTACTGAAAATGACAATAAATGAAATTAACACAGAGTGAAGAAAATAATATTTTAACAAATTATCCATGGTACTACCAGTTGTGAATGCCCACTGAGGTAGCCAGATTATGAACTGAGAACTATAATTCAAATATTTGTCATAATGAACAAGAAAATACCCATCTGATTTATGTGGCTAGAGATATTCTATAAGCTGCGCCTACATTCAGACACAATTTATAGAATAGCACATAGGCCAGGTGGATGCGGTTAGATTTAGGTACAGCCATTTATGCCAGTGAAAAGCTGGCATAAATGTCTGTGCCTAAATCTAGGTGCATGTCTACGAATTCTATAAGCACACATATAGATTTGATTGTCTCGTCATGCCCACACTCCTCCCATTGTCATGCCCCCTTTTTGGCTACGCACAATGGAATTTATGTGCACCTATATTTAGAATACGGCTAAAAAGATACACATGTAAATTCCAATGATTGCCAATTAGTGTTGATAATTGGTCATTATCGGCCAATTATCAACACTAATAGGCTCATTAACTAATTAAGTAGCATGCATAAATTGGCCACATGCACACTCAGCGCCAGTGGCGTACCAAAGGGGGGGTTGGGGGTGGTCCGCCCCGGGTGCACGCCGCTGGGGGGTGCCGCGGCGCACCTGTGGGCTCTGATTTCGCGAACTTCGCTCATTCGCTGTAGTGTAACAGTGTGAAAGTGCAGTGTAATCTATGTGAAAGTGGAAATTGGTAATTAGACAAAAGAATAAGCATATAAAATAAGCAGTCAGGTGACTGTAAAAAATAATCAAAGACAGAAAAACCCACAAGGTGAAAAATTAGTGAGTTGCAGTAACCGTAATGAGAACAATACTCAGGGTGCACAGGAATGAAATGTTAATCATTGTAAATAATGCAGTAATGTAGTATGATGAATTCAAAGAAATGCAGTGCCTGCACCGAAAAGGAGACTCACCAATATAAAGGCAATACAGGAAATAGAGTGCAAATAAACTCAAGGGTCCTTTTACTAAAGTGCACTGCGCTGCTATAGATGTGTATCTTAGATGCGTGCATGTCAATTTTTTAGTGCGCATGCAAAAAAGACCTTTTTTTTTTGGGGGGGGGGGGGGGGAAATGGACGTGCAGCAAAATAAAAATGGATGCACATCCATTTTGGGTCTGAGACCTTACCGCCACCCATTGATGCTTGGAATGCCCTCCCGCGGGAGGTGGTGGAGATGAAAACGGTAACGGAATTCAAACATGCGTGGGATAAATATAAAGGAATCCTGTTCAGAAGAAATGGATCCTCAGGAGTTTAGCCGAGATTGGATAACAGAGCCGGTAGTGGGAGGCAGGGCTGGTGGTTGGGAGGCAGGGATAGTGCCGGGCAGACTTATACGGTCTGTGCCAGAGCCAATGGTGGGAGGCAGGGATAGTGCTGGGCAGACTTGTACGGTCTGTGCCCTGAAAAAGACAGGTACAAATCAAGGTAAGGTATACACAAAGTGGCACATTTCTTGGGCAGACTGGATGGACCGTGCAGGTCTTTTTCTGCCGTCATCTACTATGTTTACTATGTTACTTAGTGGTAAGGTCTCACGTGTTAACTGCGTGGTAATCATCTATGTGCGTAGAATGACAATGCGTGGACCGCGCGGTTTCTGCCATGCGCCGGAAAATAAAAATGATTTTCTGGCACGCATAGTGGACATGCATAAAAAAAACAAATTACCACTGGGCCACGTGGTAGCCGGGCAGTAACTCTGAATTGACATGCAGTGGGCCTACATGGCTTAGTAAAAGGGCCCCTCAATGTGAAAAAATGCAACAGTGTAAAAGTGTGAAAAGGATATACAAAAGGAGATAATAAAGTGAAGATGAAGCTCACCAAAAGGCAGACTGAAAATCACATGTGAAAAGCAATGATGCGGTTGAACAAAACCCGCATGCATGCGCTCATCATTTAAATAGTCCCAGAAGACCCCCCCAAAAAAGACTGGATGCATCTTGCAAAAACTGGATAGAATTACAGCAGACTCACTGGTGCTGTAAATCTGTGTAATGCAAAAACATATATCCATGTGCAGAAACATTATGACAACTCAATGAAAAATTACTAATTAAAGGGTTGATAGTCAAAGTAAAATATATTCTCATTTAAGTACTGCTGAGTGAATATGGTTACAAATGATATGTCCAAAAGGACTGCTAGAGTGTAAAAAATATACAAAGTAGGCTTCTTGTCACATAATACCTGTGCATTGCTTAATGGTGGCTAAAAGTAATTGAATGACAATGTACGTGTACAGACATTACCGTATGATTCTCAAAAAATTGTAAATATAGCAGAATAAGAGCTGCAAGAAAGGAAAGGAGTGAATAGTAGAAAGTAATAGTAAAAATAAGGATATGTGAAGACAACAGTACTGAGGTATGTATTAAAATATATTGATACATAAAAGTGGGAAAATCTCATGAATGTAACTGTAACATAAGGGAGCTAAAGTCAGAGGATGGGTAGGATGAGAAAGATAAGGGAGGGGCAGAGAGTGGAAAAGGGCATAAAGGAAAAAGGAGTGATAAAGAGAAACAAAATGGGAAAAAAGGAAGGGAGAAATAAAAAGAGAAGGGGAGAGCAAAAAGGGGGAGGAAAAGGAGAGGGGAAAGGGGATGATGGAAAGGGGAAGGGACGAAAGGAAGGAAGAGAAGAAAGGGATGAGGAAAGGGAAAAAAGAGAATGAAGAGAAAAGGTGAAAGAGGAAGGAGAAAGGTAAAGGGGAAGGGGAGGGAGAAAGGGAGGGAAGGGATGGAAGGAGAGAGAGGAAAGGAGAGGGAACAAAAGGGGGGAAGAAAGAAAAAGGGGAGAATGAGAGAGGGAAAGAAGGAAAAGTGAAAAGAAAGGAAGAAGAGAGGAAAGAGAAAAAAGAGGAGGAAATGGAGGGAGGAGGCAAAAGGGGTAAAAAGGGGGAGAGAGGGAGAAGGAAGGGGTTAGAGGAAGGGGAGGAGAGGGAGGAGGAAGGGGAGACAAGAAAGAAAATGTAGAGGAGAAAAGAGAAAGAAAAAGGGTAAATAAGAAAGAGAGAAAGGAGGAAAAAAGAACAGGAAAAGGGGGAAAAGGAAAAGAGGAGGAAGAAAGATGGAAAACAGAAGTTGAAAAATATATTAATATGAATCCATTAGGAGCCATAGGGGGGTCTTTTACTAAAGGTTAGTTCAAGTTATCTGCAGTAGGTCCCATTTTATTTCTATGAGCCCTGCTGCAGATAACTCGAGCTAAATTTTAGTAAAAGACCCCATAGTGTCTAGTAAAATAAAAACCACCTCTGTTCCTCATGTGATAGATATAAATCACTGTTGCCTCCATTCCATCTTTTTTTTTCTACATTTTTAAAACAAAAACATGTAAATCAGAGATATAATGTCCTTTATTACAGTACAGTCTTGATTATCTAATTTAAACAGGACCAACCTGTTGTGAAAAGTTGGATAATGTGGAAAACAATGGTAACCCCTCAAACAATGCATAAAAAAGGTATAGAGATCCAGATTTTAAAAAATTGCTCATTAACAACCCTATAGCACATTCTGCAGTATGATTGGAACACTAAGACAATTACTGTACATGTGTTTGTTCTAAAACAAAGATTTTTAAAAGAAATAAACTACAGTACTGCACTATACTGTAAAATAAGACCAAGACTATAAAACCACAATCATAAAGAGTACTATACTGTATAGTAGCAATGCAACTAGTAAACATAAATTATATAAAAGTGTTTTATAAAATGTTGTGATTGTTTGGTTTCCTATTTTACTTCTCTTCCTCGCTACAAAGTCATGCCAGTGTCTCAATAACATTACATCAGAAGCAGTTGTTTCCTCTTGTTATTCCACATATGCCAGTGCAACCTCGGTTGCCTTGATCCCTTCACTATGACTGATTTTTTTGTAAACCCCCTGGTGGCAGAGCAAGGTATTAAATGATGGTGCCAAATATGTCACAGTGTTTCCCCAAAATGACTCAACACCAACCAGGGAGTTTAACAATAAAAAGAAAATATTTTTTTATTAGTTGAATTATATTTAAATTGCAAATTTAACATATGTATTTCAATTACAGGTTTGCAACACAAATCAGTTTAGTCTCTAGAAACATTGAGAGCATTTTCAGATAAGTATAAATATTAGTTACATAAATCATTTAAGTGCATTCAATTCCGCAAAACACCAGACTCTTCAAAGTCTCCCCTCTCCTGTCCCTCAGATCCCTGGAGACCCCCAAGGATCCCAACATGTAAGCTTTCCTCTACTCTTTTTTCTTCTTTTAGTTACTGTATCTCTCACTTATTGTTCAGGTTTCCTTTACTATTTTCTCTTATGTGCACTTTTTAAAATAGTTTCAGTCACTTAGCTGCTCTCTTTGTTTTCTCTCTCTGGCTCTCTTGAACGGTGGGCGCCTTTTCTTTCAGGTGATGATCTTCAGCATCAACTTTCTTCCAGACTTTTCCTAGTAACATGTTCTCACAAATACAGCTCCTTCTCAACTGCCAGCCTGAGCTGTTTGTCACTCTCCTGAGAGTTCCATCAGCATGCGGAACACTCAGCGCATGCACACAGACCACTCAGTTTCACTGCACTGCTCACTGTCTCCACACCAGATCCAGAATGAGCCAGGCAATCTTTTAACATTTAACCCATAGAGTTACATTTTCAATTTTATCTACTGCATGTTCAGCCTCACTCGAGATGCCTTCATCAGCATCATCTCCATACCCGTTCACCAGAGCAATCACATTTTTGTCAGTTAGTTCGCCTTCCTCGTCTGTCTGCATCCATTCTTGTATATCATCCTCACAAGCATTCTCACAGCCCGGTATTTCCTGTAACAAAGGAAGGAAGGAAATCTTCCTCAGCGGCTCTGTGTTTAGTGTCATTTTCAGGAATTAACTTTCTCCGTGATTTTTCTAGGGTTGGAGGTTCAATTTCATCCCATAACTGAGTGATCCAGTAGATAACCTCTTTGGTGTTCACTTTCTTTAAAACTTCAATCATTCCTTTCCCTTCATCGAGTGCACAAATATGTGTTGTAAGAAGCTTATGGCTATACTTTTTCTTTTAAGGGTTCCAGTATACCCTAGTCCCTTGGCTAACACAATGATGTGACATTTGGAGGCAGAAAAAGCACCCTAATGTCAGCACTTCTCAGTTCATCCTCGTCAGGATGAGATGGTGCATTATCCAAGAGAAGAATTGCTTTCCTAGGCAGGCTTATCATTTTCATGAAGTTTTCTACTGATGGAACAAATTCCTTGAAAAAACAGTTATGGAAAATATTTTTGTCCATCCAGGCATTCCTCTGCTTCCTATAAGACACTGGAAGTGAAGCAGGAGCCATGTTTTCAAAGGCCCTAGGATTTTTTTTGACTTTCCAATGAGTCAGTAGGAATTTATATTTACCAGTTGCATTTCTACAGGCTAGAATAGGCACTTTTTCTTTACTCCATTTATAACCTGGAGCCAAGGCTTCAAGCAATGATGCAAGAGTTCTTAATGACAACATTTAAAAATTTAACCTAGTTTCATCACAGTTGTATATCTGATCCCTTGATATACCTTCCTGTTTAATTAGACACTTAAATGTCTGTGACAAATTCCTCAGAATCCGCTGACAGCTTTTCCCCAGCAATCTAGAACTACCTTATTCCATATCTTTTCTTCTAATGATTAAGCCATCCAACATTAACAGTGAAATCAGGGTCACCTTTATTAAATTCCTTTCAAAAAATCAGGGCTTTCTCTTGCAATATAGGCCCTGACATAGGTATGCCCTTGTCTATTTGCTGTGTGAACCACAGGAATAAGGCTTCACTCACCTTCTCATATTCACATTTGTTTCATGCTTTTTCTAGTGTTCAATGAAAAAGTAGAAGGCATGATTTGAGCCCCATTTTATCAGCTCACTGTGTTGCCTTTTCTAGTCAATAACTGTTACTTTTCCAACTCCTAGTTCTGTTGCAGTTTTTGTTTAGATTGATTCACCCTTGTCACTTCTTTTTAAAACATCAAGTTTCTGCTCTATAGACAAAACACGGTTTTACCTCTTTTCGCTAGCCATTTCAGAAGTGATCTTCTACAGATCTGAAGGGGAAAAATAAAAATGCAGTACTGTAGAGTATTACCTATTAAAAATGTTGCAGAAAAAGGCGGTAAATAAATCCTAATAAATACACAAACAAATAAATAAATAAATACTGAAGAAAAAGAGAGTAGAACTCACAGTGCTCCAGAATTAGCAGTAATGCATGCAAGATTCCTGGATCACAATGGTGTTGTTTTGCAGTAAAAGCAGGGTCTCAGGTCACAACAGTGCTGTTTTGCAGTAAAAGGAGGGTTCTGGGTCTAAAACAAATTGTCTCAGGTGCAAAACTTCCCTCTGTGCTATGTGGAAAATGGAAAGAGAAGCCACATGCTTCTTAGCAGTGATGTAATAACGTCACCAGGGGTGTGTGTGTGTGTGTGTCGTCTGTCGGATATGCCAGATGGTTGGATTAGTGAAGGTTGTATCATGAGACTATACTGTATTCCTGTGTTATATTACAGGTGCTGACTGTACATTCTTATTTATGTCACTATTCAGCAAATGTGATTTGTTATTCAATGCCACTGCTTATTTCTTTATGTTGGCAAGACTAAGGATGG